>NC_141696.1:1364630826-1365830826 GCF_964263255.1 Lissotriton vulgaris
CAGCACAATAACCACATAGGGCCCGATTCACAGAACTAACTACAAAATCCTAAACGTACTCCCATTTTGGTATTCACAGAAGGCACTTACTCATTTTGGTATTCACAGAAGGCACTTACTCATTTCGGTATTCACAGAAGTTAGGAGTCCTAACTTTAGGACTCCTAAATGCCTTCTGTGAATACCGAAAGTCCTAAAGTTAAGATTTTTCTCAGTTTAGGAGTAGTAAAGTTAGGACTCCTAACTTCTGTGAATACCGAAATGAGTAAGTGCCTTCTGTGAATACCAAAATGAGTAAGTGCCTTCTGTGAATACCAAAATGGTAGTAAGTTTAGGATTTTGTCTTAAGTTAGTAAGTGAAGCGGGCCTATAGAAACAGGGACACCTCGATTCCACTCGAAGACGCATAAGGGCGCTTGTGGTGCACTATTACAGAGATAACAGGAGCGCAGTTTGTGCTGCGTTGATTGCCAGGCTAACCCACCTGCACATCTTTTGTTATCTATAAGCTGGATCAAAGATGTCGAGTGTCATATTTATGTGCAGCCAATGAGGGTCTGTTCCTGAATCATACATATATCTTGTTGAAGATGGCATGTTATGTCTCAATGTGTACGTTATCTTACCTGTATGTTGTGAGGTCATTGTAACCCAATGCTACATACTTATTTGTACAAATATCCCCGTTGCTATGCGCGCAGCATGGTTCAGTGATGTTTAAACATGTTCAAACACACGAGCATGAATAACAACGAACCCCTCATCTATTGTAAGTGACCTCATGATAGCGCAGCACCCTGTAAAGTGCAACAGGAGGTATCCCTAGGCCCATTAATGAACAAAGAAAAACAAAGTTTTGTTTAGTTTATAATGTCTCTCACTGGTAAACCATCAAAGTAAAACAGAATGGGCTGCGCCTATGGAAGACAAGTGCACAATTTATCAAAATAATAGGTGCCAGGGTCCTCGTCAGGAGGCCACTGCAGCTGGCACCACCTATTGCCTCTACCAGTGCTTCCAGCACAACTACTAAAAATCACACTTCCACAAGTGTGTGTGACGATTCAGACTACTCCAGGCCCTCAAAGAGATAAGAAAGTCGTAGGTGGCTGGTATTATCATTGTAATGTGTATTTATTTAAAAAATAACTATTAGTTTGCTATCTATAAATTAGACAAAGAGCACTGCCATGTGGCAGACTGTCATAAGTGCAGGTGCTGGCAATTTCGTGCTAGTGCTGAGCACTGGGACCACCGTCTCAAATTAAGCACTGTTGGAACATGCTTTCCAGCTAAAATAATGATCAACTTAATTATATGGCTCTTATGGTACCATAGTTCACAGAAATGTGCAACCAGTTTCCTTTCCTCCAACAACAATCTCAACATCCCCTCCCTCAGATCGAAACCACCTAAGAGCAAGCAATTCTGATGCGTACTCTTCAATCCACACACATTCAAAACATGAAGACTTTATGTAATGCATTAAAGACACAGTCAAAATACATGTAAAAGTGACCAAGTTGAAAAATACCACAGTTTTTCAGCATGGAATTTTGGCTGAGATAAAGCGTTGGGAATGTTTGACCGAAACAGTTACATACTTGGCCAGACTATGAAGCCGTCCTCAATACTGTCTGCTAGATTTTCTCTACATCTATGGAACAAAAGCATTGCCGAATATACAGCTAGATTCATCATAGTCCCGTTTTGCGAGTCCTTAATAGCGATTATTAAGGAATCACTATTAAGGACTTGCAAAACGGGATTCATGTAGGACTCGCTAAATAAATTGCGATTCCTACACATTCCTTATTTGCGATTAGCAAATTGCTAATCGCAAATGAGGAATAACTCCCCATTCATTCCTATGGGCCTAAAGGCCCATAGGAATGAATGGGAAGACATATCAATGTGCGAATCGCTATTAGCGATTCGCATTTTGAGTTTGCGATTTCAAGGGTGCAGGGGTGTCCAAAGGACACCCTGTAGCACCCCTGAAATGTAAATTTAGACTTATGTTGCGCACACACATGTCCAAAGGACATGTGTGTGTGTAACATACAACTGAGAAAAATGCACATAAGTGCATTTTTCTCAGTTTTCGCTATTTACCACGAAGTCAGACTTCGCGGTAAATAGCGGCAAAAAATAGCGAAATCGCAATTTATTAATGGTTCATGAATAGCATTTAAGGAATCTCAAATTGAGATTCATTAAATGCGATCGCAATTTGAAAGATCGCAATTTTTTGCGATTTTTCAAATTGCGAGTTCATGACCCATTGATGAATTCCAAATGCCATTTTTGCGGGCGCAAACGGCCGAATTCTGCGATTCGCACCGTTTGCGCCCGCAAAAATGCTTCATGAATCTAGCTGATAGTGATGCTGGTTTGCGTGCTATGACGTGCTTATATAAAAATGAAGTTCAGGGTCCCACAGGTTTCTTATGACTCCGCCACAAGCGCTATAAAATGACGGGGTTGCTGAATACCAAGGTTACCTAGTCTTGAGTCCATGTAATGCCTGTTTCTTTAACCACCTTACAATTCCTGTCTGTTCATCTCCCCCTTGTTGGTTCTGTTTTTCATCAGTGTTCTCAATTTGCACTTCTTTCCTAGCTTTCTTTATTCTCCTTTGGTCCTTTTGTGCCTTTCTTTCTGCTCTGTTTCAATGTCTTATGATGATAAATACATTCCAGCCCCCAAAAAGGAGCGCCGTTGTCCACCACCGATTCTACTGCCACAAAGTAAGCAATGGTGTTGGAGGATTCTCTTACTCTGCAGGCTACATTTGGGCAAAGGACTCTTTTCAGAGTGTGGCCTCCCAGCCACCAGTCAACTAAAGAGGCACAAATGTGCCAATGAGAAAAGGCACTGAGGTACCATGGATGGGAAACAGCCTTTAAAAGTGATGTGTTACAACGCATGCCATTACCCCACATGTCGTTACAACGTGAAAGGCTTGTTGTAGGGGGTAGAAAATGTTGGATTTATCTCCAACACCTTCACTACTGTTGAACACACTGGAGTTCGAATAGTAAATGATACTATTCCAACTTCCAGCGTACCCCCGACAGCAAGTTGTGTAAAAGTATGCGTTGTAACGGCATGCGGGGTAATGACATGGAATAAAACACAGCTCCATATATCCTGAGGGTAGGATTTTACCTACATAAGTGCCTAGCACTCCTCCAGCCTTTTCTGGCAGTATTTTTTTATTTAATTTGTTTTTATAATGCGAACATGACCCTTGCTGGTATCAGAGCTCTTTACAAATTTGCAGAGTAGTAATACCAATAATAAAAGTCAAACAAAAAGCAGAAGAGGGTAGTACACAGAAAAGAGAAGATATGCTTTACCATGATCAAAGAGCATGGGAGATAAACTAATAAAAACAGAGCATCATAGTCCAGACGTTTAGGTATAGTTGGGTATCCTCAGCATACATGTTGTAGTGGATGTTGGATGAGCTCAGAATTTACATTAGAGGCTCCATGAATAGGTTAAAAGTGTGAGCAAAAGTGTGGAGCCCGGTAGAACCCCTAATGTGATCGGTGTGGTCTGTGATAATGAGTGATTAAGTTTGACTCTTTCAGACCTGTTTTGTAGAGTGGAGGAGAACCAGCCTGTTAGGCCCATAGAGTGTTCAAAAAGGTCTAGGAGGTTCTCGTGCTTAACAGTATCCAATGCCAATGATAGGTCAAGGATGACTAAGAGACAAGCTTGTTTCGGATCTAGAATTTTTAGTGTATCGTTCACTATGTGTGTTATAGTTGATGCTGTGCTGTGCCCTGAATGGAAGCCAGATTGAAATTGGTCTAATAGTAGGTCATGTCCTTCATCCAGTTCTTCTCATGAGGGGTGAGGTCCTTCTCTCCCAATGTATCACCATTCACCTCTTAGCCAGGAGCCGTATTATAGCAATGAGTTTATGGGAGGCAGTCAGGCATCCATTACGCAGTGACAGCTTCTCCTCTAAGGCGGAGGAGAATCGCCCCACTGCTTGGAAGCAGTGTAGTAAAGGAAAAATAAAATAATTATGAGTTGAAGGTTTTATAATTTTATATTGTCCTGCTGTGGCAGCTTTGCGGATGGGGCGAGCTGCTCTGCTCTCAGAGTAGGGGGAGGAGTGGTGAGCGCACTGTGTAAAGTGTGCATGAATGTTTGGCCGGCCGTCTCAGGCAGGCCAAATATTCATGAGCACTTTGCATTTTCTCCACCCAGGCTGTATTGCAGTCTGGGTGGAGAACATACCCAAGGTCCCACTGCCGGTCTGAGTGCCAAACCATGGCGATCAGAACTATCACAACACTGCGTTGCAGCATTGCTATTGGCTTAGGGAAGCCTGGGTCTGTTTCTGGCCAATGCAAGGGACTACTGAAGAGAGACCCAGCAAAAGTGGTTACGCTCCCACTGCAACCTCCGATCTGTTCCGGACACTACTGCATTTACGTATCCCTGCAGAGCAACCAGAGGCTCTCTAATAAGGCTCCAGCTCATCACGTCATCTCTTCAATCAAACACTTTATTCCAGAAATCGGTCACCCGGTCCCAACTCCAATCCATATGCAGGATATCAGCATCAGCCCTCACACATCGGGCGCAACAAGAGCCAGCAATCCCATTTTACAAAGCCCTGCTGGGCTGAAATATATTTTGTGCAGAACAGTTACAGTTTTACAGTTGTAATTTGGCAGCATAGTGGCAGTCCAGTTTAGCTCTTTGGTGGGCCAGTGTAATGGCCACATGGTGCATCTCACAGCATTTCTCATAACACTAGGGCATTTTGGTTTTGCACATATTGCCATAGCTAGTGGGCATGGATATATGTCATCAGCCTCTACTACAATATGGGGTAAGATTGGCATGGGGTGGAACCAGTGGAGTTTATACTGCACCTGTGCACAATAATATTGCAGCTCAATATCTGGAACAGACAGTCTGCCCTGCTCAACTGGCAGAGTCAGTTCCTCCCATACCAGTCTTGGCTGTTTACCCATCCATACGGATTTGGTCAGCAGTGATCTGACATGCTTGCCAAAGGCTCTTGTGAGAGGAAAAGGAATATTTACAAATTAGTAGAGAGGTTAGATTAAACCTTTAAGTGAGTTCGTCGGCCAACGGCCGTCGCAAGCACTACCTCGGTAGTGCTGCGCACGTCCGTTGGCTGACTGTGGCTAACTGTGGCTGACTGTGTGATTATCTGCTTTTCCCATGGGTGATGTGGTGGTGGTTTTGATACATATATATACATGTGTGACATAGCATGATTTTTTAACAGTAGTCCTGAAGAAGTCAGAGATGCAGAGGAATCGTTACTGACGAAACACGTGTTGGCTTTGGCTTTGGATGATTTGATTTTGGATGATGCCAAGATCTCTATATGTGACTATCAAGAAGATTTTATCTGATTGAAAGAATAAAATCATCATAAGAGAAGATTGACTGGACTTCTTTATACTCGTGGTGAAGTTGTGCTCAGGACTTGCTTGTTCTGACTGTTTATCAGGTTTGATAATATTGACTATTGGTGCTTCTCTTAGCTATGGCGGCAGGCTTCCCAGGCTCCACGCCCTCTTGTACATTGCAGGTAAATGTCAGGTCAGTTCTTCCACATGCTCCTTATAGAACTGGCCAGTCAGTCCATCTAGGCCAGGAGCCTTGTCTCCAGGCAGGCTGTGGATAGTCTTCACTTTTGCTTCTGCAGTGAATATTGCATCTAGATGTAACCTGTGGCCATTGTCAGGCCAGAGTCATTTGATATTGTCAAAGTATTCAGTGAGACTATCCACCGGGATATTGCCCTTGGAGGCGTAAAGTGTAGTATAGAATTCCAGTAGTGTCTGTGTCATGTTGTACTTAGTCTGTGAGAACATCCCCTCCCCACTTGTCAAGTCTGTGATGTAGGAGCTACTCCATTGTTTCCCGGTCAGGGCCGCCGCAGTCTTACCAGACCTGTCTCCCTCACCCTATTGTTTAGCAGTGGCTTCCTTATGCAAGAATCTAGTCACCCTCTCAGCAGTCTCCTCATATCCAGAGAGCCTTCCTTGGAATTTCTCCAGCGGCCCAAGTCACCTGTCGCAAACTATTAGAGGTCTAACTCCTGAAGCTCTTGCTCCAGGGTGGCCAAGTGCACCCTCAGATGTCTGAGCTCACCAGATTGTTTGGATATGCAAATTCCTCTGATGTAGGCATTAAAGGCCTCCCAGAGCACCCAGGGGTTGTTTGTCGTAAAATACTCCACCAAAGCAATTTGGATTTCCAGGTGAAATACAGGGTCTCGGACTGCAGAGGGTGGTAGCCTCAACACCCAATGTAATGTTACTTAACTAACAAACAACATAGGGAAGGAATGCTGAGTGAGCCTTGCTGAGTTTCAGTCTAGTGAATATGCAGATCACCACAATGCCAGTGGTGAGGGTTTAAATCACTGAATCATTCTAATACATTGAGAAAGGTTTACCTTGAGAGTTGGTAGGTCTAAAGGCTTGGTGATAAATTTGGGCATCATCTTCTTAGAACTGATGGAGAAATATTGCAAGGACGCTCGATAAAGTTCACTATGAAGACCTCTGTGGGATGCTGCAGTGCATCCTGTACTTAACTCACAAAACTGTCCGTGTAGACTCGATAAGTCCACCATGATCATTATGTATTAATTTTTCTTTATGACTTTTATATCCCTATAAAGCACCTTTCATGTTACATTACATTAACAAATCATGAATATCTTGAGCCTTGAGAAAGTTCAAAGGCCAAACGACTGAGAGACTGATGGAGCGAAACAAGTATTAACTGGACGAGTGAACACTTTTCATCTGACTAAAAGAATATTTAATGCATATACTTTGATCAGAAACTTATTTTGGAATCACACATGGGAAATCCAAGGGCTGAGCACTGACTCCTTCATTCATGTAACTTGATTCGTTCAGATTGTAGGATGACACCAAACGGGTAACTAAGCACTCAGAAAAAGTAACCTCGGCCCATATTGCTTACACTGTAGCAGCGCCAATCATCACAATCAGACCAACACCTCCGAAAACCGAGTAAACCTCAATCACAACTGTTTCCCATGCAGCACTCACACCCTACTCCACCCCACCAGTCACAGTTCAACTACTTTTTTGTTACAATGCAACGACGGATGTGCAGCCTTCACTGACATTCTAGACAGAGCTTCTATGGGCTGGTGAGCTACCTCAGACCAGGCTTGGCTCGAGTTGACTCTTGGTTGCATTTGAATTAAGGGTCAGACCCAAACCAGGCCTACCTTCTCCTCCAAGACTTATTGAGAAAAAAAAGACAGGATCTGATAAATGAGGGAGCGCAGTTTTGGCACACATCATATTCGAAAAGCTTTTCTACTTAAGCTCAAAATTAATTTTCAAGTAAAGGCAGAAAGAGATGGCAGAAACGTGGCTGCATCCTGGGGTGGGCAATAAATTCTGCTCCGCTGGCCAAGTGGACGGAGTTTTGGCCAACCACTCTACATTACGAAGGTAATGCGAAATTCTAGCCAAATTCCTCTTACAACATGCGAGCCGGCTGACCTTTGCAGAGATATTTGGATTGGATCCTACCTACTGCGAGTGATTGAGATACCTCTGCAGAAGATTCTTCATTGATTGTTGATCCAGAGCCATTTTTGAGCCCATATCTTCTGACCACAGGCGGAGTAGCCCTGCTGTTTTTCCAAGTGCTCTTCTCAGTTCTGTCCTGATTAAGACCCCACCGTGAGGACTGAACCTACCCTCCTTAGGGGTCAAAACGTTGACAACACACATCACAAACTCTGAGGACTGAATAAAAAGTGGATGCTCATTAGAGTTATGTGTATACCCAGGAACAATTGAACTGTTCTAGGCCGGAAAGGTTTATATCATGTATAACTGATGTATATATGTCACAAACACCTCTTCCCTGTCCTTCACTGGCATGTTATCACTTGACTCCCAACTTTTCCCTTGTCTCTCTACATTAAGAGCACTGTAAATACGTATCACACTGTGATGTGCTTGGGCAACTGCATTGCCATTAACATTGATATGCTTGAGCAACTGCGTTGCCATTAACATCTAATGCTTTGAATTAAAATTGCATTAGATGCCTATGTTCCAGTAAATAAATTGGATTTATGCATTATATGAAAGGAAAGACTGGCGATTGCTTTATTATTTACTGTCCATTACAAGTGTTGCTACCACAACCACTTACCTACTTCTACTGCAAATTAAGTATGGGCGTATTTTGCGAATCAGCGGTTCGCGAATTTGCGCGAAATCGCAAAAAAATCTGCGAATTCGCGGATTTTTTTGCGATTTTGCACCACCGCTAGTCTGTGTTGGGGGGAAATCGTGGGGCTTCTATGCGAGTTCACATGCCTCTTGTGTGTATAAAAGGACAAGCACCGATCAGAGCAGCAGATCCGGGGAGAAAGAAGCTCGTTGTCACAGGAACTGCACGGGGATAGAGCTCGTGAAAGTCAAGGATGCAAAGGCCTCCATCAAGCATCATAGCTAATTTTCGACAGTAGATATGGGGAGAACACACACCTGCCCAGCCTGCAGAAAACGCACATTTTTTGGGGGCTGATTAAGGAGTTACTGAATTTGACCTTCAACTCAGGCACCTGCTTTATCTATATCTGTAAGTGCTTCCTGCAGGAGCCTCATTGTCTACTTGTAACTATTCTCTGACCCTGCTTCGAGGGTCAGAGCAGGGTCAGAGAATAGTTGCAAGTAGGCAAGGAGGCGCTGCTCAGGAAGCGTTTACAGGGTCACAGCAGGTGCCCAAGTTGAAGTTAATTTCTTTATAACCATTTTGTAAATGGTTACAAAGAAATTAACTTCAACTTGGACACCTGCTGTAACCCTGTAAGAGCTTCCTGAGCAAAATTCGTCCTGCTTGCGAATTCGCGGATTTTGCAGCGATTTCGCACGATTCACGGATCGCGAAATAACTGAAAATCCACAAATTTGTGAGCGGAACAAATTTTCCACCCATACTTACTGCAAATACCCCTAACAGCCTTGTAGTGGAGATTTTTCTCACACGTGGCTCGCCAACAGTAAGTTGCCAAGTGCAAGCAAGTATTTGCCCCCACTTGTGTGATTTTTGGGTGCTAGGAGGGCACCAGGTTAAATTTCCGCAACACAGGTGTTGGGTGCAGTCACAACCGTGGGCAGGGAGAAAGCTGCTGCTCGAGTAGAAAATCTTCTCGTGTGGCAGGGAAACCAACTCGAGATGCAATGCCATCTGGAGCGCCGTGTGGTGCCGTTTGTGCTCATTTTTCAGCGCTGAACAAGCTCCTTGTTCTAAAAATTAGCACGAGGAGTGTGAAATGCTGATTTACGACTGTTTGTGGAATTCCATGGATTTTCACGAAGTTTACATGTAACTCCATAGAATTCCACTGAATGAAACTCTGCAAGTTCTGCCCACCCCAACTCCAGCCTCTGACACTTAACCGTTCTGTCCCATTTACAGTTTGGAAACTGAGAGCAAGCTCCATGCATCCTTATTGTGTTGTTGAGTCATTTTATTGCATGCATTAAAATCGACTTGTACTGAAATAGCTGTATTTGTGCAGTAGGTGGTCATCAGTAATGTTGGCATACAAACAGCATGCTGTATTTTCCTTACCCTTGAGATTTTCTTATGATGGATAGAATAGATTACCTGAAATTTGCTTTATACCAATTTTGCTGATGATAATTCACATTTATGATCGTGTCCCACCTGTGGTTGAATCACACTAAATTGAACTACTTATTTCCAGAAATGCCTCTAATTTGTTTTTTTCGGCATCAAAAAAACAAGCATTTGCAATGTAGTAGGTCTCGCATTTGCAAGAGTTTTAAGCTATTGGCATTGTAAATGACAATGACTTTTATTTATCTGTTTTGATAATTAACACATAAAAAAGGCATTGTCATTTACAATGCCAATAGCTCAAACTTTTGTAAATGTGAGACCTACTTAATTTCAAATAAGCGGCCAACATTGTCCCAGGCTGTTTGGAAAGGGAAAGTGTGTATGCATACTGAATGTTCCAGGAAAGCATGTTGTGCCTGCCGTAAGAGAAACTCATTAAAGAAAATAGGGCTTACAGGGTAAATAAGACATAGCGTGTAACATCAGAAGTGAAAGGGCCTGACCTCATGGGAGGTTACAAATGAAGATCAGGTGGTACTAAGAAGGGACTAACACGCTTATTAATGAATCAGAAGCCAACATTTATGAAGGACATTGACACAAGCCAATGACAAATATTGGCGGAGAGTGGGCGGGGCTTCAAGTCTATACTCGAATACAGCATGCCTCGCTGAGCAGTGCATGCGCTGCCCAGGCTCGACCTAAAAATTAAAGCCATGTTCGTGAGCTGCTACCTGACCAAATTCCTGAAGAAATTGAAAGAAAAATTCATGTTCTGTGGAAAAATTCAATGAAAAGAAATCCAAACACAAGAATAACAAGCAATGGCAAGGCCAATTGGTCTTCTTTTGTCAATGCTTGTTGCCATTAATGGCTTTCCCAATGCTTGTAGAACTGAAGTGCTATTATTGGCATAGCCAATAGAACAGAGTAGCCTTCTTGGAAGCTTATTTCGTATACTTCCAAAATGGCCACCAAGTTTCCTTTAGAAGGAATGTGAGATCATTTTGGAGTGGTATAACAATCAGTATATAAAAGTATTGTTATCCTAATGGCTGTCATATTTCTTATAGGTAATATTATGAGACAATTAGACCCCGAAACATATATTCGCTTCATTAAATAGATGTAAATCAGTATGGATGTTCGATCTTCAAGTAGCGGTCACATGATTTCCGTCAGGGGCATATTTATTGGTCACTACTAACTTTTTCAAATTATACAAAACTGCCAAGTAGTTAGTTATCTTAGGTATTTATACATATATTTGACATGAAACAACTGCTACTCCAAGGGTTCCTGAAATGTTACCTGGTCGTTTAGTGAATATTGGACTCATAAATTGTCCCAGTCATGATGAGTTGGTTACAGTATAGCTATGTCTGCAACTAAGTATCCAGCCAGCAATTACTTTCGTATCAAACTTCGACTAAATCAAATGTTTCTCCCACGTGCCCCTATGAAGGTAAATTGCAGCCAGTGAAACAGTGATCCGCTGTTTAACGCCACAGAGATGACTTTACACCAGCACTACAGCAGCAGTTCACAGCTGACACAATCAGTGTGAAGTTAGCAGTTTGTGAATTAGCAGTACGTCATAATGGACCTCAAAGAAAGAAAGACTATTTTAGGTCGCAGCAGATAACGTACCCCAAGACCTGGGTGGAAAAGCAAAGTTAAACATTGGCATGCACTTTCAGATTTTCTATTTTATCTGATGTTTAAGTGTTTATAGACATATTTAAACGAGAGAATGAGTACTTGTATAAAATAGTAAACTACTTAAACCAAATTATTTATTGCAGGTAAAATATACAGACCTCTATCAAGAAAGTTTCAGAATTTATCAACTTGGGTAAATAATAAAATTCCTTCCTTACAACCATTGTTGTGTGAACTTGCGAAAGTCCACAACTTGTGTACTTGGTGTGGAAAGTATGTGTTTTACTTGCCCGTGTCCTTTGGGAGAACATTAGTGGCAGAATCACAGTACATTTTCAATGGTACTTTTTGATGTCCTTGGTGGTAAATGGATAATTAAGGTAATGCTTGACGCAAATACCTTTCACCACTATATCATGAAAGCAGGTTTATGTAGGTGGTACATTGTAACAAGAGTCTTTGTGCATATTTGTTGTGTGTCATTTTCTTGTGGCGGCGATGTGATCAGTTATTGTTTTGTTGTGTTTTTGCACTGCATTGCTTAAATGTGATGTTATGTTGTACTTTAGTTGTTGTGTTGCATTCTGTTTTGACCGTCATATTGTGTTGCAGCCTGATATATTGTTATTGTATTGCAATATTACTTTGTTCATGTATTGTGTTGTGTTCTTTTGCTTTCTTTAAATATGTCAGCAGACATTGGTATAGCATGAGGGGCAAGTAAAAAATGCCTTTTAGGTGCCCTAGACAAGCCTGTACCACTGTATTTGGTGTTAAAATAACATTACCCAAGTTCTTTAACTATTTACCTGGTTCTGTTGCCTTAGTGGACTAATGCATCTACTGCAGGGGCCTGTGTTTGACATTATGGTCACAGGTTCAAATCCCAGCAGGTCCACTCAGCCTTTCATCCATCTGAGGTTAATAAAATAAGTACCATTGAGTTGGGTGACAATAAACATCTGTTATTCAGCATATTGAGACCCATGGTTGATTTGCGCGCTTTACAAATGCATGTGTTTTGATATTTAAGAGGCCAGTCCAAAAGAGTGACTGGGACCCATCTTACATCACTGCTTTTAGTGCTCACTTGATGTGATGTGACCTAAATCTTGCTGCTAGGTTACACATTTTGGAGCCGGCTGAACCAGGCAACTGGTGTGATCTTGGTCGATTCAATTCATGCATTTACCTCTGTTTGTTTATCTGCCAAATATTTAAGAATGTCATTTAGCAATTCAGTTAGCTTTGATTCACATTGAGGCAAGGCAAAGTTTCCACAGCGATCTCAAATTGTTCCATTCCCGTTTGAAGAATTCTTTCAGTCCTGTGTTTATTTAATAAACATTTCGATACTTGGAGTTGAGTCTTCCTCTATCAAAAACGCCCGACTACACATAACAGAATGCAAAAAATATACCGGGACTGTGATCTGCTGATGGCTGCATTGTGCAGCTCCAGAGTTCTGAATGTCTATCTCCCCATATCTGTGAGGATGTCCGCCTCCCTCGCCCTGATCACCACTGGTCTGTAATAGTAACGGGTCTGTGGTGAGCAGGAGGTATTGCACCGTTACAACGCAACTTTTACAAGGCACTACCATTACATCGCAACTTTTACAACGCAAATACCATTACAATGCATGCCATTACAACGCATGTCATTACATAGCAGATACTATTACAACGCATGCCATTACATCGTAAGTATAGGTAAGTATATTATTTTTATTTAATTTTATTTTACATTATTTTATCATTTTAATTATTTTTAAAAATAAAATAAAATATTAATATATTAATTTAAGTAATTGTGGGGTATTTTTAGGTTTTAGGGCTGGGTTTGGTTTTTGGGGTAAAGGGTTATTTTTAGGTTTTAGGGCTGGGTTTGGTTTTTGGGGTACAGGGGTATTTTTAGGTTTTAGGGCTCGGTTTGGTTTTTGGGGTACAGGGGTATTTTTAGGTTTTAGGGCTGGGTTTGGTTTTTGGGGTACAGGGGTATTTTTAGGTTTTAGGGCTGGGTTTGGTTTTTGGGGTACAGGGTTATTTTTAGGTTTTAGGGCTGGGTTTGGTTTTTGGGGTACAGGGGTATTTTTAGGTTTTAGGGCTGGGTTTGGTGTTTGGGGTACAGGGGTATTTTTAGGTTTTAGGGCTAGGTTTGGTTTTTGGGGTGCAGGGGTATTTTTAGGTTTTAGGGCTGGGTTTGGTTTTTAGGTTACAGGGGTATTTTTAGGTTTTAGGGCTAGGTTTGGGTTTTGGGGTACAGGGGTATTTTTAGGTTTTAGGGCTGGGTTTGGTTTTTGGGGTACAGGGGTATTTTTAGGTTTTAGGGCTAGGTTTGGTTTTTGGGGTGCAGGGGTGTTTTTTTAGGTTTTAGGGCTGGGTTTGGTTTTTGGGGTACAGGGGTATTTTTAGGTTTTAGGGCTAGGTTTGGTTTTTGGGGTACAGGGGTATTTTTAGGTTTTAGGGCTGGGTTTGGTTTTTGGGGTACCGGGGTATTTTTAGGTTTATGGGCTGGGTTTGGTTTTTGGAGTACAGGGGTATTTTTAGGTTTTAGGGCTGGGTTTGGTTTTTGGGGTACAGGGGTATTACGACTTTAAATAAATTAAATTAATTTAATTAATTTAATTAAATTTAATTAAATTAATTACAATTTTAACAATTAAAAAATTAATTGAATTACATTACTTAAATTAAATTAATTACTTTTTTATTTATTTAATGTATTATATTTAATTATTATTATTTACAATTTTTAAATTAATTAAATTTCTTTTATTATATTAAATTAAATTATATTAAGTATTATTTTAATTTTATTTAAATTATATTTATTGTAATAAATTACATTACATTATTTACTATTTTTAAATTTATTATATTTCGTTAATTATATTATATTAAATATATTAAATTAATTACAATTTTAATATTAATTAAATTACTATAATTAAATTAAATTAAATTAATTACTGTTTTAACAATTTTTAAATTATATTTATTAATTAAAATTAATTACATTAACTTTATTTCATTTTTAAAAAAAAGATATACTTACCAATACTTACGATGTAATGGCATGCGTTGTAATAGTATCTGCTATGTAATGACATGCGTTGTAATGGCATGCATTGTAATGGTACCTGCGTTGTAAAAACTGCGTTGTAACGGTCTGCGTTGTAAAATAACGCGTTGTAACGACATATATCCGAGCAGGAGCGGGCAATTTTGAAGGCTACTGCAACCTGACCCCCTCGTTGAAACCCATCGATTGAGGTGAAAGGTGCACTCACCGACGTAACATAAGTATCTGTAGAGGGCAGGTTTACACCGCGGGGCATCTTGGGACAGAAAAGATGATCATTAATACCCAACTCAATGGCTCTCATTCTATCAACTGTGGAAAGATGAAAGGCTGAGTGGGTCCGGCATGATGAAAATCTGCGATCATAACGTGGAACAATGATACATGGAGTGAACGCATTATCCCACTGAGTTACCAGAAACGGCTACTCTGGCATGACTTCCAAGCTACTCTGCTCTGGGTAAAATGAGTGGCCATCATACAACATGTGCTAAGGGGCATCTAAGATTCGCAGCAGGCATGGTGCCAATGTTGAACCTAATATGCAACACCTCTCTGCCAACGCAGTTTAATCCTCATTTTAAAGCCTGTAAAATTGCTCAGTGAGCTAAGCACTCATTGATAACACGAGTGTCCAGCACGGGGCAAAGTCAAACAACTGTACTTGTGAGGCTAGTCAGTTACCTGTATATTTCACCTCTACCCGTGAGGGAGGTGTGCAACTCAAAAGTAACCTCTTTACTCCAGAGATTTAGTCTCTGGCCAAAATAAACCATTTGTACACGTGAGGCATGTAACCAACCAAGTATCAAATAAAATATATACATCTACGTGATACTTGCCTAGATCACAGCCACACATTCCAAGGTTAGTGCCCTGTTAGAAACGAAGAATCATACCTCTGCGCCTCTGGGGTCATTGTTCTGGTCAGCCTCGAACACACGCGCCTCTCAGGGGACCATCGATGTTAAACACAGACATGTGACCCCATCAGGTGAGTTCCCAATTCTAAACAAAACACCTGTCCTGATGATCTGGGTCCCCCGGTCAAATGTGTTTACAAACTTTTTGCATGTAAAATCTCGGTTCGTGACACAAGTACAGGGCTTTAAGTGGACCGGGTCCTGCCCGTGCTCACCACCGGTAATTCTAAAAAGCAGGTGCCTTTGACGGGTCCCTATCGGACTCTCCCGTGTTATCCTCACCCTCAGGGTGAAAAAAAATCTTAACTCTGCATCAGTGCCACCCTTCACTGCCTGTGAAGTAACTTCAAAGAGGCTCGTTATAGTTCTTGCACAGCCTCGTTTCATAACTGAAGCATTTTCAATACTTTATACATCGACGCCGTAGTTGTTGCTTGTTTGTCTTATGCAACTAATAACTATTGACAAACCCAATAGTCCTGACTTGTTGTAGGTGCAATGTTACCTGTTGCGATATCTTCTGGATGCAATGACAGATGCATCAAAATACCAGTCGGAAGGCACACTATGCTAAGTGCAGATTTTTAGCTTAAGTGTTTAAGCCACACCCTTAATTATGTCGACCACGCCCCTTTGAGAGACCCCCCAGTTTTTTCATACCATTTCAACCCCTGGGTAAGTAACCACATTAATACGTATGCGAAATAACAGCATGCTTGATGACGTGTGCAGTTTGTGGTCAAATGTAAATAAAATGCTTACACCTGTGAAGTAAACTCCTACGTGCAAAAAATGTGCCTGTACACGGGAGGTAAGTACCGCCCAAATATGAGAGCACATTGCACCAATTAGGTAGGTACCTGTGAGGCACGAACATACATCAAAAAAGAACATTTGTCCCAAGAGGGAACTTTCCGACTTAAATAATAAAACAATTCTACCTATAAGTGCCCAGGTCAGACTCAAACACCTGTACCTGCTGGTGAGTGGTGAGCCAAAATCAACAACCAGCCCCCAGGAGACATCAAGGCAGATCAAACAAAGCAAATATCTGCACCATTGAGGTAAGGTCCCTGTCGGGTGTACCTTGTGCCCATGTGAAGTGTATGCCCTGGTTACATGTACTTGTAACTATGAGCTGAGTGTTCTGGTCAAACTCACGCTCGTGTGTCTCTGAGGTGAGTGCTCCGCTAATGACAAGCATCTGTATATATGCCCGTGAGAAGAGTGATTACATGGGACACTAGACCTGCACCTGTGAGAGAGGACTCAGTGCCAGCACCTGTGGGGCTTGGGGCATCCTGTAACAATAATAGTTCTGTGTTCAGGGTCGGGGCTGAAGTCTACACATGTTCCTAGTAGAGCAGGACTGGGTCTTATGCACCCCTTTGCAAGCCTCCTCAGGACTGCACTTGTGAGAGTGGTGCAAATTCCATGGCATGGGTCTTTACCTGTGAGTGTAGTCTCAAGTCTAGGTCTGAAAGGGCTGTACTACTGAAGTGGTGTAAAGTCCTTTGCATGGGTCTTTACCTGTAAGGGTGGTGACAAGCCCAGCACTCACAGGTCTGTATCACTGAAGTGGTGTAAAGTCAATGTATTTGGGTTTACCTGTAAGGGTGGTCCAAAGTCAATGACTTACAGTCTGTACCTCTAAAGTGGTGCAAAGTCAAGGTTTTAGGTCTGCATCTGTGAGGGTGGCCTCAAGTCAGGGACTCACATGTCTGTACCTCTGAGGTGGGGCAAAGTCGAGCTTTTGGTCTTTACCTGTAAGGGTGGTCACAAGCCCAGGACAAACAGATCCTCACCGCCGAAGTGGTGTAAAGTCAAGGTTGTAGGTCTGTGCCTGAGAGGTTGGTCTCAAGTGCAGGGCTCACAGGTCTGTACCTCTGAAGTGGTGCAAAGTTTATCGTATGGGTCTTTACCTGTACGGAGCTTAGGGCAGGGGTCTGTAGCTGAGACGGTGGTGTGCAGGTCATAGCATGGGCCTGTGTACCTGAGGGTGATGTACAGTCCATGGCATGGGTCTGTACCTGTGAGAGGGGTGCAACGTCAAGGGCGTCGCCGTATACCTGGGAGCGTGCAGTAGAGTGCAGATTAAGGGTATGTTATTGTGAGGGTGGCAGTGCCCAGGGGCACGTGGCGGTGCCTGCTTGGTTGGTGAGCGCTCTAGGATACATGTCTGTACCAGTGGGTTGGTGTAGAGTCAGCAGCTAGGGGTCTGTACCTCGGAGGTGGTGTGAAGCCCAGTACAAGTGTTTGTACCTGTGCGGTCACTAAACAGGTCACTTTAAGGCTCCGTTGAGTAGCCGTGCAGCGGACGCTCGAGCCGAGGACACAGAACAGCGCCTGTGCTACGAAGTTACTGTCCTGTCCGCAAACATCCATTTATTCAGCAAACATGCGCCCGGCGTCCTTACCTGAGTTTCTGAGCTTCCTGTTCTTCAAGACCGAGATGATGACCAGGAGGCTGCCAAAAATATCCACAACCGTGGTGAAAATCAGCACGCTGGACAGCGCCGTCACCAGCCAGACGGCCCGGGCTCGAGGGGCCGCGGGGTCCCCGCCGTCTCCACCCGGCTGCTCCTCGCAGCAGTTCCTCAAAAAGGACCCATTCTCCAGCATCTCAGACCGTTTCAGCGCCCGTCCTCTGCGGCGCTGGCGACCCGAGCATTGAGCGCCAGGTCCCGAAGGCTGGACTCTGTGCGCTGCGCCTGCCCCTGCCTGGCAGTCTCTGCCGGCCCAGGCGCGGCTGGGGTGCCTTTTTCTCGTGCGCTAACGTGTGGTTGGAGTGACTGCCAGGTGTGTTCTTGCTTTCTCTCCTCGGGTATGTTTGAGAGCCGCGGACTTCGGCCACTAGGGTGTGTTTAAGTTGTGACTGTCCTCTGTTACTTGAGTGTATTGACTCACTGCCTCCCGCTGCTAGGATGTGTGCGGGTGCACGTGGCCCCTTGTGCCGGTGCGTGTTTGTAGCCGCTGCCTCTTGCTGCTGTGCGCCGACCTGCGCCCCTGGTTCCAGCCGCTCAGGTGTCCTCTGGATGAAGTGGCTCTTGCTCTACTGCCCAGGGGTGCTTGGGAGTCACATGCCTATCTAGGTGTGAACCACAGGTGTGACTGAGGTGCATTCATCCTCTGCTAAAAACTGCCTCTGGGGTGCCCATGTGGCTAAAGTGTGCTTGGAGTTAACTTGTCTGTTCTTGGAGCTCTAATGTGATTTGGCGGGAAAGAGGACTGTGAGACAGAAGTGCTTGGATGACTTCTGCTGACAAGTGTGATTGGGACACGTCAGAAACCTAGGCTTGTATTTAGTGTCCCTTTCCAATCTGTGATGGGGGTGCTCCTCTTCGTCATGCCCATGTATAATGTGTCCTGTCTGCCCAGGAGTACCCCTCTTCTGACTGTCCACTTATGCTTTATGTGCCTATAGCTGCTCGAATGCTTTTGGAGTGACCCTGGTCCCTTCTACCCATGTGTGATTGGGTACCCCTGACTGTGCCTCCCAGATGTGGTTCGACAGTCCTGTCTCTTCAGGAGTGCGCACGCTGTCTCTCTCTTTCTCTCTCAGGGTAGCTGGAGTGCCTTTTTCTCCAGCTACCCAGATGTGGTTCGGTAGTCCAGCCTCCCGAGGAGAGGCCGAGGTGCCCCCGCTCCCTCTCTATAGGTGCATGCCCGTGCCCAGGTGTTCTTTGGAAGTCCCGCCGGCTCTGGAGTGGACGTGGTGCCCACGCGCCCTCTCTATAGATTTAGCTAGGGTGCCCCTATGCTCCGCTTCCCGGATGTGGCTGGATGGTCCTGTCAGCTCTGGGGTGGTCCAGGCGCCCCTACTCTTCCTAATGTCCCTGGGTGGCTAGCGCGCCCCTCTCTCCTGGTGCCCGGTTGTAGAAGTGGGTCCCTCCTCCCGAAACCCCTGTGTGGTGAGTGCCCCTTGCGCACTGACTGTCAGGGCTCTGAGAGAGCACGAGGCTTTTAACGGCACGTGGGCTGCCCTCGGTCCAGCCCCGTGCCCCCTGCTTCTTTAGTATTCAATGCATGGAAGGGCGAGCGTGTGAGGCAGGGAGGCTGAACTCCATCAAGTGCGCAAGCACAGTGACTCAGAGAAGGACCCGCGGGCACCGAGAGATGAAGACTGGGTGGATGAGACGCACAGCTTCCCGCAGGCTCCTGACGGCTGTCCTGGGCGGTAGGTCAGGTGCCCCAGACACTCAGCCCTCACTAAGCCAGGAGACACATGGGGTGATAAACGTGTTCCCTCACAGGTCCTTCTGGCGACCATGTCCGCCTCACCTGCTGTCAGTCAAGAACAGCCAGTGGAAGTGTTTCTTGACCAATGAGTGGTGACCTCAGCCCCCTCTGGCACTGCCTGGGTAAACATCTGGAGGACACGCTGCCAGCCGCAGATAGCTTCGACTATACGCAGGGAAATACAGGGGCGACGCCTGCTGACAGATACCCCCATCTCAGGGAGGCGAGGATCGCGCGCCCAGTGATGCCAGCAGCCGCGGAACGGCTCTGGTACAGAGACTCCAAGGACTGTATGCGCGCGCGCGCCGGTACCAAGGCTCCGCGGATAGAGCAGAAGTAGGGATACAGCGCACCGGCGCCACTGCTTATCGGACACTGAGTGGAACTTGGACGAGTCTTCTTGGACTTACTGACAGCACCGAAGCTCCTCGGACAGTGCACCGGTACCGCGTGTGGTGCTTATGCTCCGCGGATGGCGCACATCTACCGAGACCTCCCGGACAGTACACCGGTACTGGAGCGTCACGGATAGTGAGTGGACTCGGACGAGTCTCCACGGACATACTGGCAGTACCGAAGCTTCTCGAACTGTGTACCAGCACCATGCGTGGTACTGATACTCCGCCAATAGGGCACCTGTACCGAAACTTCACGGACAGTGCCCCAGTGCTTAAATGGGCAGAGGGAAAGTACCAGCACTTCTCAAGAGAAATGTTATACTTTTAATTGGAGAGTACCGGCACTTCTCTGAAACAAGCAGGTACTCTGGTACAGAGTACCTGCACTTCTATTTTTCCACTTCAAGCACTGAGTGCACCGGTAACTGAGCTTCACAGACGTGAGTGGACTTGTAAGAGTCTCGACGGACATAGTGACAGTAGCGAAGCCTAATGTTTGCACGGACAGTACCGAAGCTTCTCCAGCAGTGTACCGGTACCGTGTGTGATACTTATGCTCCGCAGATGGCGCACCTGTACCGCGACCTCGCGGAGGTGCACTAGCACCGGAGCTACACGGACAGTGAGTGGACTCGTACGAGTCTCCGCGGACATAGTGACAGTAAGGAAGCTCCACTGACTGGGTGCTGCTACAGAGGCTCCACGAAGAGTACGGGTACCGAGTGTGGTACTCATGGCACACTTCGACGGGCGGTGTTTGAGGGGGCGGACACAAGAGCCAGACGTGCCCTCAGCAACTTATGTGTTGTAAATTACGTATCTAGGGGAAGATGCGCCAGCTCTGTGGGTTCGGGACCCTCTGCCCGGAGATACGCTGGCTACGTAGGCTTGGGACCCTCTGCCGGAAGATGCGCCAGGTCAGTGGGTTCGAAACTCTGCTGGAAGATACCCGGCTCAATGGGTTCGGGACTCTCTGTCAGAAGATACGCTGGCTCGGAAGGCTTACAACCCTGTGCCGGGAGATACGGCAGCTCAGTAGGTTCAGCACTTTTTGCAGGGAGGTACGCTGTCTCCGTAGGCTCATGAATTCCGCTGCGGTGTCTGTGGATTAATCTTTGGAAGCCAGATAGGGACAACTCTGTTTTTATGCTTTCAAGGTCGAGGCAGAGCGAACCATTGGGTTGTGTGTATCAACTTCTATTTTTATAACGCCGGACGTGGAGTTCCGAATACACACGTTAACGTGAAGTATTTTATTGTTTGTCATGCTTATATTGACTGTGTGATGTGCAATTTTCGTCTGTAAGTGTGATGATGCGCGATAGAGAAGTCTCACTGACATGTAATAATTCAGGGCACATTGTGAAGTTGAGTGTGGCGTCGTGTTAAAGTAGAATGCGGACCCCCTTCTTCTGCGCAATGACGCCTCGGGTGCTGTCTTCGAAGAGCTGCAGCCCTCAGATTCGAAGAGCGGAGGATCGTTAAACCTATCACTGCGCACGGGGCGGCGCTGCCCCTTCCCGACCCCTGAGGAGTCGGACTGACCTTTAACTCTATCTGGCTAATGCATGTCAGGACGGGTCACTTTCTGGTTTAGAGATGCCCCTGCCGCTTTAGGGCCGCTTCGCTGCGGCGTTCCCTTAGCTTCTGTTTAGCATTTCTATCAATACACGTGTGTGAAGCTGCGTTGCGCGTGGCACCTTCTGTGCTACACGTCTGCCTCGGCCTTGTCATAAGCAGATGCTATCCATTCACAAGCACTTCAGGAACATTCATATCCACCGCGTGCAGGGCTGCGGAATGGGCGTCCTGCCCAGGCTGGTTCTGCCTCCTCGGGTCCCCCTGGTGCCATCTCAGCACCGCGGCAAGTCTCAGGTTCCGAAGGCAGGATGACGGGAGACCAAGGTCACGCGTGGGCGAACAGCGCGTTGCGTGATAGCCCACGAGCTGACTGCGGATGGAGATATTTCCAAACGACTGTGGCGCCAGACTGTGACCAGACGCTTTCACCGCGAGGACAACATTCATCCCACGGGCTGCTGTCTTCAGAAGTGAGTAGATACCGCTCCTGGCACACTGCCTAGCAGGAAGAGGCTAACGGCTGTGCTCTGCCCCGCACAGGAGCCTGTTCAAAGACTGTGACGCTCACCCGCAAAGAGCCACCGGTTCGGTGCCAGTCGCGTTTGCATGCTGCAGGTCGGTTCTCTCGAACGAGTCGAGCCTCGCGGATCATGCCGCGCTTCTTGCTGCTCAAATGTAGTCTAAGCGCTTCACAATTTAGCAGGCACGGGACCTGGCTCTGAGAGACGAAGTTGTCCAAGACCACACAAGGTGTCCGAACGAGGAGCCGGGATTAGAAGCATGGTGGGTCGGACACAAAGTAAGCGGTTTGGACAGTAGCCCGCTTGGAGCGACCTAGCCCATCGGGCTGTGGGAATGCGTGCCCCACTACATATTGGGGCATTGTCTCTGCGCCCAAGCGGAATGTTTTCAAAGCTGACATATTTTATGTGAAGTGGACGGTGGTCTGACGGGAGGGGCAGAGCTGTTACAGATCTCACGGATGCTTGGAATACAACCAGCTGTGCTGTCCACGTGCCGCCAGCCTCATTGACACGTATTTAGCCTTCTATGTCTCAGAATTTGGCGGACCTGTAGATCTGTCGGACGCTGTGTGGGGGGCCTCGGATGCTGCCGGACATCGGTTAGTTCAAGCATGATGGGGTTACTATCTACCGCCCATGGTGCTCGTGATGTCGCTGGTGGAAGAACGGACCAGCAGCCGGGCCAAGGCGTGTTGATGATTGGTCGGTGTTTAACCCGCCACGGACCAAAGATTTTCACACCCTATCGTACGCCCAACTCACAGCAGAAACACTCATTTTTCTACTGCTGGGTGTGTGGGGGAGGGGAGAGGAGAGGAGAAGGGGGAGGGGGCTCAACTGAAAGCGCATGTCCCTGTGCTATGACGCAATCGAAGACGTAAAAAACATGTAAAACTTTGGCAACACCGAATCGAACGAAGGAAAGTGTGAAAGTTGAGCGGGGATGAGACCCCAGGAGCGTCAAGAACTTCCTCCCTTTTAGTAGTTAAAGCAGGGGTTGCTACTGGCCGGGTCTGATGCGCTGAATAAACTGGAGACGAACTATTTACTCTGATTCGTTATAGTTCTTACCGCGCCTCCCTTGTTTCCAAGCGCACGCGCTTATAAATAACACTTTACGGTAAAACTGCACAGGGGCGGGCAGAGGGCTGCCACTGGAGACAAGTATAATGAAGGGGACAGGGGATAGGAAATGTTGACAACGAGGAAAGGGAACTCAGAAGGCAAAAGTGCACAGATCGAGCTCAAAGTGAGATAAAGTAAGGAAAACCGTCCTGGCAAATCCAATAGGTCTCTACAAGTACTAATGGCTTTGCCATGTGTTTTAGCCATGCTGCACAGCAGAATGCATATTTTGAAAGTAAAGAAAAAAAATGATAAGACGTGGCCAGTGGGCTGGTACTAGGCATCACGAGGGTCCGGGGGTGTGTGGTGGGGCAATATGTACAACAGCTGATGTGTAGAAAATAAGAGCTGTGATTGGGCCGACGTTGGGAGTGTCATTGTTTTTTTTATGCATTGCAGGATGGGAGGCAACACGGGTAGGGGTGGGAAGCAACACAGACAGGAGGGACGGTGAGGCAAAAGGGAGGAAGGTAGGGAGGGACTGGGCAGCAAGCAACATTGAGGACAGGAGGCAACATGAGGGTAAGGAAATGTACACGAGGGAGACTGCTGAAAAACACACATTCCCATAGAGTGGTTGAACACTGACAACAAAGTAGTGGATGGGAAGAGACAACAACCCTGATGGTGAGCGGAGGGGCAAATAACCTGGACAGCAGGCAAGGCAAGCAAAAACACGGAGAGTGGGTGGCCTAAAGCAACAACCCCAGCAGCGGGTAGGGGCAAGCAACAACACCAGGGCTCGAGTCGGGGTACCACATGGGTGGACAGCGTCCCCCCACTTATTTTACGGGGTAGACGCCTTCCCCCCTGACCAAAAGCTGGACTTTCAATGATGGCGTTACTTGCCTGCACGGCCGCCCCGTCGATCTCCCAAGTACAGGGCTGGCTATCAACCTTGTGCGCTGTGGTGGTGGTGCCTGGTGGTTGGAGAATGGTTCTGTTTATATTGGAGCTCACTGGCGCGTGATTCTGTGGAATTGTTTACCAGCGCCTCCGTGTAGTAGGATGTGTGGTGCGTAAGTAGCGGGTTGGCCGCGCACATTTAGTAAGTGATGTCAGGCCCCTGGCAGCCTATGAGAAATCCGACCGGGATGGCATTGTATCGAAGGAAGGGATGGTCTGTAAACTGCTGATCTGTGCGCTGAGACTGTCAGAGAATGGCGCTACATTCCACAGTGGGTTAACGTGGCCTGCCAAGTGAAGCAGGTCTCCCTGTAATAAGAGGGGACTACCTTTCGTGACATCACTTCCTGTTGTGACGTCACTTCCTGTGACACCACCTAACTTGGAGCTTCCCCCTACTTCTTTTTTTTAGGACTTGTGCCCTGAACAACACAGATAGTGGATGGGAGCAAGCGACAACATGGACTGTGGGAGGTGGCAAACAACAACACAGACAGCAAGAGGAGGACGGAAAGAGCAAGTAGCAACACATACAGTGATTAGGGGCAAGCAACAACATGGACAGTATGAAAGTGCAAGCACCAACCTGGACAGTGGGAGGGGGCAAGTGTAGGAAGATGGCTCTGTATATGGTATACCAATAGGTGGGTATAGCATGCACTGAGTCCAGAAATTCCCCAAAAGTGTACAGGGCTCAATCTAAAACCCAAAGTGCTCTATTAGTGTTAGTGTGGGCGAGTGGCCTTAGGCCTAACACAGAAGAGTGTAAGACATTTAGTGCACAACCTTGATCAACAATGAACACAAAACTAAAAAAAGAGACCCACACCAATTGTAGAAAAATGTTCTTTGTTTGTATTTTATTTTAAGACCAAGATCTTTGTAATCAGGCAAGCAAGTTTTTTAATACAAATACTTTTCACTTTGAAAAGTCGACACTTAGAAACTTTCCAGAGCAGTTCAATGTTATCCTACGGGGAAAACAACATCACAGTTAAACTGGTAATTAATACATATAGAATTCCAGTCGTCGGGACCAAAAGTCAGCAGGGAGCAAGTGTCAGGTGAGTACCAAAACTGCATCAACAGTGGCACAGGGGCGGCAGGGTGCAGAGGCCAAAATCGAAGTTCAGCTCAATGCTTTTCAATGGAGACTGAGGTTGCCTGTGACCACACTGCTTGCAGGTAAGTAAATCTGTTGAAGGGGCCACACTTTGGAGGTTAGGATCAGCACAGGGGGGGGCACACAAAGCAGCACCAAATATACACCACCAGCAGCCCAGGGGCAGCAGAGTGCAATTTCAGCATCAGGCGCCAATGCTTTTCAATGGAGATTCTTCTTTTGGCAATCAGGCTTTGCACCAGAGGATGCAGGAGAGAGACCAACAACGGCAGAGGTAAGCAGAGATGTAGGAGGGTCAAAGGGCACCATCGGCTCCTTGGAGATCGCCTTCTTCCCCGATGACTGGAAACACACTCCTTAAAAAACTCTTGACTGACCCCAGCTACCTCAAAATCTTCAGACCCATCTCCCTTCTCCCGTATCCAGCAAAAGTCACAGAGAAACCCATCAACAGCCTTCATAGAAGAAAACAACACCCTTGAAGATTCCCAATCCGGCTTCAGGAAATACCACAGCACCGAAACTGCCCTCGTTGCCGCAACAGGCAACATCCTCTCTCTCCTCGACAGAGGGGAGTGTGTGGCCTTCATCCTCCTGGACCTCTCCGCAGCCTTCGACACAGTTTCTCACCGCACCCTAGCCAGAAGACTTCACGACGCTGGGATCCTGAACAAGGCCCTCGACAGGACCCGCTCATTCCTCTCCGGCAGAATGCAGTGGGCCAGACTCCTAACCTTCCTCTCAGATCCCACATGACCACCTGCGGAGTTCCGAAGAATTGTCCACCAGTCCCACCCTGTTTAGCATCCACATGGCCCCGCTTGCAGTCATCATCAGATCCCACGGACAACACCCAACTCCTCCTCTCCCTATCCAACTGACCCAACCTATCTAAACGCAACTCTGGAAAATGAATGGAAGCTGTCGACAGGTGGATGAAGAACAGCTGCCTACAACTCAACTCAGACAAAACAAAGTACTTATTATGGGGCCCAACCCGGATGCCTGGAACGACACCTGGTGGCTGCCTGCCCTTGGAAACCACTCTCACCCAAGAGCCAGGCATGCAACCTCAGAATCATCCTCGACTTCGAACTCAAAATGGATCCCTAATCAACGCTGCCTCATCCTCCTTTTTCCACACCCTTCGACTCCGATGAAAGTCCTACAATTGGATCCCCCTTAAACACAGGAAAACCGCCACTCACAGCCTCATCAGCAGCAGACTCGACTGCGATAAATCTCTCTATGCCAGAGCCAACTAAAACCTCACCGGCAAACTCCAGAACGTCCTCAATGCCTCCGCCAGACTAATCCTCAACCTACCACACCACTGTCACATCTCCCAACATCTGTTGACTCTACATTGGCTCCCCATTGAGAAAAGAATCACCTTCAAGCTTTTTACCCAAGCCCACAAGGCCCGCCACAACACCAGACCTGCATACTTGAACCACTGCATATTGTTCAACGCACCCCAGACATTCCTTTGTTCAGCCCAGCTCTCCCTTACTACAGTGCCGCATATCAAGGAGACCAGAACAGGAGGCCGCTGCTTCACCTTCCTCACTACCAAGGCATGGAACACCCTCGTTCTCAACCTCAGACAGACGGCAACACTCTCCAAGTTCATGAAGGACCTCAAGACCTGGCTCTTCAACGGACTACCATGAACTTCCAGGATCCGCGCATCCTCCAACCCCCTCCCTAGCGCCTTATTTATTTATTTAAAGAGTTTTATATAGCGCTGGCTAGACCCGAAGGTATCAGAGCACTTTACACAAGGTTCCACATAGTTGCAATCATACATCAGGTACAAGTTACCAAAGATACCAGTAAAAACTTTTAAGGAGCATGGAAGAGAAGGAAAATGGAGTAAGGAACGGAAAGGGGGTATGGGAAAAAGGGGTAGGGTATAGATACGATGGAGAGACAACGTGAAGGTCTCTCCAAGGTCCGGCCGGGTAGGTGACGGCAGGGAGGGAATCCACAGCCCATCTCCTCTTAAGTTCTCAGGTAGCTCCACCGGGCATTGGTCAGCATAGCTAGGTCTCAACAGAAAAACATAAAAGGGAAAGAAGACAAGAAGAAAGGAGCCTAGAGGGAGAAGGGAATAGGGTGAATGGGAAGGAGGGGGATACAACAGAGAGATGAAGAAAACTCTGCCCAAAGTCCGGCTGGGTAGGTGACGGCCGAGGGGGAATCCACAGTCCATTTCCTCTTCAGCTAACAGGTAGTTCCACCGGGCCTTGGTCAAATAGCAGGGTCTCCACAGTTGAGGGAAAGTTCAAAGAATATGGAGGGAGAGCAGGATCAAGGTCAGGTGAGGGATGTGATTAAGTTCAGGTCGATGACCGGTTCGATTGTCCAGGAGTGGTCAAGCATCATGGAGTGACCAACTGAGGCGGCCATCAGCAGCCCTAGAACAACTGGTCACTCACAGAAAGGCTCTGACTTGAGAGAGAAATACTGCCTCTCAAAACGTGTTTTTGGAAAGCGGGAGGCAAGCAGATCACAAATAACTGTGGTTAAGTATGTTTACTGAATGTCACATAAAAAACTGTACGATTAGTGAAGCTTTTTAGCTATTTTCTTCATATATGGAGATTTTTGAACAGATCCACTGTTGTTTGCTGTAACATTCCAAACTTTTGACTATGCCATGATTTAGGGAAGCATATTCTGCAAAATCTTCTACAGTCGAACCAACCTTGAGACCCTTTCGTGTGAGTAGCTGCGCTTAACAAACCCACGATTGATTGATTGATCAGTTCAGCTCACCAAGTCCCAGGGGCTTCGGGTGCAGGGGGGCCTTTCGACGTCAGAGTCTTCTTACCATACCCAGTAGCAGTCGGGGGAGCCTTTGGATTCACACTGCAGGTGCTGCCATGGAGACCAGGAGACGTAAACCAACACTGGACAAGAGGTAAGGATCACAGGAGAGACTTCACTGCACAGGTGAGCCACTCAGACTCGGGGCCGCGGGTGTCGAGTGCAGAGTGGGCAGGGATTGCAGTTTCAGATGGATTTGCAGTCCTTGGAGTCAATTTCTTGTGGACAGGTTAGCTGTCCACAGGAGATTGGAGCCTTTGTCAAAGGCAGCAGTTCTCCAATGGTTTTCAGAAGTATCTGGCTACAAGACAGGGCATAGGTTCACAGAAGCTGGAGACAGAATAGAAGGGCTGGGGCCAAGGCAGTCATTGTCTTCAGGCTCTCTGCAGGGATATGTTCTTGCTTCTTAGGTCAGCTCAAATCTATTTTCTAGATCCATGGGAGCCAACCAAATACTAAATCTAAGGGTATTTCAGGGGAGTAGCAGGTAGGGCCAATGGGCACCTTACCTGGGGTGACTACACCCTCTATTATGCCACCCTCCAGCAGGAGGGTGCATAGACAAAGCCCTGATTAGAGGGGTCTCCCCATCTTCAAGATTGCGGGGACTTAAAGATGTGCTTCACATCGCCTCCCCCACCTTAGTGGTGGAGTTGGCAGAGGTGGGCACACCTCCTATTCTCCTAAGTACTCCCACCAGTATTCCAGGCCAAATTAGGGGTGTAAACTGGGGTTGCCATCTGCTACTAGCAGCAGAGGCTGGCGGTTGCATTACAAAGGAGGAAGGCCTTTGAAGCTTCCCCTTTAGAGCACTGGCCAATCCTGGGGAGGAAGTGTGACACCTCTTCCTGGGATGAGCAATATTTCTGGTCCCAGAAAGCAAAGGCTCTCTACCCAGGGGTCCAGAGACTTGTCTGGTGGTGGCTGGCTGCCTACAGATGGTCAGAGACCACACCAGAGGTGGTAGGTTTTCAGGGGGCACCTTGGAAGTGCTCTATGGGTACATGGTACAAAAAATTGCACACTGGCATCAGTGGGGATTTTTCAGAGGAGTAGTTTGGTACCAAACACTCCTATGTGCAGTGAAGTCTTCATGGTGCTGTGGAACTCGAGTTGTCGAGTTCCCAGCCCATGTCCTCTCTATGACTTCACTGGCCCTTACAACATTAAGGAATTGGCCCTAATAATGTAGGGGCATAAATGCTTATGCAGATATGCCCTCACCTGTAGTACAGTGCACCCAGCCTTAGGGCCGTAAGACCTGCTAGAGGGGTGACTTGCCTATACCTCCAGGCAGTGCTGACTGGCATGGCAATCAGGCAGGGTGCCATGTCGACTTTGTCATTTTTCACCCCACACAGGTATGAAAGCTGCAATGGCAGTGGCATGGTCCCAATGAGGGGAGTCCCAGGGAACCCTCTTCAGCTCTCAGGCCCTAGGCCAGGGGTCTTCAAACTGTGGGGCGCGACCCCCAGGGGGGCCGTGGAACGATGCAAAGGGGGTCGCGCCTTCACAGTGTCACTTATGCCTCCAGGTCTTCAGCCCCCCTCCTCCCCCATCCTGTCTCTCAGCCCTGGCTGCTGCAGTGCAGCTCGCGCTCCTGGGGCCTCGGCTGGGCAGTGTCTGGAGTCTTATCTCCGGCCGAGTTTTCACAGGTCTTTAAAGACCATTAGCATATTTACATGCCTTTGTTAACCGATTACCAAAGATTCGTTTTTTATGGTTCCAGAACCCCCTGGGCCCCCACCTTGCCTATTTCTTACATTTGTATTTTTACACTTACTGCTGTAGTGTGAGAATGCATTTAATGAAAATAAATATAAAGTTGGGTTGCCAAAAGAAACATGCCTGCTATGTGTTGTTTAAAGATCCTGCAGAGGCATACTCTTGACAGTAAATTAAGTTATAAATAAAAAAGTATGTATTAATTAGGTATGTGACTTTTCTGTCTTTATTCTCTTTAATTTTTAGTCATGGATCATTAAGGCATCCCTAGAACACAATTAAAAGTGTTTTCTATTTATATTTGCTGTTCTAAGTATTCACAGATAAGTGCAAAAAATACAGCTGTAGGTGACTGCTTATTTCTGAGCCATCAAAATAATGAGTTGGTAACCCTAATCATTAGACTGGAAGTTTGCACATTATTTATTTCCTCCACCCTTGAACCCTGATTAATGTCATTATAGCAATAATTTAACTTATATCTGAAACCCTACGCTTCAAGTTTTTGGGAATGCACCCTGCTTTCAGACTACTCACTTTTCATTCTCGCCTTCACTTTCACATTCACCCTGCACTCCCAGCGATCACAATGCACTCACACTGATCACCATGCACTCATACTGATCACCATGCACTCACAGCAATCACCATGCACTCACACCAATCACCATGCACTCACACCAATCACCATGCACTCACACCAATCACCATGCACTCACACCAATCACCATGCACTCACACCAATCACCATGCCCTCACACCGATCACCATGCACTCACACCGATCACCATGCACTCACACCGATCACCATGCACTCACCCTTGCTGCTCCCGGCCATGGCCAGGTGAGCTTCTAATGTGGCAAGGTGTATTCCAGCGGATTGGGAGGCCCTTCACAGAGGTTGACTAGACATCTTTCTGATGTTAATTGCTGTATTTTGGTTATAAACTGGTACTGATGGGGTAAAATCTTTCCTCAGTATTACTGTGTTTAAAAAAATTCTAAATAATAAAGCAATGCTACCTCAAAATACGCAGCATCACAGAACATTATTTACATTTTCTACTCACACAATTTAGTCAAGCCTGTCGCATAATTTGGTCCTCACCTTCCTCATAACCTAGAGGTTTAGAAATTTTTGTCAGGAGGGGGTCCTTACACTTGAAAATGTTGACAGGGGGGTCTCGGCATCCAAATGTTTGAAGACCTCTGCCCTAGGCACACAAGGTACCATTTACTAGGGACTTATATGGGGGCAGAAGTGCCAATTGTGGATATGTTTTTAGAAAAGAAGCACTGTCAAGGGGACCTGGTAGGCGGGGACCCTGTGCTAAGGGCGGGCGTAAAATCCGTTTCGCAATCCGCGAATCTCGCGAAATCGCGGTAAAATCCGCGAATCAGCGGGGACGAATTTTCAGCCAAGCAAGGGTTACAGCAGCAGGTGCAAAAGTTGAACCTAATTTCTTCGTAACCTTTTACAAAAGGGTTACAAACAAATTAACTTCAACTTGGACACCTGCTGCTAATTGCTTCCTGGCGCCTCGTTGCCTACTTGCAACTATTCTCTGACCCTGCTCTTGAAGCAGGGTCAGAGAATAGTTACAAGTAGGCAACGAGGCACCTGTCCAAGGAATTAAACCTCATCAGGAAGCACTTACAGATATAAAAAACAGGAAGAAGGGAGAGGATGGCAAATACACCCATTTTGAGTTGTCAGGAGGGGTTAAACTAAAAGAGACCTTTACAGCACAATTTTCATATGCATTTTCAAAAATACAAAGCTGTATGTTCTGTAGGGGCAACTCAGGAATCTGGCCCTTCAGAGATCCGGCCTCTCTTTCTTTCTCTCGGTCTCTCTCTCCCTCTCTCTTTGCCTCTCTTTCTATCTATCTATCTATCTATCTATCTATCTATCTATCTATCTATCTATCTATCTATCTATCTATCTATCTCTCTCCCTCTCCCGACTGCATGGGTAACTTGGCTATGCAAGCGACTCGCGAAGACGCAAAAATCCCCGCGAACACGCAAAAAACCCAGCAAACATGCAAAAACCCCGCGAACACGCAAAAAACAAAAATCCGCAAATTCGCACAAATTCGCGAATTTTGCGGATCGCAAATTCGCAAATCCGCAAATTCGCGGATCGCGAATTCGCAAAATTCGCCCATGCTTACCCTGTGCACTACAATTGAAACCACATCAGAACCAGGCAAAAAGTGGGGGCAAACCATGCAAAAAGAGGCACTTCTCACAGCAAGTAACAACATGAAGGGAGGGTGGGGGCAAGCAACAACACAGACAGAGAAAGGGGAAAAGCAACTACACAGATGGGGTGTGAGAAATAAGCAAATGAGAAAGTCAGCTCCCAAACACATGCACTATTAGGTAGTGTGTAATTTGAAAGAAAACAAGTTGTTCTCTAAACATGAGAAGTGGAAGGACACAAGTACTTAGACAATGCTCCAAGGGAGGGTCAAACACAAGAAGAGGACCTGAAGAATGCATGTGTTAACACATGAGAATGAAGACATGAGAGTGACAATGAAGCCAACCGATGGTATGCAATGGCCTGCTCGAAGTCCATCGCAATTTAGCAAAATGTTGTGCAAGCGACAGCACATGCACTGTCTAAAGCAAGATCTAAAATGCAAGGAGGGGATGAAAGACAGATTTACAGACAGAAAGAGAGGGAGGAACATTGGAAGGAAATGAAAGGTATGATTTAAGGGTGACAGAAAGAAAGGAAATGAGAAAGGAAAGGATAGGTTCAAGAAAACAGGATGAAAAGTGAAAAATATACAGAAAGATGGGTGTAAAGATGGATTTATGATATGGTGAAAGGATGGACAGACTGAAGTGAGAATTAACGAATTGATGTCAGGTTCAGTGGGGGGATAGAAGGATGGACACAATGGTGAAACAATTGATTCAGAAAACAGGATGAATGGGGAATATTTGGAAGTGTAAAGTGATGGATGAATGGGATGAATGATGGAAGGTTGAAGTGAACATCAGGCAAGCTTTCTTAGGGGACCTGCTGCCATTAGAACCATGAATCAAAGTGGGGATTATATTCTGTTTCCAGGTACTCCCATGAGAGAGGAGAAAACCAAAGAGAGAGAGGGAGAAATGAGCTCGATGTTTAAATGTAGAGGAAGGGAGGGAAATGGAAACATGGAAATAGACAAAAAAATGAGAAAATAGGGGAAGAACGAGAAAGAGACATGTATTGGTGTTAAGGAGAGAAGTAGGGAGAGAGAGAGAAAGCTGGAAGAAGGGTGATTTGGGAAGAGAGAGTAGGAGAGAGAGAACTATGAAGGAAGAAAGAAGGAGGAATACCACCCGGCCCGTCTCCAGGATTCTTACTCTGGGCAGTGTAGAAGCATCTGTCATTCAAGGAGCAGTGATAAATCAACAAAGGAAATGAAAAATTGTTTTTTTAAAACGACCTATGTACTAATAAGTCGTTCCACATAATACCAAAGGGCGGGGCATTACAGAAGGATCTGCCTAATAGATTATCATTAGGAATGTTGCAAATTGATTGGCTATAATCAGAGGGATGGTGAAAATGAAGGGACACCTTCTTGTGATTGCTTTCTAAAATACAAATATATATATTTCTAAATTTTCCAAGTTCCTTAATAAAAGCAGGGCTGCTTAGAAAGGGTTTGGAAAACTTCAGTGAGACTTCTCTCACTGAAGCTGCTCCCACGAAAACTGCTGCAATCCTTCTCCTACTGAAGATGCCACCATGTTTTCTAAAGCGGATAGGACCCCAAAGGGATCAATTAACACCCACAATTGAAGTTTGGTAACTGGTCAGTCATTTCCAACAAGATTTCACGGTTGAAAACCATCAATTCAGCAGGGTCTAAGCACCATAACACGCCCCTTCCAAATAGAGATTTGTAAACCATTTCTATACCAATTTAGCAATTTGGAAACATTTTCTCATAATCGCTTAGTAAATTAAAAAACGTTTTTCCCCTCACAAGCCCTCCGATTTAGTGAAGAGGAGGGTTGGCAACTGGTAAAGAGCTTTGTTCACCATTCTCCTGCTCTTTCTGGGACACTGATAACTTTGACAAGTCTAATTGTTTAATGTTGACGAGTCTAAGTAATTAAAGTGACATATCTTTCTTAAGTACTGGTGAATAGTGCCATTGGAAATGCACAGTGCCCAAAGCCCAGTCTGTACCATAAGTAGGGCTAATTTACACAGGGCTTGGTTGCAGACATCGGTCCTTACCCAGTGCCCATTGAGAACAGCTGCAGTATGTGCCCAATGGGCACTGGATCAAGGTACCAGATAGAGTTCAGTAGTGAAAGCCATCCCATGTGCCTGGTAAGCATAGCCATGCCCAGCATTAACTTCTGGCAGGGGCATTTTGGATGTAGTAAATGTATGAAGTACGAAGTACATGACCTGCAATATCAGGGGTGAGATTTCATCATAAAGGTATGTTGCTATGTTATGAGTTTTATAGAACGCACAGCTGCCTCAGCAACAGGGAGTCCCAGCTCTAGAATGCAACTGTCCTAGGCAGACCAGAACACAAACGAAAGGTCAGTTATGCAAGAAAAAGATGGGTTTTAATGGTTTTTGTGGAAGAGTGAATGATTTTGGATGTTTCTGATATTTGAGGGGCGGGAGTTCCAAAGCTGTGGAACGAGTACGTGGAAGGAGCACCCCCAGTCCATACTCTCTTAACCCGGGGGAAAACCGCCAGGTGCTGGTCCATGGAGTGCAGCTGGCGGGTGGGTATGTAGGGCACCAAAAGACTGGACAGAATAGCGGGAGATTAAAGATGAATGATTCTATGGGTGATACAAATATATTTAAATTGAATACGTTTCTCCACCGGCAGCCAGTGCAGTTTGCGAATGGAGCCAGTAGTGGAACAGGTTCTCGGCAGGCCTAGGAGAGTTCAGACAGCTGCGTTTTGTGCCCTTTGTAGAGAAAGCATCTCTGCTCCATTGGCCCCAAGATCTAGGGAGCTTGCATAATCCAGTCTGGAGAGTATTGTGGCCTGGATGATCCTCTGACGGGTGGTAGAATCGAAGAAGCCAAACAGTGGTTTAAGCCCTCTTCGGAGTCCGAAGCATACCCTGGCTACTGCCTTAGTTTGGGCCTTAAAAGCAAGAGCAAAGTCTACCCAGACTCCCAGATATTTTAAACTGTCAGTTTTGGGGCAGGCGGGGGACCCAGAGAGTATGGCCTTCAATGATCACTACACAGGTGGATGTCTTTGCCGACCAACAAGACCTCAGATTTCTTGGCATTAAGCTGGAAGGTTGGGCTCAGAGTCAAACCCTGAGGAACTCTTTGGTGGACAGCATGTACCGCAGAAGGGGGGACGGACACTTGGAAAGCACGCTCTGCTAGGAAAGAGGTGAACCAGACCAGGGCAGAGCCGTCAACACTGATATCCTCCAAGCCATGCAGCGGTATCTGATGGGACACAGTGTCAAAATCAGCACTCAGATCCAATAAAGATCAAAGCCGAGGTGCGACCGACATCTAACGTGCCCCTTAGATATTCTATTACAGCCAGAAGGGTGGTCTCAGTGCTATGACGTGGGCGGAAGCCGTTCTGGGAGGGGTACAGCATATTGTTGTCTTCTATCAACCTCGTGAGGGTGGCATTGATGTAAGCTTCTTTGATCTTGGATACCAGCGAGAGAAGAGAGATAGGGCGGAAGCTCTCTGGTTTGGTGGCATGCAACATGGGCTTCTTTAGCAGAGGGACCACCTTGGCATGTTTCCAAGCAATGGGGACTACTGCAGAAGACAAAGATAAATTGATGAGTTTGCATAAGGGGAAAAGAAGTTGAGGTACACATTTCTGGAATAGGTCTGGTTTAAGAGGGTCTGCAAGGGATCCTGATTTGAGTTTATTGTAGATCATGCGCATCACTTCATGAGAGAGCCCCGGGAAGACAGAGAATACAGGATTATCACAGGACCGCACAGAGGGGCCAGCCCTAATCTCGGTGTGGGGGAAGCTCGTATAAATGTCCCGGACTTTCTTGATAAACAAGGCAGCGAGGATCTCACATTGCTGATTAGAAGAAGGAGGGGTGGCTTTAGGTTGCCCTGAGAATTTAAGGTCTTTAAGCGGGGCACAGCCACATGTAGCAGGATTACTGCTGCTTCTGATCTCACTGACATAGTAGGCAGCTCTTTCCTTCTGAATGGCTCTATGATAGTTATCGATAGCTACATGGTATTGTATTTTCAGGATTGGGTCATAGTCTCACCCCCACGTCCGTTCCAGCATTTTACAGCTTTTCTGGATTCAGGCCAGGTTATCTTTGTACCATGGACTGGACAGGATATTGCAGCTCTGGGACCACCTGACAGGAATGAGAGTGTCAAGGAAGTGCGTAGGCCACTCAGATAGGACACTCTCAGCCCCATCCGGATTTTCGGGAAGACAGGGCGTTTGGTTCAGGAGGAGGGTACGGAACTACTCGGAATCGAGTTTATGCCAAGGGCGCCTAAAAAGTGAAATACGCACTGCACCCTGAAGGGGGCCCATTCCCAATTGTGAAAAGTTTTTTTGTAGGTTTTGTGCACAATTATAATGTGTAGCGTGAATGAATTTGAAAGTAGTACAGTATAATACCTGGGATTATGTAATCCCTGTACGAATGACAGTATCTAATTTCTTTATAATTGGCAACTTGTGACACACTCAGTCACTGACAATAAAGAAAATACACCAGAACTCTACTATTATAAGTTATTACAGTCAAGTTCTGCTGCCATAATGCTTCCTGCCAGAGCAAGCAGCCAAGGTGAAAGGCAGGTTAGGTTACTAAGCAGCAGCTATTTAAAGCAAGAGAACATAATGTTGCTTTTCTTTTTTCTGCTCTAGCTATTTTTCAGCTTACAATGACAAGTAGAGATAACAGGTTTATTTTTTGCACTTCTTAGACAGCCAGGGAAAATCTAGATTCTTTCTAGATATCTGCACATTGTAAGCTGGTGCAGCTTCTTATTTTGTTAAACTACCTTCTATTGAACTGTTTCTAATATATGTTTGCAACAAATAAGTAAGAGATTTTTTATGTGTTTTATTGTGCACTAGAGTTTTTTTAGGTCTCGCGACCTATCGATGTGCGCAAGCGCATCGAGCGGAGCGAGAATTCATGTGGCGAAAACATCTTCAAACCAAAGGGCTTTCAGCCCCTCGGTTTTCATGCTGTTCACGTGAACCACGTGATAACATGCACGCGCATTCAGGGCCAGCCAGCCCAGCACATCAAAGGGCTTCTCCTCCCTTAATTATTCATGGCCGGCCGCAGGACGGCCGTGCTTTCAGTTTCCCAGCGGCTTCTCCTCACCTAATTAGGGGAGGAGAAGCCCTTTGATGTGCTTCACACCAATGCGCCTCAGTCATTCCTCTTGTTTGTATTTGCTTCCAGACTCCACGATCTGCTCATGTGCACAAGACGCTTTACACATTACACTCATCTGCCTGAAGTGGGAGTTTTAAACAAGCAAAGCTGGTCCTTCTGTACTTGCAGTTTCATTTCTAATGTGTGTTGTTATTTATCATGATTTTTAGCTGAGGTGTATCACGCTCGTTCATGAGTTTGATCTTTTCATACTGTGAAATGTTTTCTAAGTTGTTTTTGATTGTCTTACCACTGGAGGTCTCCCTGTGCTACATTTAGCCTCTGACACATGCAACGCCACGCAACAACGCAACGCCACTCAACAACGCAATGCCACTCAACCATGCAACGCCACTCAACCATGCAACGCCACTCAACCATGCAACGCCACTCAACCATACAACGCCACTCAACCATGCAACGCCACTCACAAATGCAACGCCACTCACACATGCAACGCCACTCAACCACGCAACGCCACTCAACCACGCAACGCCACTCAACCACGCAACGCCACTCAACCACGCAACGCCACTCAACCACGCAACGCCACTCACACACGCAACGCCACTCACACACGCAACGCCACTCACACACGCAACGCCACTCACACACGCAACGCCACTCAACCACGCAACGCCACGCAACTACGCAACGCCACGCAACTACGCAACGCCACGCAACTACGCAACGCCACGCAACTACGCAACGCCACTCAACTACGCAACGCCACTCAACTACGCAACGCCACTCAACTATGCAATGCCACTCAACTACTCAACGCCACTCAACTACGCAACGCCACTCCACTATGCAACGCCACTCCACTACGCAACGCCACTCAACTACCCAACGCCACTCAACTACGCAATGCCACTCAACTACGCAACGCCACTCAACTACGCAACGCCACTCACACACGCAACGCCACTCAACTACGCAACGCCACTCAACTACGCAACGCCACTCAACTACGCAACGCCACTCAACTACGCAACGCCACTCAACCACGCAACGCCACTCAACTACGCAACGCCACTCAACTACGCAACGCCACTCAACCACGCAACGCCACTCAACCACGCAACGCCACTCAACTACGCAATGCCACTCAACTACGCAACGCCACTCAACTACGCAACGCCACGCAACTACGCAACGCCACTCAACTACGCAACGCCACTCAACTACGCAACGCCACTCAACTACGCAATGCCACTCACACACGCAACGCCACTCAACCACGCAACGCCACTCAACCACGCAATGCCACTCAACCACGCAACGCCACTCAACTACGCAATGCCACTCAACTACGCAACGCCACTCAACTACGCAACGCCACTCAACTACAGCACGCCACTCAACTACGCAACGCCACTCACACACGCAACGCCACTCACACACGCAACGCCACTCACACACGCAACGCCACTCACACACGCAACGCCACTCAACTACGCAACGCCACTCACACACGCAACGCCACTCAACTACGCAACGCCACTCAACTACGCAACCCCACTCAACTACGCAACGCCACTCCACTATGCAACGCCACTCAACTACGCAACGCCACTCAACTACGCAACGCCACTCAACTAGGCAACGCCACTCAACTACGCAACGCCACTCAACTACGCAACGCCACTCAACTACGCAACGCCACTCACACACGCAACGCCACTCACACACGCAACGCCACTCACACACGCAACGCCACTCACCCACGCAACGCCACTCACACACACAACGCCACTCAACCACGCAACGCCACTCAACTACGCAACGCCACACAACTACGCAACGCCACTCAACTACGCAACGCCACTCAACTACGCAACGCCACTCAACTACGCAACGCCACTCACACACGCAACGCCACTCAACTATGCAACGCCACTCAACTACGCAACGCCACTCAACTACGCAACGCCACTCAACTACGCAACGCCACTCAACTACGCAACGCCACTCAACTACGCAACGCCACTCACACACGCAACGCCACTCACACACGCAACGCCACTCACACACGCAACGCCACTCAGCCACGCAGTGCCACTTTCACACACACTGTGCAGTGCACAATAGGTCTCGCAGTAGGAAAGTTGGAGATATTGGTTTTTTAAATGACAAAGCCCTTTATGTTTTTAACATGCAAAATAAAAGGCATTGTTATTTGCAATTGTAATAGCTCCAACTTTCCTACTGCGAGACCTATTGGCAACGCCAGTGCTTGTTTTTCTTCTTCCTGTTTGCAAACATGCTCGCTCTTTCATATGAAAGAGCTGTGCACCAAGGTTTTAAGTGGTTTGTGGGAAAGGTGATGGCGAGACCATGTGTTCCATAACCTTATAAAGGAACTCGGTCCCCAGCTTCTTTACACTATATGGTTAAGGAACTCCCTGGTGACTTGTAATATCCTTATAATGTATGGCATTTTACCCCTTATGTACTATAGCACATAGCAATATTATAATAAAGTACTGTTTGCAATAGATATTGTCCTGTTCAAAAAGAAACATAATTTACGAATATTTCAGCCTCATGCTTGAATTTAATGTCATGAGAAACTCACATTCAATTTATAGGATCAGGTAAGTGCTATTTATAAAGTTTGCCTCTGTGATTTGGCATCATGCCCATCTTATTCCTACAGCCGTGGGACCTGCATGACATGAGTGACAGTGGGAAACAAAAGAGCAAACTTCCGTTTGCCCACACTCGGAAATTCCACCTTGTGACTTCCTTAAAACTTCCTGCAACAGTGAAAGAGAGTTTGAAAGTTGTTGGAACCAGAAAGACACAGCAGCTTTTGGCTAATTTCTTTTGTGATCTCGTTCCAGTGTAGCCCTGGGAATGTTCTTGTTGCAGCAAGAGTCCCTTTTTCTATATTTAGTTTTTTTAATGTTTTGCCAGCTTCGCACTTTGCTAACCTAGGGCCATATGTATGAACACTTTTTGCCATAGACAGAATGGGTAAAACCCTTTGATACATATGGCCCCTAATGAGGTTTTTATAACGATATGCAAAGTTTCGAAGCACTAAGCCTCACACATTTGCAGATTCCAATTATTTATTTATTATTTATTTATTTATTAATCTTATAGAGCGCGACAGCTACCCGTAAGGGTTTCCCGGCGCTAATTGACAACAAACAGCATAAATGATCCTGAAGAAAAAAGATTATTGGGCAAAAAGCCAGGTCTTTAAGGCTTTTCGGAAACGGAGATGGCACTGCTCCATTCGTAGGTCCAGGGGAAGAGAGTTCCACAGTCTGGGTCCCAATACAGCAAAGGAACGGCCACCCACTCTTGAAAGCCTGAACCTAGGTACGCAGAACAGATGTTGGGAAGAGGAGCGAAGTGAGCGTGCGGGTAAATAAGGCTTGACGAGTGCTTGAAGATAAATGGGAGCGGCTTCAATTTTAATCTTATGCATGAAGCATAGTGCCTTAAATTTGACCCGGTTGTCAATATTAAGCCAGTGAAGTTGCTTAATGCGTTCCGTAATTGGATCATATTTCCGGCATCCACACAGGAGCCGAGCAGCAGCATTCTGCACCAATTGGAGACGACGCAAGACTGCCCTGGTAACCCCCAGATAGAGCACATTACTGTAGTCCAATCTGGAGGTCACCAGGGCCGTCACAACAGATCTTTGGGTATCGGATGGCAGAAGCCAAAAGATTTTTCTTAGCCATCTTAAGATAGTAAAGCAGGTGGCTGAAACTTTATTGACCTGATCTTTCATCGACAGATCCCTATTGATGAGAACCCCTAGATTTCTAGCTCGTTCCGATGGAGTGGGTAAATCGCCCATGGTTGACGGCCAGTGTCTCGGACTCCAAAGGTCAGGCTTGTTACCAAAGACAAGCACCTCCGTCTTGTCGCTGTTAAGCTTGAGAAAATTACGGCTCATCCAGCGAGAAATGTCACTGAGACCAGATTGCAGAGAGGAAGGTGAAGAAGGATCGGCTTGAGATAAAGAAAACACAATCTGAGAATCATCAGCGTAAGTAAAGAGATTGAGACCAGAATGATGTGCAACATGAGCTAACGGAACAACATAAAGATTGAAGAGGAGAGGGCTAAGGATGGATCCCTGGGGAACACCATGAGGGGAATGATAAGTGTTAGAAGTAGAAGTATTTGAAAAGATTTTAAAGGTCCTATCAGAGAGAAAGGACGAGAGCCAGAGCAAGGCTTTGTCACAAATGCCAAAGGAGGCAAGGCTACTGAGAAGGATACTGTGAGAGACAGTATCGAAGGCTGCACTGAGATCAAGCAATATCAGTGCAGCCGTTTCACCTTGGTCTAGTAATTGGCGAAGGTTCTCAGTTACTCCTAATAGGGTGGTTTCGGAGGAGAAGCCTTGACGAAAGCCAGATTGGGAGGAGTGAAGGAGATTATTAGAAGTGACAAAGCGTGAGAGATGTAGATGAATGTGTCTTTCTAAAATTTTTGAGAAGGCCGGCAACAATGAGATGGGCCGGAAATTGGCGGCAACATTAGGATCTGCAGTAGGTTTCTTAAGGAGCGGGGTAACCATTGCATGCTTCCAGCTTTGGGGGACCGTGGCTGAAGCGAGAGAAGCATTAAGTAGGGAACAGATCACATCGAGTTGGGAGGATTCAAGATGACGTAGAACCGAAATAGGTAAAGGATCCATGGGTGAGCCAGATTTAATATTGTTTAAAATTTCCAAAAGAGTGGCAGGTACAAGATCAGGCCAAGTCTTCAGAGAAACCAAGGGAGGACAGGAGGTGATAGGGGATAAACAAGAGCAGGCATTAGATTCCTCATGAGTTTTTATATCTTTGTAGATTATGTCAATTTTGGATGTGAAATACTGGGCGAGTTCGTCACATTTCTTGCTCGAGAGAGGAGGGGGTATAGCAACTGTCTGTGAGCCAGCAAGGTCTTTTACTACTTTGAATAGAACATTTGATTTATTCATAGTTTCTGTAATCAAGTTAGTGACATAGGTGGCTCTGGTGTGAGCACAGTAACCACAATAAACAGTTACTCATTAATATGACAGAATACAGAAACCACAATAAACAGTTACTCATTAATATGACAGAATACAGAAATAGCACAACAATGTTATGTTAAAATTCCCACTAGGAATGGGCAATCAGTTTGTGCTCAGTTGAAATATTCAACCAAAGCTCAAGAAAGATGGATAGCCTCGGGGGATGTGCCAGCGTTGGCCGACAACATTAAAATATGGTGGGGCGCGATGCCCAAAACAGTCACCATATATTCCAGTCACAGGTTCTGAATGCGGTCTCCGGCCTGGCGCTTTCCTCTTCAGAGCTACCTCAGGCAGAAAGGGAGGGACTTCCTCCCTTGTTCAACCCGAAACTAACCAATCTTGGAGATGCAGCGCAGCTCCAGGATTGGTTGGAGCAGGCTCACCCAGTGCTCATTTTGAGCCTGGGAGACTGCGGCTGCAACCCCTCTGCTGTTTCTCAGCATTGAGATTGCAGGATCTGAAGTGCGCAGGTCACATTGGTCGGCTGTAGGCAGCCGGTCAATCTGACATGCGCACTGGCAGGCGGCTGCATTAATAGTACAATTGCACCAATCAGCCCTGCCCGCTGCCCTCGTGCTGTAATAGCCTGGGTCACATTAATAAAATGGTAATTATTACCATTTTATTAATGTGTGTGCCTGCTTCACTGGCAGCAGGTGTGACAACGCTCCTCTGCCATACAGAGGAGCCTTCAGTGGGATGTGCACGTGATTATGTGCCTATGATGTTTGCTGAACTGCACTATGCTATTACCAATGCAAGTACTCTAGGTATGTAAGTTTGGTTATTGTGCTATGAAAAAGAAATTGGCATTCCTGTAGAAGCTGGTACAAATTACACTTCATCAGCTATCTAAAACGCATACCCTGATACTAATTGAATATATAATCATTCAAAGGTATATATATATATATTAGGCAAATAAGGTTTGATTTTATCTAAACAAATGTACATTTGAAGCAAAACATTCATTTGAATGCACAAATCCAAAATGTAGGCAAATAATTGTACATTAACAAACACAAATGTGAGTTTTTGCAGTGTCCACACACAGCACATACGCAGTATTCATCTTACAAGCACCAAGAGAACCAATCATAATATTGGTTGAGGAAAGCAGTAGTTCATGCTTTGCCCTGTAGCAGACAAAAAGAAAATTATATATATTCAGACTGGCCAACTCCCTACTGTGTGCTACACAACTCAACAGGGGCCTTCGTTGTAATGGGGCTGAATTTAATGGCTGATCATTTTGGCCTGGGGTAATACTGACTCTGCACCTTGCGTTATTTTCATGAGGAAAAAATGCAGTCCAATTCTGAGTTCAGAGACTGGAATGAGGCCTAAATTCTGGGTCAGACCTGTGCATCCTATATCACTAGTGTTCTAATTTCACAATGTAATCCCAAGTGAAATATACAAACTGAAGAATTTCTGGAGAGTAGCATTAATTCAAAACATGGAAACAGTGTTTCTGGCCAGCTTGTAATGAGAGCCTTGGGCCTTCACTCGTTTTTCTACCCTTTCTATCTTTCACCCTTCTGCACCTTTCTGCATCTCTGCTCTTTTGTGCCTTTTTTCTGCCCATTTTCCCTTTCTCTCCCTCTGCTCCTTCACTCGTTTTCACTCGTTTTTCTACCCTTTCTATCTTTCACCTTTCTGCACCTCTGCTCTTTTTTGCCTTATTTCTGCCCATTTTCCCTTTCTCTCCCTCTGCTCCTTCACTAGTTTTCACTCGTTTTTCTACCGTTTCCATCTTTCACCTTTCTGCCCTTTTCTGCATCTCTGCTCTTTTGTGCCTTATTTCTGCTTATTTTCCCTTTTTTCTTTATCCCTTCTTTCCTCCCTTTACCTTTCCCCGCCGCTGCTGCCCCCGTGGCCCCTCCCCCCCAGCGCGACCGGCCCAATCCAGCTCCTCTCCCCGCTCCCGCCTCCCAGCTGTCCAGCCCTCCCCGACCCCTACTTAATGGCGGCCACTGCTGCGGGCGCGCGGCTGGTGCACCGAAGGCGCGTCAAAGGCAAGCACGTCTACGCCCGTCCGCGACCAGCACCAGGAACCCTGGACCTCCGCCCCGCCAACGCTACGACCCAGCAGCACTCCACGCACTCAACCCAGGCTGCAATAACAACTGCAAGCTAGCATCACCAGCTGACACCCATGGACCCTTCAGCTGTCACTGCTGCCGGCACACATGCAGCACCGCCAAGAACACGGATCCAGCGCAACCCGCCCACAAGAACACAACCGAACCGAAGACCCTGTAATGCATTCTCCTCAACATCCGATCCCTCCACAAACACACCACAGAAATCTGGGACCTCCTGGACAGCACCACCCCGGACGTAGCATTCTTCACCGAAACCTGGACCAACGCCACCTCAGGACCGGACATCGCCATCGCCATCCCCAAAGGATACAAGATCTACAGGAAGGACCGCCCCACCCACCCAGGAGGCGGAATCGCCATCGTCCACAAATACAGCCTCCGCCTGAGCACACTCCATGACGAGTCCACAGAACTGATGGAAAACCTTCACTTCAAGATACTGGTCAGCCCCACTCCCACCCTCCGAGGAACCCTCATCTACCGACCCCCTGGACCCCGCGGACCCTTCGCCAACTCCATCACGGACATTATCTCCCCGCAGGCCATCGCATCCACCAACTACACCCTGCTTGGAGACCTCAACTTCCACCTCGACAATCAACTGGACCCCAACACCACATGCCTCCTGGACAACCTCCACAACATTGGACTCTGCCAGATCGTGATCGAGCCCACGCACTCAGCAGGACACACCCTCGACCCCCTCTTCACTACAGGAAACTCCATCACCTTCAGCCACACCACCGAACTCCCATGGACCGACCATCGTTGTGTCCACTTCACCTTCAGAACACCCACCATCCACAGACACCAGCACCTGCTTCCACAAAGAAACTGGACCAAAATCACCGATGACCAGCTCATCTCCTCACTCAACAACTCCACCCCAACCATCACGGAGAACGACGACCCCAACACCGCAGCCCGAACCCTGCATAGATGGATCTCGGACAGCACCAACACCATAGCCCCCCTCAAGAAAAACAACAATACCCGTGCCAAGAAAGCCAGATGGTTTACCACCGAACTTCGAGAGTCCAGGCGCACATGCCGCCGCCTCAAAAAGGCCTGGAGAAAAAACAAATCCACAGAAGCCCACAACAACTTCAGAGCCGCCACCAACGCTCACCATCAACTCATCAGAGAAACGAGGAAAAAAGCGATTGAAGACAGAATCTCCACCTACGCACACAACAGCAAGGAACTCTTCAGCATCATCAAGGAGTTTGCCCAATCCACCAGCGAGTCTACCGACATCCCTCCCTCACAAGACCTCTGCGACAAACTCAGCACCTTTTTCCACCACAAAATCAAGAGCATCTACGACAACTTCGACGAAGACAACCAACACACTGAACCCTCACCAACCACCCCCGACACCCGGGAAACCAGCGAGTAATGACTGGACAGCCCTCACCACCAAAGACATACTGAAGACAATGAAGTCAATCCACTCAGGGGCCCCCACGGACCTCTGCCCCCACCACATCTTCAACAGAGCCGCTGACACCATCGCACCCATGCTCTGCCACACCATCAACTGCTCCCTGGCGACCGCCTTGTTCCCCGACGACTGGAAACACGACGAGGTCAACCCCCTCCTGAAGAAATCCTCAGCGGACCCCACCGACCTCAAAAACTACAGACCCATCTCCCTGCTCCCTTTCCCAGCGAAAGTCATCGAGAAAGCCATCAACAGCCAACTTGCCACATTCATTGAAGAACACAACGTCCTCGACTCCTCCCAATCCGGCTTCAGAAAAAAACACACTATGGAAACCGCCCTCCTCGCCGCAACAGACGACATCCGCACCCTACTGGACAAAGGAGAAACAGTAGCCCTCATCCTCCTAGACCTATCAACAGCGTTAGACACAGTCTCCCACCGCACCCTAATACGCAGACTCTACGACGCAGGAATCCAGTACAAGGCCCTTGACTGGATCTGCTCCTTCCTCTCCGGCAGGACGCAACGGGTCAGACTCCCCCCTTTCCTCTCAGACCCCACACCTACCACCTGCGGAGTCCCCCAGGGCTCCTCCCTCAACCCGACGCTCTTCAACGTCTACATGGCTCCACTTGCCCCCATTGTCAGAACCTACGGACTCAACATCGTGTCATACGCAGATGACACCCAGCTCATCCTCTCCCTATCCAACAAGCCCAACACCGCCAGACGCAACTTTCGAGAAGGCATGGAAGCCGTCGCCAAATGGATAAAAAACAGCTGCCTACAACTAAACACCAACAAAACAGAAGTACTCATCATGGGCCCAAACCCCGACGCCTGGAGCGACACCTGGTGGCCCACCGCCCTCGGAAACCCGCCAACCCCCACAGACCATGCATGCAACTTGGGAATCATCCAAGACTCCGAGCTCAAAACGGACCGCCAGATCAACTCTGTCTCACCTTCCTGCTTCCACACCCTCCGCCTCCTTCGTAAGACCTTCAAATGGATCCCCCTCGAACACCGAAAGACAGTCACTCACGCCCTGGTCACCAGCAGACTCGACTACGGCAACATACTCTACGCCGGAATAAACAAAAACCTCATCCGCAAGCTACAGAACATCCAGAACGGCGCCGCAAGGCTGGTCCTCAACCTGCCAAAACACTGCCACATCTCCCAGCACCTGCGCACACACCACTGGCTCCCCGTCGAGGCGAGAATCACCTTTAAGATGCTCACCCACCCACACAAGGCCCTCCACGGCACCGGGACAGCATACCTAAACAGCCGGCTCAAATTCCACGCACCCCAAAGGACCCTATGATCAGCCCAGCTCTCCTACGCCGAGGTCCCCCGCACCAGAAAGACCAGATCGGGAGGCCGCTCCTTCTCCTTCCTCGCGGCCAAAGCATGGAACGCCCTTCCGCTCCACCTCAGACAGACAACATCGCTCCCCATCTTCGCAAGAAACCTCAAACCCTGGCTCTTCGACAGACCCCCTCCTTGATGGAATGGAACCTGCACCCCCCCCCCACCCCTAGCGCCTTGAGACCCTTACGGATGAGTAGTTGTGCTTTAACAAACTCCTGAAGGACAGAGGAAAGAGCAGATAGACAAGTAGCTGATATGGAAGCCGGAACAGCAAGACATGAATTGCATTGGTCATGAAAAGCAAGCAGTAGATGCACGCAAGTCCATGCCTTAGAAGACTAAAAAGCTGTGTTTCTGATGTGGGTTTTCATTTCTCCATGAAGACAAATGTCCAGGCAAGGGCACATGTGTAAATGTTTCTTTAGAGAAAACAACATCATAATGGTTTGCAAAGTAAAAGAGAAAGTAACTACTTCACAGCAAGAAAAGAACATTGACGCCAGCAAGTTCCAGAAGCATTCTTGCTACACCCAGAAAGCAGAAAAATAACATCAATTACAAGTAGAAACCAAACAAAGTTGGTCATTGTCAACTTCACTCTATGAAAGCTTGTCAATGTCATTACCGAGCACCTGTGAAGTAGAAGATGTGCGATGCTGGCATCGACCAAGGAGCAACAGGAACATGGTGGTTTGGCTGCTTGCAAAGAAGAACAAAAGACAAAGGCAAACTACTACATGAAACATTAGAATTCATTTGAACATTGGCCCAATATTACAATAAAGGTCAACGGTTGCCCCTTTATCATAGACAGTAGTGCGTTGAATGGCAAGAGGCTCCCTCGCATTGAGAGGTGGGGGTTGTGCTTGCAAGAGTATGACTATGCAATTGAACACACGCAAGGTAAAGATAAGAACCCTGTTAATTACTTTTCATGAGTACTGTTGCAGTGACACAGTTCAACATCCAAAATGGCTGGGGAGTACATTCACTTTATTGTCAGGTCCAGCATGCTAGCAGCCCTATCCATTGAAGAGATCATTGCTGCTACTAATGCTGATAAGAACATGCTTATCCTCAAAGGCATCATTTCAACTCAGTTGTGGAAGAAGCATGCTCAACCTTTTACTGACAAAGTTGAATTAAAACAATGTAACAAATTACAGAAGTAAATGTCCATTACCAATTTCAGGTGTTGTCTTGAGAGGCTCAAAAATCATCATACTTAAGAACCTATATCAACAGGTTATTGAACTTGGCCACAAAGGACATTGCTCCATTGTCGCCACCAAAAGAGCCCTAGAGACCGAATGTGTTTCTCAGGGCTGGATGAGTGGGTTGGCAAAGAACTAAAGGAGTGCCATCTTTGCAACTGCCTTTTCCCCAAAGTGACACAGCACCCATTAACAATGTCTGACCTTCCTGCACATGTGCAGGAAAGATTTGCAGTTTATTTCTTTGGGCAATTGGAAAACGGACATCATCTCATAGTAGTCATTGATGAGTATTCACGCTTTCCTTTAGTAGAGGAGTTATCATCGTCAACTCATGACAAGTTTTACCAGTGGCTGGATAACGTGTTTGCAGCATGGGGCATCCCCACGAGTCTCAAAACTGTTCAATAGCAAAGAATTCAAGACATTTCTGGGCAGACTAAATATAAAGCATCAAAAGTTTTGCGCTCGCAAATGGGCCGATTCAGCGAATCGGCCCTTTTGGGAACGCAAAAAGACCTTTTGCCATGTTTGTAACTTTTTGCATTCACAATATAGGTAATCTCACTTTTTTGCGATTACCTAAATTGTGAATGCACTTAGGGAATGGCAATTTGCGATTCCCTAAATGCAATGTGTATAGCATTAGCTAAATGCGATTTTGCATTTAGGAATTGCAAATTACCATCAACTTCAAGTTGATGGTAATTTGCGAATTCTTTCAAAAATGCACAAAAGTGCATTTTTCAAATTGCCAGCGCATGTGTGTGTGCCATATGTGCACATTTACCTGTTTTGGAGGTGCATCAGGGGGGCCTTAGGCCCCCTAGCACCCTTGGATTTGCATTCACAAGTTGTGATTACCAAATTGGTTGTGAATGGATTCCCATTCATTCCTATGGGACTCTTAGGAAATGCATTCCCTAATAGCGAATCGCAATTTGTGATTCACTATTAGGGAATGGTAAGGAACCGCAAAATATTTTGCGATTCCTACATACATTGCATTTTGTGATTCCAAAATAGCGAATCGGTAAAATTAGCTATTTTAGAATCGCAAAAGCATTGCTTGATACACCCAGCCCTATGTGCGCTAGCACCCTTGCGATTCAGGGCGGACTCAACAAGGAATTGCGTAAAATACTGGGAGGTGTTTCGCGGTGGTTATTAACAATTATGACCTAATGAGAGTGCAGTTGTGATTGTATGCTGTGGAATAAAGACGTACAATTCAGAGCTTTGTGTGTGGCATATTAATTTGCATACTCCCAGGCTGGGGAGGACGCTACAGATGGCTCAGTTAACTAACACTCCCTGCTGACACCTGCAGCTACATGAAAGCAGCAAGTTTCAACTCCACTCAATCAGATTAATCCTTCATCCTCCCAAAACTAGTAATTTGAGTATTATTAAATCGGGTAGTAGTAGCTTTCAAAGTGCTTAGAAACAGCACAAGAGCAGTGGGAGGCACTCAATAAAACAATGCAGTGATCACCAGCATACAGTTAGCACACGTATTATATCTCATCTGTGATTTGCAACAATTAGGAAAATGGAGAGAAAAATAAAGAGACAGAAGCTTTGGCCTACGGCCATAACGTGCCTTCTGGAGTTGTAGAGAAAGCACTGTCCCTCCCTGTGCCTGAAATTGAAAATATGTAGAGTGGAAAGATAATAGGTGGAATGGTTTCAATATTTCCACTAAAAACAGCGGGGCTTATTTACAAGCCCATTGCGCCACTTTTGCTTCATTCTTAACATGGGAAATGTAAATAAGCCCGGGCATCTCTAGTCTTGTCCCATTGACATGCTCCCAAGCCCCTCCCCCTCACAATCTGCCTTCAATACTGTGGTTTCCGCTGAGAATCCTACAAACGCAGGGCCATATTATCAAGCAAGGACGATACATTATTCTGGTGTTAACCTGGGCTTCTATGGAAATTCACAAGGGCATATTATCAAGCCCATTATCGCAGCTTTAGCAGCAGTTTCCTGCCGATAAAAGCGGCAATAATGTATCTCCCATGCGTGATAATATGGCCCATAATTCTCTACCATGTGCGGCGTCTCTTGGTAGAGATGCTTCTGTCCCTGTATTAATGCTCTCTGTGAAGGGCTAGGATGCATCTGTGGTATAAGGCCAACAGTAGAATACATATCTGAAGAAGCTATAATAAAATATAGATAACAAGGGAGAATGCCTGGTGGTCATTGAGGGATGTGAGGAAGACACAGGATGCACGCTACTAGAATTGCCTTGCTGCCGTTTCTCTCTTTTTTTAAATACTTTTGTATTCAGGAATTGAAAAAGTGCAGTAGAACGCCAAAATATCAGCACAGTTTGCAAATTTGTTGATCAAATGTTTAATGTGGACGAAGTGGGATAACAAAATATATATAACTAGCAGTGTTGTCTTTATTAGCTCCTGTTTAAAATTGTGTTTCCTAAATTAAATAAAGCATACGTTTTGGCTGCTTAGATTGGTCTTCCATTTAATACACAGAGAAAGAAAAAAATGTTCTGACTTTAGCTGTAGATAAAAAGATAGGTGAAAAGTTTGGGTTTAGATTTTAAGGGATTATCTTGCTAATGGGCTTCCTATACATGAGCTAAACTCTTTTCTATACTCCTACCAATTATCAGTTTTAAAATATTATAAAAATCAGAAATTCCACCTATTAAAAGCTGTTTATATACATGAACAACTTCCCTGTCTGGGATTCTTAAAAACATTCATTTGATCACCAATTATAAATACATCCACATTAGAAATGTTCTCAGCTGGTAATGTACTGACCTACGGTTAGTGGTGAATTAGTATAGTGAAATATGAAAGTAATTTCAGTGGTGGGTTTGATACTCAGTTCTTTGAATTGAGAAAGATAGCGAAGGGGTAGAAGAGGGAAAAAGGTTTGCATTTATAATGGGCTTTTCCCTTCTCCATCTCTCCAGTATCCTTCTCAATCCAAATAACTGACTAACATATAGACATAAGCCAGTGAGGTTTACAGGGTGTAAGAATCACGTCATTCATAGCTCACTGTCCTATATTAGAAGGATTCCAATTTATGAACTGCAAGTAACAAAAGGATCACTTTTAAAAGTAATACCTCACTTACCAATCTATATAACATAAAAATCTGTCTTCTGCGTGTTACATGATGTGCTAAGCAAAAGACATTATTAATAATCCATACAATTTTGATTCAAAACTAGGACTATACAAACAAATCCCTCCAGCAAATTTATGTTAACCTCCAGAATTATCTTGCCATTAACATTATTTCCTAAGATTTACTGGGCGCTCAAAGATCTCTGCAGCAGGTGTCGTAACCCTTTAAGATATTTTTGAATGCTGATTTTACAACCAATTAAGAACAGATTTACTGACACAAATCTCACTGTGCCCAATTTGTTCCTGGTAGAGTTTAAAAAAATAAACATATAAGTTGAGGCCTAGATTTTGCGATGGAGTTGTATCACTTTTCTGACACTTTTCTGGCACAACCCTGATGCAAAACCTAATTTGCTAAATATTGTAATGAGCTCGAATGTGCTCATGATAGACCTGCTAAACATTTGTGTGAGGTCTTAAGATCTGATATCATGTGTTTGGTGTCACTTCCTGTGAGGTCTTGGGTTGTGATGCCACTTCCTGTGATGCTACATGTAATGTCACATGCCATGATGTAACGAGCTGTGATGCCACGTGTTATGATGTCACTTGCATATTGCCTAACTTGGTTAGTCTCCCCTCTTCTTTTATTAGGATTTGAACCCTAACATAAATGCATATTACTTAATGGAGACTTAATTTGTCTGGGGAACCATTTGTGTGGCGCTTTGCAATCCACAAACGTAAATAAAATTGGGTAGCATGCATTATAAACCACCATCATTCAGGTTGACTTCAGCATGGGAATGATTGTAATTGACTGGTGACGTGTCAACAACAGAGCAATTGCTGTTACTGGCAAGGCATCCTATACTCCTGATTTGTATGTACTTGCTGACAATCAATCAATCAATCAATCAATCAGGGTTTTGTAGAGCACGCTGCACACCTGTGAGGGTCTTGAAAGGATACACTAAAGGCAATACAACAGGCAAGATACAAGACATTTATTCCAATGTTGCAGGGACATGACCGACAGAGCCAACGGCAAGGCAGCAACTGCTGAGAACGTGCATAGTTACATTGCACCTAACAGAATTGCTAAGGTGGCCCCATGCCCACGTTCGAACCAAGACTCAACACATCTTTCCCTTCATTATAATAACACAAGTGAAAAATTGGTACAGGAATAAAACAAAAAATCTTCCCCTTATTATAATACCGCAAAAGATGGATTGGTACAGAAATAAAAACATAACTTTCCCACAACAAAATCAATGTACAGTACAGAATAGGGTAAAAACAATAGTCCAGAAAATTGCCCAATAAAACATTAAACGCTGATCAAACAGAACAAGCATACAATATCCCCCAGCATTTAAAGTAACCACTAAATATGACAACATCATTGAAATGGGATGGTGCTCTCTTAACCCAAACAGACCTCCGTGAGTCAGTATCAAGGTGAACCTGTGTGGAACCAGCGGTTTCATGATGTCCCCCAAAGACCTCAGAGGCACTGTAGGGAACACCCCATGCAACATGTCCATTGTAGTTTGCTTTGACAATTTTTCTTTTTTCCACCATCTGCCGACACTCAATCTCACTACTCTCTCCTTGACGGTCTCAATCCTCAAAGGAGAGGAGAACTTGAAATGACCTTTAGCCACTAGTCCAGGAAGTTTAACTCTCACCCAATCCCCATTGACAAAAATAGATTAATGTCTCCCCTTAACAGCATCTGTTCTAGCATACTTCCCTTTAGCCTCCTTACACTTCTCCTTGACTCACTCCAGTTTGGCATGTGGCACTTCTAAATAATTAATCCAAAGTCTAACCACTTTGGTAGCAGCCATTTCTTCACTTTAGTACCACACAGAATTCGGCACATTAGTGGCGGAAGAAGGAGTCGTACGTAATACCCACAACAAATCCAAGAGTTCTTTCTCCCAGTTCAAGCCATTGGCTACTGAAAGTTGAATGTTATCCTTGACGGTTCTGTTGTAGCGTTCCACTAAACCATTACTATGGGGGTGGTAAAGGGAGGTAGTAACATTTTTAACACCATTAACCTTGCCTAATTCTGCTGGTGCCTCCTCCCTAAAGATTTTCGTCTCCACTGGAAAGATGCACTCAAGACAATAACAACAGGTAAGATAGAAGTGGTTTGTTTTAAAGTTGCAGGGACATGACTGGCAGAGCCAACGTCAAAGCAGCAACTGTCAATCTTGTGCATAGTTACATTCCAACTAACAGGGTTTCTAAGGTGGCCCATATTCCAACCAGGACCCAACACATCCCAAGGCGCTGAAGGAGGGACGTGTGAGCAGCTCCGTTGGGGTCATTCAAAGAGTCAGGTCTTGAGGTCCTTTCTGGATGGGTGTAGTGTTGTGCTTTGTCTGAGGTGAAGGAAGAGTTTGTTCCAGGACTTGGCTGTGAGGTAGGAGAAGGATCTTCCATCTGCTCCGGTCCTGTAGAAACCAGGGACTGTGGCTAGGGCGAGGTCGGCTGAGTGGAGGTTTCTCTTGGGGGCGTGGAAGGAGATTCAGTCAATGAGATATTGAGGTCCGGTGTTGTGGAAGACTTTGTAGGCATGTGTGAGAAGTTTGAAGGTTATTCTTCTTGCGACAGGGATCCAGTGGAGGTTGTGGAGATGTTGGGTAATGTGGTAATTTCGTGGGTTGCCGAGGATAAGTCTGTCCGCAGTGTTCTGGATGGTCTGGAGTTTGAGGAGGAGTTTTTTTGTTGATTTCAGCTTAGGGAGCATGTCTGTATTCCAGTCTGTTGGTGATGAGAGCATGGGTGAAGGTTTTCTTGGAGTGAGGGGCATCCACTTGAACATCTTGTGAAGTATACAGAGGGCGTTGAAGCATACAGAGGATATAGCGTTGATCTGGTGATTCATGGTGAGAGAAGAGTCGCGTATGATGCAGAGGTTGTGTGAATGGTCTGTTGGGGCGGGTGACTTTCCAAGGGCAGGGGCCACCACGTGTTGTCCCATGCAGAGGGGATAGATCTGAGGATGAGTACATCTGTTTTCTCTAAGTAGAGCTTCAGGCAGCTGTTGCTCATCCAGGTCACGACAGCTTTCATCCCTTCTTGAAAATTGCGCCGGGTAATGTCGGGCTCCTTGGTGAGGGAGAGGATGTGCTGGGTGTCATCGGCGTAGTAGACGATGTTGAGTCCATCGTTTGTGACTATGGTTGCGAGGATGCCATGTAGATGTTGAAGAGTGTGGGGCTGAAGGAGGATTCTTTGGGTACTCAACATCTGATCTCTGTCAGTTATGAGAGGAAGGGCGGAAGTCTTACTCTGTGTTCTGGCTGAGTGGAAAGATCGTATCCAGTTTAAGGCTATTCCTCGGATTCCGGCGTCGTGCAGCCTGGTAGCTAGTGTGCAGTGGTAGACGGTGTTCAAAGCTGCTGATAGGTATATGAGGATGAGGGCTACCGTGTGATCTTGGTTAAGGAGGGAGTGTATGTCGTCAGTGGCAGAAATTAGGGCGGTCTCCGTGTTGTGGTTCCTGCAGAATGTGGATTGAAAGGTGTCTAGGATGCTGGTGGTTTCTATAAAGTGTGCTAGCTGGGTGTTGACAACCTTTTTAATGACTTTAGTAGCGAAAGGGAGCCAGTGGATGGGCCAGCAGTTCTTGAGATCCATCAGTTCTCGGGAGGGCTTCTTTAGGAGGGGGTTGACTTTACTGTGTTTCCAGTCGTCGGGGAATGTGGCAGTCTAAAGGGCACAGTTGATAGTTCGGCTGTGATGTCCTCTGTTACCTCCAACAATATAGGCATGGAGTTTCAAAGAAATGAGCAACTTGCAGACAAAACAAAATGGAATAAAAGAAAGGAACTGACAGAAGAGCAGGAAATTAAGGATGCATTTGAACTATTTGATACAAGTAAGGATAAAGTGATTGATTATCATGAACACGAACTGCAGCTTGCTCTGCAAGCCACAGCATTTGATGTAAAGAAAGTTGAAGCATGAAACATTCTCAAAGACTATGATCGTGAGGCGCAAGGAAAAATCAGCTTTGAAGTCTTTCATTAATTTGTCACAGAATGGATATTAGATCGAGATCCACAGGAAGAAATCCTAAAAGCATTTACAATTTTTAACACTGACGATTCCTGTAAAATAATCTTGAGGAACCTGCAAAGTGTTCCAATGGAACTTGATAAAAACATTTCTGTTGTAGAGCTACCTGCACTGATACAAGAATTCGACTGAGATTTTGCTGAAGAAATAAATCAAGAGGAATTCTAAGCAATTGCGACTAGATGCACAGAATGAGATTCGGCGTCGTGAAAGGACCCAATGCAATTTCTGCATACTAATAATTCGATTTACATCAATGGAGCCCCAAGGATTTCAAAAAAGTAGTCATGGTGGAACAAAATAAATACCGTACAATTGCAGCCTCATTTTTGCAACTTTGTCTGCTTTAGACACCGGTTTTCAAAATGTTTATCAACTAGTTTAAGCACAGTACTTTAAATTAAATCATATTTTGCATATATCCTTTAAAGTTGTATGCGGTTATTGTTGGTAGCATGTTCTAAGCAAAAACATTAAAGAGCATGAATTTTGATAAAAGAAATATAATATTAAAAAACAGAGACTGCACTAATGATCACAAACCATTGATCAGTTATTGACTCAAAGGAAAGGGTAACTGCTTTGCAAAGGGCAGGGAGGGCCTTAGGCCACCTTCACCTTTGTGGATGCTGTCAGAAGCCTATGGGATAGTTGGCAGTGGTACATGGGACCTTTGCCTGCTCCCCTTGATGCATTGCTGAATGTGAAACATTTTCCTTTAAAAATAGCACAGGCTCCTTTATGGAGTGTGGTCTACTTAAAATAAAAAATAAACATTTGGCAACGCAAATATTGAGATGTTGGTTTGCTCTTCCTTGCCGGTCACCTTTCCTGTGTTTGTAACCAATCACAGGGAATTGCAAATAGGGAACTGCATAGTCAATATTTATTAGGCAGACCATTTTGTGACCATCTGCATCTATAGATTTGCGGTGCAACATATTACTGCATAGGTCACATCGCAAAAAGTCGATGCACAGATTACGTTCACTTTTTGTGACCCGTTTTGTGGTTCAACAGGCCCATAATGTAAATATTAAAGTGGCTACTGTAAATGGAAACAGCACCTACTAACTACTGTGCAGCTTTTAAATCAGAGCCAGAGGGGAAACTTCCACTGCCCTCTATTAACCTGTCTGTCTTCTCTACTGGGTATGATGTATATGTTGCAAAATCATTCCACAGTCTCCTCTCCTCTGTGAATTATCATATGTTTTAGGAGCTCCCAGATGCCAAATATAAATACATTTTGAAGTTATGCAGATTTTTTGTTACAGCCAGTGGCGTAGAAATGGCAGTGTGGAGGGGGCGGTCTGCCCCGGGCAGCATGAGTTTTGGAGTAGGCGGCCTCCCCACACTCTCACCTGCAGCCATCTTGGGGCGGCAAATGCTAAAATTGCGAGCACCCCTCCTCGCTCTTACATACAAGTGCCCTGCACAGACACTGCCGCAGGCAGTCAAAGGTCTATCTACGCCACTGCTTACATCTCTTGAATTTCATATACTTCTGACTTCGAAAGCTACTAAATAGACCCTTCTACATTGTTAATACACTTACACCTTGAACAGTGGACCTACAAAGCAACAGAAAGGCACCAAACCCTATGTTTTCACAAACCAAAGTCTTTTGATCGTTCTGCGTGCTGATCCCAAGATGCCCTCTGTCCAGGGGGAATGTCTGACATAATATCGACAGACAGAATATCGAAATACAAAAATATCGGCACAAAAATATCGACATCAAAAATATCGGAGTCATATCTTCATAAAGGTAAGTACAAAAATATCGAAAAAATAATATCGTAGTACAAAAATATCGAAATTAAAAATATCGTTTTTTTAAATGTATTAATAATAATGTAAACATAATTTTAAAATACATATAATTTTACAAATATTAAATAAAAATATTAAAACAAAATTAAAACTAATACATATACATTTAAAATAAATAAAACACTTAGTATTTTAATGTAATTTTTTTTTTATTTCATTTAATTGATTTAATGTAAAAAAAAAATTATTTTTACCCTGTACGCCTGTACCCCAAAAACCCAAAACTGACCCTGAACCCTAAAAATATCCCTGTACCCCAAAAACCCCAAACTGACCCTGAACCCTAAAAATATCCCTGTACCCCAAAAACCCAAAACTGACCCTGAACCCTAAAAATACCCCTTTACCCAAAAACTGAAAACTGACCCTGAACCCTAAAAATACCCCTTTACCCAAAAACTGAAAACTGACCCTGAACCCTAAAAATACCCCTTTACCCAAGAACTGAAAACTGACCCTGAACCCTAAAAATACCCCTTTACCCAAAAACTGAAAACTGACCCTGAACCCTAAAAATACCCCTTTACCCAAAAACTGAAAACTGACCCTGAACCCTAAAAATACCCCTTTACCCAAGAACTGAAAACTGACCCTGAACCCTAAAAATACCCCTTTACCCAAAATTAATTAATATTATTTAATTACCAATTAATTATTAATTAACAATAACAATAAAGTAAATATATTAGCACATTAGCTGTAATTAATTTAATTTAATAATTAATATTATTTTTCCCAATTAGTTAATTAAGAATAACAAAAAATTATATATAAAAAAAGTAATCTAATTAATGTAATTAACTAATTAATATTAATTAATTACCAACTAATTAATAATTAAGAATATGTACAACATTATATTAATTAATTAACTAATTAATATAAATTAATTACCAATTAATTATTCATTAACATATGTACAAACATATATTAATTAATTAATTATTATGAAATTACTTCCCACCCTATTCCCCTACAAACCCATAACCCGCTACAGAACATATTTATCAATTAATCAATTAATTAAAATTAATTAAAAATTAATTCTCAATTAATTAATTAATAATTCCTACTAATTAATAATTAATTTAACATAATTAAATTACTTCCCACCCTATTCCCTATAAACCCACAACCCGCTACAGTAGTAAAAGACAATATTTAATTAAATTACATTAAAAATAAATAATAAAACATAATAAATACAATATAATATACACTAAATTTATTTAAAAATTGATATTAGTAACATCGAAGTTATTTATTTCGATATTATTGACATCGATATTTAAAACTTCGATATTACTGATATCATACTAATATCGATATTAAGACTGTCGATATTACTTACCTTCGATATTGTGTCCCATCGATATTTAAACTTCGATATAATTGTATATCGAAATTTAAAACTCGATATTTTGTCTGTGTACCGTCCAGGGGCACCACCCTTCACATCGGGTGAGTAACAAAATGCCTTGAGCTCAGAATAGCACCGCTTATTGAGTCAGTCCGAACAATGAACAAAATCCCTTAATTATTGTCCTTATTGATGTGCTGAGTCCCAGTATATATTTCAAAATATGTTTAATGTTCCTTTCAAAAAGTTTATGCAGATAGCCAGCCAACGCGTTTCGTTCTAAAAACAGAACTTCCTCAGAGCTGTAATATTAAAAAACATGAAGAGCGAATTTTATAACCCATATGTCTGTAGACAAATTAAGATATAAAACTGCTATATACATCAAAACCAACATGCAATAGTGAAAAACAATACAGACAATAAGTACATAACATCTCAAAGAATACATATAAATATACAATGTGAACATTTTACATTGTGTGAAAAAATACATTTAAATAAAAACTCATCATATCAAAATAGCTCTATATCATTTCAATGAGCAAAGACATGTAAAAATATATACAAATACCAGGACTCAATATCGCACTTCAAACATTTAGACTGTGCAATAGCAAAATGAACCTTCTACATTATCCTCTCTTGGGGGATCCGGGGATGAGGAGGCATACAGGTATGGTTAAGGTGTGTAGACCTTCCAGTGGTAGACGCATTGTTTGCAGGGATATAAATTCAATTACTACAGGCTCCTGGAGTAGTTGGTTTTCCTCCCTTTTTCTTTAACAGATGTGGCTTCTGATTTGGCAGAAGTACTGATATATTCACTGGAAATAAGGCTCTCAGTAGTGTTGCAGGGATTCTGCACATACACAGAACTATGGCTGGGAAAATAGGACCTCGGTGTATAGGGGTGTACCAACCTACCACATTAGTACCCAAAATCCCAACCGACTAGCTATAGTGTCTCATTCCTTCTCCAAATATCACAAAGCTACAAATAATTAGACAACACAGAACACAACACTCCTGACTCTCTAAGGAATCGCGGGAGCAAGACATACTCTTTTGCTCCATCACTCGTACTTGTCCACAATAAGAATATGCAGAGTCACTGAAATGGTTCAAAATGTTTAGTTTAACTATTGTGCTCTACAATACAAGCCACTACCAGCAGCAACATGCATAAACTCAACACAGGTAGCATTGTTGCAATTCCATAGAATACAAAGGGAGAAGTCATTTTATCAAGACTGTGGAAAAAAGGGCATTTAGGCCTTACCACCCTCCCCTTGACTAGAAGAAGTTTATTTTATATAAAGGAAGATCTCTGGGCTTTGACAGCAGACCCCATACCTTAAAGCCTGGATGTATGGTTTACATCATAGGAACAGCGGAGCTCTTCTCCATGGAACGGCTTTCTCCAAGTGTGTGAAAACAACATGCAACAATGTAGTATTAAAGCACAAGTCTTCAGTACTGCAGCTGTGTGTAGCATGTTATGTCTAGGTGCTAGGGACTGACCAGAACAGAATAACAAGGGGCATTGTTTATCGACCTTGCACATCGTGTTCAGACTAAACTTCAGGAAAGGCAGAGAACGCGAGAAGCAGTCTGTTCTCATGTGAAAGGCACAAACAGATTCTTGCAAAAACAAAGTCATGTAGTAATGTGCGCAAAAGCAGCAATCATGGCAGAAAAGCTCATGCTAACTTAGCAATGTCGACAATGTCCCTAAGGGCCATATAACAGTAGTGTTGAATTTCTTAATGTGGCATGTGAATTAACATAGGAGGCATAGGGCACCTTAGGGAAGGCTTGAACTGGGGCATTAAAGGCTTGAGAAATAGAACAATGCAATTAGGTCTTTGCCTTTTAAAGGTTTCAGTTTCTTAAAAATAACGAAGTCCTGAATCCGTAGTCAAAAAAGTGTTGCTGTCACTGACACCAGTATCCTGTGGGGACTCTGCCTCTTGAGAAGCTGGCAACATTATATTCCTTATTTCTTCCCAGGCCTTTTAGAGCACTATGATTGATGTTTGTGCCCTTTGTTGTTTACAGATTGTGAAGTGCAAATACTTGCAGAGTCCAGCATGACAGAGAGAGCTTGTAGAACGTGCAGCTGTCAGTCTTCATGGTTGGCAAAAAGAGCGCAACATTAACAAACATATCCTGGCACCAGTCAGTGTCCACATGAAATTTTTCTGTGTGTTCCCCGTCTCCACACACACTGCAGGACCTTGTGCGTTGGAAAATAAATCTCCCAACTCAGATTATGGTCTCCCATCTCTGTTCACTACAAATTTCAGCTACAAGTTGTGCACTCTTGGAGACGTTGACAAATGGCTTCTTGGTACTAACACTGCTACACAGTACTGCACTTCATTAAAACTTATATGATAAACAAACCTTTTCCACTGAATAAAATTGTAATAAAGTAGGTTCTCATGAACGAAGGTGGAAAGGCAATCTGAAGTAGTTGCTCAACATGTTCATTAAGAACATGTTACAGGAGAGACACCCTAGGCCAGTGGTGGCTCCTCCGCTATGGGGGAGGAGCATTTTCCCTCTGCTTTTGAGAAGCGAAATAAAGGAAATATAAAATATTAATAACTTTGAGTTATTATCATTTTATGTTTCCTTTGCGGGCGGGTTGGTGGGAGGGGCTGCTCTACTCTCAGAGCAAGGCAGGGGAGGAGTGGTTTGCCCACTCATAAGTGTGCAATGACTGTTTGGTCACTCCCCCGGCCGCCCAAACCAGTCATGAACACTTTTTCCATTCCCCATACAGGCTGCATTACACCCCGAGTGGAGAACATGCCCAGGCCCCCATTTCCTGATTGAGCGTTGAACCAGGATGCTCAAACCAGTCACAACGCTGCATTGGAGCATGGTGATAAGTCAGGGGAGCCTGGGTGCTTACCACCCACAATGCTGAATTGCAGTGTTGTGATTGGTCAGGGAAGCCTGGCTGTTCTTCTTGGTTTCCTGTACCTTGAGTCCCACAAGGAGAGCAGGAGCAGAGATGCGGAACCTGGCAGCAAGGTAAGTGTATTTTTTATTATAGTTATTTTTTTTGTATTGTGCAACAGCATCGAATTCCTCCAGGCTCCAGTTACAATTCATATCTGCACATTCCAATGAAATATACACAAGTGGGGGTTCCAAAGGAATGCTTGCAATAGTTACATCATACAGATAGGGATGTGTCCTGCATGCAAATACCAGTTATAACAAATATCTCTACTACCCTTAGCTGTCAGATCAAGTACATCCACTAGCTTTCTCATTTTTCACAGTGGTCAAGCTAAAGTTCCCACTACACTACAACTATTTGAATATTTTCAAGCTAAAGGTCCCACTACTTTACAACTGCAAGACAATTTTCAGGCTTTCCACACCATCCTTAGACATACATTAATTCATTTTTAGGTCGAGCCTACTACACAGCGCATCTGTCTGGTTGCAAAATACATATTGTGGGCTTAATAAGAACCTAAAGGGGCTTGGAGCCTGCCCATTACTTATCACTGGTTGGTTTTCCAGTCACAATGGCTGTACTGGCTACTGGGCATTTCTAAATAAACAAGGCAAAAACAAATGGTTCTAAGGTATATTTTGTTTATGTAGATATACTGGTGGGGCCCCAGCAACAGAACCGGCCTCTGCCCATCCAGTCCACCGAAAAACCCGGTAGCCAGTCAGACCCTACCAGTCACTCTCAATTACTTTCTTCTTATTCATAACCCAACTAGCAGTCTCATTGTGGTGTTCAAGCCATGAAACTGCTGATGGTGAGGAAACCTGGTGCCTCACACCTTGGAAATGCATGCAGGAGAGCACATGATGTTCCCCCTCTGTCTACATGCCCACCCATTTCCTGCAATGCATGGACATAACAGTACATGCCATGCAGGAACTTGATTTTTTCAAAGGCACCACTGTGGGAACGCCAAAAGACCAAACGAGGAAACTCATAAACTGGTGGGCGGCCGGTGGTCGAGTTTAGCGGTGTGGGAGCGAAGCAGTGGCGTACCGCCCCGCGAAACAAATATATGGGCCCTTTGTCTGCTTCTAGACTTTGCAATACTGCATTTATCTTTACTGCTGCCAATATATGCAGCTTCAAGTGCTGCAGCACTGGGACTCTCGGCTCCAGTCTCGGATCAGAGAGGAGACCTGAGCACAGATGCAGGTGCTGAAAGCATGAACCTTGTTTCTCTTCATTGTGCTTTCTAATGAGAAACAGAATATCTCCTGTCAGAAAAGCAATGTATTCCCTGTTGAAAACAGTTAATTACCTGTTCTGAGGCACTGCTGGCAGCGTTCAATTTTCCATGTAGCAGTCAGATTCCTGAAACTCTCTTTATTTCAGCCATAACACCTTTTTCAGTATTAGAGGGTGATTATTGAAACCTTTTGCATCAGCACACTGTGTACCACCTCCCTAAGGGCTGATTCATGTTTATTGCTTCATTGTGTCCCTTTCGCTGGCTGGCTTTTATGTTTAATTGCGAAATGACGAGCGACTGGATAAGTGAAATCCTTACTCGCAATCGCTTTCATATGTTCGAGGATTCTCAACTTGACTGGATTGATCGTGCTCCCTATGTAAATGAGTTTACACGGACAGCGTAAGCAGTATACGGCATAACTAGTATGGCAGGACATAAACTTGTTGATTCTTCTGCCACCCTTGCAACCCTTCACTTCGTATGACAGTACCCGTTTGCTATAAGCACAGGCTTTGCATCTTCCACAAGGGAAGAACCCTTTAGCTAACTTAATTGACCCAGTTCTCTTAACTATGGGATCAAGATGGCTATTTACTAGTTGGTCACGAAGAGATCTAGCTTTTTTGAAGGTAATCTGGGGTGACTGGGGGATGTCCTTGCCAATAATGTTGTCCGTTTTAAGGACATGCCAGTGTTTCTTCATTAAAAGTCTGAGTTTGTATGAATCACATGAGTATGTGGTTATAAGGCGGAACCTCCCTTCTTCCAAGTTTGTTTTTACTTTGTTTTTGTTGAACAAGGACTCCCTCGGTATTTGTTCCTCGAACATATGAGAGCGATTGCGAGTAAGGATTTCACTTATCCAGTCGCTCGTCATTTCGCAATTAAACATAAAAGCGACAGGAATCAGCTTCAATATTTTTGTCTGGACTGTGTCCCTGAAAGCTCTAGAGGAGGGGATAAATTACTGAGGCTTAGGAGACTGGAATCCCGGTATATAGTAGACCTACAGTCAAAGGCCCCGGCGGGCCTGAACAGCAGTGAGGAAATGTCAGTACATCTGGGTTGATTGAAAACAATTTGAGTCAGGCAATCAATGTATCTCATGTAATCTAAGTGTGTATAGCTATAATGTTTACGTAATGATCACTGTTCTGCACTATATTTTGCTATAAGATAAGCACTTATGTCAGTTTTCATGGTTAAGTACAGTTTGAGTGTTTTTCATATCTCCACCCATAGGATGCGGTTTATTGCATTTACAAATGTTCACTCAGGATCTGGACCAATTTGTGAAAGTATTCCTGTGCATTTAAATGTTTTTTTACCGATGTGGTGAGGATCACAGTCACAACGCAGGGGACTTGGCAACCCTTATAGGGTTGCAATAGCCGATCCATGGCTTGATCGTGAGCAGCAATGAGTCTTTCAATTACAATTATGTATAATGGAACATCTCATTGAGGGTAAATGTTAGTCCCTTAGAAAGATTTTTTCAAGGCACTGAAATACTGGTCAGTGCAGTATGTCCCCTAAAAGCGATTGTTTTCTTCCTTTTTGTTTGTACAGGAATGATTTCGACTCGATTGGGTCGCAATTGCCGATCCACGGCTAGATAACATGACAGAGTAACAGACAACTATGTAATTTGTTGTTGTCAGGAAATATGTAAACTATAACCACACTACACTTACAAATGGCGCTTCCAAAATGATGTATGGTTGTCCTTCGTTTGTGTTTTACCTTTTAGTCCAGAAACTGGTTTAAAAATGGCAACACGAAAAGTGTGAATGTTTGACACCGAGGAAGGGAGTTTTCCAGAAACACGTCTGTCTTGATAATAAATACTCATCTGTGCTGAAATCCCGGGAGTGCTTTCTTTCTTTTCGTTGAAATTGAAAAGGAGTTGAGCTTTGTTATGTTACACGGTACACCACCGTGTTGCAGCACCCGCTTTTGAAGAGTGACTCGCTTTTGGTGTGGTTCGGAGCAGTGATATATATATATATATATATATATATATATATATATATATATATATATATATATATATATATATATAAAATGCTGTAAGTTTATATATATATACATACATACATATATATATATATATATATATAAACTCCAAACTTGTCGCCACCAACCGTCGGCAAGCAAACAGGTACACGGACTGCAGATATACACCCACGCTAGACTTTGTCTTGTTTCACAAAGATTTATTTCATTTCGTGATGGTGGTGGTGCTAGTCATCAGACGCGTTTCGGACTGGCGTCCTTGCTCACTGATGGGAGGGGTTTGGAGACACCATATTTTTAAAGCGAACAACAACATTACATTTTCGCGCCTTTCCAGCAGATAATGGGAATAGACAGAGGACTATACAACATACGCCCCTTACAGTCTGTGTTAGTGCAGTCGCCATATTGCTCTCACTGAAAACAGTCGTAATGTTGATCATTAACACATTTCACATTGTGTCATGATAATCACTTGATGTATAAAAACCAAATTCATTCAATGATTACATTTGTTATATACACGAGCCGTATACGATCAAAACCGTGTGGCGTAGTGATCATAAATCAGTCATTGTAGATATTTCTAAAAAAGTGCTCTAATATAACTGTACCAATACATAATTGTTTATATGCACATGATTTTAGTAGAAATAAGCTATATAGTGTATAGTAATCTCCTTTCTTTTATGGTTCTATATTTGAACATTGTGATTATACGATACACATTGCAATGCTCGGTTGAAATATGCAGCCATGTTAGTTGTACAAATACATTTGTCCCCAAACAATACCACTAATTCGCATTGGGAATATATCAATATTGCCATTTAAACTGTACAAATACATTTGTCCCTAAAGTTTCCACTAAACTTCCTTATGACTGTACCTACGGGTACTGGCGAGTGGAAAGTTAAAAACAAGGGTTATATATATGGCTTTGAAAATTGGTGTAATACCTCAATATCTTAAAGTCAGACTACTTTGTATGTCCAACCCATTTTTGGTATTTGTGGAGACATTACAGTCAAAATCTTTCAACAAGCATGGATTTCATAATTGCATATAAGTCTAATTCCTATGAAATAGGTATTCTCCAATAGTGTGTGAAGGCTAAAAAAGGACAACTCATATAAAAAATCATGAGAGCCTTAAACACTCGTGCAATTATGTGACTTTGTGTAATTCATTTAATTATATCACAGGCTAAAAGAAAATCTGTGTATATATAGGTCTCTTCTTAATTTAATTATCCATTTCTAGAACTGCCTATATCATATTCGTTTTTAGATTGTATGATCATACCTTAAACATAGGTAGTAAAGTATAAATAATGGTAGAAACGGTATGAGTAATGCGATTTAAGGACAATAACCCATTACTTGATTGCTGATTATACGCCATGCCTTCCTCATATATTGAATTACTCATTTCCTATGATTGCTATACAATTGATTGTAAGAGTTCTTAGTTCAGTAGAAGTATATTTTTTTTCCCTCATAGAAAATTTCGCAGGTCCTCCCCAGTGTTAAGTCCCCCAGGGTGTTTGCTGTTAAGCAAAATGATATATTTAGACTCAAGCTGTCTAAGGCGCTTTTCGTTGTCACCTCCCTTCTTATTGGGCACAATGGCATCGATTACAAAGTACTTGAGAAAGGTTCTGATTGTGTACTTGTTGGAAGTGCCGCGCCACCGGATACGTAGGGTCAGCATTCACTATAGCCCTCAAATGTTGGAGTATGCGGAGATATACTGCCGACTTTGTACTTCCAACATAGATTAATTCACAACTACATTTGAGCACATATACTGCCAACTCTGTGCGGCATGTGTAGTGGGCTTTAAGCACTATTGGTTTAGTGTCAAATGGTGTGGGATAAGTTTTAGTATTTATTCCGAACTTGCACGCTCGACAGCTGATACACAGGAAAAACCCCATACGCGGGGATAACCAGTTATCTGCTGGAGTTTCTGGGTTGTTGCTGACCAAATCATTACGCATCGCATACGCTCGTCTAAAAGTTATAGTGGGGGTGCGTGAGGACATTGTCAGTGAGGATAATAGAGGCCATTCACGTTTAATCAGTTGGGATATTTGTCGTGCTTGGCGACTATATCCCGTTATCAATCGTATGGTATTAGGTTCTTCCGCCTCTCTTGGGGTGATTTTGATCTTAGGTCTGTGAGGGTCAAGGAGTGTTTGGCGATCTATACGATTGGCTTTCACCATACTAATTTCCAGTTTCTTAATATCATAACCCCTTGCTAATAGTCTATTTTTACATTCTGCTTGATGTTTGTCCCTCATAGCTGTAGTACTGCAAGACCTATGTATTCTTAAAAATTCCCCATATGGAATGGCTGTTATTGTGTGGTTAGGGGGGAAGCTGTGGGCGTGAAGGATGGTATTGCCAGAGGTTATTTTTCTATATAGTGCAGTTTTAATCACATTGTCCTCTATTTTGACTTTAACATCCAAAAAATGTTGCCTCTTCGGTATTTATCTGAGCTGTAAATTTGAGATTCAGTTGGTTAATGTTTATATCTTTAGTGAATTGTTCAGCTTCCTGTTTGGTGCCATCCCATATTATAAAGACATCGTCTATATATCTCCAATACTTGATCACATTGTTATTCCACCATGTGCTGTGTGTTGTTTTGAGGACATGTTCCTCCCACCACCCCACGTGGAGCCCCGCGTAGGTGGGGGAAAAACATGCCCCCATAGCCACCCCTCTAAGTTGACTATACACTTCATTATTAAACATAAAGATGTTGTTATGGAGGCAGGTATCAATCATAGTTAGAAGCATCTTATTATGTTGATGCATCTCAATGGGTCACCGATCTAAAAAATGTTTGACTGCTCTCATGCCATCCACATGGTCTATGCTGGTGTATAGTGTGGCTATGTCCATGGTGATAAGGAGATATGATTCAGACCATGTACACTGGTTGAGGTTATGAAGGAACTCTGTTGTGTCCTTGATGTAAGCCGGCAATTTTGCCACGAAGTCTTGCAGAAAAAAGTCAATGTATTTTGATGTATTCTCAAATGCATTATTGATAGCCGATACAATTGGTCTGCCTGGTACTGGAGTTTGCTGCTTATGGACTTTTGGCACAAAGTATATGTTGGGCATTACTGGATGTGATTTGTGTAGAAAATTGAACTCATCCCTGGACAATAAACCTTCTCTTTTCCACTGTTGAAGGTTTTTGATGTAGATTTCCTGGATGATTTTTACTGTTTTTAAATCAATTTTCGCATATATATACAGACATTTGAGGTGAGCAGATCTAGAGTGTCGCTGGTGTTGAGAGTGCTCTAACAGGAGCTTCTTTCCACTAAACTTGAGAAGTACCCAGAGTTCTCTCCTTTTTTGCATAATTTATGCGTCACTGTATGCCTGAAAGTGTTTCGACCACAGGTTTTGTTCACAGGGCAACACTGTGAACAAGACCTGCAGTCGAAACGCGTAGGTGAAATAAACCCAACTTATCGTATTGAGCGAGGGCAGACATTATTTTCTTTTTGGTGGTGAAAATATATATATATATATATCGTGAGATACACCCTCTTTTAAAGTGACAGTGCTTCAATAGACATAGAAGAATTATTCAACTATACTTTTTCTATTCACGTTTTTTAAACATTTCAATTATATGAAACAATGTATTAAAAAATCATAATATTCATTTCATGCTTCGAATGCATTGACAATTCAGTCTGGTTGTCAATGTAAAATACACTTTCGGGTGATTGGTGCCCGCTACCATTTCAATTTTACACTTGCGTTTTGTTTAAAACAAACATACAAAATTGATAGAATGCTTCGAATGCATTAATAGTCAAGTCTAGATACATTTTTTATGATAGCTGATACCATCTGTCATATAATTCCCTAAGGATATTAACCCATACGTGAAAAAAATATTTCTGTGAATATTGTTCTCCATAGATGTCTAATAAACATAATACAGATGTGCATCCCCGGAACCCTAAAAAAACTCATATCTCCTAGTGTTGAAAAGAAAATAACCTTTTAATCTAAAATCCATTAATTAATATCCAACAAGTGACACCTTTAGTGATTACTTTGTGCTTTAACATATATCTGAGGCATTACTGCAACCAATAGCCTAAATTTTACATAATGGAACAATTTTCATAGAGACATTATATGAATAAAATATAATATAACTTTTGTAAGGTCATTCCCGCAATCGAAAAACCAATATTCTGTTGAAATACTAGTCAATTCATTCATTTGATAAAATACAATAAATAGTTAATATATATATGAGAAAAACCTCCTTTGTATACAAAAAAATATATATAAAAAATAGATAAATATATATACACTGCTATAATACATCTCCATTAATAATAGTTCCAATATTGTATAAAAAAGCTATTTAAAATATTTACATAAGCATATTCCATGAACAATTGATCTTTTTTACCTAGAACAATAAAGACATTTATTGGGAACAAATTAGTGCAATTTGAAAGTCATAGTGAACCAAATATGAATGTGCCTGCACATGCCAAAGCATGTCCATCTGCACCCACATCCACATATAACCACAATATTTTACAGTATACTGATAGTTATTCACCCTAAATCTAATTTTTTGCTGAGGGCTGTTATTCCAAGTATGTATATAGATCCTCACTCATATTTAAACCTTTAGGCTGTTTGGTATCTAATGTTACTATGTAGTGAGTTTCTAGTCGGCGTAACATTCCCTCCCTGTCCCCACCTCTTCTCTGTATAGGGACTGTGTCAATTAGAAAATATCTTAAATCTTTGGGGTTCCCTCCATGCGTTTCTTGGAAATGTCTCACTATGGGATAATTAGGGTCTTTGTTATTAATCGCCCTAATATGCTGCAACACCCTTTTGTGACCTGGTAGTTTGGTGCTGCCCACGTATCTCAGATTGCAACTGCATTCTAGTACGTAGACAACATATTTACTTTTACAGGTTAAATGATATTTGATGTTTTGGGGTTTTGTGCTACGTTTATATGGCACACCGGAGTACAGAGGTAAGAAATAATCACATCCAAAGTTAATATCACACGCATACAAATTCTCAGCTGAATAAATTCATAGGATATAGCAAGATTGTTTCTGCATAAATGCTTCAACACGGTCAAAACAGTGTAATACTATTGATGCACATCTTGTGCGAGTCATCGCAATATGTAAACATAACACTCAGTGCAAAAAGACAATTTAGTTTAAAAGTATAATATAAATACTTAAAAACATTTTAATTACAAAATGAATTGTTATTATAAAAACTGTCTTTTAACGATGTGCAATACTACGCAATGTAAACTTGACACTCTGTGTAAAAAATGCTAATAAATACTGTACTGTTAAGACCATGAACACTATTTACAATCCTGCGGGGACATCTAAAATTGATGGCAACCCCTTCTGCTAGTAATAATGCTTCAGGGACATCTACTAATGATGGCAACCCCTCTGTTCTCAGATAACGCGCCTACGTCTAGTAAATATCTATTTTTAAACTATTTGTGCTCCTAACACCTATGATAACGAGTGCAAAACTAATATTGTAGACTGGTTTATCAATCCATATCTACATTCTCAACAGGTCAAAGAAAAATAAAGGTGAATGACGAAAAATTTAAAATAAACAGCAAAGGAAATAACATTTGGGCAATATAAAAGGATATTACAATGTGAGAGCGGCCTCTTAGGTTGATGGTGTTTCCATTAAATAGTTGAGGGCAAGGGTGCAAGTTTTTACTAATCATAATTAATTAGTCAACCCTATAAAAAGTGATACAAATCTTCTGTGGTGTTGAGCCCATTCGGCACCTTGGTATCCAGTTCAAGTATCATCTTGGACTCCAGTTGACGCAGCATCTTGTCTCTGTCCCCTCCCCTACGCCGTTAAGGGACAGACGTCAACACAAAGTAGCTGAGACACTCCAAGTTGTTGTTATGCACACTCCTGAAGTGCCTCGCCACTGGATACGCGTTGTCATTATTTACAATCGCCTGAAGATGCTGTAATATCCTGGCGTGCACTGCAAGCCGAGTACTCCCAACGTACCTCAGGCCGCATGTGCACGCCAGGACATAAACAGCATATTCTGTCCTGCAACTGTAATTGCCCTTGATCTGCAATGGCACCGGACTGAATGGGGTCATGTAGGTGCTGGTATTAACACCAAATTTGCACGCCCAACAACTTGATCACTTAAAGAACCCAAGTCGTGGGGGAAACCAGGATTTTTTCTTTAGTAGTTCGGGAAATGAATTGGAGACATGACTACGTAAGGAGGGTCCCCTCCTAAACGTGATTTTGGGATTATCAGGTAGTTCAGCAGCCAAAACACCATCAGTTTGGAGAATAAGCCAACTTTTTGTCAGAATGGACCTAATCTTCCTATCCTGGCAGCTGAACGATGTTATAAACCTGATAGCCGGTTCTTCCCTGTTCCTAGTGGTGTCGCTAGTTTGCTCTAACAGGGAATCCCTGGATCTTTGCTTCATTTTGCTAACTGCCCTTTTGAGAGTTTGATCATTATACCCTCTAGCTTTAAATCTGTTAAGGGCTTCTGCTGTACACTTCTCCAAGTCCTCTACACTGCTGCAAATTCTTTTCAATCGGAGCAATTCCCGGTAGGGGGTATTGTCAATTGTATGTCGCGGGTGAACACTACTCGTGTGCAATGTGTCCTTTCTATAGAGGGTGGTTGCCAAATTGCCAGACCTTGTATATACCCTGACATCCAAAAAGTCTACTTAGTTCTTACTAATGTGATGAGTAAACTTTAAATTATAATCATTGATGTTGAGTTTTTCAACAAAGTTCACGGCACTGGCTTCATCCCCCCTCCAAATTAAAAACACATCATCAATGAATCGTGCCCACATTTGCACATGTTCTGAGACAATATCATGGAGGTCACCCATGAGGACCTGCTTCTCCCAATAGCCTACGTGCAAGCACGCATAGCTAGGGGTAAAGCAGGCCCCCATAGCCACACCCCTCTTCTGCAGATAGACATCCTTACCAAACATGAAGTAGTTATTGTACAGGCTCCACGACACTTACTCTACCAGCATCTTATTATGATTGTAACATATATATATATATGATGTATATATATATATATATATATATATAAACGCTCCTGCTCCACTTAGATACGATGAACAGAACAGAATTGCTGGCCCTCCTACTTATTTAGTCTCGCCTTAAGTTTATGAGACAAAACAAACAAAAATCACCGTCTCTTTGTTTGTATGGGTCATTTTATTTAACCCTTTTGTTCATTATTTTTAGTAAGATTTATCTATTGAAACACTGGCACTTATTGGAACAATTAGAGACACCTATTCCTCGCCCAATATTCGCTTTTAGAAGAAATCAGAATATTGGCCAACAACTTGTCCGTGCGGACATCAGATTAGCCAAACCTAAAAGTGATTTGTTGTCAAAATGGAATACACACAAGAATACGGACAGGGTGCCTTTGACCCTGGATGCACCGCAGTCCGAGTGTCCCGGTTTCTCAAAGGAAGTGAACAGTGATATATATATATATATATATATATATATATATATATATATGCAACAGCAATTCCAACCACTTCCGTCTCGCGGCGAAGCAGGAACTCAGACCGACCACAGCATTTCAGGCAAGGTATACATTTATTTTGTTCTTACACCACAGCCAGCAACGACGCGTTTCGGGCTTCAAGAGCCCTTGATCACATTCAGCTATCTGTATGCTTTTTTCACTTTTTATTTTGTGCTTAACACCGTGCACGCCCCCTCCCAGGTGAAATTTTGGGTCATGTGATCATAAACAGTAACAACAGACTATGCGAGGTAACTGCTGTACAAGTCATTATTTCTGCCTGAATGCAAGGATACATATCATCAAATTCAGCACTCAATATAGACGTGCAGTTACATTATTTAAACATATCTCAGTATAAATACTAGTATTTAAATAATGTTATAAAATCTATGTTAAAAACATTTTATAGCTGGATAAATCCAGGATGTTTTAATCCCATCTCGATTTGTTCACTGTAGAATTATATGTATATCGTATCTTAATATTTCTGATCTTTTCATGTCATGTTGATCAACTTATTGGTCCCAAACATATCTTACTTGTGTAAATATGCAAACAGTGCACCAGTGCTTTCTTCCTATATCTAGTGCAAATACCATAGATAAAGTGCAACAGAATATGTGCAAAGGTAAGCCAACAATAAATATAAAGTGCATTTTCATAAATATGTACATTAACAAACATAATATATAAATTTATGTCTTAAAAAGCAAAATTCATTTCATACAATCTCAACAGTGTACAGTTTTTACTCCAGCCGGATAAAACACCACTACTAAAAATATATGAAAGATTTGTAAAATTGCTTCAAAAATTTAATATCATAATTGTTTGTTAAAATTCAGTAAAAGAGTACTCGATTCTGGTGCGAAAAAAGGTATTCTATTACACCATATGGGCAATGATTTCTGTTCAACACATCATTAACTCAGCGGCCTATGGGACTCCCAGTCATAGCTGCACATTTTTTCATGCCATTGCATACATATATAGAGAAAGAAATCTGCTTTGTTTATAAATATGTGTGCATGTCCTCTGCATTGTTTAAACCTCGTGGCCATTTACTATCAAGTTCAAGGATAAACTTGGTTTCCAGTTGTCTTAATTTTCTGTCTCTGTTTCCCCCTCTTTTGCTAGCTGGTACTGCTCCAATAAAAAAATAAGACAGGCCATTTATATTCTTATTATGACATTTGTACAGAAAACAAAAATTAATGGGGCTCCGACCAGGAAATCTTCCATCTACCATGGATCAACCAATTTGGGTGCACGACGGACCCAAAATCTGTAGACTATGTGGGAGCAGCAAGGAGGACTTTATCCATCTAGTTTACATCTGTCCGAATTTAGCCCAAGCACGAGCAGTCTTTTTGAAAAAGGCAATGAACGAACGAGGCATAAGAACGTGTAGATCGGCAATTATGTCAACCTTGAATCCAACAGACACCCGTTTGAACTGTTATTATTAAAGTTCCTCGCGGCTCACGCCCAAGCATTAAAACAGAACCAGGCATCTTGCCCACATAGGGACAACATAACAGCGGTAGTTTTGTGAGAGGGCCCTCTTGAACCTAATAACATGTAAATATCAGAACTCTTGGAACTACAAACTACATGAACTGCTTAGTTGTTCTCAAAAAACAAAGTGTTGCACTAAATTCAGAATGTTTTAGAATGAATTAATAGAGAATTTATCCAAACAAAAGGACATTTTTTATGAGTAGTTGATTTTATAAAATGTCTTGTTATGGTTTTAATTAACTGAAACAATAAAACTTTTTCACAGACATTTGTTAAAATGTCGTGCCACGGGGTAAGCTGTATCATGGTGGAGGATTGCTCTCAGATGTTGTAATATTCTGACGTGCACCTGTAGCCTTGTGCTTCCCACATAATTCAGGCCACAGGTACACGTCAGGACATATACAGCAAATTCTGTTTTGCAGTCATAACTGCCCTTAATAGCCACTGGAGATGCATCAAATGGAGTCATGTATGATGTTTTATTACACCCGTATTTGCACGCACAACATGTTGTGCATCTTTTGAACCCCCTGGTTGGCTGTAGCCATAACGTAGCCATTCTTGTTTCTGGGGAGTTCTTATCTAGATCATTGCCCATTGACCTACCTTTTCTAAAAGTTACAGTAGGGGAAGGGGATATGCGTTCTTGTAGAGCAGTGTCTGTTAGGACGATGGGCCAATGCTTCTGTACAATAGTTCTAATTTTCCGTTCCTGTCTGGAATACGTGGTGATCAATCTGGGGCTGTCTGTGTTTTCATTCTTAGCTGTTACTTTATCAGTTTCTTTCTTAAACAGACTAGATCTTGGGCGCTCCTCAGCTTTTCTAATAGCGTCATTAATAATTTTATCACTATATCCCCTCTTGCTGAGTCTAACCCGCATTTCCTCTTGACAGTTCTTAAAATCCTCATCATTACTGCAAATTCTTTTTAGTCTGAGGATTTCTCCATAGGGTATGTTAGCCAACAAATGCCTAGGATGTGAACTATTTGCATGAAGCGTTATGTTTCCTGCCGTGGGTTTCCTAAACATTGTGCTTTCAATTCTGGAGTTCTCAACATGGAGTCTAACATCTAAAAAGTCAATTTGTGTTGTATGAATGTGCGAAGTGAACTTTAAATTCAAGTCATTAGTGTTGATGTCTTCAATAAATTTCTTTGCTGATGCCAGGTCTCCTCGCCATATCAAAAAGGCATCATCAATGTATCTATAGTATGTAGACACATTCTCCTCAAACTGTGCACTGTGTTTGCGCCTGAGGACCTGTTCCTCCCACCAGCCCACGCGTAGCTGGGGAAAAAACAGGACCCCATGGCAACACCTCTGAGTTGTTTGAACAAGACATTGTTAAAGAGGAAGAAATTATTATTCAGGCACCAACTAATAAGTTCAATGATGACTTTGTTGTGGCCATAGAGCTCTATCGGTCGTGATGATAGAAAGTAGTTAATTGCTTCCAGGCCATGTGTATGGTCTATGCTTGTGTATAAGGATTCAATATCCAATGTTATCAGATAAGAATCCTTAGACCATGTCACATCATTCATTTTAGTCAGGACATCACCCGTATCTTTTATATAGCTGGGGAGTAGTTTGACAAGATCTTGTAAAAAACGGTCGATGTACTGGCCTATGTTCTCACCGGCACTGTTGATAGCGGAAATGATTGGTCTTCCTGGTACCGGTGTTACACCCTTATGTATCTTAGGAATAAGATACAAGATGGGCAACACCGGATGTTCCTTGTAAAGAAACTTGCTTTCTTCATTAGAAAGAAGCCCTTTCCCTTCTCCATTGCATTAGATATTTTTGTAGGGTTTCCCTGGCTCTTTCATATTCCTTGATCGAGCTTTTCTGATAGCATGTTGCATCGCTTAATTGCTTCTGTGCCTCAGATATGTAGTCCTTTTTAGGCCATAACACTAGGTTACCGCCTTTGTCGGACTTTTTTATGATCACCTCACAGTTGTCCACAAGTTTTTTAACCAATTTGTCATATACCATTTTTCTAAAAAAGATACCTCGTTGTTGTTTGTGTTTCCTGACATTTATGTTCAATTTTTTCAAATCATTCACAATCATATCATGGTAAGTGTCTATAGTGTCTTTTGGCATTAGAGGCAAAAAACTCGATTTGTTCCTGAATGGGCTGATTCCTGCCCCTCTCTGGACAAAATCAATTTTTCGTAATCTCTCTTGTGTGGAAATGTCAACTGGATCTATGGACCCCTCCTTTGCCATCTCCTCTTCTCCCTCAAGTAAATCATGCATTGTTATTATACCAACAACATCAGATGCTCTAAGGGTTGGTAATGTCACCCCCCCTCCTCTTCTATTCCCACATGATTTGACAAGCCCGTGTCTATATTTTTATCAGCTTTTAATGCAAAATATTTTTTCAACTTTAGCTTACAAATGAAGCAGTACACGTCTATGCGAGTCCTCGCATAATTAAAGTCCTCACCAGCGCAGAAATTCAGCCCTAATTTCAAAAGTTGTTGTTCAGCCTAAATTAGGACCGCATTAGATAGGTTTACAATGCTGTTGACATTTAACGGCGGTTCTTCTGCCAAAAGATTTTCTTCTTTGTGGCAGCATTTACGCCTTTTGAGCTGTTCCCTCCGACGTATGTTCCTGTGTCTTCTTCTGGCTGCCTTGATTGTCTCGGGCGCAATGTTTTGAGTCTCTCTACCAGTAAAAAATCAAGCTCCTCACTCATATTTAGAATAGGCTTTTTGGTGTTGATCAACTCTGTGCTGCCGCTTGAGCCACTTGTGACAGATAATGTATCAGTATTTGAAGAATCATCATTGATGCTGATAGATGGCTCTGCACTGTTATTTGCGTGAGTGTTTTTATCTTGACTGTATTGCTTTCGTTTGGTCAAATCATATTTGCGGGAGAACGTGAAAATATGGTCGTTTTCATAGTCTGCCAGATCCCTGGCAAACTTGTGCGCCTTTCTAGCCTTGATTTTTTCTTCGTGCTTTTTCACCCGTTCCTTGATGTCTACCTTTGATTTTGTGATGTAATCAGTTATAGGGATTTTATCCAGCTCTTCATTTATTGCCTCTAATTCCTTAAGTATTTCTTGGCGGTCTATCTGGGCGTACTTTGTCAGAATCATGACCAGATTCATCGATGCCCCAAGATTACTCTCTCCCCACTCACGGAGCATCTCGGGGTTTGGTTTATTAAAGCTAGGGGCCAGTAAAATTCGTAAGCCACGCGGTACCCGCCCTACTTCCATGTATTTAGATAGGGACTTGTTTTCCCACCATTTTGTTACCTCCAATTTAGATATTACTTCCAGATTTTTTAATAGCATTTTAATGTCCTTGTCTTTATTGGACTCATTGGGCAGCGTTTGCGTGGTGCTGCGCACTGCTTTAGCCTTGCTATCAAACATTCCTTCTGCTGCCAGTTCTCGTTCTCTCTCTACTTCCGCTGACATGGCTGGCTGCCGTTTGAACAATTATCACCCAAATGAACAAAGTCAATTTTGTTTCTCGCCTCACCCGATGCTGTCTCTCCCTTCCTGCCGCTTTCGAATGTTTTCACTCACCGGCGTTCTCATTGTTTTCCTTGCGAGTCCTCCGACCCAGTAGAATCCAAACTTGTGCCGGTTTCTCTGAGTTTTCACAGACGAACGCAGGGGGAAGCCGCCAATATTCAGTCACGGAGCAAACAGATCTCAGCTGAGGACGGCTTCCGGCTTGCAGGGAGGCGGTCTGGAGACAGAGGCAGCTGACCTCTGTGACACTCTGCAACAGCAATTCCAACCACTTCCCTCTCGCGGCAAAGCAGGAACTGAGACCGACCACAGTATTTCAGGCAAGGTATACATTTATTTTGTTCTTACACCACAGCCAGCAACGACACGTTTCGGGCTTCAAGAGCCCTTGATCACATTCAGCTATCTGTATGCTTTTTTCACTTTTTATTTTGTGCTTAACACCGTGAACGCCCCCTCCCAGGTGAAATTTTGGGTCATGTGATCATAAACAGTAACAACAGACTATGCGAGGTAACTGCTGTACAAGTCATTATTTCTGCCTGAATGCAAGGATACATATCATCAAATTCAGCACCCAATATAGACACGCAGTTACATTATTTAAACATATCTCAGTATAAATACTAGTATTTAAATAATTTTATAAAATCTATATATATATATATATATATATTCTTTCCAAAACGGCGTTCCAAACGGGCACTCGGGCAAAGAACCACAGCTCACGTAACTAGTCCACAAAGTAAGGTTTATTACACCATAAACCTGACGTCGGCCCGACGTCGGACTAGTTACGTGAGCTGTGGTTCTTTGCCCGAGTGCCCGTTTGGAACGCCGTTTTGGAAGGAATATTATTGCCGGCTGCTCCGCCGGGAACGTGCCACCCCTCAGTAAGGCGAGGGATTACCAGCAGGAGCCCTGTCATTTCGGATATATATATATATATATATATATATACAGCCTTGTTCACGATGATGAGCAAGTAATGTTTTCTTTCGTTAAGTACACACTGATACAAACTGCCCCTTTGGTGAACTAAAGTGCTACCAACAAAGTGCTAGTGTATAAGTAACTTGTCCTCTAAAAAATATTTTTTTATATAAATGTAATTTCTTCCATCTCAGCTCTACTGATGAATGTGCAAACTTACATGCGGAATTTAACAAAGGTAAGTAAACAATTCCTCATCCACGTTAAAACCATTAGGTTCATTACTGTCCAATTTGAGGATAAAGTATGTTTCTAGCTTCCTCAATTCCTGTTCTCTATCCCGGAACGCGAAATTACCCAAATTCCGCAAATTCCACGAGCGGAACAGAATTTACCGCCAAGGCCTACTTCTTTTTCCAATATTTGTGTTATTTCCTTTATTTTTTTAAGTACTTCATTTCATTCAGTTCCACATACTTAATTAGAATTCTTATCATATTCATTCAGCTTTCTGCATTGTTATCTGCCCCCTCTTTCACAAGTCCCGGGTTAGGGTTCTCATATGTCGGGGTTATCGCAGGCCTCTAGGTATCCTGCCCACTTGAATGTACTGTTTCAGGGAGACAACCTCCCACCACCGTACATTCTTGCCAACATCACTGCCCGTTACTTATGTGGGCAACCCACGCCCATCACTGTGCACTCCAAGGAAGGTTGAATCTGTGAAGAGTTTCAATGCCTCCTGCTCCCTCGCTGCACATTCATCTTCACTCATTGTTAATTACTGCACAGATGTGCCCACTCGTCACTGGGCTATTGTCTCTCTCTCCTCAACTTCAGTGAGCCAATAGCTTTGCTCTTGACACCCGCTCCCCACAGCTTGCCTTGCTTACCGGGAGTTCTGAGTATGCCATCACCGTTGAAAATCCTCTGATACCTGCGCCAATGTTACTCTCCCCTCTCTTCATGCGGCAGCCTCTAATCAGGACGCGGGGGCACGCCTGTCTTGTAACTTTCTCCTCGATGTGGTGACTACTGGCGTGATTCCTCATCGGCAGTGGTAGCGGCGACTAGATGTCCAACCCGTCTTCTAAAACTTGCTGGTACACCTCATAATCCATGAAAGAAGCGGAACTGGCACTCCAAGGGTTTTTTTTCTTCATCTGGCTTTATTTTTTAAACTGAATTCATCCACGCGTTCTGGCTCTTTTCCACAGCCTTGTTCACGATGACGAGCAAGTAATTTTGTCTTTTGTTAAATACACACTTACTCCACAGGATATGCCCATGGAAAGAGGACTACATTTTTCAACACTGCAGCATGGTTACTACTCTGATCATGGCAGCCATCTTGGAACATGCATTAATGTCATCACATACAAGCAATTCGCCTCAATGTAATCAAAACATTATTCAGCAAACCAACAATTTTAATATATATATATATATAGAGAGACAGATATATCATCCACATTTCCTGTAATTTAGTTCAGCTATCTTGCCAGTAGTGCTGCTCAAAAAATATGAATAGAAAGCTCACCAAATGTCTGCTTTTCTATTAAAGTCTTTAAGCGTAGGATTAGCAAGTGCCATCCACACTAAGATAGAAAGGGACACAATCTTTTACCATTTCTACAGCAAAGTGTTTAGGCATAGGACTAGCACTGTATTGTCCATGATGAGCTGTAAAATAAACGGCAGGGTCATTATAGTAAGGAAATAGATTTTTTTTAAACGTCCAATTCATTGAAAAAAACAAATGTTAAGGGGGCATTATAGTCTGGCTCAGATTTCACTTGTACAAAACCTGTGAAATTCAGCACTTATAGTTACTTGAGCTAATTATAACTTACGTCCCCACAATGCACTGCTTATGGCCTCATCATAACATCACTCATGACATTGTCCTGATATCACTGATGACATCTCAAATGACATCACTCATGACATCACATGACATCATCCACAGACCCACTCACATACCCACTCACAGCCCTATACAACCTCTCATACACCACTCACATACCCATTCACAGACCCATAGAAGTTTTCACATAACCACTCACACACCCACTCGCTCACTCATACAGCTACTCATACAAGCAGTCACTCACCCACGCATGTTTATATATATGCCAGCAAGTAGAAAGTTTCAGTGATTTAAAGTATATACGATGAGGCACATTATTGGGCATGCATAATAAACATAACCAAATACATGACATAGCTTTCTAAATGATGAGAGATTGTGAGCATCGTTCTTGTTTATTACATATTAAATCTATCCAAAATCAGCAACCTTGTGTCTTGTGTGATGTTTCTGGCCACCATAGGTACTGCATAGAACATTTTATCATACTCATAATCTAATAATATAATAATATAACAAATAAGACTTGCAATGATGACTGTATCTTTGCTTTGGACGCATGCACCCTTTGGTGCTCCTGAAGTGCCATTATTGTTGGATGATGGGAAATTAAAAGAACTCTTAGGTTTGCTCTGAATTGACCCAGTTCAGTGGTGGCATGAGGCATGTTCTAAATACATGAAAATACACTTTTACCTACTGTAGAGAAGGAGCACTGTGACTCACTGCATTTCCCTCAGTGAAATAAATGTGATCTTACATGGTGTACTCGTGGATTTTGTGGCTGCATTACCAACCTACAAACATGGACACACATTTTATTAATTCATGCAGTAACCATGAAAACACACTACCAAGTTTCAAATTTCAAAGTTGCTTAAATCACTGTTTTGGAGGATGTGCTCTGGTAGACAAAAAGGCAGATGAACTTTGTGTTTCTTGAGTTCGTGCTTCGGTTGGAATTTGCACTATCTTGTTTTTACTTTTCCTAAGGTTGAAGGCGCTCTTCTCTCTTGATGCAGCTGCCTCGTTTCTTCGGCGTTCTGGTGGTCCTTCGGGAACGGCGGAAATTACGTCAGGTTCCAACAGAAGCACGAACTCAAGAAACACCAAGTTTATCTGCCTTTTTGTCTACCAGAGCACATCCTCCAAAACAGAAACACTGGAGGCATAGAACCCAAAAGAACCCGGCACAAAAACAGTTGACTGGGCCCATTGCAGCGTCATTTTTGATACGTATAACAGACGTCCTATCAGAAATAAAGTACAGCCCTGAAGAAGACCTTTAAGACATGGAGTGTCTGTCCCACCTACATACGGTGGAAACACGTGGGCATTGAATAGATAGAGGCTCGGAGCAAGCTAAGCTAAGAACCTAAGCTAAGAAATACTGACCCCGTCTGGGCAGCCAAGTGTAAACTTTTAGGTTCCCCCATAACACCTTGTATAATTAACCTCCGACCCTATACAGGACCCTAAGATTTGGACATTCTGAGGACTGAGGCATATTTGGTCCCAGCGAATACCCTCTTTTTCTAACAATATAGGACTACAAAAGTGAATTGAAAATGTAGTATGTGTCAAACGAACGGTAGTGAAATATAGATGTTTAGTGAGTCTTGTCAAATATCATGTAAATATTTTTGTCTAATTATTTTTGGATGTGTTTAAATGTTATATTGATGTATATGTTGATATATAAGTGTTAGTTGTACATAAATGTTTTCATGTGCTAAGATGTTAAAAGGAGACGTATAAAAATATATTTGATGTAAGAAACGCCAAACACTATAAAAAAAACGTTTGAAGTAAATAACAAAAAGATTTTGTTGCCCAAAGTCAATAAAAAGGACTTTTTGAGGCTTAAAAGAAATAGTGTGATCTATGGTATTTAGAGGTATTTCTGTTTATGAATTTACTAGCTTTGAGTAATGGCACTAGCTGTCTAGCATCGACAATGACACTTTTACTTTTTGTAGATGCTGAACAGAATTGCCTTTGCCAATGCTTGTCATCTAAGTTAAAGGGGCCGTTCGATGAATGATTACACAATATATCTCGAAACCCTGGTGAGCATCATCGCACAGGGCAACATTCTAAAATGTCTGTTATTAGTGATTGTTGTAAAGCAAAGCGAACTTTTTTCTGCACTGCATGCCCCTTTAATTTTCAGACCCATTGAATTACATTGACAGCGTCCCATCTAACTTTTTTTAAATTGTTCTTCTTTTTAAGTTTCACGTTTATTTGGTGGTGCTAATTTATACAATTAACAGGTTTGATAAACACTATTTGGGTCCTGTTTCTCTCTTCTTTTAATTGTGGTACCTTCTGAATTGTTAATCTAAGTAAACCTCTCACTGCCTTCCAAAGTACAAGTCTGGAAGTTCGCATACAGATAAAAACATTCAACAATAATATTACACTTTCATGTTGCCTCTGATAGAATAAAGAAGAAACTGGATGTGTTCCCTTTATTCCGCCCAGTAATTAGCTGTTTTAAATTGGTGACATCTAATTGGCTCTACATCCAATGAAGCCCTTTAAATAATAGGATGTGAGAGGAACACTCAATTATATAATATTAATGTGTATGCTCTTGGAATATTCATCAATACAGTGATTGAGGTCAAAGCAAATTATGGAGAAGAAAGTGTTTTAGCTTTTCAGGTGCAACCTGATACAGGGCTTGATCATGACATGGGTGGAATGAGGGGTGGGAGCAGATAACTTCACTTTAGTTAGTATTCTCTTTAATTTAAAAGTTTTACTGTTGATGGCATCATACCTATTGATTGCAAGAGGGTCATAAAACCATTCCCTCATATGGTACTTAGTTTCCCACAAATTCAAGGCAATTGACAGTTGACTGAGTTTGTGGAAAGGGCTGACATTCTGTATCCAGCACACTCGGGCTTTCGGTCCTCTCACAGCACCGAATTGGCTTTGGTGGAAGTATCTGAGGCTTTACGAGAGTGCCTTGATACTGGCAGAAGAGCAGCCTTAGTGCTGCTCGACCGGTTGGCTGCATTTGACACGGTTCCCCACTCTTTGCTGCTCAATCGACTCTCGGAGATTGGTGTATCGGGGTCGGTCTGGAGCTGGATTAGGTCCTTCCTGGAGGGTCGGGTGCAACAAGTCTGGTTACCTCCAGCAGTGTCTGCCTCTCTGCCGGTTACAACTGGGGTCCCTCAGGGGTCGTCGCTTAGTCCCCTTTTGTTCAATATCTATCTTACTCCTCTAGTTGTGTTGGCTGAGGCTTTGGGGGCTAAGGTGATCGCTTATGCGGACGACACCTAGCTACTTTTTACCTGGAAAAAGGAGGAGGATTCCGTGGCCTCCGTTCAATTTTGCCTGTCTTCAGTGTTTAAGTGGCTTGTGGGCGCCTAATTGAAATGTAATGAAGACAATTCGGAGATCCTCTTGTATGGCAATTTTCCCCCTGGTTGTAGAGATTGTAGCAGGGATTCTGCTCATACACAGAACTGTGCAAAGAAACTTTGAACCTCAGTGAATTAGGGTCTGCCAAAACTCACCTTAGTAGACAAAATCCCCTACCAGACTAGCAATCAGTGTCTCATTGGTTCTTCCATACCTCCAGTGATTAGACAACCCAGAACATGGAACTCAGAATACCTCAGGCAATGTGGAACACATGAACACTCTTTCGTTATACTAGCACCATGAAACCGCTTGGTGTTAGCGCGCTCAATAAATACTTTTAACTTCAACTTTCATACCAGTCCAAAAAGGGGAGTAAATGAGGACACGTGCAAATGTGCAAATTTTAAATATTTATTTCTCATGCTGTGTTCTCAGGCGCAGTATCTTAGCTAATACAAGCAGACATATTATTAGCAACAAGATTATCAGCATAGTTACTATTCCATAAAATACAAAGGGAGAAAGCATGTTAAAATCTAAATGGAAATAGTCTAGATTACACCTAGATATCACCCTCCCTTGCTAGTAGGTTATTTTATATCTACAGAAGGTCTCTTGGGTTTACAAGGGCAGCCCATACCACTGGTCCTAATAGAAATGGATCACATCATTTTATACACCAGCTCGCTGCATGCGAATGTTCTCCAAGTGTGTGAGCATGCCTGCGCAGTTCATTATTAAAAGCGCCAAAATCAGAGGTGGCCATAGCTGCATATATGTTATGTCTAGAACGTGTGCTGATCAGTCCGAACAACAACCACTGTGTTGAAATAACCTTGAAGGCCTCGGCAATTACTGTTCAGACAAAGCTTACCAAGCAAGGCTGCTAGTATAGAAAAACATGTTATTCTCATGTGAAGCAAAACACTCTGCTAAACTCTAAGTATTTCTAATAATGTGTGCTGTGTGCAAAGGCAACAGAAAAAGAAAATGGTTCCACTAGGGTGCAAGGAGCTCTACCTTTGAAAAGAAAGACGGGAGACTTACCAGTGGAACTGTGGGGAGTTAATCTATAACTTTCCACTTTTTTAAGAACTTGCTCTTTCAAATTTACTAATCACCAGCCAGGCAGAATGTAACTGCTCCTCCTTTTTTTCTATTGTCTCCTGGCGAACCCTCCATCAAGTGGCAAAAATGGAAAATAGTTTTTGAACGTTATGCGAAGGTTTGTGGTGTGAGTCTTAGTGCAGAGCGTAGAACATCTCTTCTCCTTCATTGTCTTGGATCTGAAGGACAAGACATATTTGATCATCAACCTGAGCTCAGTGATGCAGAAAGTGCAAATCTAAATGAGCATGAAGTCTGCATTATGGGGGGCGTGGCTTGGACGCCAATGGCGATGGTCGCCTGAGAGCTCGGCTCCGGTACTGAGCCCGTTTTGATCCTGCAAGTCGGAGTCCGCGGGGCACCCTGACCCCCGCAAACCGATGATCGGACCGATTGGGACCTGGTGGGACACCCGGTGACACTCGAAAACCGGCTGATCCGACGGTAAACCGAAGTTCAGGGGTCCGCGGAGAGAGACCCAAGATGGCGCTCGGACCTTCTCGACTCCTTGCCCGGGACCCTCAACCCGGAGGAGCGTAGTCGAACACAGCGCATCCTCTACATCCTATCTCCCTATGACATGATAGTCTGGGTGACGCTTGGAATAGACTTGAGCACGGTGACCGACCCCGGACGGAATGTTGGCCGAACTATCGTTGCTCTCAGAACACGGACGTCTGACGGCCCTGTGTGTGAAGCCGACCCCACGAGCCGCACCCGGCTGCCCCCCACCGAGTGACTGAACTCCATGGGCAGCACGGCGCCCTGGCGCCACAAAGTCTCCGGCGGCACTGGTGACTCTCATTCCAGATCCTCATCGGCCAAGCGGGCCTACCCGACCTGGCGCCGTTCGTCCCCGCCTCCTCCTCCTGGCCCTCCGTCGACACGGTGGTGGCGCGGCCCAAGGTTGCAGAAGAGCTGCGGGTCCTGGAGACGGCGATCGACGACCCTCGGCTCAACGACAGCGTGCCGGGAGAGATATAGTCGCCGCCCACATTCGGTGGTGCCTCTGACGGACTTTCCACCGCGAGACTCAATCGCCATGGGAAAGCCGAGGGGACCCAAGGGGACCACCCCAGCCGCCTCGGATTCGGAGGCGCCGGACAAAGATGATCGAGGGGGCCCGGAGAGCTCTGGTGGTCCTCATTTACAACAACAATTTGACCGGGTCCTGGAGGCGATCGCGACCACGCGCTCGGCCCTTCAGCAGGACATTGCCCAGGTTGCGACGAGCATGGGCCTCCTCAGGGCGGACTACGGCAAGCTCTCGGAAAGAGTCAAGGAAGTGGAGGGCTCAGTGCAGACCTTGGAGCCGGCACAGAAAACACTGGCCGCGACGATGAAGGATGCCCTATCCCGGATTGAGGCCCTGGAGAAACGGGCGGAAGATGCGGAGGGACGTAACAGGCGGAACAACATTCGAGTGGTGGGCCTGCCGGAAAAGATCGAAGATGGCGACATGGTGGCCTACTTGGAAACTTGGCTCCGGGACACAGTGACCCCAGAAGGCCTGTCCTCCTTCTACACCCTGGAGCGGGCGCACAGAGTGCCGGCGAGGCCCCGCGACCGGTGGTGGCGCGTTTGCTGCATTTTCGGGACAGAGACCTCATCCTTAATGCCGCCAGACACAATGGTCCTTATAAGGTGGAGAACAGCCAGGTGAACATTTTTCCGGATTACACATATGAGACCCAGCGCAGACGGGCCTCTTTCCTGGCGATCAAGCGTGAACTCCGGAGCGAGGGCATCCAGTATTCGCTCCTTTTTCCCGCTAGGCTCCGCATAATCATCGATGACAAGACCCAGTTCTTTGATTCCCCGGAGGATGTCTGCAACTGGCTCGAGCTCTATAGAGCTGGTAAAGATGGTTTCAGCTCGTCATCTCAGCTGGCCATAGAACCTGGGAAACGACGGCGGTCCAAAAGACTTCAGAGTCGCCGCGGCAAGACAGGCAGGCCTTCGACTGTGGAGACATCGGCGGAGCGGAAGGGAGTGCTGGAGATGTTGTCTACGCTGTCTGGTGCACGAGGTGGCCCCATTATCGAGGAAACGGACCCTGGAGGCGAAGGGGCACCAACGGACACGGAGGAGTCGGAGACCGACAGTGTCCACATGCCGGTGATTACTCCAAACTCGGCTGAGGACATATTGGATGGACAGGGATGACGGGGTGAGCTACTTCCATTTGGGTGGGGGCCTGCAGCGGGGGTGGTAGGGGCAGACGATTGATTATGAACTCCGGTGAAGGGGGGAGGGGGGCCCTGATCGTGACATAGCCTTTTGTTTTGGGCTCAATCCAGTCTCGGCAGACCGGGAATCGAGGGCCCATTACCGGCGCCCAGCCCGCACCTAGCCCTTAAGGCCTTCCTGCGGTGGCGACCGCAGGATTAGTCGGGGATTGTGGGATTGTTGGGGGTATGGTTTGGATGGGAGCTAGATGGCACTATTTGGGTCCTGTTCTGGGGAGGGTGGGCAGGGGGTTGTTTCGAACGAAGGTTGTTGTTTTTTTGTTGGGGAAAATGGCCGCCATCAGTGTTGAATTGACTGTTGCTCTTTCTTTGTTGGAACCGTGGTGGAGAGATCCGGAACGAACGATATGGGACAATGGCTGGTATTGCTAATGTGAAATGCATCACTTGGAATGTACGGGGGCTTCACACTATGTCTAGACGCCACAAAGTTCACGCTTATTTAGTGCGTAGAGGGGTGCAAATAGCGCTGCTGCAGGAGACTCATCTCAACAAGGCGGAAGGGGCGGCGCTACAGCGTAGATGGAGAGGGCAGGTCTTCTATACTTCGTACTCAGCGTATGCCAGGGGGGCGCTAATTTGGATCAGAGCTGGGGTCCTCTTTCAGGTTACGAAATCAGTGGTGGATCCCGAGGGTCGCTACGTGGCTCTCTCAGGCACACTGGGGGGGAGGGACTTGAACGTTTGCTGTATTTATGCGCCTAATGTGGACCAGCTTGCCTTCCTCTCCGGGTTATCGGGTTCGTTGGCCCACTTCTTCTCTGGACCCCTCCTACTCGGGGGGGATTTTAATTCAGTAGTGGACGTGGAGGCCGACCGCTCGCACCCCCCCTCCCTGACTCCCCAGTTCGCCGGGTGGCAAAAGGGAGGAGGGACTGGCAGACGCACTGGGGGCTCACGGATATCTGGAGGGCACAGCACCCTGACACTAGGGACTACTCCTATTTCTCGGGCCTGCATGAGCTGCACGTCCGACTGGACGGGTTTCTGGGATCGGCGGAGTTAGTTTCCGCGGCGATCCGGTCTGAATATTTGACCAGGACTGTTTCGGACCACAAACCTCTCCTGCTGGACCTTCGCTGGTTTCCCGGGGTTCCTGCTGTGCCCACCTGGAAAATGCGCCCGGAGATCTTGGAGGACATAGTCTTTAAGTCGGACCTGGAGGATAAAATCTCAGAGTATTTCGCGTCCAATGGGGGTACTGCGGGATCGAGGGCGTTGGAATGGGACGCCTTTAAGGTGGTGGTCAGGGGCTACTGTATCTCTAAAAAAGTGGGCATGCGGCGAGTCATCCTTGATGACTTGGCTGCGGCTGATCGGAAGCTCCGCGAGTTGGAACTTCGCCGCCCAGGGCGTCCTGAACTCCAGGAGCGCACGGCGGCGGCGAGGGAGGCGGTGGCGGCGGAGGTTGAGCGGTTGCGCTGCTTCGACTACAAGGCCTATACTACTAGGTCGCTCGCGGAGGGGGATAGGTCGGGCGCATTGCTGGCGTGGTTAGCTAATCCTACACGCCAGACCTCTCTGCCGACGTCCATGCGCACGGCGGAGGGGGCCGAAGTGCACACTCAACCTGAGATTCTGGGCTATTACCTGCGCTACTATGAACAATTGTACCGCAGTAGCTCTGCCAGGGACCCCGACCTAATTGAGGACTACCTGCAACCCCTGGAGCTACCTACGCTGTGTAAAAGGGTGCAAAGACAACCAGTGACCAAAGACCCTTTTGTGTTGCCCGGCGGTGTCGCCTCAATGACCCACCAATATTAATCAATGAAGAAGCAGGCGCTGGAGACTGAAAGGCAGGAAACAAGGGTTTATTCTCTCTGGAGGAGAACACATCAATTCGGACAGCAAGTATCGTCACGAGGTGCTCTAACCGCATCTCTGAGGCCTGGCCTCTTATACACAGGTTTATGATCTTTATTGCACGTAACACATTCTTGCAACACTTTGATATGTGAAAGAACATCCTCGGAATCTCCCCTTCAGGCCCGTTCCCACATACATTTACAGTTGAATTCCCCACCCCGGTCACAACAGGTGATGATTATCGCGCAGCTGGACATTCCGCCGATTCACGGAATGTGTGGAGTTTGATCGGATCTCATAGAGTGGGGGGCTTTTGATCGGCTCGAGGGTCTTTTGATGGGGAGGGGAGGTTTCCTACTGTACGGGGTAATAAACAGTATCTGCAGGGCCAGGTGGTGGCTTGGGAACAAGGAAGACAGACGGGCACACAGGAAAAGGGGGGTTTGCATCAAAGGGCCTGAGACTATGAAAGGAATGAAGGGAGGTGTCGCGCTGGGAACAGGATGGGATTCTGAGGCAGATCTGCGCTGAAGAGGGGTTTATGACCCAAGGCATGTGAGAGCGAGGGGGTTTGTCAGCGTGCGGGGGATGCCTGTGAGGTTAAGAGAGAGTGAGACGCGCTGGCTATCAGCGAGGGACAGGGAGGCCATGGTGCTTAAAATGGCTGCCACTTATGCGCAAGGTATGTGAGGGCGGGGGTGACTAGTACATGGGGGCGCTGGCGAGGGTGAAGAACCGGGTTGGGGGTCAGGGACGTGCAGAGAGCGGTTCTGATCAAAAACAGCTAAAATGGTGGGAACGTATGACAAAAAGTGTGGCATCGGGAAAAAAGGCAAGATGGCGCAGACGATGTTCACCAAACCGTAACGATTTTCCACAGTCCTCCCTTTAACATTTCCAAGACATCTTGCTGGCCTATTTCCTATCTATCTCTACTGCGGTGGTCATAAGTAAGGGGATGGAGACCTAGGCAAAGGAACTGTACATAAATATCACATTATAAACATCACATTTGAAAATCTTGTCATCTAGTAGGCGGGTTCATCGTTAAGCTTGTTGCAGAAAAAGTTATAGTAATGCAATATCAGACTAGAATTATGTAGCGAGGGCGTTGGGTACAGATCATAGATGCTTATAGTCATTCGGAATAGGAACTGGTAAGATATCATATAAGTAAGCCCTTTTTGTACTCGGTGGGAGCATAGTCAAATCCAATGGTGGTTGGGAGGGAAATGAGATATAATAAAAATAATAATCAGAGTTCTCAGTGTCTTATGGTCATGGACCCGCATTAGTGAGTTCTCAGCATTCTTTGTCGTCTTCTGTTGGCACTGTTAATCACCTGTATTACAATTCGTTCTGTCGACAGGAATGTTCATGAGAATTGAGTCGTTGGAGGTCTGCGGGCGGGAGTACATTTTTGTTTCGCCAGACCTCATGGGAGAAATGCGTTATGGTTTCGGAGCACGTACATTTTCTTCCATAACTCAGAGCATAGTTATTAGGAGGCAGAAAAGGATTGCGATGGAAAGTGCAATTGTCTTTGAGTTGTGGAGTCTGTTTGTTTCTTGGGTCTCTGTGGTGGGTATTTCCTGTTGCTTCCATCATCGTCGAGGCGCTCAGCAGCGGGTAGAACCACATACTTCGTTCATCTTCTCTTTGGAGCGACCCTTGGTGGAGTTTAGGTCACCGTTCTGAGATTAACATAGTTCGTGGTCTACTTAGTCGGAGCTCCCTCCCTTTAGTCGCAGGAAATACCCTTCTCTGGATGGTTCAGTAGGATTTAGAGGATTTTGAAAGTTCAGGTGGAAGGGGGGTGTGTGTGAGTAGTCCTTATGGTAGGTCGGAGGAGGCGGGGATGGAGCAGGGCCAAGTCGGGAACAGATCAGGGGGACGGAAAATTTTGACAGGCGGGTCCATAACCAGGTTCAGAGAACGGGGACTTTTCGGCACACGTCGATCATAGAGCAGGGGCCTCAGGTCAGCCCTTTCCTTTAGTTTTGTCGGAAACAGTGCCTCGTCCTGCGACTCCTTACTGTTGTGGTCTCGCCTTGGCCTCCGTCGCTGAGGTTCCACGATCTGCAGTCAGGCCGCGTGCTCCCACATCCGGTCTCTTTCTCCTCCGACAGTGGTACCCCAATATGAGACGTTTCGGGTCTGTGTTAGGATGTAGGAAGCATGCAGTTTTGGGACGGAAGAGCATTAGGTCAGGTACAAGAAGGACGTGCATTGAGTTGGGCGCCTTTTGGTGTCATCTTGCAGCGTTAGTCCGTTACATGTATCGGTCCTGACGTGGCTCCAGATCTGTTACGATACCCTAATCGTGATTCCATTGTAACCTGTAGAGGGAGAAAAAGAGGGAAAGGGAGGGGGTACAACATTCGAGCATATCAAATGTACGGGCACGAAAGTCCTTTACTTACCACATACTCGTCTTATCCCCTCAGGATATAATCCCTGGGGTCTCGGTTTCCGAAGTCAAAGGGGTGGGCAGTGTGGTAAGGGTGGCGAGCGATAGGTTGTTCATGGGGGAGACGGTCCGAGCGTGGTATTTTAGATCGTGTGTAGGGAAACGCTAAGAAGAAACCAGGGGCGCCTGGCGCAAGGTATTTGGTTTTTGGAGGTGTATCTAGCTATCGGGACCCTTAAATCATCCTCAATGCTGTGATGTTTTAAGGCATATCAGTTCTTCGGCCGACCCTGTTCCTTAGCACCTTCGAGTATCATACCTTTATAACATTCTGTCATTCGTACCGCTTCACATTACCCGTTCTCAGAAGTCGTGGTCCCTCTTCCTGTGTTAGTTCCTGAGCCTAGTCGCACATTTGGAGGCAGCGTATCATACCTTAGATTCAATCATCCATCCGGGCCGACCAACCATTTTCCAATAACCTTAAATAGAGAGCAAAACGGTTGTGCACAGAAAAGACCTCCCACCAATTCCCACATTTACAAAAGTATGTGATACCCATTCATAGTTTGGAAAACCTTTATTTGCATAATCGTTCAGTACGTAAAATGTGAGAGTGCAATCATATTTTGGCCGGACATGGCGACGGTGGAAGCACATACAGTAGGGGGGGTTATTTTGCAGCATAAGAACATGTTGAAAAGGCCTAATTAATTATTTGCAAGTAACTAAAAACGTCTCATTAAGTGATGAGGGATCAGGGGCATTTTAGTTCATAAATGGAAACACAGTCAAGCTCATTGTAATCACATTTCCTAGATGTATACCGTGGGTGTGCATCATAAGCGACGTTATGTACCAGTTACAATAAATATCAAAATAAATCGTTCATTGAAATCAACATTTTGACGGGACCCCTTTCAAATGTTCGCCAAGTAAACCCTCCTCCCTTTTTCGTCAAGTGTGCAAAGGTTCACATATATATCTTAGTACATCAAGTCTCATTAGCTAAAGAACACCACGAGGTGTCCGTTAGTTCCTATTGATACCGGCGCCATTTTGGGCGAGGCCGGTTTAGTCCGGAAGTAGAATCAGGGGCAAAATGTCTCCGACGATAGGCGGTTGGACCAGAGTCCCTTTCGGCAGTCCAAAAACCTGTGCTAACAGAGGGGCTGGTGGTGTGGACCGTCAATCAAAAAGGGGGAGGGAGGTAGAATCTTTCTTACCGGGTCACGTTGATGTTCAGCCGGAACTTACTCGAGTTCGTTAGCCCATAATGTTCCTGGGTGGTTCAGACTGAAGCTGGCGCTGTCACGAGAGCACCACCATCTTGTGGCTGTGTAGTGGTTATTTCATTAGTGATTAATGCAGCGGTTCCCCTCCGGAAACCTGTAGGGGCCGAGGGCTCCCGGGACTTTGGTAGAATCTTCAAAGCTGTGGGGATGTTGTCGAAGGTGGGGGCTTGTGCCCAGGTGGGCAAGTGCCCGAGTTGCAATTCCAGACAAAGTTACTCCAGCGGCCTAGACCCACCTTCCAGAGGGCCCAGACGCCATTTTGAGACCCTGCAGCCGCCGCCCTTCGTCGTGTCTTTCAGGAGTGGAAGAAACTTCTTGTGGTGACAAAGACAGAACACCATGCTGTTGGAGCAGGACATTTGGTTCGGGGCGCCAGGGTGCAGCTGTGGAGCCTCCACCTGGGGGGGTGAGGGAGGCTCGTTCGCGCCGCCTCCCTCTCCCAGCGCATCCCACGCCGTCCCTTCGAATCAGGGGTGCACATGATGACCACCCTACACCCCTGACTCCGACTCTTGGGGGACCATTGTATGTTCGGTGCTGTGCAAGTATATGCCCGTTGGACACTGCACGTTCTGTGCTGTGGAACTATGCCCGCCGGACATTGCATGTTCTGTGCTGCGTAAATATGGGTCCATCGCCCGGCTGGAGGACTTCGGCGCCGGGCCAGGGCTGGGAGACCTCCTACCTGTGGAGGTGGGAGAGGCTCGTCCGCGTCGCCTCTCCCTCCCAGCCCACCCTGCATCAGTTCGATGGAGGAATTCGTGATGGCCGGACCAGGAGATACGAGGGAGGGGGTCACCTGCATCCGCCCCCTCCCTACTCGTGGCCCGGGGGACGTCACCCCAGGAAGGAGAGTATGGGAAGACCATTTCATGTCGGTCCATGGAGCCTCCTGTACCTTCTCGTCGGCGATTTCTTTTGGTCTATGGCTGATGGCTGGCCCCGCCCCACACGTGCTGTGTGTTTCACCTTCCGGATGGGCGGGACCGTTGACTTGTTACATTTTGAGAACTTCCGGAGTGAGCGTAATATGTTTTGTATTGTTCCTATTAGTACAGTTTACTTTAAAGAATGTTTTACTAGTTTTTCTATTTATCGTTGGTTGTGTGTTATCTTTATCGTAATTAAATCCTAAATTATATAACAGATGCTTGGCTTCCTTGAGTCCTTTTTCTAACGGGGGGTTGTCTATGCAGGCCTGTAATTGCTTTTGTTTTTCAGAGTGGGGGGGGGGCAACAGGGAGCAATCAGTCCCAGAACTCAAACATGTCGTTGAAATTAGTCTGACGAAATCTGTGCCATCGAGCATAATCAAACGTGGTGGTTCTATCCGTCCTGTCCGTGTTAGTGTGATTTGTTTTTATCTCGCGCCTTTTCCCTTTCTGCCGGCCTGTTATTTCTGTCGACCCTCCGCTCTTACCTATGTTCTGTAGAGTCGGGCATTGGGCTTTCCAGTGCCCGAGACATTTACAAAAAGCACATTGGTTTTGCCTTAAATCTGTTCGTCCTGTGCATAGTGTCGGGGGATTACTTTTGGGTCGTTGTGTCTCGGGGTTGTCCTGTCGGCACATCCCTTTACACCGTTCTCTTTTTGTGTCTAATCCTCGGAACTGTGTCGTCGCTGGCCCTTCCTTTTGCCTACCAGACGTTTGGAGGGTTGTCTGCCGCGTTTCTTTACCTACTCTGACTTCGTCTCTTTCCTTTCGTTGCGTAGCTTCTTTGCGCCACATACCGAGACTATCGAGCATAATAGGCGTTGTCTTTTTATTACGAAGGGCTATTTCTACAGTTTCTATTTTGTCTAAATCGAAGGATCCTATCAGTGGCCACTGTTTCTCTTGGTTTGCTTTGGTATACTTGTGCCATAGCTTACTATAGGCTATGGTAATTAATCCATACTTTGTGAACATGTCTTTATTAGGGGTGCCTTCCAGCGGGGCTAGATGGTCCACCTCTAATAAACGGTCCGGGCTGAACCAGCTATCCATCAGTGGGGAGAAGACAGGCATGACGGATCACAATGGGGATAATAGTCAGCACTACCTATCTTATCACTGCGTGCAAAGACTAGACAGAATATTTCTATTCTACGTTGTTTGCAGGCAGTGAATACCTCAAGAACCAATATCGGGCAATCAGTGTTTGGTCAATAAATAAAAAATAAAAAATGGTCAATGGGGAGAATAAGTAGGCCCGCAAAGGTCTGCGTCACCTACCCTTTCACTATCTGCAAAGAGGGGGACCTATTCTTTCCTTTTTGCAGACAGAGAATCTCCAGAAAAATGATCCGTAACAGTTAATCAATGGGGAGGGGCAAATTGATCAGTGGGGGAGAAAGATAGGCACGACGGGTGCGCTACCTATCCTTCACTGCTTGCAAAGAGAGAGCCGGTTGTTTCTCCGTTTGCCGACAGCGAAACTCCAAATAAATTAACAAAGAATAATACTAGTATTTTTCATCAATTATCAATCATTTCGCAATTTGTCGTGTTTACACGACCTTACCCGGACCGCATGGACAGTTTCTTGTCTTCCGAATCCAGCGCCCGATCGTCCTCTTCTCTTCGTACTCCTCGTGGCTCTCCTGATGGTTCCCAGTCAGGACCGTAGATCACTCGAGAGAGGTCCGTTCGGAACCAGTGAAGTTCGGATGATCGGCTGTCAGACGAGGGTCTATCGGACAGGGTACCTTCCGATCGTTGCAGTCGTTCACTCTGTCGTCAGGACCTCTCCCACTGGATCCACGAGTCGCTGATGGGCCCCACGCTTGGGACGCCAATTGTAAAAGGGTGCAAAGACAACCAGTGACCAAAGACCCTTTTGTGTTGCCCGGCGGTGTCGCCTCAATGACCCACCAATATTAATCAATGAAGAAGCAGGCGCTGGAGACTGAAAGGCAGGAAACGAGGGTTTATTCTCTCCGTAGGAGAACACATCAATTCGGACAGCAAGTATTGTCACGAGGTGCTCTAACCGCATCTCTGAGGCCTGGCCTCTTATACACAGGTTTATGATCTTTATTGCACGTAACACATTCTTGCAACACTTTGATATGTGAAAGAACATCCTCGGAATCTCCCCTTCAGGCCCGTTCCCACATACATTTACAGTTGAATTCCCCACCCCGGTCACAACAGGTGATGATTATCGCGCAGCTGGACATTCCGCCGATTCACAGAATGTGTGGAGTTTGATCGGATCTCATAGAGTGGGGGGCTTTTGATCGGCTCGAGGGTCTTTTGATGGGGAGGGGAGGTTTCCTACTGTACGGGGTAATAAACAGTATCCGCAGGGCCAGGTGGTGGCTTGGGAACAAGGAAGACATACGGGCACACAGGAAAAGGGGGGTTTGCATCAAAGGGCCTGAGACTATGAAAGGAATGAAGGGAGGTGTCGCGCTGGGAACAGGATGGGATTCTGAGGCAGATCTGCGCTGAAGAGGGGTTTATGACCCAAGGCATGTGAGAGCGAGGGGGTTTGTCAGCGTGCGGGGGATGCCTGTGAGGTTAAGAGAGAGTGAGACGCGCTGGCTATCAGCGAGGGACAGGGAGGCCATGGTGCTTAAAATGGCTGCCGCTTACGCGCAAGGTATGTGAGGGCGGGGGTGACTAGTACATGGGGGCGCTGGCGAGGCTGAAGAACCGGGTTGGGGGTCAGGGACGTGCAGAGAGCGGTTCTGATCAAAAACAGCTAAAATGGTGGGAACGTATGACAAAAAGTGTGGCATCGGGAAAAAAGGCAAGATGGCGCAGACGATGTTCACCAAACCGTAACGATTTTCCACAGCTGGAGCCGGACGTGGCAAAGGCTCTGGGCTCCGACATTGAACTGGGGGAAATCCGCAGCGCCATTAAAGGGATGGCGAGGAATAAGACCCCGGGCCTAGATGGCCTCCCGGTCGAATTTTACTCCGCCTACGTTGACCCTAGCGCCGAGGCTGCTGATAGTTTACAGAGAGGCGAAGCGGTTGGGACGCCTCCCCGGCTCGATGTGTGAGGCCTTAGTGGTTCCCGGAAGAGAATCGACTGACCCGGCGTCCTACCGTCCTTTATCGATGCTGACGGTTGATTATAAGATACTGAGCAGCATATTGGCATCGAGGCTGCTTGGGCACATGCGCTCTCTGGTACATGAGGACCAGGCTGGATTCATTCCCAAGCGAAACACAACCATGAATATTCGCAGGCTGTTTCGTTTGCTGGGGGAACCGCACACGGAAGCCCCATGTCCGGTAGTCCTCTCAGTGGATTTGGAAAAGGCCTTTGATAGCCTGGAATGGGACTACCTGCGCAGTGTACTACTGCGGTTCGGTCTGGGAGAGGGCTTTGTCAGGTGGACTACGGTACTGTACGCCTCGGCGTCGGCCAGGGTGAGGGCAGGCCCGCTGATCTCCTCGCAATACCCGGTGGAGAGAGGCACGAGGCAGGGTTGCTCATTATCCCCGCTGCTTTTCGCGCTAGCGGTGGAACCACTGGCGCTACTGCTCCGGTCGGGGGTCCACTTTAGCGGTTTGCGGACGTCATCGGGCCCACATTATATCTCGCTATACGCTGATGATCTGTTGCTCTTCCTTGAGGACCCGGTGGCTGCCTTGAATGGGGCTGCGTTGGCGCTCACGGCTTTTGGGGAAGTCTCGGGCCTTCGGGTGAATTGGGCAAAGATCTGCCTGTTCCCGGTTCGCAGGGGAACGCCCAGCCCCGACATCAGTAGGGAGATTAGGTGGGAACCTGACTGCTTTAAGTACCTGGGGGTGTACATATACCACGACCCGACTGACCTCCTGGATGGGAACATAGCTCGCTGCACTCGCGCGTTGCGTGGCAGCATGGACTTCTGGGCTACCCTGCCGCTCTCGGTGGCAGGGCGGATCGCTCTGCTGAAAATGGTGGCACTCCCCCGGCTGCTATACTACTTCCGTGCGCTGCCGATTTGGATCCCGCCGGCCACCTTCCGTCTATTGCGATCTATGGTGGTGGGATTCCTCTGGGGTTCGGGTCGCCGGAGAGTGGCCCTCAGGACCCTGATGAGGCCGAAAGCTGAGGGTGGTCTTGCGGTGCCAGATTTCGAGAAGTATTACTTGGCAGCGCAACTACAGACCTTCACCCAGGAGGTAGCCAGGGAGTTCCGAGGCCCGGAGACCGGGAGGGGCACCGGGATGGCTAGGCATGTTATCTCCTTCATCGCGTTGCGACAACGACTGGCCTTGCAGGACCTGACGCTCGAGGAAAAGACCATTCGCTTATGTTGGAACCGTGCCCACGCCCGGGGACAGTTGCGGTTGCCATATGCACCTGAAATACCACTGGGTATGTTGACGGCCCTGCCTCACGGAGGTGATTGGTCGCGCCTTGGGAACTGGGAGGACGCGGGTCTGCAGCTGGTGGGAGACCTGTACGAGGACGAGGCGCTATTGCCCTTTCAAGAGCTCATAGGCCGCTTTGACATTCCTCGTGGCGACTTCCTCTTGCACACGGCTCTGATCCGAGCGATTCAGGCGCACTGGAAAAACGGCCTGGAGGAACCGCCTATGTCCCCGGTGTGCCAGTATGTTATGATGTCCGCGGGAACGGTCAAGACGGTCACATGCCTGTATAGCAGACTGATTAATGAGGGGTTGACCCCCCTCACCACCTTAAGAACCCGCTGGGAGGCAGACATAGGGAAGGAGATTCCGGAGACGACCTGGTCACAACTCATGAGGCGGGCCTGGAAGGGCGCACGCCACGCCCGCTTCCAATTAGTCCACTTCTACGTACTCCACAGGGCCTATTTGACCCCGGCGAAGATCCAACAGTACTTTGCCACGGATTCGGCGGAATGCCCCAGGTGCCGGGCGCCTGAGGCGGACCTCCTCCATATGCTGTGGTCTTGCCCGGCGTTGTCCTCCTATTGGCTTGGAGTGGGAGACACCCTGAATAGGGTAACGGGGAGGTCCTTATCAGTTGACGCAGCGGTAGGGCTCCTACACTGGTTCCCGCACACCCCCAAAAATAAGATCTCTAGTAAATTTATCGATCTGGGGCTTCTCCTTGCTAAACGGGAGATGACCAGGAATTGGAAGGCAAGGGTTGGTCCAACAGTGGTTAAGTGGCACGGCGAACTTTTGAAATGGGCGGCGGGGGAGAGCACGCTGCGATACCAATTAGCTAGGAGGCAGCACAACGAGAAAGCGCAGGAGGCGGCTTTAGAATGGGAGACGTTAGTCCAGGCCCTCAGGGATTATTGCGCTTCCAGCGATTCCGAAAGTGAAGATGCAGCACAACCCGAGTCTCGATAGCCAACTGTACTTTAAACATCTGTAACATTCTCGGGGAAATCTCCCATGGGTCTTCCTACACGCATTTCCACACACTGATGGCGGGGTTGGGGGGGTTCTACCTAATTCACTGGGTTGTTGGGAGGTTTCTTTTGCCTTTTTTGTTGTAGGATGTTTTAGAAAAGCAGATGAAGATTTATGGATCATCCGGACCAGCTCCGACCTCCTATCGGATCCCCACTGGTGTTCGCCGCCCGACCCTCGGGTTGTGGGCTGAATGGCTGTGTACACATATAACTTGCCAAAGGGAGATGGGTTGTGTTCTACTCTTTCTGATTGAGCCTATAATGCTGGTCCAATATGTAATTTTGACTAATTCCTGCAATAAAAATATATTTAACAAAAAAAAAAAATGAAGTCTGCATTATGAAACTAGACAAACATTACTTACCGAAAGTCTTCAAAGAGTTCAGAGAGTTGAGGCCGTTGGGTCCCTTTCTCTTCCATCCTGTCGACTACGCCAATGAAGAATCCTACATGCAGCTGAAAGGATTACGAAAGACGCAGGCTTGAGTTGTAAAGTAGTTTCAGGTTTATTTCCAAAGGAAGAAGGAACCCATCCAAACCACATCCAGCACAGGCAACTGCTCACCATAATCTGAATAAACACATTCCAAAACCTAGGCAACAGAGGTACAGCAGAACCATATGTGTGATGTAATATCTTGCTATGGTACCTTGACATCTGAAACAAGATATGTCTCAGATGCCACACGAGGCTCACCAAGGTTGAACACATCGTAGAATCTCTAAATTTGTCCTGCTTTAAAGTGGAAGCTCTTCAAACCCAGGTTACGTCTTTACAGAAGAAGATTGTAAATCTTGAAAACAGGAGCAGGTGAAATAACCTTCGAATTTATGGTTTACCTGAAGGATCTGAAGATTTTGATCCGATCAAATTTCTTCAAATTATTTCTGCCGACAGTTTTGAATCTACCTGAGCGCACTATCCTAAACATTCAGCGCATTCATAGAATGGGCCCTCCACATGCAGTATTTCTGAACACGAGAAAACCAAGAGTTATACTTCATTTTCTTGAATATACTGGTCTACTTAAGGTATTGACAGCAGTTAAATCCGCAAAACAAATGTCATCATCCGGAAACCATCTCCTCTTTTCACAAGACTATGGCAAAATCCAAAGCGGACAGACGCAGAGAGTTTCTCGCTATGGCACACGTTTTGGTCTATTTCACGGTTGCTTATTCAAAGTAACATTTAATAACAATACTACTACATATCAGGATCCAGCCAGACTTAAAAGTTTCCTTATTCCGTGCGGTCCAGAAAAAATGGACACTTCAAGTTCACGTTCTAAATAATATGTATTGTCATTTTTGAATCTTCAATTTCTCCACTGTCTATGACGACTTTTAGTTGAAACAATAAAATGTGTTCTAACTTAGCAAAAACGCTTAGATAGCTCTAACTAATTTTTCTTGTTACAGGTTCCTTCTCTCTATTGTCCTATATTTTTGTCTGTCCTAAAGTCTTCCCTGCCTCACCTCATGGAGTCTGGACTTGTCATCGTTCTATGTGGCTTCATCCCCTCCCACCCCTTATATGTTTTGGGCATTAGGTAGAGTCTCTTTTCTTCTAGTATCTCTAATAACAAGCCTTCTCTTTTCTGCACCTATCTTGTTTTTTGTCCTTAAACTAATTACCTATAATAGTTCTTTATATCAATTTTCAACTTCTTGCTCTTTTTTCTCTTCCTCTTTGTGTCTATTGGTTTTCTTTGATATCACTTTCATACTTATCGCAAGGTTTATATTTGACATTATGCATGTTATTGTTGGTTTAGTTAACTATTCACTTTGTATGATTAGTATATGTTTTTAAAAATTGTCACATTGATTGTCAGAGGCTTAAATTCCCCCATTTAGAGTCGGCAAGTCCTGTCATATTGATCTAAATTAGATGTTAACTTCGCCTTACTACTGGAGGCACACCTTACGGAAATTGAATCATTAAAACTTAAAAAGAATTGCGCGGGTGAAGTCTTTTTCTCACCTGGCGATGGTAAAAGGAATGGCGTCATAACACTATGCCACAAGGCGTTGAATGTTAAGCTTATCTCTCAAGAATTAGACAAGGAAGGTAGATGGCTATGCACTAATTGATTGATAGGAAAAACTTCAGTTTCTTTGTTCAATATCTATGCCCCTACTAATGGTGATGCTCCTTTTTGGTATCAAGTTTCTCAACTGCTTGCAAAGTATCCTTCGAGACTATAATCAAGTGGTGGATCCTTTTATGAACTGGAATTCTAAGACTTTTTTTTGCTCAAAATAAAACACATACAAATTTTCTACTAACTATCAAACAGAGGAACCTAATGGACGCCTGAAGAATCTGCAACCCCTCATCGCGGCAACATACCTTTTTCTCCCCACCTCACCAAACCCAATACAGAATTGATAATTTCTTCATTTCACACAATGTCTCCCAATCTTTACGTTAAGTTGACATAGGTCCCATACTTATCTCCAACCATGCTCCGGTTTTGGTTCAATTGGATATCTAACATCAGCCTGCATTGCCTGAGAGATGGCGTTTTAATAATTTCTTACTTTTATATCCCAACTTCAACACTTCTTTTGTTTCCTTTTTTCATGAATATTTTCAATTTAACCAAACAGATAACATTCCTTTCCACACAGTTAGGGATACTTTTAAAGCCACTGCACATGATTTTATTATCAGATTTGTGTTCAACAAATGTAAGATTTCCCAATCTTTGAATATTGAACTTCTCACTAAAATTAAAAGATTGGAACCCTCCCTTTCCACCTCTAAATCAAAGGACTGTTTATCTGATCTTATAAATGCTAACATTTATTTTAATAAGGTCTCTACTGAAAATGCTTCCCTATATTTACTGAAAACCAGTGAAAAATGTTATGGAGGTCAAAATAAGTCTGGGAAACTGTGTGCCAATTACCTCAAAATTAAACAAAACAGGTTTCAAATTGAATCCTTTATTGATAAAAACCAAATACCAAAACCTCAAGGATTCTGAAATTCATCACAAATTTGTACAGTTTTAAAAGTATTTAAACACACCAGAGAACATTCCCTCAGATGTAGATATTACCCATTATTACCCACGCTAAGGGGGTCATTAGGATGGCGGACGGACTTAGTCGGCCCGCCATCCTTTCGGTTATTGGGACCGCCCGCCATAAAGGCGGGTGTTCCGTGGGGGGTATTAGGATGCGCCCGCCACTGTGGCGGGCGCATCCTGCATTTTTAGCATTGTGGCGGGCGGTGCTCTCAGCACCGCCTGCCACAATGCTAAAAATGCACGTACGCATTTGCATAAACAAAGCAGCAGGCACCGCGCGGTGCCTGCCGCTTTGTTTATGCAAATGCAGGGGGGTACCACAGGTACCCCATTGTGTGCACCCCCCACCTCTCCTTCACTCTGGGGGCCTGCAGGGGGCCCCCAAAGTGAAGACCGCATGCTGCCGCCACGGAAAGGCATCTAAAAAAGGCCATGCTAATATGGCTGGCGGTTTCTATTAGATACCGCCACCATACTAGACCTTTTACCACCCTGGTCGCAAGGCAACCTGGGCAGAAAAGCGGCAGACGGTCATTCCGTCCACTGCGGTCTCCCCGCCATACTAATATGGCGGGGGTCATTTAGGTGAGGATGGCGGGCGAATTGCCCCCGCCAGGCCGGAGGTGGCTACCGCCAGCCTGGCGGGGCAATCCGCCCGCCACCCTAATGGGCCCTTTAAGTCTCCTGAGAATTTAGACCTTTTAGAAACTGATATCACGCAGATGGAGATGTTAAATGTGTTAAAGACCCTACGAAAAGACAAAGCCTCAGGCCCAGATAGCTTCACATTTGAATTTTATTTACATTTTGCCCAAATACTTCTTTCACACATACACACTTATTTCCTCCTTCACAATATCAAATACATCCTCGGGTTCCTTCTTAGAGGCCCTAATCTGTCTCATGCCAAAAGAAGGCACGGATCTATGCTATTGTAGAAATTATAGACCCATATCCCTAGTTAATGTGGATTATAAAATATTATCCCTTCGACTGGAATCACATCTCCCGCTGATGAGTGGTAAAGAACAATCAGGTTGTGTTAAGGGATGTAGTATAACAGATAAGGCACACTTGTTTTATATATTTTACCCAAAACATCACTTTATTTAGACCCCCTAGCAGCGATTGCCTTGGATGCAGAAAAGGCCTTTGATACAGTCTACTTGCCTTTTCTTCTTTGTACCCTTAAATGATTTGGATTTAATTTGTCCCCCTAATTGCTTTACTCTATTCTGAACCTAAAGCTGCTATTTTTGCTTAGGATCTTATATCCCCTTATTTTACTCTAACTAGAGGTGTACGTCAAGGGTGCCCATTATCTCCTTTTCTGTTTAATTTAGCACTAGAACCATTTTTATCTAAAATCTGACAAAATCATTCCATAACAGGGTTCATCTCTAATAGTCAACAGATCAAGCTAGCAGCATATGCAAATGATAGACTATTGTTCCTCTCTCAACCACATACCTCACTCATAGCTTTTTTAGAAGAGGTTGGATCCTTTAAGTTGGTATCTAGTTACAAATTAAATAACGAGAAATTTTAACTTCTGCCCTTAACCAAATATACCTTTAAGGAAGATTTTACGACCTCTAATTTCACATGGAATTCTCAATACATCAAGTACCTTGGTTTCTGGTTTTCCCCATCTATTAAGGCATCCATTTCCCTAAATTTTGATAAATGCCTAGATAAATTAAAAGCACTAACCACGAAATGGCACCCCCTTTATCTATCTTGGTGGGGACACCTTGACACCATTAAAATAATGCTTACCCCCATAATATTTCTAATATACCAATTTCCATACTAGCATTTTTTTTCATAAAATCAATTCTATTCTCTTAGTGTTTTTATGGAATAACAAAAAATGTTGTTGCAAAAATTGACATGCCCAAAAGCTGAAGGCAGTGTAAACTTCCCGATTTCTCTAAATATCATAAAGCTGTCCAATTGAAGCAATTGTCAAAATGGGTGTCCGACCCATCAGAAGATTCCCCATTATGGGTTGATCTTGAGACCTCATTCATATCACCCTTCTCATTTCATGAATGCCTTTCCTTTCCTATTCATAAACCAGAAAGGATTTCCACACCAGTGGCTAAACACTCCTGTAAGGTATTAGCCACTCTCCTCCATTCAGCCCCGTGTGATCTTGATACTTTTCTAGCCTCCACAATCTGGCATAACAAATGTATACTTGTTAACAACAAACCCATCTATTGGAAAACGTGGAGAAATAAAGGTTTACTCTGGTACATCAGCTATTTGAGCAGGGCTTGCTTCTCACATTTTCAAAGGTGCACTCTCTTTTTCATTTACCCCTTTCCTTTCAACATAAATTTTCATTTTTACAATCTGCAATATCTGATGCTTGTACTCTTTTTGAACCGATAATTTCTTCATATTCCCTGATTGACTTTACATAGTATAATTTTCACAACCTTCCATTAATAGGGATAAAACCAAAACAGAACTTTTTGGGGAAACTGATTTTGGCACAGATTGGCCCATTTCCTTATGCAACAAATTATGGACCAAAATCAGGCAACCATCTAGAGTGGCCAACACTACACAAACTCTTTTTTTCATTTATAACAGGCTCCGCGTCACACCTGCATACTTGCACAAAATACACAATGAAATAATTAACACTTGTTGTACATGTTCTTAGGAATACGCTGAGTTAAAACACTTGTTATTTACATGTTCATACACACGTACATTTTGGAAACAGGTCTGGTCTCAAATTAATACCATATTTAACACCACAGCCTCCCTTTTCTCCTGCCAACATTTTTTCAGGGAGCTTTTCCCTTGATTGGAATATGAGACAATCGCAAATACAAATCATAGACTTGTTGCTTGCAGTTGCCTTCCAGCAGATAAAGAATTGGAGGTGGTACTCTGTGTGTCATAATCACAGATTAAATACAACCTTTGTATAGCCTATATCTCTTACTAAAAAACATGTACAACTATGGTCTCCTGTCACACAAATTCTAGATAATAGTGCAAAAAATCCTTTGCTCCCCTTCCCTCACTACAAGCAGTTGTTAAGCCTCCCTGACTTCCTTTATGTTACCATTGACATTGTTTAATATTTTTTTTGTAATTGTTATATGATTGCATATCTTTAGTATATTAAGCTTCTCTTATCATTACTTATTACATTAAGGGGGATATTCTCAAGAACATGCAATAATCATCGCCAAAATCTTTTAATGTAATGTTGCATATCGCCGTCTATCACCAGAAAATAACTCTGTCTTAACATCCTATTCACAAAACGGTGGTAACATGCGATAGTCTCCTGATAACGCGTCAAAGGTCCACGATAAAGTCACTGAGACGGCAATAAAAATCTAAACCCCAATGTGAAAAAAGTTGCGATGGGCCCAACCGCAATAAAAATTTATCGCGGTTGGGCCCATCGCAATATCAGCTATAAGCTGCGCCAGGCCTGCAATTCACACACGTCAGGCGGGAAAAATCATTATAAAAGTCGGAAAAATATACAAACAAAAGCAAAACAGCTGCAAAGCACAAAGGAGGTAGACAGAGCAAGTACAGAGGACAACCAGAACCCCACAAGCCGCCCAGAGGCCCAGGCCGGGACCTCGGGTCAGGGAAGGGCAAGGACAAGAAGACGAGGAAGACGCGGTTCAGTCCGCTGGAAAACAGGATCCTGATGACGAAGGTGATTGAACACCATCAACTACTGTTCATCAACCCCTCTGTGTAATTGGCAACAAAAAAGAGAATATGGCAGTCCATTCTGGACAAGGTGAATGCAGTCGGAGTGCCAAGGAGGATAATGGAAGAGGTCAGGAGGCACTGGAATGATGTACAGCGCAAAACCAAGTAGAAACCCGGCAACAACCAGGAGACAGCAATGCAGACTGGAGGTGGGTGTCCAGCCCAGCAGAAGAAGCCAGATGAGATGGAGAAAATGGTGTCCGCAGTCATCAGTGTGGAGTTGGTGGCAGGAGTTGGGGGACCAGACACTGCTCAACATGACCAGACACAACAGAAACAGGGTGAGTAACGACCAGGGACTGGGAGGACGGGGGGAGATGGGCACAATGGCACACATGCACAATTAAGTAGAGTACAGTGTACACCCACAATGACTCTGGAGCATGTCTCTGATCCCCTTGGCACACTGCAGCACACCTAGAAACAGCAAGTTGGCCCCCGTCGACTATGTGCCCAGAGGGGGCCCTTCCCACACACCACCAATCTCACAACCAACCCATGCACATGTGAATACCCAGCAATGCGGCGTGTCTGTGAGTAACACTGACAATGCAAGTGACACTGCATGACGGATAGCATTCCTGCAGTCAATATATCATGAAATGTTGCACGCCTTGACACTGAGGTGGCTGAGAGTGGACCACATCCGTAAAGGAGCAGGTCACACACTGACACATCCACGTGCACAAACAAACCCCTAACGTCAACAACACATCTGCGGACAAACCATGCTCCAGACCCCCATTTCCCACAAAGAGACCATTGTATCAAAGTATGAAACATCACAGCACTGTATAAGCACAGAAGTCAAAGGCACACCGCATGAAAGAGATAAGGGGCAGCAAAATTAGAGCTGCAGGGGCGACACTTCCAAAATTCAGCATACACACATAACATGCAGAGAACATCAACTTTGACATCAATGTGCTACAAACCGCAACACGTCCACAACAGAACAGAGAACACAACTGGTGCTGCTTGTCTGTGAAACTGGCCAATCACATTTGGCATATCAGGGAAATGTGAGTTGATAATGTACAAGTACAAACACACATCCGTGATGTTGTCGAAATGTCCACTGTCCCGCATCAAATAGGCAGCTCCTCCCAAACAGTCACAATGTACCATGTCATGCAGTCTGTATGTAAACATGTACAATGCGTCAACATACATGTGAGCACAATGTTATACTACATCTCCCCTTCACATTGCAGAGGGAAAACCAACACCTCTTGCAGAGCAGACCAAACCTCTCTTCTCATATGACGAAGAGGACCTCCACACCTTCCACACCGACGCCCTCCAAGAGTTAATTGAGCGCTATGTCAACCCACCTCCAGGAGCAGGGCAGCCCAGGTACATCGATGAGACCACACCCCCTGTACAGACCACACAGCAGCCAAACTAGATGCCATACGTGGGTGTCTAAGTCCCAACAGTGACCACTCAAAGTCCCCTTCGGACACCCACAGTCTGCTCCATGCTCTCTAACGATCCATGGCTGACATCGCTGGAGTCCTGACTCTAAGGCAAGAACAACTGTCTAGTCAGAGTGGCTCCAGCGATGTCACCCAGGAGTTGGGACACATGCGGAGGATCATGGAGAACATGGAGGGGATGCAGGCGGTACCAGGGGTAACCCCCCAGTGCACCCCCCCACAGACGGGACCTGCAACGGTCCCCCAAAGCTATTCTCCGCCTGTCTTTTTGCAGCTGGATATATGCCGCAAAAAGACAGAAGGAAGGGCTAATCCTAATCACTACAGCGGTGCCTGCGCGGCACCGCTGCAATGATGCCCTGGTTCCGGGTTACACAAGGTGGGCGGAAAAGGACCGCCTTGCAGGACCATAGCAGACCGACTTCCCGTCCGCCACGGAGCTTATCTGATTCCCACCGCCATCCTAATTTGGCAGTGCTCTTTGTAGAATTATTTTGATATTGGATACTATAAGATTCACTGCCCACTGCTAATCTCATCCCATAATGCTTTGCAGGGCCTGTGGTCGGGATTGTTTTTTTGCTAATAACTGTGCTTGGGGTGGTCCTAAGAGGATGGGACCACAACCGAAGTTCAACAAGATGTGCTTTTTGTTCATGCTCTTTGTGTTCAAGGCATCTGCTTGGTCCTCCCCCTAGGTTAGGGGGGACCCCAAAATCATCATCTCTCCCATTGCCTAATATTTTCATTCAATCACCGGAGAAGCGTGTCGCAGGGCCTGTCGCGGCTCCAAAGTACAGAGTTGTAACAAGGCTGCCAGGGAGTCTACGCATTGTCATCTCATCTCTGTGTCAAGGGCGCCATCTTCTTGCATCGCAGCCGGATCATCGCATCAAGGCGCAATCTTGCGCACCGTAACGGGCCCGCAGGCTGAGAATCTATGCATCACCTCTGCACCGGTAAGGATCACAACGCATCCCCATCTCTGCACAAGCATTGAGGCCCGACGCATCCTTTCCCTCGGATCACAGAACCGACGCCTCTCCCCTTTTGCTTGCCTTTTGTCCACTTTGCGTTACGCATCCAGGTACGTGAGAACTTTGTTGCATTAATCATCAACTTGAACTAAGCAACATTTTATCATCTTAAACAATCTTAAGTGTAGTATTGTGGATTTTTGTCGTTTGTGGTCTTGTGTTAAGTCTATATAAAGCATACGTATTTTTATAAAACCTGTGTTGTGTTCATCTGTAGTAAGCATGGGTGAATTTTGCGAATCTGGCGTTTGCGAATTTGCGTATTTGCGAACTCGCAATCCGCAAAATCCGTGAATTCTCGCGAATTTGCGGATTTTTTTGTTTTCATAGTGTTCGCAAGGGTTTCTGCCAGTTCGCGAGGATTTTGTACCAGTTCGCAATTGCGAACTTACTTGTCGGCATGCAACGGTCGCGACTATGTTGTTTCTACGTCTGGTTCATCATCACAGGTCCACAGCACCCTCTGTTTCAACACTGCCACCCTCTGTTTCACCCATGCCACCCTCTGGTACATCAATGCCACCCTCTGGTTCATCATCATCACTGTAGATTATGGGTAGAAAAATCAAGCACACCTGCCCTGCTTCAACTGACATGAATTAATTTGGGGTTGATTTATTAATGTGTCACTGTTTTAAAATTCCAGTCTGGCACCTGCTTCCTTATCTGTAATTTGCTTTCTGTTGCAGTGCAATTTTTTTTCAGGACCTTTGTGGCCTATTTGTAGCTATTCTGTGATCCGGCTGTGAGGGTCAGAGTAGGGTCATACAATTGTTGCAACTAGCAACTGATCTCTGGAGGGGCCCCAGTTAGGAAGCACTACAGGGAATGGTTACTAATGATGAATTTGAACTTTTGCACCAGCTGAGTGCTTTCAGTTTAGCAAAACTCGTTTTTCTGCAGAACAGCAAAAGTAATGCCCCAAACAAACTTACTTGTGAAAGTTGATTTCTAATCCAAAAGGGATCCAAAGAAAGTCAAAAGGCCTCAAATCCAAAAAAGGGCAGGCAAATGTCAACCTGAGGAGTTATTCAGATAAAAATCATCATTTTCAGAAGGTCTATGCTGCTTGCAAGTGGATTTCTGAACTCGGACAAGACGGAGGTCCTCATCCTGGGCTCTTCCCCCTCCGCCTGGGACGACTCCTGGTGGCCTCCCGCCCTGGGCACCGCACCCAAACCGACAGACCATGCACGCAACCTGGGCTTCATCCTGGACTCCTCCCTCTCCATGACCAGACAAGTCAACAACGTCTCCTCGGCGTGCTTCAACATCCTACGCATGCTACGGAAGATTTTCCGGTGGATCCCCACCGAGACCAGGAAGACTGTCACCCAGGCCCTCGTCACCAGCCGACTGGACTACGGCAACGCCCTCTACGCCGGTACCACCGCCAAGCTCCAGAAGAGACTCCAGCGGATCCAGAACGCCTCAGCCAGACTCATCCTCGACATCCCACGAACCAGCCACATCACCGGACATCTAAGAGACCTTCACTGGCTCCCCGTCAACAAAAGAATCACCTTCCGCCTCCTCACCCACGCACACAAAGCCCTACACGACCAAGGCCCAAGCTACCTCAACAGCCGGATCAACTTCTACGCACCCAAACGCCACCTCCGATCAGCCAACCACGCCCTCGCCGCCGTCCCCCGCATCCGAAGAGCGACTACAGGAGGAAGGTCCTTCTCCTACCTGGCCGCCAAGACCTGGAACTCCCTCCCTCCCGACCTGCGCCTGACCCAAGACCACCTCTCCTTCAGGAAGAAGCTGAAGACCTGGCTGTTCGAGCAGTAGCGGCACCCCCCCCCCCCCCAGCGCCTTGAGACCCTACGGGTATGTAGCGCGCTTTACAAGTGTCACTGATTGATTGATTGATTGATTTCTTGTGCAGAATTGCAAATTTTGTAATTTCGCGAGTGCGAGATTGTTGCTGCCCGCCGCACCTACATGTTCGCAATTGCGAACTTACGCCGCAAAATTATATCACCAAGAAAAAAAAATCCGCTGCGTGGGATTTTGCGGATTTTCAGTAAATTCGCGAGCGTTCGCGGATCGCGAATTTACCGAAAATCCGCAAAATCCGTGAGCAGAACTGATTTTGCGCCCATGCTTAGTGTTTTCACTGTATTACTGTGTATATTCACAAATGCTCAACACACTGCCTCTGAGATAAGCCTGTCTGCTCATGCCAAGCTACCAAGGGGGTGAGCAGGCATTATTAAGGAGTGTATTCCCCTTATCCTGACTTAGAAGTAAGGGTCTCTATTTGGACAAAGGTGAATACCACTACCAACTAGAGACCCCAGATCTAACATAAGGTCTTAAGGATGATACATTGATTTACTGGAGGGGCAAGAAATAAGCCAGTCTAAACTGTTTTAGAACCAAATGAGACCTGTATTACGTGTATCTTATAGTTGAGAAGACCAAGATAAAACATGTTTGCACAGTCGAGTTTTAAAATGACCAGTGACTAAGTAACATTATCTGTCTAAGCAAATGTTGAAAGAGAACGATTTTTCTCAACTTGAGGAAAATTGAATAGCAACGCCATTCCAGCTTTGATAGCTCAGTTTTTAACGGTAATGAGATGTTGGAAATCATACCAAGGTTTCTTGCATGGGTTAGTGGCTCTGAAGCCAACCTTAATTCCTGTTGCCACCAATTATAAATGAGATTTACACTAGGTAGCTCAAAGAAGAGAATCTCTTTTTTCTCAGAGTTTAATTTAAGATGTCTGGCATCCATCCAAGATGAACTTTTACGAGGACAATGTGAAGTTTTGAAAGATGATGTGTAGTGTATTAACATTTATTAGAGCTACTCATTTATAAAATGATTTGACTATAACATAAGCATCTGTAAAGCACATGATTACCCGTAGGTGTCCTGGCGCTGAATAACAGATGTTTATTGTTACCCAACACAATGGTACTCATTTTATCGACCTCAGATGGATGATAGATGATAGGCTGAGTGGACCCACCGGGATTTGAACCTGTGACCAGGAGGTAAAACACAAGTCTCCACAGTGGCTGCTTTAGTCCACCGAGCCACCAGACCTGACTATCAACAGCACTGCAATAGAAATATGCAAACTAAACCTCCTGATGAGATTCACTAAGGGGTACATATAGAGCCCGATGTTCTAAGCAATTCTGACATGGCAAACACATCAATTCGAAAATCCGCTGGGTTTTTAACAGAAAATTTCTTTTTTTATTTCTTAAACCCCTTGTGCAAGTTGGAAAATCCTTTCCCGCTCTCAGAATTGTGTTTTTTCAATCCAGGCTGAAACTCAATCAGGAGGTGTGAAAGGTGCATCCCTCATAATTGCACGTCAAAATGGTATTCTTCAGTAGTTTTCTACTGCAATTGTGGTTGCAAACCATTGATCAATTCCCAAGACCTCAAAGGAAGTGATTACTGATTCACAATGGGTAAACCTGTTTGGCAATCTCGGGGAGAGCTGGAATTGGTCCTGAGGACTACTGACTGGTCCACCTAATGTCTTTCCAAATTGGAACCATTGTTTTTAAATCAGCTCCATTTCTTTTAAGGAACTCAGGCTAAATTTTAGAAAAAAACAACCTTTCTGTTTTGGAATGCAAACACAGGGGCTTTTTTTGCATGCCCCTTGCGCTGTCTGTGCATTACTTTTAATATGGGAGAAAGTGAAGCACTGTCGGCGCAAGGGGCTTGTAAATAAGCATGATTGTTTACTTACTCGGAAACGGCATATACACTCAGCGTGTGGACTCGAATTAAAGTTGAAGAATAAGTATGATAAATTTGGAATATAACGGAGTAAAACGGATGAACATTGAAAAAATAAGTAAACAATCATGCAATTGGCACATTTAGCTGTGCGATTGTTTGGGGCGAGATGTAGCCCCACTACAGTGAAGTTTATAACTTTAGTGCCATTAGGGCATGGCACCAGACTCAATCAGCACGCAAGCTTCAGACAAAAAGAGACAAGTTTGAGAAATTGCAATAAGAGGTGTGCATCCTGCCCCCCTTTTACAGTGCAGTTTAATAAATGCCCTACACCAGGATAGCACCCAAGGATGAAGATGAAGAATATTGATTAAATGGTTGCAACAAAACACGAGTCTGCACGCCAGGAACAGCAACGTGGTTCATCAATGACAGTGACGCTCAAGGATTTTATTTTTAGATGAAAATGACATTGAATACTCACATTCTATAAGTTTTGCACTATTTGTTATACCATCGTTTTACACTTGGTTACATTACTGTGAATTGCACTAGTCGGTTAAATTCATTTGAACTGCATTATAGGAGTTGCAGTGTTTCACGAAGAAAATTCAACAAGTGACACAGGGAGGGCGGGAAATTTGAATCGGGAGCCTAATTGGGAAGTTGAAACCAGGGGTTAATAAGAGAGGGTTTCAGGGAGGGAGACTAATGGGAAGTTTAGACGGAGGAAGGACGGACGGTTTTTAACAACAGAAGGCAGGTATGTGTTAAGTAGAGCGCATTGCAAGGGCATGGTTCGGTGGACAATTTAATAATGGTGGAGGGGTGGGAACAGAGAGAGGTGATACTGTTAAATAACGACGGAACGGAATTAAACATGAGAGATAAGTCACGGCAGTTTGCACACGGCTTACCATTCAAGAAAGGGTGTATGCAGAGAGATTGGAATATGGAAAGGTTTCGAAGGGGCACATTAGTGATACATTGTCAGGGTGTAGGGATATAAGAAAGGTGTTGTGGGAAACTCGAACGTAAGGAACTGGGCGATGGGGTGGTTTCAACTTTTCGTAAAATGGGAATGTGATAAGGATTAAGATATAAAACAGGGAGGAGCAAATTAGTCAAGCCGCCTGGCACTCAGGGATTCTCGTAATGCATTGATTTGTGGCGTAAAGCTTTTCAAGTGTATAAATGTTTTTTTGGAATCGTACAATAGTTTTATCAATTGGGTTAGCATTTGGAAATGCTGTATTGAAGTGGATAACTCAATTTGTGATTGTGGTTATTTTTTATTTGTTTACAGTGACCCCCGAAGAAGGGCGTTGAGCCCGAAATGCATTGGGTATTTTTTGAATAAACGCTGCCTGACATGAATTTATGCTTTAGTCCTGCTCATTCTTAAAGTCCGGATAGACATGGTTTGAACAGTAAAAACTCGGAAACGGCATATACACTCAGCGTGTGGACTCGAATTAAAGTTGAAGAATAAGTATGATAAATTTGGAATATAACGGAGTAAAACGGATGAACATTGAAAAAATAAGTAAACAATCATGCAATTGGCACATTTAGCTGTGCGATTGTTTGGGGCGAGATGTTTGTGAAGCTTGTAAATAAGCCCCACAGTGTTTGTAGCTATTCAGTGAGGGTCGGATGTAGTGACCTGCCTAATTATTATTTAATAGGTCTTTCTTTGGCCCACGTGACGAGATTTTGTGACATTACCTTTTAGTACGCAGGTCGCTCACAGGATTCAATTTATGACCTGTTTCTTAGTACATCCGATATTAAATGGGGTAGCACTTAAGGTTGCAGTAGTAGTTTCTTAATTGGGGCTCTGGGGCTCCGTCCACCCTTACCTGCTTTGCAATCTTTGTTATAATTTTGAAAAGGAACTCAGGCAGAGGGACAAATAAATTATCTAATAAAGAATGCAAGGGTGCCTTACACTTGCATGTAGCAAAGTGTGCAGATATGCCCAACGGGTACCTTACGGGCACCCAGGACATGCGGGTGCCGGCGCAAGTAACGGATGCCACACAGTAGTGAATAGGCGGAAGCACCGCCCCCAAGTGGTGCTTCCGTTTATTGACCCCAAAGGCCATGCCTGGCCTGCAGATGACTTGCGGCGGTCCTGAGACAACAGGACTGCTAACCATTACATCCCATCCCAACTCAGTCTTTGGAAAATAAACAGTTCAAACACTTTGTGTGATGTCCACACATGTTCGGGGTACGTGTACAGAGTGCCGTGGCATTGGTCTTGCATCATCAGCAAACAAAGTCCCGCAGGCGTAGGTTCGGGGGAGGATGTGGTCGCAGGTTATACCCGTGAGGATAGATTCACAGACGCGGGCTGTCAGGGTCGTGCTGTTTGGAGGCAGGTGTGTGTAAATGTAAATATAATGTAAATGTAGAGTATTTATTTAGCGCACTTCTACCCGGAGGCCTCGTAGCGCTGTATTTATACCGCTGTGGAATCCATCCTGGCTTTCCTGTGAAATGTCCACTCCTGGGCACCCCCAAGGTGAAACCAGACATCCACAGCACTGCTGGGGCCTTTGTGGAGATTAAGCAAGCTATTGCCCAGAGTCACAGAGTGGGACCCATGATTAGACTAGGCACCGAGGCAAGAAATATCAGGTCCGGCGAAATTGAGTCCAAGAGCCGCCGAGTCGGGAATTGAACCTTGGTCCCGGGCCAGACCTCTGCATGAGGGCCTGTCGCTCTAACCAATGAGCCACGCTTCTCCACTCCACAGGTCTGGGGTTGACGAGATGGTAGCCTACTGTGTTCCCCTGCCTCCGTCTCTTCCTGATGCTCTGCTTGGGTTTTCTTGTGCTGTGATGGTCTGGCCAACTGCTTGATTCTCGAGGGGTCCTGTCGGACGTTCAACAGGGATTTCCTTGAACAATGAGATGTTCCAGGGGACTTCTTCATTTCCTCTCTGTGCAGTTCCGTTGCTGGCAGTGGCCATCCAGGCCCCAGGCTCGTAGTTCATTCTGAACTTTCCCCCTGGTCGATGGTCCTTGAGGAGTAGGGCTGTCCCTGGTCAGAGTGTCCGTGGTGCGCCATGGTGGTGGAGACTTACTTGTTCATTTCAACGGGTTCTCCGGTCTTCTGTTTCCTCGGCTTCTAGAGGCGGTGACACCCATCCTGGACATGTGGGGAGAAGGTCTCTTCTGGGACTGTGGAGCATCAGCGACCATGGGCTCCTCTGTGTGGTGCAGTGGGGGTTGCTCCTGTACTCTCTCAGGAATTCTTGAAGCCACTTCTCTGGGTCGGCCTGTTCGACCCCCGCTATGTGTAACATATTGTTTAACATGCGCATAAACCATTCAACATCCCTGTTTGCTTGTGGCCATTGAGGCGTGACTTGTCTGTGATGTATTCCTTGCTGTTTTAGGAATGTGGCGTATTCTGCCCCTTGAAACGGTGGCCCATTGTCACTGTGGATCTCATGGGGAAACCCAAACATGGCGAATACTTTTTCCAGGACGGGCCCACATTGCTAAATGCGCTGGACATGACCGGCTCCACTACGGGGTACTTCGAGAAGGCGTCTACAAGAACTAACGTGGAAACTCCAGAAGTCTACGGTCACTTTGAACCATGGGGCGGTGCATGCTTCTTCAGTAATCACTAGAGTTGGTCTTTCTGGGGCGCTCGTCAGTTGGGACGCCGGACATTGACGGACACAATCCTTGACCATCTTCTCTAGTTCCGGGAGCCAACCCTTTTCTCTCATCCGTGCTTTCATCTTTGTTGCTCTCTGATGGCCTCCGTGAGCTAGTTGGGTTGCCCGGTGCTTTAGTGCTTGAGGTATGACTAGCCTCGATCCCTTTTAATTGGACTCCGTCCCCAGTGGCGCTGAGTTTGTTTGTTATTTGCCATATCTGCACAAGGTTTTCTTGAATTTCCGAAGCCCCGGAGTTGGCTTGGCAAAGATAATTCATCCACGACCCCTCTTGGATGACTTGTAGAGTTCTGGCATACACTGCGTCAGTGGCGGGTGCTTCCTTGATATTCATAGTGAAAGAACAGGAATATCTGGTGCCTCTTCACCAACATGAAATAGAACCCAGACATAGGTAAGTTATTCCTGTTTCTGGAGTTAATTTTGATTTTGGGCTCCTACTGCAACAACACCAGTGGCATGATCATAAGGGTGGGGGAGGGAATGACTATTATTTTAATAAATACCTCTGAACTGCGGTGGCTCCTCTGTATTGGCAGAGAAGCATTGCCCCACTTAGTGCAAAATAAAATATAAAATGATAATGTTAGACTTGACACCATTGGCGTGAGGTGCCCTTCCATTTTTCGTTGTTGCCTCCCATGTTTTTGCTGTGGTTTTCTGGTCTAGGTGCTTTGGGCACTTTGCTACTGCTGTTCAGTGCCAAAGTGCAAGTGCTCTCTTTTGTAAATTGTGCTATGGATTAGTGATTTCAGACCCTAATACAGTGCACTATGTGTACCCAGGGCCTGTAAATAAAATGCTGCTGGTGGGCTTGCAGTACTGATTGTGCCACCCACAGATGCAGCTTGTGAAATGTGGCTCAGGCATGCCATTGCAGAGCCTGTGTGCAGTCTGGGACTGCCATGTCCACTTATGTTATGTTAGCCGGATTTATAGAGCGCACAGATTCCCCAGCAAAGGTGCGCCAGGCTGCACACAGACTTCAGTCACCCTAAGGAGTAGAACACACATATAGTCCCAGTTATGAAAATACACAACACAGAGTATACTGCTAACGTCGTGAATGAGGCCATGGTCGTGATTGCTCCTTGGTGGTTTGTAGGGCTCAAAGTAGAATGGTCACTTTTTCAATTGAGCAACATTTATTTAAGCGCTATCACTTTGCAGTGTGAGCACCGTGCCTACACACGGGCATTTTCAACATACGTGAGGTGCAGCATGAACATACTTCAGCGCCCAAGGCCAGAGCACTAAATTTTGGGTGCACGCTCCCTCGAGGCAGTTAGACAGTAGGCATTCACTTCCCAATTCGCTCCCTTACACACGGAGCTTACACAGGACCATGCCAATCCCTCCCGGCACTTGCGCACATGCACCATTCTTTCACGTTCGCCTCTACTTCAGAGGGTACAAGCAACCACGGCCGCTCTTCTTCTCTCTACCGCGGATGTCAGGCAGGCAACGATACAGACATGGGAAGCCCATTTAAGGCCTGCACTCGCTCTTAAGTGGACCTCAGGTAAGTCAGGCATTTTTTAACAGCGCTTGGCGGTGACACCGGATCCCCGTGACACTTGAGCAAATCAGACCCAATTAACTGCCTGATTAGCACCAGCGATGTAGCGCGAACACTATTGAAAGCATACACTCACTCCCCTCACTTACCATCGAGGAGGCGAGGAACTCGGACGTAGGTGCAGAGGCGGGAGACATTCCTTCAAACAGTAAGAGAATGAGAGAGTTGGAATGGATGAGTGTGTATGTCCATGTTGTTAGCGTCTTCTTGAAACTTTTCATGTTATTCACAATTTTAGAGCATAACTGTTTTACCCACAGTACTCACCTGGATGCTTCCTGATTTTCCTGGATTTTTCCCTTTTTCTCCTCAAACACAGCGCTTGACCAAAGGGGTTTTCCTTCCTCCCCCTCCTATGAGGCTAGTAGGTCCCATTTGAAAGGGTTAGCATTGGGGATTACGTTTCCCACAACTTATAAGTGCACAGTTTTTTGCACTTATAGCCACTCACTATGTTTTGCATTTGTATGTGGCTGACTGGGCAACCTTCACCATACTGTGACCATGTTGCTATTTTGGATTTCACTGTGTTTTTGGATTTCTTTCCATACAGGCTTGAATATATTAGCCGCACGTCGGTGGAGTGTGATATTGATAACTCCAGGAATTGGAACCCTCCCACCATAGTACGGTAAGGGTGAAGCCCCTTTTTGTTTAAATTAGGTCCTGATGAATGACATGAACCAGACTGGGCCAACAGGTAGAAACATGTCGACCTCTCACATCACGGTGGGGGGACAATAGAATCCCCAACCCACCGCCCATTTATTTTAACCACCATACAGATGCTCGTTACATTAAAATAAGTTTGACATCTCTAATGGCCTTTTAAATTTCACTTTTCTGCAATTGCCCCACTTATCTTTAGAAGTGCATCCCTGTCTTCAGGTGTATGCCCGCCCTCTATCAAACCAAGATTTTAGAGGGCGAGGACTGGTCAATGATGAAACATAACATCAGGTGGTGTGTGGAATCAGTCTTTCACTTTTTGTGAGAGGCCTGCACTTACGAAATAACACTTTAGCACTTAGGTCACCAAACTGGGAGCAGCTCTTTTTGTGTTAAACATTATTTATTAGAGGCTGCCTGCTCCTAGTGCCCTGTGCCTCTAGTTCCCTTCCCTAGGTCTTATCTGGGGTTCTTGTGGTTAAACAAGTGCACACACTTGCCAGTCCCCAAACCTTTCTGTGAAGGGGCGGCCCTTACCTCCCAGGCACAGCGATCCCGTAGGAACGCCCATACGGGCGACATCACTAACCCACAGCCAAAACCGGCTACACCTCTCTCTGTCTCCCTGCAGGCGCCGACAGCACCACCGGAGCGCAGCGGACCGGAAGCGGCCTGGATTGACCCCGGAAGTTCAACGACCACTAAAGGACCGGAAGTGACCCCGCCTGACCCCGGAAGCCTTTCCTCAGGGACCCGATCGGATGATAGAAAAGCCGGCGAAGCAGAGGGAGAGAGGTTCCCAGCGGTGGACTCGTGGCAGGAGTTGGCAAGACGCGAAGGACCGACAGCGGAGATTGTAGGAGAGAGGACGAGGCGAGAGAGGGAAGAAGAGGAAGACGTTTGGTGTGAGGATTGGTGGCATCCTCAGGAGGTGGCTGGAAAGCGGCCGTAACTCGGATGAGAGTTACGGCGGGGCACGTGAGTAAACTGTTACCATTCTCCGTGTTTCCCCTCCCTGTGTAATTAGTATACCTACTGTAAATCTTGTACCGAAGTCACGCGCACCCCACTGTATATTATAATCACCCCTACACTGTATAATACCTTCCGCCCAAAACCCCCCCACTATTTGCACTCTGTCCCTACATCCCGTCTTTTCTTTCCCTTCTTCCCCTACCCTACCGCCCTCCCTCACAGTCTGTTTTCTCCCTCACACTCCCGGTGCCGGTGTCAGTCAACCGAGTTCCGTGACCATTGGAACTAACTGCCCTGTGTCTCTTTCCTTTATCTCCGAGGGACGCCCCAACACCCGCAACCTGGAAGGAGAACACCAGCTCGGCAGTGGAAGACCTACCTGTGTTCTCATCATCGGACCCCCTCGCGAGGAACCCCAACCCACCCACGAGGACTGTACCTAATCACCGTGACCAAGGGCTTGACTTTTCTGTATAAAAATAAAACTCTTGCTAATCATAGCACACTACATCCGGCCTCCACGCCTGTTATTCCGGCCCGCCCACCCCCACACTCCACACTTTCCTTTTCTGAATGTTAGTCACCACTAAGGTAGGCCGAAGGTACCCCTCTGGGCAGGGTGCATTGCATGTGTAAGGTAGGACATGTCCTGACGAGTGTGGCATGTGCTGATAGTAAAATACTGCCATTTTTGTTTTTCACTATTGCAAGGCTATCTGTTCCCATATTAGTAATCAAAGGGGAAGGATCACTGGTCCTGCATAACCAGGGTATGCAGGTCTTTAGGATTCGTGTGTCCCAAGTAAAAAACCCTCATGCACGTGTTGGAAAGATCGAGGTAGCGGTATATCTTGTTTCTCCGCTCTTCATACACGTGTGTGCATAATCATTGGGTTGATTGGTTATGCAGCCTCCACCCGGAGGTTCTTACCCATGGTTAAAAGCAGTAGTGATAAGTGATGTGATAGTGCAAAGAGAAAAATTAAAATATCCGGACAGACAGATTCTATATTTTATTCAGTCTGGATTCGCATAGCCCGCTCAATGAAACGTGCGTTAAGTGAATTTATTATGAATTCAAATGCACGTATTAGGGTAATAAAAAGTGGTCGACATATTTCAGCCCTTTTTGCCTAGATAGGTCTATCGGGCTTTCTTCAGGACCGATGTGCGTGAAAATAGTGTCTTATAATTGATACTGTCTAATTATAAGGAAAAAGAGAAGGAAGTAATGTGACCTGTTCTCTTTTGGTTTCATGAAGGTCTCATTGTACCTGTAAGACAAAATAAACAGTTTATGGACATTAAGGGGTGAGGGGAGGGAGATTATGGGACACAGATAAAAACTAGATCCTGTGACATTGGCGTAATAGTCATATTGGATCAAAACATAATTTACAATTAAAAGAACATTATAAATGAAAAATTAAAAGTAGCGGTACTTGCTGACCCCACAGTGATTGGTAGTTTCAACTCTCTCAGATATATCTATTGTCACATACAAACCGTTTTTGATTAGATAGCATTTGCTGTCGGCTTGCACACTTAGGTACCTACATAAATTTACAATAAAAGTGTTCGTGTTAATTTCAGTTAAGAAAGGTATTAATGCTTGCATTGGGAGCGGCGGGTATTGTATTTCGTATTCTATTTTTTATCATCCTTCATATATTATGTCCATTCAACCGATTTAATAGGTGCCGCAGTTATTGTAAAGTGCGGCTCGTTGTTGCTAAACACCTCGGAACATGAAAAGACATTTTGCGGGCGTTTTTATGGGATGATATCCTTGTTAGGCTAATTCAAAAGAGGGAGGCACAGATGTTATGAACATAGTTCTCGTTTCTACTGAGACTACGGGGCATGCAGAGACATTTCGCAAATACGTGATAATGTACCTTCAGCCTGATGCTTTCACTCTTCAACGGGTGAGTTAGGAGGGCGAGGATGCCTACTAAATTAGGATTACAAAAAAGAAAGAAAAGGAGGGGGGGGAGTAAGTAAATAAAATACTCGCGGTTTTGTAGACAGCGGGAAGAAGTGGTCTCTACCTGCGGCGTTACTCCTCTAGCACGACTTGTGCTGATGCTGCCTCCAAGGAAACCCGGAAGTGAAGGAGTTTTTCCCAGGTTGAATTTATCTCGTGATGCTGTCAGTTACCCAACTAGAAAGTCTACATGAATGTTACGCAGGTCTGATTTCAGTTGTCAAAAGTATTTACAGAAAACCATCGGGCCCAAAAAGGAACATTAAATCCTAAAGAGGGAGAAAGTATTATTCTCTAATTTTGATGAAAATTACTCCATAAATTTTAGGATTATAAAGGTTGTTACTCATACTGTCAATTACCCAACTGGAAAGAGTACATGAATGTGACGCTGGTCTGTTTTCAGTTGACAAAAGTATTTACAGAAAACCATCGGGCCCAAAATAGGAACATAAAGTCCTGATGAGAGAGAGTATTATTCTCTAATAATTTTTAAAGACAATTAATCCATGAATTTTGGATTATAAATTGTTACTCATACAGTTAGTTTCAAATGGAGATAATGTGACAAGATGTTGTATAAGATGATATGTGCAAAAATAGCACCTTGGGCAATTAAAGGAGCTCCGTTTAGGTTTTATAGTGGCATTCATAGAAACTACAGTTCATCCAAGATTTAGAACCAATGTGAGGGCTATTGGCTCACTTATTGAGGCTCAGCCAGGGAATATTACGGCGGTCCCTGGTCAGAGTGTCCATGGTGCAGCATGGTGGTGGAGACTTACTTGTTCATTTCAACAGGTTCTCCGGTCTTGTGTTTCCTCGGCTTCTAGAGGCGGTGACACCCATCCTGGACATGTGGGGAGAAGGTCTCTTCTGGGACTGTGGAGCATCAGCGACCATGGGCTCCTCTGTGTGGTGCAGTGGGGGGATGCTCCTGTACTCTCTGAGGAATTCTTGAAGCCACTTTTCTGGGTTGGCCTGTTTGACCACCGCTCTGTGGAACATATTGTTTAACATGCGCATAAACCGTTCAACATCCCTGTTTGCTTGAGGCCATTGAGGCGTGACTCGTCTGTGATGTATTCCTTGCTGTTTTAGGAATGTGGCAAATTCTGCCTCTTGAAACGGTGGCCCAATGTAACTGTGGATCTCATGGGGAAACCCAAACATGGTGAATACTTTTTCCAGGACGGGCCCACGTGGCTAAATGCGCTGGACATGACCGGCTCCACTACGGGGTACTTTGAGAAGGCGTCTACAAGAACTAACGCGTGTTTCCTTCCATGGAAACTCCCGAAGTCTACGCTCACTTTGAAGCATGGGGCGGTGCATGCTTCTTCAGTAAACACCAGAGTTGGTCTTTCTGGGGCGCTCGCCAGTTGGCACGCCGGACATTGACGGACACAATCCTTGACCATCTTCTCTAGTTCCGGGAACCAACCCTTTTCTCTCATCCGTGCTTTCATCTTTGTTGCTCCCTGGTGGCCTCCGTGAGCTAGTTGGGTTGCCCGGTGCTTTAGTGCTTGAGGTATGACTAGCCTCGACCCTCTTAATAGGACTTCCCCAGTGGCGCTGAGTTTGTTTCTTATTCGCCATGTCTGCGCAAGGTTTTCTTGAATTTCCGAGGCCCCGGAGTTGGCTTGGCAAAGGTAATTCGTCCACGACCCCTCTTGGACGACTTGTAGAGTTCTGGCATTCACTGCGTCGGTGGCGGCTGCTTCCTTGATGGTCATAGTGAAAGAACAGAAATATCTGGTGCCTCTTCACCAACATGAAATAGAACCCAGACATAGTTAAGTTATTCCTGTTACTGGAGTTAATTTTGATTTAGGGCTCCTACTGCAACAACACCAGTGGCATGATTATAAGGGTGGGGGAGGGAATGACTGTTTTTAGCTTGTTGTTTAAAAACTATTATTTTAATAAATACCTCTGAACTGCGGTGGCTCCTCTGTATTGGCAGAGAACCATTGCCCCACTTAGTGCAAAATGAAATATAAAATAATAATGTTAGACTTGACACCATTGGCGTGAGTCTCCCTTCCATTTTTCGTTGTTGCCTCCCATGTTTTTGCTCTGTTTTTCTCGTCTAGGTGCTTTGGGCACTTTGCTACTGCTGTTCAGTGCCAAAGTGCAAGTGCTCTCTTTTGTAAATTGTGTTATGGATTAGTGATTTCATGATTGGTTATTTGATTTATGTGTCAGACCCTAATACAGTGCACTATGTGCGCCCAGGACCTGTAAATAAAATGCTGCTGGTGGGCTTGCAGCACTGATTGTGCCACCCACAGATGCAGCTTGTAAAATGTGGCTCAGGCATGCCATGGCAGAGCCTGTGTGCAGTCTGGGACTGCCATGTCGACTTGGCAAGTGCACACAGACTTCTGTCACCCTAAGGAGTAGAACACACATATAGTCCCAGTTATGAAAATACACAACACAGAGTATACTGCTAACTTCATGAATGAGGCCATGGTCGTGATTGCTCCTTGGTGGTTTGTAGGGCTCAAAGGAGAATAGTCCCTTTTTCAATTAAGTGACATTTATTTATGCGCTATCACTTTGCAGTGTGAGCACCGTGCCTACACACGGGCATTTTCAACATACGCGAGGTGCAGCATGAACAAACTTCAGCGCCCAAGGCCAGAGCACATAATTTTGGGTGCACGCTCCCTCGAGGCAGTTAGACAGTTGGCGCTCACTTCCCGAGTTGCTCCCTTACACACGGAGCTTACCCAGGACCATGCCAATCCCTCCCGGCACTTGTGCACATGCACCATTCTTTCACGTTCGCCTCGACTTTAGAGGGTACTAGCAACCACGGCCGCTTTTCTTCTCTCTACCGCGGATGTCAGGAAGGCAACGATACAGACATGGGAAGCCCATTTAAGGCCTGCACTCGCTCTTAAGTGGACCTCAGGCAAGTCAGGCATTTTTTAACAGTGCTTGGACGTGACACCGGATCCCCGTGATACTTCAGCAAATCAGACCCAATTAACTGCCTGATTAGCATCAGCGATGTAGCGCAAACAGTATTAATAGCACACACTTGCTCCCCTCACTTACCATCGAGGAGGCAAGGAACTCGGACGTAGGTGCAGAGGCGGGAGACATTCCTTCAAACAGTAAGAGAATGAGAGAGTTGGAATGGATGAGTGTGTATGTTCATGCTTTTTGTATTCTTGAAACTTTTCATGTTATTCACAATTTTAGAGCATAACTGTTTTACCCACAGTACTCACCTGGATGCTTCCTGATTTTCCTGGATTTTTCCCTTTTTCTCCTCAAACACAGTGCTTGACCAAAAGGGTCTTCCTTCCTCCCCCTCCTATGAGGCTAGTAGGTCCCATTTGAAAGGGTAAGCATTGGGGATTACGTTTCCCACAACTTATAAGTGCACGGTTTGTTGCACTTATAGCCACTCACTATGTTTTGCATTTGTATGTGGCTGACTGGGCAAACTTCATCATACTGTGACCATGTTGCTATTTTGGATTTCACTGTGTTTTTGATTTCTTTCCATACAGGCTTGAATATATTAGCTGCACGACGGTGGAGTGTGATATTGATAACTCCAGGAATTGGAACCCTCCCACCATAGTACGGTATGGGCGGAGCCCCTTTTTGTTTAAATTAGGTCCTGATGAATGACAAGAACCAGACTGGGCCAACAGGTAGAAACATGTCGACCTCTCACATAACGGTGGGGGGGACAATAGAATCCCCAATACACCGCCCATTTATTTTAACCACCATACAGATGCTAGTTACATTAAAATGAGTTTGAAATCTCTAATGGCCTTTTAAATTTCACTTTTCTGAAAGTGCTCCACTTATCTTTAGAAGTGCATTCCTGTCTTCAGGTGTATGCCCGCCCTCTATAAAACCAAGTTTTTAGAGGGCGAGGACTGGTCAATGATGAAGCCTGACATCAGGTGGTGTGTGAGACCAGTCTTTCACTTTTTGTGAGATGCCTGCACCTACGAAATAACACTGTAGCACTTAGGTCACCAAACTGGGAGCAGCTCTTTTTGTGTTAAACATTATTTATTGGAGGCTGCCTGCTCCTAGTGCCTTGTGCCTCTAGTTCCCTTCCCTAGGTCTTATATGGGGTTCTTGTGGTTAAACAAGTGCACACACTTGCCAGTCCCCAAACCTTTCCTTTTCTGCATGTTAGTCACCACTAAGGTAGGCCGAAGGTACCCCTGTGGGCAGGGTGCATTGCATGTGAAAGGTAGGACATGCCCTGACGTGTGTGACATGTGCTGATAGTGAAATACTGCCATTTTTGTTTTTCACTATTGCAAGGCTATCTGTTCCCATAGCCCAGAATGAGCAGTTTGCTTGTAACATCTTGTAACCATAACTGACCCAGGGAACAAGATGGGAACATAAACTTTAGTATGCCTGAACTCAGAATGTTAAAGTGCATCTTTAAGTGAGGGTGATTTTTGCATTCTGTGTTTGAAAACACCACTTTAAGAAAGAGGGTATTTTCTTGCCTAACCATCCAGCGTGCCTCTGCTAGGTTTGTGTATTGCATATCCGGCTTGTGAGTGACAGGAGCTGGGAGAGGGCAGCGGCTCCGGCAGTCTGATGAGTCAGGGCTGGGCTGCATGATACCTGGGTTGGATTTAGAGTAGGGGGAGGAGATTTCCTTTCACCTGCCTGGGCCAGGTCTGCTTTCAACAAAGCTGTCTCCACCTCCTGCCAGGAAGCTGCACCAGTGAGGACAGAACTGGTTTTGGCTGGATATAGACAGTCTTTGCCTTCAGAGAACAAAGAATGTGTGTGTATAAAAAGGGGGGCCCAGACCCCAGAACTTTAGATCACTTCTGGGAAATGAAGAGAAACCTTTGCCAAGGAGAAGCATGGGCGAATTTTGCGGATCTCGCGTTCGCGAATTTTGCGGATTTGCGGATTCGCAATCCGCAAAATCCGCGAATTCCCGCGAATTTGCGGATTTTTTTTTTTTTGTGTTCGCAATTGTTTCTGCCAGTTTGCGAGGGTTTGGTACTAGTTCGCAATTGCGAACTTACTTGTCGGCTCGCAACGGTCGCGACTATGTTGTTTCTACGTCTGGTTCATCATCACAGCCTCCCAGCACCCTCTGTTTTACCACTGGCACCCTCTCTTTGACCCATGCCACCCTCTGTTACATCAATGCCACCCTCTGGTTCATCATCACTGTAGAAGATGGGGGGGAAAAGCAAGCCCACCTGCCCTGCTTGAACTGACATGAATTAATTTGGGGTTAGTTTATTAACAACACCTGCCCTGCCCCAACTGACAATAATGAATTAGGGGCTAATTAATGTGTCACTGAAAGAATTTAAAGTTCCAGCCTGGCACCTGCTTGTCTGCTCCTTTAGCTGTAAATCAGGACCTTTGTGGCATACAGTTAAGGTCAGAGCAGGGTCACACAATAGTTGCAAGCAGGCAACCGAATTCTGGAGGGCCCCCTCAGGAAGCACTACAAAGAATCGTTACAAATCATGAGGTTGACCTTTTGCACCTGCTCATTGCTTTTGCTTTTGCTGAAATCGTTTTTCGGTTTTTTTCGCGCTATTCGCGGGGCGCGGCGTCGTGCGAAACCGACCGCGGAAGCCGCCAAGTCGTGCGAATGAGCATTTTATTTTTTTGCGGCTTGTTGTTTCGCGAGTTTTTTTGCAGTATTCGCGAGCCGCTTGCAGCGCAACACGCGAATTTACCCCAAGGTCGAGTACGGGCGCGGCCATTTTGTTTGCGTGACGTATTTCCGTTTCCGCCCGCTATGTATAATCTCGCGCAGTAAGCGCATTGCGAGTAGAGGTTCGCACGAGATCGCGCGGGAAATCTAGAGGTTCGCACGAGATCGCGAGGAAAATCTCGCGCGAACTTACTTTTGCGCTCGTGAACGGGCGCCGGCCATCTTGTTTTTCATTCATTTCCTGTGTCTGGGCATGGTGTTTAATCCTCTTCGTATCTTTGCCATCCTTTGCTTGTTTTCAGTTTTTTTTTTACGATTTTGCTTCTTATCTATCCCTCTCTTTTCCTAGCTGTATATTTTTGTCTTTTCTGCTATTTTTCTTTACTTTTAAACTACTTTTTTAAACTCTTTTCTTTTCTTCTTCCCTATCCTATTCTTTCTTAATTTTCTACTTCTTCCTACCTTACCTGCCCAGACCATGGTCAAGCCAGGCGCCGTGAAGCTGCCCAGGCACTTGAGGGCCGCAGCGGCGGCGGGGAGTAGTGCTGGACCCAGTGGCAGGACAGCATGCGGGAGATTGAGGGGGGAGCAGGTGACGCGACGGGAGATCTTCAGCCCGGAGGAAGTGGGCGCGCTGGTCTACTTCGTCCAGCGCCGCCTGCCCAGGACCATCGCGGGAGGCGGCAGGATCGCGGCCGGCGGCTACAACATGCGGGAGCGCCGGAAGCGGTGGGAGAAGGTGTGCTGGGCCATATCCCACCTCTACGGGGTCCAGCGCACCTACAGCCAGGTCACCCATCGCTGGACGGACCTCCTGGACCGCGAGCGCGACCTGCTGGACCAGCTCGGCTTGGAGATCCCCGGGCTTGGTGAGTAGTAGTAGCCATTTAATCACTCACTACTATGATGTTTTCTCCTGCTCTGTGTTGTTGTATTGCAAATATTTGTTTTTTACATGGAGCAAGCCAATAATGCCGCTGATGACGATTACATTGTAGTTAAATTATATTTCAAAATCTTCTGTGCATTTCAGGTGCACTGCTCTCCTTCTCAGTGGCGTTGCTACTATGCTTATTTGTTTTCTATTTCGTGGTCTCATTGGCCTGAGTAACTATTATGTATGAGTGTACTTTACAGAACTGCGTAATGCTAGACACTAGGGGGCAGATTACATTTACAAGCCCCTTGCGCCACGTTTACGTTGCCTTGCGTGACGCAACAGCGGCGTAAACGTGCCGCATCCCTGCGAGTCATTTACAGCATGACGCATCTAGGGAGATGCGTCATGTTATAAAGCCATGGGCCTGCACCACAATGGGTGCGTTCCTAGTACGCAGGGTGGGCGCCGCGGTCCAGCGGCTGTGCGCCTCGCAAAATTGCCTGCGTGAAATGTACAAGATTTAACGCAGGCACTTCTGCGACGCTGCTACGTCAATTCAATTCCTTATGTCTGCTCGAAGCAGGCGAAAGGACTGACACAGCATGTTAAGTATTGGGTGGCCCTGAGCATTACTGGAGTTGCATTGCGTTGGCGACGTGACTCCAGCGATGCGCCGCTCTTACGTGACGAGATGCCTCACGCAAGTGCCTACCCTTGCGCCAGGGCGCGCCGCATTGTAAATGAGGCACATCTGCCGTGTCGCAAGGGTAGTTTTGCGTGACGCATTTGATCTGGCGCATCTCTGGAGATGCGCCAGAACGCGTAAGTAAGTATGCCCCTAAGGGGCAGAATTGCAATTACCGTCGCATCCCTGCAAAGTAGCAGGGATGCGCCATTAATTGTGCGGCCCGCTACCACCACCAAACATGGTGCGCCGTATTTGCAATGCGGCGCACCATGGGCCCAAAACGTCACCGAAGCTTTACTGCTGGAGTTGCGTCGCAACGATGGCGCAGCTCCATCAATGCTCTGGGGTACCCTATCTCCCCAATGCTGGGTCAAGCCGTACGTCTGCTTCAAGCAGGTGCAGGGTTTGTGTGACGCATCATTGTCCTAAAGGTGACTGATTGATATTTTGTAGATTTCCCTCAGCCACTATTAGGATGTGTTCCAGCGCAGGAATGCCCTCCCTTGCGCCGGAACGCCCCCTGATGGCGCAGGGCTTTATAACGGGATGCATCTCCCAAATGCGTCACGTTGTTATAATATTATACGCGGCACAATGGCGCCCTTTTTTGTTTAGCTGCTGCGTCACAAAAGTCACGCAAGAACGGCGCAAAAGAGCCGCAAGGGCTTAAATCTGCCCCTTCCTTTGTAACCCTGACAATAAGAAAAATAGTGGCGGTGGATTGATAGTTTGACTATTTAAATGACTGGTAATGTAGCAGGCAACTGTTAGTGTTGTCACTGATCTGACTGAAATCACAATGGAGTTTGTCTGTCACTTTGCGTCTTGCCTGCGGACTGCTGCCTGCCAGTCCTAGGTGAACGTTTCAGTACTTTGTTTAGTGAGTTACGTGACTTTCGAAGTCACAGGTCCGCAAATAAATGAAAAGTAACCATAATCAATATAATTTCGCAGAAATATTTTGTTATTGTTCTTTTGAAATGTTTGATTTGGTTGACATTGACAAGCAACAATCATCCATGTTTTCTGTTCTTTCTTTCATGTTGTACGTCAGCTCCCCCCAGGGGCGAGAGGAGGACACAGGAGCAGCAGGCGGCGGATGCTGTTCATCAACAGGGCCAGGATCGGGCAGGCGAGGGCTCCTCTGCTGGCCCCAGTAAGTTTTCATTTTAGACTAGTACCTATTTTTCCTAGCGTTCCTCATTTGACTTTTTTCAAAATTGTCTTTGCTCTTCTTGTAGACTGTATCTAAATTCTTATCCTGCCTCTACTATGACTCCCTGTGGTATTACTAGATTATTCTTATTAGTCTGTCTGTGTAGCTAACTAAGATTGCACGGTTGGCGAAACTCCCATGATTCTAGTCAGCAATAGCTCTATCAACTTAGTGCAGTCCTCTGGGATTGTCCATAATGTCTTTTGAAGTGTTCTATCTGGACTCATGCTTGCAAAAATTGCAAAACCTTTCGCTCAGTCACTCTAGTCTGGACCAAAAAACACAGATTGTATTTAAGTTTAAAAGCTTTATTAAAAGTAAACACATTTATTAAAATGAAGTCATAATAAAACTAAACGTTTAACTGATAATGGAAAAGTGGTTAGTGCTGACGATTAATTGAAGACATTTCTTGTGGTCGAGCCGAGCTCTCACCTGGTTTCACTTTCAACTTGATCTTGTTGTTAGAAGTCCATCTTCTGTCTGTGTGGAGAAAAATGGTGCGTGTTAAAAAAACAGCCTTCATCAGTTGTGCCAAAAAGTGCAGCAAGACAACCTTCCCTGGAAAAAGGGACATTTTTTTTAACTTTAACGTAGACAGTCACAAATTACATTGTTTTCACATGTCTTCATTCCTAGACCAAATACTAGTGACTAGTGAGTGCTTTATTCTAACATTCTTAAATGTACTTTGTAGGTGGAACATCTGGTGGCGGGGCCAGTGTGGAGGTGGTGGTGCTCGACACGGAGGCGGAGGGCGATTCTTCAGGGGAGGAGGCGGCAGCTGTGAGAGTTGAGACGGTGGTGGTGGCGGCCAGAGGTAAGCTCTTATATATTCCTTACTTATTGAGATTGAAGACTAGCTGGGAAGGCAAGAATATGAGATGCATGGCTGGGTGAATGATGAAGCAATGATGGGTGGAAGGACAACAGCCTGGGTGGGTGACACAGAAACTGTATGTGTCCATATACCTGGATCATGCTACTATCTGACTCTTAGATAGCATATGTGTATCTAGAGCAGGGGTACTCCTAGTACGGCCCGCGGGCCGGTGGTGGCCCGGCAAGCCTTCGTTGGCGGTGCGCAGACCTTGCAGACAATCACTGCTCCCCCGGCCCCCACAGAGCAGAGGCTTTTTTGTATTTCACCTGTTAGCGCCCCTGCATCTCCACTCTGACAATCACTGCTCCCCCGGCCCCCACAGAGCAGAGTGGAGATGCAAGGCCACAAAGAGGTGAAATAGAACAAAGCCTCTGCTCTGTGGGGCCGGGCAAGCAGTGATTGTCAGGGTGGAGAAGCAGGGGCGCTAAAACAAACAAAGCCTCAATAATATGTTAATGGTCTTTTAAAGACCTGTTAAGTACTTTGGTGTTCTTGTCTGTGTGTGCGCGTTGAGGAAGCGGTCTCAACCCGGGCTGAAGGCTGACACAGATAGACACACACACAGTGAGATGACAGAGGGGGAGGGAGAGGGAGGGCAGGAGGGAGAGAGAGATGGAGGGAGGGCAGGAGGGAGAGCAGGAGGGAGAGAGATGTATGTAAATGCTGGGTCTGGTGGCTCAGTGGATGAGGGCATCTGCTGCAGGGACCTGTGTGCAACCTCATGGTCACAAGTTATCGTTTTGCTTTAGCCCCGCCCCCTCTGACTCCGCCCCCACCAGTGCGGCCCTCGGCCCCAAACTACACTGTAAATGTAGCCCCTGAGAGAAAGTTTGTGAGTACCCATGATCTAGAGAGAGTAGATGGTCAGTGGATGAACTAAGTGTAACTTTGAAGAGCATGTAACACTGCACCCGCACGTCCGTTCCAGTGTAGGAAAGGCAAGGAAAAGAACTTTTAATTTTGTCCAAATACTACCATAAATAGTAGCAGTAGTTTGTATTGCAAGCACTGCATAGATCCGGTTATTATGGTGGCCACTCCCTACCTCTCTTAATAAGTTTAGTAGTACTCAGTCATTCATGTGTGGATGTATCACTGGTCACTCAATAAAAAGCAAAGCACCTAAAGTCATCCCATATATAAGCAAAAACATCCCATGTGAAGTGATAGATAATCAGATTATTTATCTTCTTCAATTTTCCATTTCTAGTACTCATTTCCACTGTAGGGTGAAAGTTAAATTAATTAAGCAGTAGCCCTTGAGTTGTAACAGAGTATTCTCAGTGCCACCCGTAATAGAAAAGTAAGAGATTCACCACCTGCATGTACTGGACGGGTACAGTAACGCAACGGCAACGCAAGTCTAGGTCACTCCTCATGGCGTGCGTCTCTTTTTCTCGGGTGCAAGTTTACCGCGCTGGCATTATGCCGGCTTGCAGAAAATAACGTACCAATTTTCCAAAACAAGAGATAAGAAGAAGAATAAGACTGGTGTACTTTCATAGTCGACTCCAATGGAAGTCCACAGTGCTCGTAGAATTTGTTCCTTAAACTCCCACTAATGTTAGAGCAAGGATGAAGAAGTGTGAGGTTAGATAGATACTGGCCTCAATAGTTATGTAATGCGCTTGCAAGTTGCTAGTTGTACTGCAGCACAAATTTCTGCTGAATGATTGAGTTAATCTTAAAGAGCATTGGTTACAGACTATGTCTTTCTTTCTTCATATAGGTTCTCCTTCCAAACGAACAAGGAGGAAGGAGCTGGCTAGAGCGGCCCGGCAACGGAGGATCGAGGCCACTGTTGCGGAATATCGGCGGCTGGTGGCCCTGGAGGACGTGGAAAGTGTGCAGTCGACAACTACAACAACGTCGTCTGCATCGGCCTCCGTGGCCCCACGGGCTGCCACCCAGCACAGTGGTCCACCGAGACTGAGCCGGGCTGCCAAAGGCAAACGCCACCGCCGAGCAGCAAGGCCAACAGCTGCCTCTCACAGGCCTTGCACCTGCAAGGCAGTGAAGGCACGCCTGCGCCGCACTACCCTGATGGTGTCCCGCCTTCAGCAGGAGCTCGCCTTGCTCCGCGAGGAGCATGATGCCCTGGCCCAAAAAGTTAACAGCATCCACCCATAGTGTCCCTTGCCCCTTTTTTAGAGACTTTTGGGGGGTGGGAATTGGGAGTTGGGTTTTTGGGGACTTTTGAAGGACAATCGTTGGGGTTAGGGAGGGTCTTGCGGGAGATTATTTTGTTAGGGATATAAATATACTTTTTCAAACTTTATCTGAGCATACCTGTTTTTTACTGCTTGCCTGGTGGGTGGGGGTTTAACGTTGACTGTTTTCCTGAAAGTTTAGTTCCATTTTCTTCCTTTAAGTGTAAATGCCCAAATGTTTTCAACACTAAGTGCCTCTCACAGACTAAGTGAAGTGAATCCAAGAGTCCTAGGACTTTAGTAGTACTACCTTCAGTCTCTCGTCTCTCGTACTAATACTCCATTATACCCCCAAACCACCAAACGCTTATCTTACCTGTAATTTGTGTTTGAAAGTAGGGCTAGACCCAGGGCTGGCTCCACGGGAAACACCGAATAACGTTGGCAATCTTGGTCGGATAAAATTTCCTCATAGCGGTGGTACTAGTGGTGTGACACAGTGGCAGTTGCATGCCTATGAAAAAAAAGAAAATGAAATCTGGTTTGTCCTCCTGAGCAATTCAACGGTACAACTGAGAATATAGCAGGTGACAGAAGTACAGTAGAGCAGTGCCACATTGTAGCCTAACAAATGGTAAAGTATAACTACTAATTCGGTTGAAGTTCTTTCACATTAGCAATGGTTCTTTGTCAAGCAGAGTAAGAATATATCATCGACAACTGTGGAAAGAAAGAATGCGACAGTACAGGGCCTGTGTGGAATTATTGATAACGATATTCAACATAAGGTCTCTGTAGCCAGATACCCGAGAGCCTTGCTGGTCACTATAAATCCATTCACAACAACACTCAATGGGGTTGGTCTGGAAGGTGTCAGGTTTACTCCCCGTGATCCAGTCGATGCAAATATGGTTCCACCTCCAAATGTCACCAACACCCAGAAGTGTAAACACAGGGTGTTCGAGGCATTAGGCGAGGGAGAAAAATAACAAACTAAAATAAAAAATGTGGGATGGGTAAAGGTAGGGTCAGCAGGGAAAGGAGACCTGTAACAGAAGACAAGACAGGCATCAGTGAAGTGCTGTCCTAACATACAAGGGTACTCTCATATAGTCTCACTAAATAGTCTGCAAGTCTCCCGCCTACTCATGGGAAATGTAGTTTCATAGTACGGTAGGCGCTTAGGGGCTGCGTAACCTGACAGAAGGTATAGTAGATAGAAAAGGAGAAATTGCTTTTTTTCTAGGTGTCCCCTCACTCACCAGGGTTGCCCCTTGGTGACATGCTTCATCATTGGGGCCATCCCAGTCCTCTACGGCCTGGGGCGTGCTGCGACTTGCGAATTACGTAGGAGCACTTACAAATGACTATGTGTGGTGCAGATAGTGGAGTGGACTAAGTGATGTGTTAAGGGATCAATGTAGAAGCCGAGAGAGAGCCAAGAAATGCAGTCACAGTCAGAGAAAAAGGCAAGGGATACTGTATCTATGTGGTTGTAGTGGTCCTGTTGGAAGTGGTAAGTAAGTTGCCCGCAGAAAAAAAATCCTCCTATTAGCGGCACTCCTCCATTGCAGCCGACGCTTCGTCCACCGATGTTGGTCACCAGAAGACACCCTGTCCACTGCCTGCCTGATGCTGAATTGTGGCTCGCTACTGTGAAGCCTGACTCCATCCTTTTTTCCCCATTGCAGAGACTGAAACCCGGCCTGTAATTATTCAACGAAAAACAGGAAGTGATATAATATTACAACACCACTGATAAATAAATATAAGGTATGTAGGCTGTGGAGTGCAAAAAGTCACAATTTGTTTTTCCTAGTAGACAGTACAATGTTTTTGAAAGTGCGTACTCTGAGTCACCTTTTGAAGGATAAATAAGTATGGGCAAATTAATGTAGCGGATCTTGCCCCTCAAGCTAGGTGTACTGTAAACTGTGTTTTAGAACAAAATTAGATCTTCCTAGCAGTGCTCCCACCCAGACCCTTACTAAAGCCAGTCGCAAAAATGTAGAAGACCCCCAATCAAATCTCAAAAAACGAGGCCTAGCAGAAAACTGGTGACAAAACTTACTTTGAAAGTAAAAGTAGGCCGAAGTACCCTAATTACCCATTACCCACCGTGGATTGCATTCAAACCACTTGCAAGCAACCAAGCAAAAGTAGCCATAGCCAGCATCGCTCCAAGACTCGAAATCCCCCCCACTCAAACACATGTAATAGAAATACTGCTAACCCTAACGAACCCTAAGTTAAGAATAGTGGCAAAGGCTTTCTTTAACTATGCCAAATCCCCCCTTTCCCACCATGGATTTTCTTCAAATGACTTGCAACCAAAATTACACATTCTCACGAGTGCTCTAAGACCCCAGAACTCAGTTTGAAAAATCTAGAACACCCCGAAACACATGCAATCCTGCTGCTAGGGCTAACCCTAACGAACCCTAAGTTACAAAAAGTGCCAAAACTAAAGGCTTTTCCGCGCGGATTTTGTCCCAACCACTTCTACCCGGTATTAGACCTTCCCAGGAATGCCCCAAGACCCGGCAACCCACCCGCCAAGAAGCATAACACCCCCAAACAGGCCAAAAGCAAAATCTCATACTTGCAATATTTCTGGGCCTTCGGTCCAAACGCGCTGCGTAGCTAGGCCATAAGTCGGGGTTGGCACGACGGATTTCCTGAAAAGCAAATGCAATCAAGATTAGAGTGTCCCAGCAGTGCTCCCAGACCACGAAACTCACCCGCAAACAGACGGAACCCCCCCTAAGAGCACCTCAAAGGCAAGCAAGTCATCAAAAACACAAAAAAAATTCCGCCTGGGATTTGGTCCAAAACACTTTTATCCGGTATTAGAGCTTCCCAGCAATGGCCCCAGAGCCGTCAACCCAGGTGAAGACGAGTAGAAGACCCCCAAACAGCCAAAGAGCAAAAGTACAAAAATGGGGACTTAGTCAATTTTTCACAAATTTCCCAAATCACTCCGCGCGCGCTCTGCAGCTAGGCCCTAAGTCCCCTCTGCCACCATGGATTTGCTTCAAACCTCTTGCAAAGTAAAGTATATATAGCCAGCAGTGCTCCCAGACCACGAAACTCACCCACAAACACCAGGAAGCCCCCCAAACAGGCCCCCGAAAACGCTACATAGAGCAAAATGTCAGAAATAGCCCCAAAAAAAATCGGCCTGGATTTTGTCCCAACCACTTCTACCCGGTATTAGACCTTCCCAGGAATGCCCCAAGACCCGGCAACCCACCCGCCAAGAAGCATAACACCCCCAAACAGGCCAAAAGCAAAATCTCATACTTGCAATATTTCTGGGCCTTCGGTCCAAACGCGCTGCGTAGCTAGGCCATAAGTCGGGGTTGGCACAACGGATTTCCTGAAAAGCAAATGCAATCAAGATTAGAGTGTCCCAGCAGTGCTCCCAGACCACGAAACTCACCCGCAAACACCAGGAAGCCCCCCAAACAGGCCCCCGAAAACGCTACATAGAGCAAAATGTCAGAAATAGCCAAAAAAAAATCGGCCTGGATTTTGTCCCAACCACTTCTACCCGGTATTAGACCTTCCCAGGAATGCCCCAAGACCCGTCAACCCACCCGCCAAGAAGCATAACACCCCCAAACAGGCCAAAAGCAAAATCTCATACTTGCAATATTTCTGGGCCTTCGGTCCAAACGCGCTGCGTAGCTAGGCCATAAGTCGGGGTTGGCACGACGGATTTCCTGAAAAGCAAATGCAATCAAGATTAGAGTGTCCCAGCAGTGCTCCCAGACCACGAAACTCACCCACAAACACCAGGAAGCCCCCCAAACAGGCCCCCGAAAACGCTACATAGAGCAAAATGTCAGAAATAGCCCAAAAAAAAATCGGCCTGGATTTTGTCCCAACCACTTCTACCCGGTATTAGACCTTCCCAGGAATGCCCCAAGACCCGGCAACCCACCCGCCAAGAAGCATAACACCCCCAAACAGGCCAAAAGCAAAATCTCATACTTGCAATATTTCTGGGCCTTCGGTCCAAACGCGCTGCGTAGCTAGGCCATAAGTCGGGGTTGGCACGACGGATTTCCTGAAAAGCAAATGCAATCAAGATTAGAGTGTCCCAGCAGTGCTCCCAGACCACGAAACTCACCCGCAAACAGACGGAACCCCCCCTAAGAGCACCTCAAAGGCAAGCAAGTCATCAAAAACACAAAAAAAATTCCGCCTGGGATTTGGTCCAAAACACTTTTATCCGGTATTAGAGCTTCCCAGCAATGGCCCCAGAGCCGTCAACCCAGGAGAAGACGAGTAGAAGACCCCCAAACAGCCAAAGAGCAAAAGTACAAAAATGGGGACTTAGTCAATTTTTCACAAATTTCCCAAATCACTCCGCGCGCGCTCTGCAGCTAGGCCCTAAGTCCCCTCTGCCACCATGGATTTGCTTCAAACCTCTTGCAAAGTAAAGTATATATAGCCAGCAGTGCTCCCAGACCACGAAACTCACCCACAAACACCAGGAAGCCCCCCAAACAGGCCCCCGAAAACGCTACATAGAGCAAAATGTCAGAAATAGCCAAAAAAAAAATCGGCCTGGATTTTGTCCCAACCACTTCTACCCGGTATTAGACCTTCCCAGGAATGCCCCAAGACCCGTCAACCCACCCGCCAAGAAGCATAACACCCCCAAACAGGCCAAAAGCAAAATCTCATACTTGCAATATTTCTGGGCCTTCGGTCCAAACGCGCTGCGTAGCTAGGCCATAAGTCGGGGTTGGCACGACGGATTTCCTGAAAAGCAAATGCAATCAAGATTAGAGTGTCCCAGCAGTGCTCCCAGACCACGAAACTCACCCGCAAACACCAGGAAGCCCCCCAAACAGGCCCCCGAAAACGCTACATAGAGCAAAATGTCAGAAATAGCCAAAAAAAAATCGGCCTGGATTTTGTCCCAACCACTTCTACCCGGTATTAGACCTTCCCAGGAATGCCCCAAGACCCGTCAACCCACCCGCCAAGAAGCATAACACCCCCAAGCAGGCCAAAAGCAAAATCTCATACTTGCAATATTTCTGGGCCTTCGGTCCAAACGCGCTGCGTAGCTAGGCCATAAGTCGGGGTTGGCACGACGGATTTCCTGAAAAGCAAATGCAATCAAGATTAGAGTGTCCCAGCAGTGCTCCCAGACCACGAAACTCACCCGCAAACACCAGGAAGCCCCCCAAACAGGCCCCCGAAAACGCTACATAGAGCAAAATGTCAGAAATAGCCAAAAAAAAAATCGGCCTGGATTTTGTCCCAACCACTTCTACCCGGTATTAGACCTTCCCAGGAATGCCCCAAGACCCGTCAACCCACCCGCCAAGAAGCATAACACCCCCAAACAGGCCAAAAGCAAAATCTCATACTTGCAATATTTCTGGGCCTTCGGTCCAAACGCGCTGCGTAGCTAGGCCATAAGTCGGGGTTGGCACGACGGATTTCCTGAAAAGCAAATGCAATCAAGATTAGAGTGTCCCAGCAGTGCTCCCAGACCACGAAACTCACCCACAAACACCAGGAAGCCCACCAAACAGGCCCCCGAAAACGCTACATAGAGCAAAATGTCAGAAATAGCCCAAAAAAAAATCGGCCTGGATTTTGTCCCAACCACTTCTACCCGGTATTAGACCTTCCCAGGAATGCCCCAAGACCCGGCAACCCACCCGCCAAGAAGCATAACACCCCCAAACAGGCCAAAAGCAAAATCTCATACTTGCAATATTTCTGGGCCTTCGGTCCAAACGCGCTGCGTAGCTAGGCCATAAGTCGGGGTTGGCACGACGGATTTCCTGAAAAGCAAATGCAATCAAGATTAGAGTGTCCCAGCAATGCTCTCAGACCACGAAACTCACCCACAAACAGACGGAACCCCCCCTAAGAGCACCTCAAAGGCAAGCAAGTCATCAAAAACACAAAAAATTTTCCGCCTCGGATTTGGTCCAAACCACTTTTAGTGCTTCCCAGCAATGGCCCCAGACCCGTCAACTCACCTGCAAAGAGGTAGAACAACACCCCCACAAGTGCTGAGTCTTTCTTCATTGGGCGTAAACCAGCCCTCTGCTTTGATGGAAATAGGAGTCTGGAGGAGGAGGATAGAGGAGCATGTTCTTCTGAACTTGTGAACCTGAGGAATGCAGACTGCGGCACCTTCAAATAAATTAGCAAACAAGTGAAGACAGTTCTGCTGATGGGCTTGTTTTTGTGATTATCTGATTAAAGTTTGAATTATATTAACTGTGCACAACAAAGAAAGACAGACACACAGGAATAAAAGTGAATAAGGATGAAAAAGAAAGTTAATGATTCGTTGTCTCATTTTCAGGGCTCGAAGTCGGTATCACGGTCCAGGAATAAGAATAAGGCTTCGTCATCATACTCTGCGAATTCAGCCAGGGTGAGGTCAGTGCCACCTGACAGAGTAGAAATTCCCTCATCTATGTTGCTGGCCACCTCCTCTTCATCCGGCACGCTCTCTCGTACACTGAAATCTGGTGGTATGAGGTGCTGATTCATCTTGATCATTGTTAACCTCTCCACATTTTTGGGCGAGAGGCGGCTCCGTTTGGGAGTTACAATCCCACCAGCCGCACTGAAAACCCGTTCAGAAGACACACTTGCGAGTGGGCAAGACAAGTAGTTTAAAGCCAGGTTGGTGAGCTGTGGCCACAATTCTTTTTTCCCATGCCAATACGCCAATGGGTCAGAATTAACATAGACCTCTGTGGAGTCATTCAGATAGTCCTTCACCATCGACTCAAGGTCCTCCTCCAAGGTTCCTCCACTTTGCGTAGCTCTTGCTGTGCCTCTGACCTTTTGAGAACCAAACCCACGCAGAGCTAGCCAATCCTCTTCAGCCTCCAATGTTTCTGTTGTCTTTCGTGCAGATGATCCGGTTGCCGGTGTCTTTAACGGCTGAGAGGTCACTTGTGCCACAGCCACAGGTGCAGAAGTGGATTGTTTTGACTGGGGATGGCCTGCTGATGTACTGCCATTTCCTTCAATTTCCAACCGTTCTGTTTCAAACTTCTTGGCTGACAAGGCTAGCCAACGTTTGTACTTTGTAACATCTTCATCACCAAAAGGAAAGAATGCTCTGCCTGCCAGCGCCTTTTTGTAGCGTGGATCCAGAATAGTAGCACAAATGTAATGCTGTTCTGAGTGGATCTTTTTAAGACGTTCATCACCTTGTAGGAGCTCTAATAATTGCTCAGCCAGAAGCAAAGAGTCTTTCTTTTTGTCATCTTTTCCAAACACAGAACACACCTCCTTCAGTTGGTCCTCCAGCATGTACAACAATGGGATAGCTTTTCCCAAATTAGTGTCCTCCTTGCTGACTGCACGCGTGAAGACCTCAAAAGGACGAAGCATGCGTGTTAGGCTTTCAACTATGTTCCATTGCGGCCCACCCATCCTCAGCTCCTCTATACCCTCTTTCAAGAAATATTGATCGAGTTGCGTATACTGCTCATACAGACGCTCAAGCATGTAGAAGGTTGAGTTCCAACGTGTTACCACCTCCTGGATGAGTGCTTTCACTGGCATTTGACATTGATATAGCATGCTCCTCAGCTGCTTCCGGGCCTTAAAAGAATGCCTGAAATGCTTGCAAATTTTTCGGCAGTTCTCCAATACACTGTACGCTGCACTGCGTTTATTACCCAAGAATTTTTGGACAACCAGGTTTATACAGTGCGCCAAACACGGCACTCTGAAATAGTAACCGTCCCTCATGGCCTTAACTATATTGGAGCCATTGTCCGTGGAAACATAACCAACCTTGCGTTTTAGTGGGGACAGACAGTTAAGGACCTTTGTGTTAAAGACATCCAAAATGTTTTCTGCTGTGTGACGTTTCTCCAAACCAAACATGGCTAGTGTTGCATGTTTCCGAGCAGCTTTAAAAACAATGTTAGTGTCAACACCTGAGTTTAGCTTTGCTTTAGCCCCTGAAAAAGAGACCCAGTGTGCAGTGATGCACATGTAATCAGGGCCTGCGCCACTGGTCCACATGTCTGTTGTCAGATGTATAGTGTGAACAGCACTCTTCTGCAAAGCTGCCCCAATCACCTTCAGAACATCTTCATGTAGTGCTGGAACCGCAACTCGGGCAAAATAGAACCGGCTAGGAACCTTCCATTTAGGGCAGAGCGCTGTCACTAATTCTAGAAAACCAACCCCTTCTACAAAAGAAAAAGGGAGAAGGTCCAGAGCTAGCATTTTAGCCAGCTTAGTGTTATACAGACGGGTCATTGGGTGGTTGCGTTCATATTGCGCTTCTGTAAACAACATCTTTTTAATGTTGCCCTGGACCAATGATTTACGGGATGATGATGATCTCTTCGACCCAGTTACGCTCGCTGATGAACTTTTCCGCATTGATGTCTCACTCTCTCCCACACTCTTAGTGTGGCTCCCATGGGGTGTGCTGCTGACATGGGAACTGGGTGTAAGTGAAGTGTTTGAATCGTCTTCTTCTACCTCCTCGTCATCAGCAGATGACAAATCAACGTTTTCATTACGTGCAATTCCGGCTTTCTTGACCGCCTCTAGGTGCGGAAACCATTGGACAGCGTGCCTTCTCTCAAGATGACCTCTCTGGCCTCCGGTACCATAGTTAGAACCAAGCTTACCAAGACTAAATCGAAGCTTACAAAGGCTACAAATGGCTACGTTTTCCTTTTTTGGGCAAACACTAAAGAAGTCCCAAACTGGAGACTTGAAATGTCTTCGGGGGCCGGAGGAGGCGGCGATACTGGTGGTGGTGGTCCTGCTGCTAATGACAGATGAAGTGGAGGATGTGGATTGCCGAACTTCAGTACGTTTTGCACTTTCACCACCACGAATTGAGGTTGAGGACGAGGTGGGTACCTTCTTGCGAAGAAATATGGAAGCGGTAGGTTTTGGTGTACTACTTAACTCCAAATCTAATGATTCCATTTCCATTGCCTCCTCGCCGACATCATCATCACGCTCAGCAGCTTCTCGGGATAGGGTCAAAATGTCTCTTTGCTGCATGCCCGGTGGGGCTGCAGTGACCTTTGTGATGACTGGCTCGTCGTCATCGTGAGAGGCTTCATCACCAGCAGTATCTGTCACTTCTTGTTGAGCCTCATCACACTCCATAGGTTTGAGTTTTTGGACGACCTTCCTTTTACGCTTAGGTACCGGTGTCAGATCATGGTGTGCCTCACTGTCAGACCGCAGTTGTGGTTCCCAAGCTGGATCTGTATCATCAGAAGGAGGTGGGCTTGAAGAAGATGTAGACACCCCCCTTGATCTTTTCCTTGCTAGGGATGTGGAAGACAATGAATGATCATCAGGAGGAGTGGCTTCCAATGATACCTCGGCTTCATTGTCGATTTCCTGATGTGCCCCTACTTCGGGAGGAACAACTATTGTGGGCACTTGTGAACCTCCATGCACCTTTGCTTGCGCATCTCCTTTTGCTGCCTCTCCTTCCACATGTACTTGGGCGTGTACTTGCACGTGGTGTTGTTGTTGCGGCTGTGGTTGTTCAACACTTGTCAGATGAGTTACAACAACCTGTGTTGATTCAGGGACATTGCTGCTACTTTCTTGCGATGAGCCAACATCACTGGTCGATGGTGATTGGAGAAGTACACTGACTGCCTCTGAAGCACTCAAGGGCTTTGACTTAAGTTGGCGTGGTGGTGGAGGCACTGAACCCAATGGAGCAGGGGTGCTGCTCCCAGCTTGGTCCCCAGCAGATCCTGCTGCTGCAGGCGTACTTTTTTTTTTGCTCCCAAAAAAAGTGGCGGGTGGCACACCAGCCTCCTTGGTAACTTGCTTCTTCTGCTCCTTACTAGCAACTTTCTTGCTAGAGGAGCTACGGAGAACTTTCTTTGGGGGCGGGGCCATCTTCTTCAGAGCAGGTCAGACAGCAGGCCGCAGTTGCACGAATTGTAGAGTTGTCTGAGGCCAGACGTGACGTCGCGTGACGTTATGCGGCACACACACACCGCTGCAGGACTTCTTCCTGGCACTGGTGGTTCTCTTGAGTCTTGTGCACCTAAAAAAAATGGAAGACAGAGGAACATCAGTTCAGTTATAAAGCACCAAAAAATCGAAAAACACTGCAAAATCAGCACAATCCCAATCCATCCATGCCCTCCATAATGTTTAAATTCAAGACAACCCACAGAAAGACTAGGCCCATGCAAGACTCACTACCCCTGGGCATAAATAAAGGTTGAAAAGTAGGCAAAATGGTTGGAGGCCTAACAACAAAGCCTGCATTTAAAATGGCCACTTGCCTGCCAGCACATGGCCAGTGCCTGTAGCTGCACTCAAAATGGCCACCAGCCACATGGCATGTCCCTCCCCATGAACACCCCCAAAAATCGAAAAACACTGCAAAATCAGCACAATCCCAATCCATCCATGCCCTCCATAATGTTTAAATTCAAGACAACCCACAGAAAGACTAGGCCCATGCAAGACTCACTACCCCTGGGCATAAATAAAGGTTGAAAAGTAGGCAAAATGGTTGGAGGCCTAACAACAAAGCCTGCATTTAAAATGGCCACTTGCCTGCCAGCACATGGCCAGTGCCTGTAGCTGCACTCAAAATGGCCACCAGCCACATGGCATGTCCCTCCCCATGAACACCCCCAAAAATCGAAAAACACTGCAAAATCAGCACAATCCCATTCAATCCATGGCCTCCATGATGTTTAAATTCAAGACAACCCACAGAAATACTAGGCCCATGCAAGACTCACTACCCCTGGGCATAAATAAAGGTTGAAAAGTAGGCAAAATGGTTGGAGGCCTAACAACAAAGCCTGCATTCAAAATGGCCACTTGCCTGCCAGCACATGGCCAGTGCCTGTAGCTGCACTCAAAATGGCCACCAGCCACATGGCATGTCCCTCCCCATGAACACCCCCAAAAATCGAAAAACACTGCAAAATCAGCACAATCCCATTCAATCCATGGCCTCCATGATGTTTAAATTCAAGACAACCCACAGAAATACTAGGCCCATGCAAGACTCACTACCCCTGGGCATAAATAAAGGTTGAAAAGTAGGCAAAATGGTTGGAGGCCTAACAACAAAGCCTGCATTCAAAATGGCCACTTGCCTGCCAGCACATGGCCAGTGCCTGTAGCTGCACTCAAAATGGCCACCAGCCACATGGCATGTCCCTCCCCATGAACACCCCCAAAAATCGAAAAACACTGCAAAATCAGCACAATCCCATTCCATCCATGGCCTCCATGATGTTTAAATTCAAGACAGCCCACAGAAAGACTAGGCCCATGCTAGACTCAAATACCCCTGGTGAAAAGGCCACAAGTACAGGCCCAAAAATCGAAAAACACTGCAAAATCAGCACAATCCCATTCCATCCATGGCCTCCATGATGTTTAAATTCAAGACAGCCCACAGAAAGACTAGGCCCATGCACCACTCACTACCCCTGGTCAAGGCCCCAACAACAGGTCAAAAATCGAAAAACACAAAATTTTACAAAAAAAAAAAATCGAAAAACACAGAAAAATCAGCACAATCCCAATTCATCTATGGCCTCCATGATGTTTAAGTTCAAGACAACCCACAGAAAGAATCAGTCCACCCACCACTGAGTACCCCTGGGCAAAAGGCCCCAAAACAGCCCAAAAATCGAAAATCCCAAAATTTTAGTTGCAGCAACTGTAATGCCCCAAACAAACTTACTTGTAAAATTTCTAATCCAACAGTGATCCAAAGAAAGTCAAAAAGGCCTCAAATCCAAAGATCCAGCAGCATCCACAAAAAGTAATCCTTCCAGGTCCACATCCAAATGAAAAGTGACCAGGAGATGGACAAAGCACTGGGAGGAGCCTGCTGAACAGGAACAGGAAGTTGAAGACTATGGGGCACTTCCTTCCTCCCACCCCCCTGCCCCCCTCCCCAAAATGGACTCCTCGCTAAAAAAGTGCAGGCAAATGTCAAACTAAGGAGTTATTCACATAAAAATCATCATTTCTAGAAGGTTTATGCTGCTTGCTGGTGGATTTCTTGTGCAGAATTGCAAATTTATATTTTCGCGCGCCGCATCTCAAATCTCGCAATTGCGAAGTACCGCGAGACGTGATCTCGCCGTACTCGCGTTGACAAACTATCGCTGGCAAGCCGCGATGACGTAATCGCGCTCGCCAATTCCCGCGGGATCACACAGCAAGATCCAAAATGGCGCAGCACTCGCAAACTATCGAAAAAAACAACTCGGCAAACGATGATAAACGCCGCGCGCCGCAAAAATTGTATCACCAACGCCGCGCGCCGCCAAAAAAATCCGCTGCGTGCGAATTTGCGGATTTTGCGGGAAATCCGCAAATCTCGCGGATTGCGGATTTCCCGAAAATCCGCAAAATCCGCGAGCGGAACGGATTTTCCGCCCACGCTTACCGGAGAAGCTAAAGGAGGATTACTGCCCCAGTGCTGTTTGCAGTGGGGGGTTGGTGGGCCTGCAGTGGTTGCTTGTTGCCAAGGAAAGGAGAAAAGGGACTTTGCTGTTTGCTTTGTCACCTGCTTGAAGAAAAGATCTCCAAGGGCTTGAAACTGAGCTTGCCTCCTGTCTGAAGTCTCAGGGACACAAAGACTTCACCAGCAGCTCCCCTGAATTTCCTTGTTGGGAATTCTCACCTGCAAAGAAGTGCCTACTGCTGTTTAGGACCTCTAAAGATTGTTTATTGTTAGGAGCTGGAAGATCGAAGCAACGAGGATGAACCGTGTTGCATCCGCACAGATTCTCGACCCATCGTAGAGTCACAGAGAAGACGCGTGCCGCATCCGCACCCTGTCCCGATGCATTGCCGAGCCCTGGAGAAGAAGCGTGCCACATCCACGCCGAATCCCGATGCATCACCAAGAAGACCGTTACAGCACCTGCCGTGCGGCTGCACACGTTCACGCATCAACTGGATCATCGCATTGCATCAAGCCGCCATTTTGTCGCATCGCACTGGATCATCGCCATGGATCAAGGCACCATTTTGTTGCATCGTAACTGGAATGCAGTCAATCAATCAATCAGGGATTTGTTAAGCACGACTACTCACCCATAAGGGGGAGGAGGGGAGGTGTAGGTCCTGGTCCATCAAGGAGTTGGTATGTCGAAGAGCCAGGTTTTGAGGTTTCTCGTGAAGATGGGGAATGAGGTTGTCTGTTTGAGTTAGAACGGTAGGGTGTTCCATGCTCTGGAGCAGGGAAGGAGTAGGAGCGGCCTCCTGATCGGGTCTTTCTGGCATGGGGAACCACAGCATAGGAGAGCTGGGCTGATCATACGGTTCTTTGGGGTGCGTGGAAGTTTAGACGGCTGTTGAGATATATGCTGGTCCGGTGTTGTGAAGGGCTTTGTGTGCATGGGTGAGGATATTGAAGGCGATTCTAGCCTCGATGGGGAGCAAGGAGAGTGTGCACGGGTATTGGGAGATGTGGCAGTCTTGTGGTAGGTTGAGGACCAGTCTTGCAATGGCATTCTGGATGTTTTGTAGCTTGTAGGTGAGTCTGCTGGTGACAAGGGCATGGGGGATGATTTTTCTGTGCTGGAGGGGGATCCATTTGAAGGTCTTGCGTAGGAGGTGGAGGATGTGGAAGCTGGAGCATATGACAGCGTTGATCTGGTGGTCCATTTTGAGCTTGGAGTCTAGGATAAATGTGTGGTCCGTGGGGATGGGTGGGCTACGGAAGGCGGGGGCCACCAAGTGTTATTCCAGGTGTCTGGGTGTGGGCCCATGATGAGTATTTCTGTTTTTTCGGTGTAGATTTGCAGGTAGCTGCTTTTCATCCATTTGAGAACAGCATTCATGTCTTCATGGAAGTTGTGTCTGGCTGCGTTGGCTTCATTGGATAGGGAGAGGATAAGTTGGGTGTTGTTTGTATATAAGACAATTTTGAGTCCATAGGCTCTGAAGATGGGGGCGAGTGGAGCCAATTAGACATTGAAGAGCGTTGGGCTGAGGTAGGAACCTGGGGACTCCACAGGTGGTTGGTGTAGGGTCTGAGAGAAAGGGGGGAGTCTTACTTGTTGCGTTCTGCCGGAGAGGAAAGCTTAGATCCAGTCGAGGGCCTTGTCCCAGATCCCTGCGTTGTGTAGTCTGCGTATTAGGGTGCGGTGGGATACCGTGTCGAAGGCCGTTGAGAGGTCGAGGAGGATGAGGGCTACTGTTTCTCTTTGTCCAGTAGGGAGCGGATGTCGTCTGTTGTGGCGAGGAGGGCAGTTTCTGTGCTGTGTTTTTTTCTGAAGCCAGATTGGGACGGTCGAAGATGTTGTGCTTTTCGATGAGTGTGGCAAGTTGGCTGTTAATTACTTTCTCAATGACTTTCACTGGGAACGGGAGTAGGGAGATCGGTCGTTATTTTTGGAGGTCGGTCGGGTCCGCCGAGGGCTTCTTCAGGAGGGGGTTGATCTCAATGTGTTTCCAGTCTTCGGGGAAGGAGGCGTTCGCCAGGGAGTGGTTGATGGTGTGGAGAAGCATGGTTGTGATGGTGTTGGTGGCTCTGTTGAAGATGTGGTGGGGGCAGGGGTCCATGGAGGCCCCGAAGGGGATTGACTTCATCACCTTCAGTGCATCTTTGGTGGTGGGGGCTGTCCAGTTGTCAATCGTTGGCCTCAGGGTGTCGGGGGGCTGGTGGGGGTTCCGTGAGTTGGTTGTCTTCATCAGAGTTGTCGTAGATGTAGCAGTAAGAAACATACACATCCCAACCTCTCTGGTAAGGAACAGATGCATCCCCTCCCCTGCGCTGCAGTAAGGAATAGGTGCGCCACCTCCCCTGAAGCAAGGAACTGACGCATTGCCTTCCCTGCGACCCTTTTGTTTGATTTGCGTGATGCATCTTAGGTACTTTGTGGGAAAAGTGTCTCATTTACAGCTTGCATTGAACTGAATATTTCTACCTTTGAAGAGCCTATTTTTTATACTGTATTGTATATTTTTGCCGTTTGGTCTTGTTTAGATAAATATACTTATTTTTCTAAACTGGTGTGGTGTTCATTTGTAGTGTCCTCATTATATTACTGTATGTGTTCACAAATGCTTTACACACTGCCTCTGAGATCAGCCTGTCTGCTCATGCCCAGCTACCAAGGGGGTGAGCAGGGGTTATTTTAGAAGTGTATCTTCCTTATCATGACTATAAGCAAGGGTCCCTATTTGGACAAAGGTACCTACCTCTGCCAACTAGAGACCCCCATTTCTAACAGATAATAAAACAATTTCTATTATCATTTTTTTTTAACTGGCAGCCGATGCTGCTGAATCTGGGGTGGGCAGGGCCAGGCAATCCTCTGTTGACAGGGTAGGACCTGGGAGGAGGAGCAATGGGCATTTGTATATGCACATGTCTGCCTGTAGGTACATTTTTTTAATGTATTATTATTTCCTCCCTCTGTCTCCCCAACCCCCCACTGTGCTACCACTGTACAATGGCAGCAGCCATAGCTGTCTCTAAATTCAGTAATATGATCTGGTGTACTACACTGAAACATTTCCAAATGTTAAAGAAATACCCTTTTTAAATGTTTAAAGGACTCTAACATTTACATGGTGCTTGTTGCACAATTTATGTTCCAAACATATTGATGGTATGGCACATGCATAGGATCTTAAAAGGTAAGAGCCAGAGGAAAATTGTGCTCACCAGGGCACTATTTTCTTTGTTACAAAAAATCTCAGAGAGGAGCACTTTTACCTCCATCCACTTCCCCAAAACACAGAATATGGGCTTGCTTGTGTGGTACGAACTGGGCCATGAGTTTATGCCCACCACTTCAAAGTTCACCAGTCATCACTGTAACACTGACATTTGGTGAGATCGCTCTACAACCTATATTTTCTCAGTGAACCTTCCTAACAATGTCACAGGCAGATACTGCACTTGGGGGCATATTCTCAAGGAGCTATCGCCGAGTTATCGGCACTTTATCGCAGCCAAAGTTGTGATAAAACGAATTCACAAGCTTGTGCTAACAGCCCATATCACCAGTTTACCTGGAATAGCAGCCTCAAAAGACATCGCCACATATGACCCCGGCAACTATCGCTAATGACATACAGAGTAGGAGTTCCTGTGCCAAAAGCCCGACAACACCACTCCGCAACATTCTCAACGACCAGCCAGATCGGCGCTAAGAACCCAAAACAGGCGATAAGGCGGGTTAGCAGCAGGAAACTAACACCTGTTCTGACCTGGTGTAAAGTCGGACGACAGCCTGCACCACAAAAGTGAGCCCAGCCCACAACCACACCTGAAGGGCAACAGATGCCATGGAGCCACGGATCAGGCAGCTCAGAGCCCCAACAGGGCCACAAAACCCACGCCACCACCCTCAGGATCCCCCCTCCCTGGGAACCCCACCCTCCCAGGCAAAGACATGCCACATTATCTACAGGAAATCATGCATGTACCAAATAATCTGCCTGATGTCGCAAATCACGCATGCATGTGTCGTCACAAAAATGAGCATCACACATTCACCTTCGAATAAACAAATGAAAATGTATTCAAATAAACACAGAACAGAAATGAAGACGCATGGCGGCTCTCCTCGGCACAATCTGTCGGGCACAGCCTGGAAGACAAAAATCCAGATAAGAAGGTGTGTCTTACGCTCATCAAAGGACTGAGAGAGAGCGAAGGAGAGAGAGAGATACAGAGCGAGAGAGAGGGAGAGAGAGAAAGACGGCAAGAGAGGGTGAGAGAGAGCAAGACGCAAAGAGAGGGGGAGAGAGAGAAATATAGAAAGAGAGGGTGAGAGAGAGAAAGACGGGAAGAGAGAGGGAGAGAGAGAAAGATGGAAATAGAGGGTGAGAGAGAGAAAGACAGAAAGAGAGGGTGAGAGAGGGAAAGATGGAAAGAGAGGGGGAGAGAGACACAGATAAAGAAGAAAGGGACAGGGAGAGAGAGTGCCGACACTGCGCACCCAGGCCTCACTGCTCACCTGCTGACACCGGTGTGTCTCCAACTACGTGCCGGTATGTAAAGCAGTTCACCAGGTCCCACATCTGAAACAGATCCGTCATCTGAAACAGAGTCCAGATACATGAATGGCAAAATACATACAATTGCACACAACATCATCGCCTGTCCACTCCTGCGCACCCAGGCAGCTGCAGCCCAGCCCCTCTCCCTGCCCAGTGGTGCATGCCCGCCCCTTCGCACCCAGGCAGCTGCACCCCAGCCTCTCCCGCTGCCCAGAGTGCTTGCCCGCACCTTTGCACCCAGGCCTCACTGCTCACCTTCCACCACTGGCGTGTCGCAAAGATGGCCCACCACATGCCGGTGCTAGCGCCGAGCCCAGGGCCCGCGAACATGGCAACATCCACATCATGCAGCCCCGCTCCCCAGGCCACCAGATATCACATTTGATTCTGGGCCTTGATTTCGTTATGGCAGAGCACATACCAGTGCACAGGGCATCATTGCAGGCTGCACACCTGTCAGCCATTGAGGTGTCACTAACGCCACGTGCCGGTGGGCACGCACTGCCCACTGGCTCAGGCCTACACTGCGGTCTAGCAGGGCTCACATCGATCAACACCAGTCCGGACCGCCAGGGCGAGGCATCATCACAGGCTGCACACCCGCTCAGCACTTAAGATGCCCCAACCTTAGTGCACAGAAAGTCACTGTCCCGTGGCGGTGTGCCTGTGCCGGCCGCAGTGTATCCGGTACCACCAAGTCTGTGCCCCAAAAGTCACGGACACTGTATGATTGGGGATCGTGGTGCGGACGACAGCATGTCACCTCCAGTCCTGGGGAATGTGACGTTGCAGGGCCCTAGGCCCTCATGCCTAAATGTACACCACACGGATGCACCCAGATAGAGAGTGGAAATGTTATCCTCCATGTGCGCCTGGTCCTTTTTTTTGGCAGGGTCACATGTCTTGTGATGCATGTGCTGGATGGGTGTGGTGTGGGTGTAAAGCAGCCGTGAAGGAGTGGCTGTGGCATGCTGACAACTAGACCTGTGAGCAACAGATCACTACCGGGAAGACCTGGCACATGTGGCGTTGTCGACCCCCCCTGTGAGCGTAAGCGGAGTGGGCTAGCCTAACATGCCAGTCCAGCATAAGGGCATGAACAATGACCCCGAGGCTCTGGGCGTGGTTCCGTCCTGGGATGGCCAAGGAAGTAACTAATGCATGTGTCGTTGTTGATGTGTCCGCACCACCCGAACCCCATTCGGCAATGTGTCACCCTGTGACCCAAGTCCCACAGCATGAGCAACATGGACATAAAGGGGAATCACTGAGCCTACATTCATCCATACTACTACAGTTGAAAGACCAAAGACATGACACATCTGTGTGCTTATGTTTGTTTAACACACATTGGAGTGTTGTAGCTGGAGCAGTACCGGGCCATGCAAACCCCACTTTACAATGTTGGCCCGTGGAGGGCCAACCAGCGTAACCTTCAGGGAATGAAGGAGTCCAAAGGAAGAGGAAGAGTTCAGTCCGCTGTCTGATTGTTGTGTCATTGGTGATCAAATAGGATATGGCAGTCCATGTTGAGGTCCAAGGTGAGTGTCGCAGAGTGTATCGAGGGACAGTGGAGGGTGATGATGCAGAGGGCAGAACCAAACAAAAACAGGCCCTATGCCGGTGATGCATGCTACTGCGTCCTTCTTACCACAATGGCAGATTCATCCGCATCTTCGTCCTCTGCAGTTTCATGTGCCTCACGTGTGGGTGGTCGTGTTCTGTCTCCAGCACTGTGTGGTAGTGGCACATCAGTGGCCGGAGGTGGAATATCTGCCACACTGTGTGGCACTGACACTTCAGGGGGCGGAGATGTGGATGTAGTGGTAGCAGCAGCATGCATCAGCGCCAGGCCTTGTGGCAGAAATCCCATGAGGATGGTCCTGAGTTCATTGAGTAACCCAGCTACCTCTCACTGGTGTGCAGCTGTGGCAGTCGCTCTTTCCACATGCGTCTGCTCCATGGTCTCCAGTGACCTCAAAATTTGTTCCAACACCTGTGTGACATTGCTAGTGCCATTCTGACTGGACAATTGCTCTAGTCTCTGAGTCTGGGCTCCAACAATGTCAGCCTTGGTCCGTTGGATAGTGGAGCGGAATGTGGGTGTCCGTTAGGGACCGTGAGTGATCCCTGATGGGACTTAGACACACACGTATGGCATTTAGTTTGGCTGCCATGCAGTCGAAGCCCACCTCCAGCTGTTCAGCCACATTCTCCTGGCACCCCAGCACACACGGAATTGGAAGGCCGTGTGTTCTTTGTGGGGGTCCTGGAAGGCAGCCATCGTGGATACTGCCTGCTGCGTGGTCTGTGCAGGGGGTGGGTTCTCCTTGTAGCAGCTGGGCTTCCCTGCTCCTGGAGGTGGGGTGCGGAGGCTCTCCACGAGCTGTTGAAGGGCATTGGATTTGAAGCTGTGGTGGTCCTCCTCATCATCAGAGAAGAGAGGCTCAAGCTGCTCTGCAGGAGGTGTTGATTGTTCTTCTGCAATGTGAAGGGGAGATGCAGTTTAACAATGTATTCACATGTATGTTGTTGCATTGTACATTTTTCCATTCGGACTGCATGACTGTGTACCTTGTGGCTGTTTGGAGGGAGCTGCCTATTTGATGGGAGACAGTGGACATTTCGACAACATGACGGATGTGTGTTAGTACTTGTACATTCTCAACTCACATTTCCCTTGTAAGAAATGGGGGTTACCCAAATCTCCAAGGGGGTAGCATGGAGCCAAGCGGGCAGGCCAAACTTCGGAGGACATGTGAAGCACTCACACAGTACCCACAGTCAACACACCATGCACACCACAAAAGAGGCAGGACACCAGGTTGAGTTGGAAAAAGATAAGTAGTTTAGTAGTGTTTATAACCTGCAAGGCAAAAATACAAAACAGTAGTGTCACAACAGGACACCAATTGGCGCCAGAGCCAAGTGTATAAAGGGGGGGATTATTTACATGGGAAGTAAGGGCTGAGTCTGTAAGTCCATAGCTGAAAATAAAGAAGAATGTTTAAAATGACATTAGATCTGGGGCCAATCTGGCGGGGCCCACTCAAACTCTCATCCTTAGGGGTAGGCTGTAATTGCAAAATACCACATTAGCATAGTTATACATCATGCACAATAACGCCAACCCAACCCCTGTAAAGGAAAACTGCAGGGCATCACAGTAAATCCCAACAAACAGGAACACCTGTCATAAATAATCAGTGGGTTATAACCAAGGGCCTGGAATAACACGTCAGGCCAACCTATAGACCAACATTAGGCAGAACATACCTCACCCAGCATTAATATCAGGTAGGGGCCCTCATCATAGACCAGGAACACCTGTAAGGAAACAGCTAGTCTCCCTCTACCATCAAACTAGGGGTATCAAACATCAGGGTGTACACAGCAGCCAACCCTATTTACTTCTAGGCTCCCTTAGACATTTCCTTCCTCAGACTTCCTTAATAACTGGGGACCTCAGGGCAACCCATACAGTAGGGACCTATATTTGCAATGAGGGGGAATAAGACTCTCTACACCACAAAATGCAATAAGGGTAACCGGCTTGCTCCCGAGTTGTCTGGTAGGGCAGTTAGTTGCAGGAAAGTCAGGGCAGTTCAATACATCTGGAGCCCAAGTCACAGGTGCCCTCTGCCATACGGGCACCTGATAAGGCAACACAGTCCCCGGGGCGGGCACGGCAATGTACCCCGTTGCCCTCTCCAGCCCGCCACTCCGTCTGCATAAGGCCCCACTCATCGGGCTATTCCGGGGCTCTTCTCCCTCACTGCTGGCGCAGGGAACACACTGGGCACTCTGCTCAATACGGGAGCCCTGCAGGCAGCAACACCATCCTGGCAGCCGGACTTCCACTGTGGAGGGGCCAGGCACCGACAGTGTGCCTCGTGGCCCCCCCCTCCTCTTTCTGTGGGCTCTGCCCCTCTGCTGCGGGGGTCCTCTGGGACTATTACGCCAGGCGGGGAAGGGAGGGGCAGGCACCGACAGTGCCTCGAGGCCCCCTCCTCCTCTCGATGGCAGGGCTACCCCTTCACACGGAACCCTGCAGGCGGGGCAGACTGGTGGGCGGCTCTCCGTCCTCCCCCGGGCCCTTGCAACACAATCGGGGCTCCCTCTTCCTCACGGGAGCCCCGCAGGCACACTGCGCCTTCCGGCCGGCTTCGGGCCTGCACCGGCCCCTCCTCTCTCTCTCGGGGACCCAGGGCCTCCGTCGACCTCCTCCAGCTGGGGCACTCACCGGCGGGCCGGTTCACAGGCACAATCGGGGCTCCCTCTTCACCATCGGAGCCCCGCAACGCTGCCGACTGGCTTCTTCCTGCACCGGCGGGGCTGGCACCGACAGTGTGCCCCGCCCCGCCTCCTCCAGCGGCCCCTCACCTACGGTGGCCACAGACCGGTGGGGTGGGCTCCTGCTCCGGTCGTTCCTATCGGGGCTCCCCCTCGACCATGGGGGCCCCACACCGATACTTCACCTGGGTCCCCCTCCCTCACGGGGACCCAGGGCTTCGCGTCGCTCTTCGTCCCGGGCTGCCGCCCGGTGGCCAATCCCTGCGCGGCCTTCGGGAGGCCTGGCCGCGCGGGCCAATCCGTGCGTGGTGTTGGCGGGGCGGGCCGATGACGCGGCCGGACACCCCGTCACGTGACGCGAGTGTCGGCGGCCTCAGGGCCTAACGCGGCCCTATCTTCACTTCGGCGGCCCTCTCCTGGCACCGGGGGCCTCGGCAACGATGCCCACAGCAGTGGGGGTCCCCACGACAGCACCGGGCCGCGGCGGTGATTTCCAGCGGCAATAGGGGGTAGGCTCCCTTTTAATTAATTATTTCGAACACCAAATCAGCGCGCCAACGCGCAGCGCTCTTCTCCTCAGACAGAGGGCGATTTTCATGGAGCACAGCTCCTCCTTCAGCCCACACAGCTTCCAGGGCCAGCAGCTCTTCGGGGGCCACAACTTCCTTGGGGGCATCAACCTCCCCAGAATAGCGCTTGCCAGGCAGTACCTCACAAGGGGCAACAGTTCCTCCAGGCATCTCCTCACGACCCAGCACTTCCACAGGGTCACAGCTTCACAAGAGGGGGTAGACAGTCCCACTCCTCACCTCCTGGGCGCTTCTTCATCGCAGTGCTGGCGTAATTCCTGGTCCCCACAGTGTCAGGGACCTGGGTAGGGGCCCTCCCTTGTCAGGGGCCCATGGGGACAGCAGAGGGGGGGGTTTATAGGGATGCAGGGCCCAGCTCACATGCCCATGTGGCGGTAGCACCTCGCAGCAGGTCCCCTCTCTGTCTTGTCCCAGCGCTGACTGACTCTCTGGTGGCACTTCCCCCTTACTTATACCCTCTTCCCAGGCAGTGGCAGAACCTTCTAGAATGTTGGCAAAGCTGGCCTAAACTGGCTCAAGGGGAGGGGGTGAGCACCCTGGGTGCCAGGTTTTCCCTCCAAAAGCTAGGGGTAGCTGGATAATATTATCTAGACCGCTGACCTATGGCAGTCCAGTGGCAAAACCCATGGCCATGGCATCCATTTTAAACACAATACATTTCAGTCAGGTGCAGTTCTAAAATGGGGAAATTTACAAGTGCTCACACTATTACATGACATTACATTTTCAACAAGGTGTCTCACACCACTCATGGCCTATACAGGTTTAATCCCATGGGGGAGACATACTAGACAAGGGGGTCAAAAGCGAAATATTTTGGGGAAAAAGGCCAAGTCCAACATCCCTGCAATGCCAAATGTGATTAGGCAGTTTCTACACACAAGCAGCACCTGTGGTGTCCTGTGATCTGTTGTGGATGTGTTGCGGTTTGTACCACATTGTTGTCAATGTTGATGTGCTCTGCAAGTTATGTGTGTGTGTGTGCTGCATTTGGGGGAGTTGCCCCTGCAGCTCTGATTTTGCTGCTCCTTCACCCTTACATGCGATGTGCCTTTGACTTCTGTGCTTACACAGTGCTGAGAAGTTACATACTTGGGTACATTGGTCTCTTGGTGGTATTTGGGGTTTTGGAGCATGGTTTGTCTGCAGATGTGCTCTACTTAATTGTGCATGTGTGCCATTGTGCCCATCTCCCCCGTCCGCCCAGTCCCTGGTCATTACTTACCCTGTTGCTGTTGTTGTCCGGTCATGTTGAGCAGTGTCTGGTCCCACAACTCCTGCCACCGACTCCCCACTGATGACTGTGGACACCATTACCTCCATCTCGTCCAGCTCCTATGGCGCAGGACTCCCATCTCCGGTCTGCATTGCTACCTTCCTGTTGTTTGCGGGTTTCAGCTTGGTTTTGCGCTTGACATCATTCCAGTGAATCTTGACCTCTTCCATGGTCCTCTTCAGCACTCCGACTGCATTAACCTTGTCCATGATGGACTGCCATGGTCCATTTTTTGTTGCCAATGAGTGGAGGTGACAAACAGTTGTTGATGGTGTTCTACCACCTCCGTTATCAGGATCCTGTTTTCCTGCGGACTGAAGCGCTTCTTCCTACTCTTCTTCTCCTTGCCCTTCCCTGACCCCAAGGTCCCAGGCTGGTCCTCAGGAGGTCTTGTGGGGTTCTGGTTCTCCTCCTACTTGCTCCGGCAACATTCATTGTGCTTTGCTGTTGTTTGGCATTTGTCTGTCTGTTTTTTTTTCTTCTTTTATGATGATTTTTCCCACCTGACGTGTGTGAGTTGCAGGCCTGTCACTGGTTTTTGCAGATTTTTGTATTGCAATTGCCGTCATTGCAACTTTTTTTGCATTCGTGTTTCGCATTTTTGCGGCGTCACGTTGACTTTATCGCAGACATTTGACGCGTTGTTGTCGGCCTATCGCATGGTACCTCTGTGTTGTGAATACTTAGTTAACACTGCATTTTTTCCCGTGATGGACTGTGATATGAAGAGTTGTGTTAAGCTAATTTTGCGGTAATTATCACACGTTCTTGAGAATATCCCCACTGGTGTTTTTTTGGTTGTGGTGTCGCCAGAATCGAGTTTCATGACTATTTGGTGATGCCATGTTAGTCCCAAGACTGTCTGATTTTAGATTTTTTTTAAGTGATTCTTGCACTGGGCTGTTTTTGATGTAAACATAGAGAAGCTTAGATTTGGTACAAGTAAAGGCCAGTCAATCTATAGTTGTTCATCCATCCATGAGTATCTTTCTAGTTAGTTGCCCAAAGCGGATTACTTTTGATCAATACCATTGTCTGAATAATGATGCAAAGGATGATGTCGATTCCGCGCAACTCCCATCTTCCTCAGAAATCTCGTCTGCTTCCCAGGGTGCAGCCTCCACTTTATAAAGTACCATATTTTGCTCTGACTTCCATTCTCACTGGCAGCTGTACACATGAATATCAACACCAACTATATTGAGATACAAGAATATCGAAGACAGAATATCAATGGACAAAATATTGTAAGGTAAGTATATATCGGGAGGTATCTATTTACTCTTAGAAAATCTAGTATTTTTTTTCGCTATTATGTTTTCGATATTCTGTTCCGACAAATTGTGGGTTCAAGTTTCAGGATTCAAACTGTCAATGAGAATTGTGCAGCAACATCAGTGCTATCAACAAGTGACATTTTGACCATAGAATAGATCATCTGTCGGGTCCAGCTCACTCAGCCATGGATGCCTGCCCACCTTGGAGTTTGACTTACGGCCTGGCCATTGAGGGGGGAAGGGATTGGCTTTGGGTATGATAATGATACATTACTTTACGTTAAGAAAAACCCAATTCACTGAAAAAACAACGATTAAAGTGATGTTAAAGTCAGGTGAAAATTTCAGTGACATTGTAAGGTTTAAAACTAAAAAAACACCCAGAGATTTACCAATTATAATTCTTTGTAGTAACTATAACTCGTGTCTTAAAGTAAGTATAACTCGTGCAGCTAATTTTCCCACATATCACATCACTCATGAAATAATCCATAGCATCATTGATAACACCAATGCAACGTTTGAAATTACATCACTGATGACAAAACTGCATGACAAAGGTGTCATAGTTACAAGTTCTTCAAAGCCAGTGTCTCATGGACAGTGGTATGGACAAAAACATCAAAAAGAGTTACAAATGGCAGCCCTCTGTGGCCAGTCACCATGATAAAACAGCGCCATGCACTGAAATACAATTGTGCTTCACATAGTGAAGGAGTAAAGTCCCAACATGTAACAGTTGAGAAGTGTGGCTCAATGATTAAAGCAGCAGACCCTGATGCAGAGGTCTAGCCCGGGACCAGGGTTCAATTCCCCGCCTCGGCGGGTCTTGGGCTCAAAATTCCACGGACCTGATAATTCTCGCCTCGTGCCTATTCTAATCATGGGCCCCACTCTGCAACTCTGGGCAATAGCTTGCTTAATCTCCACAACGGCCCCCACAATGCTAAGGATGCCTGGCCTCCACCTTGGGGGTGCCCAGGAGTGGACGCCTCACAGGGAAAGCCAGGATGGGTTCCACAGCGGTATACGTAGAAGCGCCTTGAGACCCTTGCGGGTGAGTAGTGCGCTATACAAGTAACAATTTACAACAGTTAGGATCAAGTGGGGATTAGGGTGAACTTGTGATCATGTCCTGACAGCACATTCTACCACTTTCCCAGCATCCCTTGGATAAAATGATCATTGCCTTTACCTAACTTTTTGTGTCATTTACATGTTTTTTCATGAAATGACTGCATCTGTATAAGGCACAGTAAGAGTAAGTCATGTCAGTGTGTAGTATATGAGAGCACCAATGCTTGCCAGGTAGGCCCAATTGCATTACTTTGGATTTAGACCTGAAACAGCATGCCTGCAATTTACTCTTCCCAGTAGCTCCATCCAGGTCAGTTAGCACAAACATTCGATTGACTGATCTTTAAATAATAGAAACTAATGCTCTCTCTCTCATACTCTATATTTGATGAGTTTTATTTGAGGAAGTCTTCGTTTTTTTATGAAAGACACTTTCAATCTTTGTACCTGTCAGTTTCAAATAGAATATTGATTCAAATAACCACTCATTAATATAATAGGGCTAGGAATAGAGTGTTACCGCCCGAAAGAAACATATTGATCATTTGGGATTGCTATAGCAATACTGAAACTGGATAAAAGCTCGTTAGAGTTGTTAAAGAATTATAGTTATTTATAGAAAGGAATTAAAGTCTTATTGAATAAAATGTTAATTATGTGGATTCTGCTCACAGAGTGTGATTTGATGAGGCTAATTCCACGCTCTGAATACATATGGAAAAACAACACAAACGGATAAGGAGCAAAACCTTTCCTTTCAAGGTAGCATTGTCAATCATTACTAACATCCATGAATAACATTGGCAAAACATTGTGGGGCAGATTTATGATGCCCTTGCGCCACAATTGCGTCACTTTATTTGACGCAACTGCGCCCTATTTACAACGTGTGGCATCTAGGAGATGCGTCACGTTGTAAAGCCCTGCGCCATAAGGAGGCATTCCTGCGCAGGGGGGGGCGTTCCAGCACAGGAACGCCTCCTGAAAGTGGCTGAGTGAAATCTATGAGATTTCACTCAGTCACTTTCTGGCCAATGCTGCGTCAAAACCCTGTGCCTACTTGAAGCAGGCGTAGGTCTTGATGCAGCATTGTGTAGATGCGGCACCCCCGAGCCTTCCTGGAGCTGCTTTGCGCTTGCGACGCAACTCCAGCAATGCGCCACATTTCCGGCACAGATGTGTCACGCATCTGTGCCGTTTTTGCACCATGGTGCGCCGCATTATAAATGCGGTACAAAAGGGGGTGGTGATGGACGGAGCATCTGAATCAATCAAACACACACACCCAGTCAAAAGATCTGGGTTTAATCCATCTCCGTCCATCACCACCCCCTTTTGTACCGCATTATAAATGCGGCGCACCATGGGTGGCGGAGCTGTGGCGCACTGTGGCGCACGTTAACTGGCGCATCCCTGGGGATGCGCCAGTTAACATAAATCTGCCCCATAATTTGTTACAGAAATCCGAGTAATTCAGAAAAAGGAGTCTGAATGTTTACACATCAGAATTCAAACTGTGCAGCACGTGAGATTATTTAAGACATATCACCTGATTGTGAGTTGCAAAGTAGTGACAGTAGGGTACATTCACAAGAGAATTCACACCGGTACCGTGCATTTGCAAGCTAATTCTCATGAAATGGGGAATTACCATATGGGACCGGATTAACCTATTGCAAAACCACATGGAATTCCACATTTCATCAAGTATAAAGTATATATTTACCATTTACAAGCCAATAGGTATGGCATGCTTGATTCAATGGTATTTTTTTAAACTTTTTTATTGCAGGCATATGCCACACTAGTCACCATACATTTTCAGTAACAAATTTAAAATAAAAAAACATTTACTGATGTGACCTTGTTACTAGTGATGTTTTTAAATAAACATTTTAGTTGTGCCATACATTTTATTGTGATTATTTGTAAATACAATAATATATATAAACTAACCTAACCAAGCATTCAATGTCATGTAAACATTTTAGAAAAAAACTGTAAAAACCGAAGACAGAAAATAAATCACCATCTAACTGGGTATTAGGATGAATGCGCAGCCAAGAACTCGCATTCATGTGAGGCTGATTTGAAGTTGATCCATGTTTCACAGAGCAGGCAGCAACCCGCCGGAACTTTTAAAAGGGGTTCGAGATCCCCCTTGCAGGCGGGTGCAATGAGTGACTGCACCTGCCTGCAAGGGGATGTTTGGGGATCCATGGCACCCCTTCCACCCCCCGCACCCCCCCCCCCCCCCCCAGAGGGCTGCTATCAGGGAGTGCATGAATAGTGCACCACTTTTAGGTGACGCACTGTTAGTGCACCTCCTGCCAACTTCTTTGCCTCTGTGCCCATGTCGGTAATATGGCGCAGGTGCAGAGGAAAAGGGATTACCTCATTTGCATGGGGCCACGCCCCCATGCAAATGAGCGAATGCCCTTTGATGATCGTGCTGGCACTTTATGTGCACCACCACTAATGGTATTACAGAAGGGGACACACAAGCATCTGCAGCCCCTTCTGTAATACAGAACAGGTGCCCCAGTAATGCAGCCCCTGGAGTTTAAAGTTAGTATAAATAAATTACAACGCTTTTATAACTAGGTTTCTCACTAGAAAAAGGAACTAATTTTAGGTGGGTGTGAACAATATGCTCAGGCTTTGTGAAGTGAAGGGATACAAATTTTAAATTGTTCTGAACCACTGCCGGCTGACCAAAGGTCCCAATATGTGTGTGCATTATATATATTTTGTTTTGAAGAAATAATCTAGCAAGGCAGTTAAAGCTATCTCAAAGGTCAGACCAAAACATTCAATTTTGGATATATCAAAAACTGGCCACAAAAAAAAGAAAAGCAGTACATTTTCCAATCTCCTAGTACCTTGATATACTCGTTAAGCTTTCAGTCCTAGGGCCTTATTTATGAAGGACTTGCGCCGCCGGTGCGTCACTTTTTCCCATGTTAAAAGTAACGCACCGGCGGCGCAAGTCCTTCATAAATAAGGCCCCTAGTTTCTACTAAACGTATTTGCACACTCCTTTGTAAGTGTAATCCCAAGGCACCATACACGGTTAGTCATGTGTGGTTCGGCCTCGCATGAGATGTTTGTGACCAGTTTTTGCATTTTTCTAATGTTTAGCATGAAGCCTACCATAACCCCATTTTTTCAGATTGATTTTCAATTGCTTGTATCACTACTCTGGATTTCCAGCAGCTATACTAAGGTGGTCTGTGTAGGCCATTCTTTTCAGCGAACACCTCATTACAGTAACTGGGTTACTCAAATAAATTTAACAAATGACTGTGCAAATGGTGCCAAATTGCGAGTGTGCATTAGCGGTGTGTACCTTGTCTACTCTCAAACTACTCTTTCATCCATTTTACTACTTTGTAATATATTAACAACATAATTTGCCACCCCCTCAAAACCTGCAGTGGCATAGCAACTGCTTTAATCATTGCCCACAAAATCTCCCTTTCACTGCAGTCAAATGCTTTTTTATGTTCGAGTAGGGCTAATGATAAAGGTGTCTCTGTGTTTTTAAGGATGAGTGTGTTAGAGCAGTGGCCATGTTAGTACATTATTCTGAGCCTCGGATCGCAGCAACCCATGTTGCCTTTGCAGGTATCAAAGTACAGCCCACAATACTCCAAGTGTGAGACAGGAATGCTGGCATTTATCCTAACATTTGTGTGTTTTTACCCACTTTGGTCATCATTAGAGTTTTAAAGGCATGGATATGGCTCGATCAGTAAGATGCGGGGGTGGGGGCGGTGAGAATCGGATTTTCCAACAATCACACTGGCATATAATATTAAAATACATAATATGACAAGAAGGGTGCATTAGAGGGGCTAACAGGGCAGTGGAAAAGGAAACAAATGGAGATTGGTATGGGTACCAAATGAAAGGAAACACAGGGGCAGATTTACCAGCCCTTTTGCCACCGGTTGGTCACATTGCATGATGCACCGGCGGCGCAACCTAGCTTGACTCCAGTGGTGTGGAGTGCCTGGGACCCACGTCTGAGCATCCCCAGCGCACTTATGGTGGCAATTGCAAACAAAACAGGTGATGGACAGAATGTGGATCAATGTCACACATTCACCCCAGTCAAAAGATCCGGGCCCAAATCCATCGTTTTTTTGCACTCCACACTCCACACGGATGCTTGATTCCGTTCTTGGAAGGACATGGCTTTTGTAGTTCGGACTGGACTGTTCCCATGGGGAACAGGGTCAGAGCTGATTTGCATATCGCCATTGTCTAACCCAGGGTGGTGTGGAGTGCAAAAAAACGATGGATTTGGGCCCAGATCTTTTGACTGGGGTGAATGTGTGACATTGATCCACATTCTGTCCATCACCTGTTTTGTTTGCAATTGCCGCCATAAGTGCACTGGGGATGCTCAGACGTGGGTCCCAGGCACTCCACACCTCTGGAGTCAAGCTAGCTGGGCTGATGAGAGGTGTTACCTCGAAACCGGTCCGGTCCTCGTATGCTTGATTCCGTTCTGGGAAGGACATGGCTTTTGTAGTTCGGACTGGACTGTTCCCATGGGGCACAGGGTCAGAGCTGATTTGCATATCGCCATTGTCTAACCCAGGGTGGTGTGGAGTGCAAAAAAACGATGGATTTGGGCCCAGATCTTTTGACTGGGGTGAATGTGTGACATTGATCCACATTCTGTCCATCACCTGTTTTGTTTGCAATTGCCGCCATAAGTGCGCTGGGGATTCTCAGACGTGGGTCCCAGGCACTCCACACCACTGGAGTCAAGCTAGCTGGGCTGATGAAAGGTGTTACCTCGAAACCGGTCCGGTCCTCGGATGCTTGATTCCGTTCTGGGAAGGACATGGCTTTTGTAGTTCGGACTGGACTGTTCCCATGGGGCACAGGGTCAGAGCTGATTTGCATATCGCCATTGTCTAACCCAGGGTGGTGTGGAGTGCAAAAAAACGATGGATTTGGGCCCAGATCTTTTGACTGGGGTGAATGTGTGACATTGATCCACATTCTGTCCATCACCTGTTTTGTTTGCAATTGCCGCCATAAGTGCGCTGGGGATGCTCAGACGTGGGTCCCAGGCACTCCACACCACTGGAGTCAAGCTAGCTGGGCTGATGAGAGGTGTTACCTCGAAACCGGTCCGGTCCTCGGATGCTTGATTCCGTTCTGGGAAGGAGATGGCTTTTGTAGTTCGGACTGGACTGTTCCCATGGGGCACAGGGTCAGAGCTGATTTGCATATCGCCATTGTCTAACCCAGGGTGGTGTGGAGTGCAAAAAAACGATGGATTTGGGCCCAGATCTTTTGACTGGGGTGAATGTGTTACATTGATCCACATTCTGTCCATCACCTGTTTTGTTTGCAATTGCCGCCATAAGTGCGCTGGGGATGCTCAGACGTGGGTCCCAGGCACTCCACACCACTGGAGTCAAGCTAGCTGGGCTGATGAGAGGTGTTACCTCGAAACCGGTCCGGTCCTCGGATGCTTGATTCCGTTCTGGGAAGGACATGGCTTTTGTAATTCGGACTGGACTGTTCCCATGGGGCACAGGGTCAGAGCTGATTTGCATATCCCCATTGTCTAACCCAGGGTGGTGTGGAGTGCAAAAAAACGATGGATTTGGGCCCAGATCTTTTGACTGGGGTGAATGTGTGACATTGATCCACATTCTGTCCATCACCTGTTTTGTTTGCAATTGCCGCCATAAGTGCGCTGGGGATGCTCAGACGTTGGTCCCAGGCACTCCACACCACTGGAGTCAAGCTAGCTGGGCTGATGAGAGGTGTTACCTCGAAACCGGTCCGGTCCTCGGATGCTTGATTCCGTTCTGGGAAGGACATGGCTTTTGTAGTTCGGACTGGACTGTTCCCATGGGGCACAGGGTCAGAGCTGATTTGCATATCGCCATTGTCTAACCCAGGGTGGTGTGGAGTGCAAAAAAACGATGGATTTGGGCCCAGATCTTTTGACTGGGGTGAATGTGTGACATTGATCCACATTCTGTCCATCACCTGTTTTGTTTGCAATTGCCGCCATAAGTGCGCTGGGGATGCTCAGACATGGGTCCCAGGCACTCCACACCACTGGAGTCAAGCTAGCTGGGCTGATGAGAGGTGTTACCTCAAAACCAGTCCGGTCCTCGGATGCTTGATTCCGTTCTGGGAAGGACATGGCTTTTGTAGTTCGGACTGGACTGTTCCCATGGGGCACAGGGTCAGAGCTGATTTGCATATCGCCATTGTCTAACCCAGGGTGGTGTGGAGTGCAAAAAAACGATGGATTTGGGCCCAGATCTTTTGACTGGGGTGAATGTGTGACATTGATCCACATTCTGTCCATCACCTGTTTCTTTTGCGAGTTATATTTATGAGCACAGGTAAAGCCACCCTGCATGACTTTGCCTATGCCTGTAAATATTGCCCCTTTTCACGCAACACTTTGCTTTTTAGGGGTGTGACATGGGTGTTGCTGTGGGTGTTCCTACACAACATCCATGTCCTCTGCTCCATTTCCAGATTCACAATCAATCTTAAATTTGGAAATGTGTCAGAATGCTATAGTGGCGTAGCCAGGGTTGTAGCTATGAGTGGGGGTTGGGGGAGGGTGGGGGGGCCTATTTCATTGCCGCAGCTACTTAAGTGCTATAACTGCTGGCATCCTAGTATTTGCAGCACTCTGCTCTGCACCTACCTGGTATTGCTTTGAGCACCAGGGCAGCGAGGGCACTCCACCTGATCCAAGATTCAGTGGCTGGACCCTCAGTACTGTACAACTGGTGAGCAAATCCAAATGCTGCTCTTCAAATAAGTTGTGAACACATAAAACCAGAAAGGGTGCCTTTTGCATGAGAGGTGGACGAGAAAATAAATTAACAGGGCACAGCCTACCAAGCTCTTGCACTAGCAGAGAGACATGAAAACGGCGTCACTAGGGTTGGTGTCACCCGGTGCGAAACTCATGGTGTCACCCCCCTCACGACTTACCCCATGATGTACATTGGCACATGGACACGAAGTAAATATTTAGTAGGGGGAAGCGCCTGAAGAGAGTATGTGTATATTGGCCAGATAGCATTATAATTCAGACTTGTTTTACGGAGCGTGTCTGACTGCCTCGTACTTTTATGGCACTTGCGTCCACGCTGCTTTTGATAGTGTGCGAGAGGCACTTAATCACAGGGTGGGCCTAGTATAAAGTTCACAGAAGGGGTTGGGGCTCGTGAATAGCGTAGTCTTTTCATGGAGTTCTGAAGAACTGCTCGGCTTCCGCCCCATGGACCCCTCCCTCCACTCGTGACTGCCCAGGTTACCAAGGGAGCGTTGCATGTTTTTGGACTTCTCCTGCACAGAGCATGTCGGACCACCGTGTGACTGGACTGCAGACCCAGATGGTTACACAATCTATGCGCACTAGCTTGTGATGGGAGTCCATGCTCTCTACAGGCGCAGGTTCCTTTAAATTCAGTGGCAGCCTGGTGCCAGTGAGCAGCCGTGCCTCAGTGAAAGCAAGAAAAATTGAAAAAAAGATGAAGTGGAACATGCTTTTATAGCTTCATGTTGCGGCAACGGGATTACTTCTGATATGTATTGTGTACAGGGATTTTTGCTGTTTGTTTTTAATCACAATTAAGTTTCACGTTAAATGTTACACAAAAGCCATGGAATGTCACTGATACAAAAAAAGCACTTAAACGTTGCTAATGTTTTCAGATGCAATCTGAAAAACTTGACAGCTAAGAATGCGTGATATTTGGCGTCTGAAGACAATTTCTGTGGAACAAATAAACAGCAGACAGGGAATGCGACTGGTGTGCGACTCCAGCACCTTGGCTCGGATCAGCACTCAATGCCCCCATTGACAGAAAATGAGTAAAAGCAAACACACGTTACCAAATCCTTTGAAAATAAGCTTTTGGTTTCTTTTGGTTTTTCATATAAATACAATTCTGTTCGGGTGAGTCGGCCCGAGCACTAGAATTAAAAAATTACCTAAAGAAGCCGCGCCGCTGCCGCTTTAGGAATGTACATTAGTTAACAATCGCTAATTACAACAGTACGCTAGTGATATTTGTGAGCACGCACCTGATGAACAGGTCTTTCAATACCAAGGGGGGAGTGAGACCGTAATACAAGCAACTTTCAATTATTGTCTGAAACATCCAACTGGTACTAACTTAATAGGTAGTCAGTGTGACACACTTACACCAGCCAGCCACGACGACTTTCCCTCCCTGCACGGTGAGCAGCGGTCAAGGCCTCGAGTTAAGGACTGGAGTAGGCCTCGCATTTTATCATGGCCTCGGTTCTGCAGCACTCACTGCCTGTTGAGGCACCACCACTGACTTTGGCGGCGGACGGGCCGCGGGTGAGTCAGATCACCAATTCAGGACACAAGTCACCAATCATTGGTGAGAACAAAAACTGTCTGTGCAGCCGTGTTGCACGCCACGGCAAGGACTCCCTGATTCGATTTGAGTCCCCTGCCGCTTCTGCCTCAGTGTGCTCACTACTTCCTCCGGACGTGACGGCAAGGTGCCCCCCACCCCGAGGCCGCCCTCGTAATTAATTGGCAGCATAACTGTATAAACTTACACGGCGCGGCAGGAAATTGCAGCGCCAACCTGGAGCCAGCAGAAGGATCTTTACATTGTAGCCACCTAGCGCTGATGTCTCTCAGTCTCTCTCACAGAGATTAACTATTTATGAAGGGTAGCTGCTGGCACTGGCAGCAACATATCTCTTGGAGCAGAGCACTGCAGGCGCCGCCAGTGATGCGAGTTTTTGCAGCGCACACGTCCGTGGTTCAAACGGAGGTGTCACGGTGTCACCCCCATGTGATGGTGTCACCCGGTGCGCTCCGCACCCCCGCACCCCCCTAGTGACGCCACTGATCTGCAGAGATGTAAACATATGGAAAAACCATTTCAAGATTCAAAAATGTGCATTTCTTAAACATGCTGAAAGCATGACCATTTCAGTTGTTTAAAATTATCAGATTATATCATTGCATTGAGTACATTTAATAAAACTGACCCAGGCAACGTCATTAGTTTACTCTATTAAATCAAACACACACGGTTTTTGTACAGCTACATCCTAAACTCACATAGTTGAAGGTGTTCTCATATGCAATAAGGTAGATAAGGAGGCATGAAGAAATAACATTTTTGCCTAAGATCACACAATTTGTCAAGCGGGGAATCTGCGATTGGCCCCATGTTTTACTGTTTCACATTGTGCAACTTAAATTATCCAGTAGATTGAAATCTGTTTCTCTACTGTTTTTCAACAAAGACCAATGGTTTGAATTTAATAATCATTAATTTCTGAAAGCAGAAGCATTTTACCGTAAAATATCAGATTATGCCACTGCATTTTGAGGCATACATTAAAACTGTTAGTTTTTAAACTAATTTAAAAATATTCCTTTCTCCCTCCAATGCGACAATGCATTTAGTGAACTCTGAGAAGCAAGTCATTTGTCGTGTGTGATCTATATTCATATAGGTGGAGCAACATTATTGCTTATTAAATCAAACAAAGAGGTTTTTCTACTCAGACCATACTAAACTCAAATATTTGAAGATGTTCTCATATTCAATAATGCAGAAAAAGGCATCACAGGGAAATAAAATATACATAGATTTTTCAAGCGGGTCAGTCAGGCTTGATCTCATGTTTCATACTTTCAGATTATGCAGTTTAGAAACTAGATGGGAATCTCTTTTTCTCGTCTGTCTGTTTTATATCAATGGGTAATGGTTCGACTTTCATTCTTTCATTTTTTTCTAATTTTTGTTATTGAACAAACAGGCATGTAAACATCCTATCATTGCATGCAATTAACTTGTTGCACATCATCTGTAGTGCAGGTCGGGGGTACAGTATTTTATGTCATTGGCTTGGGGTAAAGGTCCACCCCTTCCTCAGTCGTTTACTTTGTTTGTACCATTATTCCCCCTCGGCTGCACCCATTTGTGCAAGGATCTGTACTTGTCCCATGCCTTCCATATCTTCTACCACGTTTTAGGGCATCCCCTGCTCTGATATACAGTTTTTTCAGCCAGGCAACACCAGTCTAGGTCTCATTTCCAAGCATTGAGAGTTTCTATTTCTTGTGCACTCCATAATCTAGAGATGATGCGCTTTACCACACCAGAGGATAAAGTTAGCCAATTCTTCACATGAGGAGGCCAGCATGTTTGGCCCCGTGATGCCCAGCAAGTGCCAGCCAGTGTTGAGGGTTATTTGTGTATTGAGGACCGCAGACATCACTCTAGTGATTCAGCTCCAGTATCGCTGCGCTGCAGGGCATCGACTTTCATTCTTAATTCCAGAAATTGGAAGAGTTTGCTTTAAAATATCAGATTATATCACTGCATGGGAGGCATTTATTAAAACTTCAGCGTAAAAACATTCTTACCCCATGCCCATATGACAATGCCATTAATAAACACTATGAGGTAAGAACATTGGGGCATATTACCAAGCAATAGTGATAATTATCGCTATTGCTTGGTTAGAGACAAAAATTTACCGCCGAGCTGCGTCGATTTTTATCGCAGATAAACCTTGGTATTACCAAGGTTTATCGCAAATGCGATAAAAATCGGCCCCAATGCATGAATATCGCTGAAAAGTCAGCGATATTCATGCATTACCGAGCTAATGCTCTTAGCCATGTTATCCACCTCCCATTGGATAACATGGCTAAGAACTGCTCAGGGCAGGTGTTAGCTTTTGGAGATATTCGCGCTTAGTTGGTAATAGGAGATAGCGATGTTAGCGACTGTTTCCAGTCGCTAACATCTTGGCACGCCACTTTGCATGTCATTAGTGATAAATATCACTGACATGCAAAGTGGGCCCCAAGATGGTCGCTATCTCCTACTAGCTGTCGCTAACTGGTGTTAGCGACAGCTAGGTAATAGGGAGATAATTTTATCTCCGCTTTCTTGGCTTTTAAAGCCAAAAAAGCGGAGATAAACCCCCTTGATAATATGCCCCACTGTCATGTATGCTCTACATTCATATTGTATGTGGAGCAACGTTACACCCTATTTAATAAAACAAAGTGGGTTTTTGCAAAGCGCCCATTCTGAGCTCACATTTGGAAGTGTTCTGATATGCGTTAATGAAGAAAAATTTGGAACGCAGAAACAAAATCCTGGTCTAAGTTCACACAATTTGGGGTGGCGAGGAGGCTCAGATCGAACCTAAATTCTGTAGATTCGCATGGTGCAATTTAGCACTAGATTGGAATATATTTATCTCTCCTGTTTTGCAGCAAAGGCTAATACTTTGACTTTCATTCTTGGCTTAGCAGGGGTGTCAGGACAAAGTCACAATAAAGGTCGTCTCACATTGAGGAACTTGAGATGAGCTACAGCAGAAATCTGGCTTGACCTTTTAGTGGCTCGCCCACTTCTATTTTCTCACCACCACAGCCGTTCCTAGCAGGTAGTGCCACTGAGTTGGTTACCCAAGTCCAGTCCCACTATGGCTTACTCTATTGTTTTGTAAACTGGTGCCATATTCAAAGTACCCAAAATATGGTCTGTAGAGGTACACAAGTGTAGCAAAATAAATTATTTCATATTAGCTGGATCTAGTGCTTAATTTGTAAACGACAAAGTGTCAGGTCCCAAAGTTTTGCTCTGAAGCCCAAAGCTGGCACTATTAAAGGGTGGGGTGCCGGATAGCAAGGCTGCATAGTCTTGATTCTATCTCAAGCTTGTTTATTCCACCAACAGACAACCCTACGTTTCTATCTCCCTCTTTTCACATGTTTTTATCCCTTCTTTTTCCCTTTGTCCCTTTTTACCATCTTTTTCCTCATACTTCTTTTCTACTTTTGTGTTTTTCTCTCTCTGGATCTAAATCCGTTGAGGAAAACCAAGTGCCGGTCCCCACAAATTGTGCCAGTGGGCCCCACCTACAACCGCTGGTTCGAATTAAGCAATGACTGGATCATGCCTGAGCATTAGGTGAGGGAGAAGTTGCACAAGTATGAGGAGTTCACCTGTCATAAACTTGGTATTGACTCCCTCCGTGGGGCTTTGACCACATTTCATTTCTACTAATTGTAGTTGCCAGGTTTTTAAAACCATCACAGGCTGTAGGTGTTCGCATAGGAATAAAAAGATTAGTCACGGACATAGCACTATGATATCTTGCAGCTCCATAGACATCATTATTACTATTGTTTTTTGAGGCAATCGAATAGTAAAAATGAAATGGAAATGCTGTCCTCCATTTTAAGATTCCTCTTTTCAGCACAGACATATGGGTGGGGTTGTAAGTGAATCCGGGCTACAGAGATCTGCTGAGTATATCAGAACTAGCTTGCTGTATGCTGACATTTAGCCATTTTCACCAGCAATGTAACACTCTGTAAAGATAGCATGAAAAAAAAAATGTTTCTATTGGATTACTTAAAATGGCAAAGCCACAAATGCTTGACTTGCTGTTCTTTTATCCCCTCTTTTGCAGCAATGGTAGCAAAAGGCAGCAGCTCTGTTCGTAGCATAGCTGCCATATTTACTGGGTCCATGTCTGTCTAGCTACTCCCCACCCGTTTTTTTCTTTTAATTCTGAGACTTCTAGCCCAAGTTTTATAATGGGGCAAGCAAGGCTAGAAGAAGGGCTGGACTGGCCGTAGCGGGCACCGGGTGTCTACCTGGTGGGCCGCCAGGGTCGGGGGCCATTTTGGGCCCCTGGGGGCATTTTTGTTACAGGGCCGTTTGGTCCCTGTAACAAAATCGGTAGTAATCGGCCATGGCATGGACCTCAGCCACAACCCCAACAAAACCCAGGGGGGCCAGCTGAGCTCTTTGATAGGGCCGGATTTGGTTCCCAGTCCGGCCCTGGCTAGAAGTACCAGAATGCAAATGAAAAGCCTAGACTGCAGCAGCTAGTTGCAAGTTGACGTAGGAACTTTGACAGGTCTGTGATAAAGGGACACCTGTCTTCACACCATGCTGAATATGAGATTTGATCTGATAGATGTGTGAGGCACATTTGCTTGTGCTCATCGAACCTCACAAAATGACGAGTATTTCATTATGAGCCAGATATACGACTGTTTTTGGTGATTGCAAAAAGGAAAATCGGGCCATTTGCAAATGCTAAAATGTGTGGTGGTATGTAAAAACCCCTATTTTGCAAGCCAGTAACCAATTACTGATGGGCAAAATAGGGTTGGCGAGTCGCTATTAGGAAGGGGCGTGCCAAAGGCGTCCCTTCCCAATAGCGAATAACACTTGTATGTATGATTGTTTTGCGACCGCGGTCACAAAACACTCGTAGTTTACCACATACTTCAAGTAGGAGGTAAGCCATTCGCAAACAGGAAGGGGTCTCCAGGGGACCCCTTTGTGAATGGATGCGAAAATATTTTTTAAGAGCAGGCAGTGGTCCCACAGACCACTGCCTACTCTTAAAAAATTAAAACAAAAACGTTTCATTTTTCTTTTTTAAATGCATCCTGTTGTCCTTTAAGGAAAACGGGCTGCATTTAAAAAAAAAACCTACTTTATTGAAAAGCAGTCACTGACATGGCAGGTCCACCATCACTGCAAGTGCTGGCCATTCTCAATGGGTTGCAAATTGAGACCTGCCTCATGAACATTGATGAGGCAGGTCATTTGCGACCCCATTATGAATCGCAAACAGTGTCTGAGACACTGTTGTACATTCAATTTTGCGAGTCACAAATTGCAAGTTGCAAATTGGACTGGTCGAACATCTGGCCCTTAGTGAAATATATCGGCACACTAGGACATATGTAATAAAAAAGAAACTATCCCAGCAAATCTGAAACATCTGGTCACCTTAAATGGCATCTCACTTTGCCCTAGAGTACCATGAGGTCTACTGTAAACAGTCATCTGATCCTGATAAAAAATAATAGTACCAGAAATGTGCAGCATAGTTTGCCTTTTTCCTATAAAAGGTAAAGCTCTGTAGAGTTGGTTGTGGCCTGTCGTGCGCTATACAAATTACTAAACTTGAACTTGTCATTATGACTATGAAACCTGTGTTTCTCAACAAACCTGAATTATTTCCCGGATTTCATGGCTCCTTGTGTGAACCATAGGTTTCAATGAGACTGCATTTTGTGCAGTGAAATTGCCCAGGTATGTAGGGCAGATATATAGCCAGACAGACAGACAGACGGACGGACGGACGGACGGACGGACAGACAGACAGACAGGCAGACAGAAAGACACACGGACGGACGGACGACGGACGGATGGACGGACGGATAGATAGAGAGAGAGAGAGAGATAGACAGATAGATAGATAGATAGATTGATAGATAGATAGATAGATAGATAGATAGATAGATAGATAGATAGATAGATAGATAGATAGATAGATAGATTGATAGATAGATAGATAGATCGATATCAACAGCTTGAGACACAGAGATAGTTATGTTATGTTAAGTTATATTTAATTTATACAGCGCATGGCTACTCGAAAGTGTCCCGGCGCTAGCTACAGAAAAAAGAAAAATGCACACCTATCAGAGATTAAAAAATCAACGTTTTAAGTTTTTTCTTGAACAGCAGTGGCTCCTGGATACCCCGAAGAGCCAAGGGCAGCTTATTCCAGGCAAGACCCACCTTACGCACAAAAGAATTCCCACCAAGTCTTTGGCGATTAAACCTAGGGGTCTGTATCAACAGAGCAGACAAACGCAGATGTCTCCCTGGTGTGTAGAAGGCAAACCTCTTCTGCAGGTAGATAAGACCCATACCATATAGGAGGGGGTGGGCGCACACTGCCTCACACTCCAGCACTCAGTTTGCCCCGATGCATCATAATAAATGCAGTTCATGATAACATAGAAGAAAGTGTTATCATGCACTGCATTTATTATGATGCATTGGGGCAAACTGAGTGCTGGAGGGTGAGGCAGTGTGCGCCCACCCCCTTCCCAGGACCCATACCATAAAGTGCTCGATGAGCGATTGACAACATTTTAAATTTCAGACAAGATTCTACTGCAAGCCAATGCAAGGAGCTCAGATGGGTGCGAACACTATGCCTTGACGACAGACCCAAAAGAAGTCTGGCCGCTGAGTTTTGGACAACTAGCAATTTCTTAGCAAGAAAGCCCGGACTGCTCACCAAAAGAGAGTTGGCATAGTTTAAGCGGGACAAAATCAGGACCCAGACCACAGTTTCTTTGGCACTACCTGGTAGGAGGGGAAGAAACTTCCTTAAAGTTTTCAGGGTGCCAAAGCAGGTCCCGGCCAGCTTCTTTACTTGTGTCACAAAAATGAAATTTTTGTCAAACCAGAAGCCAAGTTTCTTTGCGGCGCCTTTACCCGCAATCGGACGTGAAAAACCAGGAGTCCAGAGCTTCTCTCTGAAATCTGCCGAAAAAGAACCATACAGCCGCACTTCAGACTTTCCTTCATTACATTTCAGCTGAGCATTTGCCGGCCAGTGAAAGACTGAAGACAGACAGTTTTGGGCTGCCAAAACCGAATCATCCTCTCTGCTCCAAGAAAACAGCAACTGGGTATCGTCAGAATAGGCAATCACTTTAGCCCCCAATGACTCCGCAAGGTAAACCAGCGGAGTCACATAGATGTTAAAAAGCAGGGGGCTAAGTGATGACCCCTGTGGAACGCCAGTAGTCACCTGCATAGGCGCAGAGGCACACGGAGGGAGCCAAACCTGCTGCAACCATCCTTCCAGGAAGGACCTGATCCATTGCAGAGCCGGGCCAGAAATGCCTATTTCCAATAAAGGGTCGAGGAGCAGGGAGTGAGGCACAGTGTCAAATGCCGCCGAGAGATCAAGCATAACCAAGGCTGCTCTCCCACCTGCATCCAAACACTCCCGAATCGCCTCCGTCACCTCTAGCAGTGCTGACTCGCTGCTATACGAAGCACGGAAGCCAGATTGTGCAGGATGAAGCAGACCAGAGGCCTCAACATAGTTGGTGACTTGAGACATAACCACCTTCTCGCATACCTTCGCCAAACTTGGCAAAAGCTAGATGGGGCGGTAATTGTCATGTAACAGAGGGTCAAGTGACGACTTCTTGAATAGAGGAAGAATCAGCGCCTTTTTCCATAGCATTGGAACGTGAGCCTCATGAAGTGATTTATTAACCAAAAAATGAACTTCTAGATTAATGGTGTCTGCCACTTCAGACAAAAGCCTGGCTGCACATGGGTCATTAGGTGAACCCGACTTAATGGCTTTTAGGATTCTAAGAGAGCTGGAAAAATCGACCGACCTAAATGCAGAAAAAGTGGGGGCAGATTCTACCATTGCCAATACAGCACCTGTGGGCTTCCTGCTAGAAGACAAACACGTCTCTTGTATACTAATTATCTTGTCTCTTAAGAATTTCGCCAAAGTGTTGCACCAAGTCTCTGAGACAGGTGCAGCCGCCGCCAGGGCACTGGGGGCCAAGAAATTCTGCACAATTGCAATAGCCGCATAATAGTTTTTGCTTAGCTCTAAGATTGTGTTTCTCAGTAGAGCAATAGCCGCTGGAGCGCCATGCTCTTTCCAATATTTTGCATGCATGTTTCAAATTCCTCAGTTCAGGTGTGAACCAAGGCTTAGAGGGAGACTCTCTCCTCAACTTTGGTAGCCATGGTGCCGACAAAGTAGCAACCGACTTTGAGATCCAGTCAGCAAAATGAGCAAGATTAACCTCCAGGTCCCCCAAAAGGGAGGGCCGTGAAGCTGCCAGGAGGCCACTGAGCTGACCTGGGTCCATCTTCCTAGTAGATGGGGCGGTGGCGGTTGCTCGATCGAGAATAGTGCTTCATATCCCGTGAAAAAAATATGGGAAAATGATCTGACCAAGCGACCGGCCTCGCCCTCACCACCGATATAGGTAAGTTTGACCAGATGATGTCCAGAGGTGCCCTCCTTGATGGGTGGGGAACATAACTCTTTGTGAAAGATTAGCCAAGTGAAGGGAGTCCAGAAGAGCTATAGAATCGGTCATCTCAATATGGTCAAGATGGAGATTTACATCCGCCAGAAAGACGTAATTCGAGAATCGCAATGCCCGCTCTGCCAGTGCCTCCCCACACGTATTCAAAAAGCCCCTGGCTGCCCCAGGTGGCCGATAAATCAGAGACCCTCCCAGCGTAAAATGTGCAGAAAGTTGTAGGCTAAAGTCCAGAACCTCACAGTCACCCCAAAGGGTGGATATTTCACTGTGAATGGTTCAGCATTCCCTATACCAAATAGCCAGCCACCTCTGCCTACGGGGCGATCCACCCAGTGGACTTTAAAGCCAACAGGTGTAGCCAAGGCCACAATGGGATTGGAAAAGGCATCAAGCCAGGTCTCTGTAAAAAAACAATAGATCTAATCCATTATCAGTAATCAGATTAGCCACATCTACATAGTCCTTCTTCACTGATCTAGCATTGATGAGGTAAGCGCTAATATTCCCAGGCCTAAGTATGTCAGCAGACATATCAATCGACGGAAGCTCCGGTGAAAAGATGAACCCACAGTCCACATAAACACAAACCCTTGTAGGCCCTGCCAACATGCCACTATGAGAAGGGCAGGGAAAAGGTCAGAGGGTTTTCAATAGCTCACTCGATAGGTGCATGACATTACTGCTCCCTGATTCGCTTCGAGCAGAGTGGCTCGCCCTGAGCGCTGACTTGGCGCTGACGGGTGCAGACGGGCGTGCCTCGGCGCGTCCGCTGCGCGTCCGAGCAGATGCCATTTAAATAAAGTGTGGCTAAAGCCAGCATGCAGTGTGAACAACTGGACCGCTGACCACGAACAATGCGGGTTGCTTCCAATATGGACACTAGCCCTCAGTAATCTCCAACGAGTGCAGCCCAAGGAGTGTGGGTCTAGTGCATTCAATTTAAAATTTCAGCTCATGTCAACGATGAGAGTATTCCTACAATTTTTTTAAAAAATATTTCTAAAATGCCATAGTAGGAAATAAAAACTTTCCCCCCAATTGACACAGCCAAACAAACAGAAAAGCGCTTTTTCAATTGAAAAAAGCGAGCGAAATAACCTTTTTTTCAAGCGCCGCACGACCCCGTTAAATAGGGTTTGCCTAAAGCCGGCGTGCAGCATGAACAACTGGACTGCTGACCACGAACAACGCGGGTCGCGTCCAAGATGGCCGCTAGCCCTCAGTAGTCTCCCACGAGTGCAGCCCAAGGAGCATGGGTCTAGTGCATTCAATTTAAAATTTCAGATCGTGTCAAAGATGAGAGAATTCCTACAATTTATTTTTAAATTAAAATAATTCTAAAATGCGACAGTTCGAAATAAAAACTTTACCCCCAATTGACACAGCCAAACAAACAGAAAAGTGCTTTTTCAATTTAAGAAAGCGAGCGAAATAACCTTTTTCCAAGTCAGCTAGTGATGGGTAGACAGACAGCTAGATATATATGCAGGTGCCATTCACAGAAACAGATAAAGACAAAGTTAGAGGTACATACATATATTAACAGAGATAGGTATTTAGATTATAGATAGTAAAATAACTAGCTAAGAACAGAAACAGATGTATTTTCCTGTTTCTTCATTGACCTCTCTGTTGTTAGTTCTTCCTCTACCTTCGTTGTCTATATCTTTGTATATCCCTTTCTCACTTTCAGTCTGTCTATCTCACATACTGACTCTCTGTGCCTCTCCCTTCTGTCTCTCCCTGCCTCTTCTAGCTTTTCTTTTTTTATCCTTTGTCTTTGTCTCTATCTTCATCATCTGTCTTTCTTTTCCTTGTCAACTGTCTTGTCTCTCTGTCTTTTTATGTCTCTCAGTGTCTTTATGACCTTTAGGTCTCCTGTATGTCTCCCTCCCACATCTTACTTTAACTACACCTTTATCCATCTCTCCCAGTCTTCATCTCTGTCCACTTGTCTTCCTCTGCCTTTTACTTTCTCTGTGTCTGTCTCTCATTTTGTCTTTCTGTGTCTTGTCTTTGCTGCTCCATGTCTCCTTTGATGTCTCTTTCCACCTCATATTCTTTCTGCTTTTCCATGTTTTCTCTCTCCCATCATTCCCTACTTCTTCAGCTTTCTGCCTTTCAGTGTCTTTATATATTTTTCTCTCACTCTCCATCTATTTTCTAATTGCATCCAGTTTTATCTGACTTTGTATCTCCCTATCGTTTTCTTTCTTCTCTTGTTTCTTTTTTCATCCCTGCCCTCCTTATACATCGTCCCACTCTCTTCTTCTCTATCTCTCCCATCTTTTCCTGTCTGTATCTCCTTCTCCTTGGTCATTTTTAATGTCATGGGATGGTGTGTCTTTTGGAGTCTGGTAACTAGCTGGACTACATGTGTACATGTCTATTATATCTCTAAGTAGGCCCTAGTAGATGTGATTTCTGGCTCCCTTGCAGGCCTCACAAGCTACGATATGCAGAACAGAAATACAATATTATTTCATGTACAGCATTGTCAAGGTTTTGTGTTTTAAAACTTTTATTTGGAATTGTGCATCATATATATTATAGAAGAAAGAAAGAAAGCATCAAAAGAGCACTATTTGCACGATTGCTGATGTAAGTTTAGGAGTGTAATCTAAGGACTCATGTGTGTTGCTCTGTATGGGTTTAACGGTATCACTGAGAACATACATATTAGTAGACAGTCTGTTTCTGAACTTTTTGTTCAATGTTATTATATAGTGGCTGAATATTCCCCTAATGTAGGCAGTTACATGTCTTTATTTTCCTTTCTGTGAACAGGTACTTAGTGAGACACCTTGAAGCTGCGGCAACATGTAGGTCATTGGTTTGAATCTCTGACAAAAGAAACTCAATCTTTGATCCTTCTGAGGATGAAAATTAGAGTATCTTTAAACTGAGTAATAGTAATAGCGGTTACAGCACTTCAAATTCAAACTGCAAAACTGGTGCATACCTACAAGTATGTAAACAGAACAAACATCTCCCGACATCCAGGTACACAAAAGTGAAAATGCCAACAAACACACATGCTTAAAGACTAGGCACATATGTACCCATGTCAACATACATATATGTTTCCATAAACATAGATCACCTGACAATCAGTCACTGATACACACAGACCCAGAGACATGTTGTATGATATATTGGTGACTTACGAAGAACTTTAGGAAGGAACTTTAGGAAGGCTGTATAAAAGTGTTTGACCTCCAGGAGAGCTGAAAGAGAGAATAAGGGGGACGGAAGGGAGGAATCTGCCTTTTAAACAGCATAACTTTACTGAAAGTGGAGCAGTAGGTGGTAGGCATTTGCTTGTCAGAGAAAGCTGAAAGGTAAAATAGTCTAAAGTATAAGAAAAATGACCAACGAGGGCAGGAGGTATAAATTAACCCCTTCGATGCTGATGACGGAGCGGTTCCGTCATGAGCATCGGTTGGGCTGTGCTGATGACGGAACCGCTCCGTCATCAGCACAGCCCTCGGGGGGAGCGCTGGCGCTCCCCCCCCTGGGGCACCGATCATGTTGGCAGTAGTGGGGGTGGCAGCGGAAGACTTTCCGCTGCCCCCTCCCACCCCCGCACTTCCTGGTGACGTCAGCGTGCTATTGCGCACGCCGACGTCATCAGGAAGTGCTAGACGCGCTGGAAGCCATTTGCTTCCAGCGCGTCAAGCAGGTAGGTGTGTTTCCTGCTCTCCGGTGGGGCGGGTGGCTGTTTCTCAGTGCCTTGAGGCATCAGGGGGGAGGAAACACTGTTTCCTCTCCCCTGATGTCCCAATGCAGGGCATTCCTGGTTCAGGTCCGCGCACAGCATCGCGATCCTGCACCAGGAATGCCCCACTAGAAACCAGGGATGTTTTTTTTGGAAAAGGAAGCGACCCCTTGGGCAAGGGCCGCTTCCAGGGGCACATAAATTTGAGACAGACTTTTCTGCCCCCCCTGGGGGCAGATCACCCGATTTAGCGCGTGATCTGGACCCAGGGGGGCAGAAAAGCCCACTGGACACCAGGGATTATTTTTTTGATGAAAAGAAGCGACCCCTTGGGTAAGGGTCGCTTCCTGGGGCATGTAATTTTTGTTTAGTATTTGCTGCCCCCCCGTGGGGGCAGATCGACCATTTTTTACGGGAATCTGGACTCGGGGGGGGGGGCAGGAAAGCCCACTAGACACCAGGGATTGTGTTTATATTAGTAAAGGAAGCGACCCCTTGGGCAAGGGTCGCTTCCAGGGGCATAAAAATTCAGTGTAGACTTTTCTGCCCCCCCGGGGCAGATCGCCCGTGTTAATGCGTGATCTGGACCCAGAGGGGGCAGAAAAGCTCACTGGACACCAGGGATTATTATTTTTGTTGATAGGAAGCAACCCCTTGGGTAAGGGTCACTTCCTGGGGCATATTATTTTAGTTTAGACTTTTCTGCCCCCCCTGGGGGTAGATTGCCCGTTTCTTTAGGGGAATTCGGACCCAGGGGTTGCAGAAAAGCCCACTAGACACCAGAGATTGTGTTTATATTAGCAAAGGAAGTGACCCCTTGGGCAAGGGTCGCTTCCAGGGGCATATAAATTTAGTATAGACCTTTCTGCCCCCCTGGGGGCAGATCGCCCGTGTTAGCGCGTGATCTGGACGGGGGGGGCAGAAAAGGCCACTAGACACCAGGGATTATTATCATATTTATAAAGGAAGCGACCCCTTGGGCAAGGGTCGCTTCCAGGGGGGCAGATCGGCTGATTTTTTTTACCGTTTCTGGACCCAGGGGGATAGAAAAGCCCACTAGACTCCAGGGATTGTTTTTATTTTATAGGGAGCGGCCCCTTGGCCAAGGGTTGCTTCCTTGGGCCCATTTGTTTTCAAAAGTATGTTCTGCCGTGTCTTTATTTGGCCTCTCTGCCCTCTGTAGGGTTGCTTCCAGGGGGCCCTCGTTTATAATGATTTACTTTCTGCCCCTCATGGGGACAGACACTCCATTTGTGACATAGCCTGTTGTAATGTGAGTTGTTTTTGTTTCTTCTAATGTGTATTGTTTTATTTTCTCTTTAGATTGTTGCAGTGTGCGGTTCCTTTACTGGTGGTTCTGTTGCTCTGCTGTTTCTGTAGTTGCATCTGTTTGGTGAGAGACCTTTTTATGTTCAATTGTAATGTAATTGTTTATTTTGCAAAGTGTGCAGTAATACAAGTATGTTTGGTTTCTGTTTTTTGTGATTGTAAAACATGTTTTGCATTTGTTTTTTTTTTCTTCTTTCTAGTGGGATATCGTTGCCTATTTGCTGTGTCTTTGCAGAGTAGGTGCTGGTGAGTGTAGTTGTCTCTTGTAAGAGAATTGTATATTTTTTCTAAATATAGATATTTGTGATAAAGGCTTACATTTTTTTACTTACTTTGCACAGTGTTGGGGTTGTTGAGTTGCTTGTGCAGACTCCTTTATTTGTAAGAATAATGGCTAGCCACCGGATTACCGCTCAGCAAGTTGTTGGAATGCTTTTTGATTCTTCCTCTGACCATGGTGCTGAGAGTGACTCTGATTCTGAGGCAGAGGTGGGAGGTGAAGATTCTGGTAGTGAGTTTTCTCTGCGCATGGCATCGTCTGATGATGAAGATACCCTGAGTGCTGATGAAGCTATTTTTGTTGTGGATGAAGTGCCTGTGGTAGAGGAGGACATTGATGTGCCGATAGTGCGGCAAGAGGCATCTGGGGTGCAGCGTAAAGCTGCTAGACTTCACGTTGGTGTAGTGCGGCAAGAGGCAGCTGGGCGGCAGCCTGGGGCTGCTAGACTTCCAGTTGGTGTAGCGAGACAAGAGGCAGCTGGGCGGCAGCCTGAGGCTGCAAGACTTGTCGATGAAAGTTCTGACCTCTGGGTTGTCCCAGGCATGGTGCAGCCGGCATTGCCTGAATTTACTGGTGTTCCAGGGTGTAGGGTGAACACTGAGAACTTTTTGCCAATTGATTTTTTCAAGTTGTTTATGTATGATGTGTTTTTGGCAGAGATTGTAGAGCAGACTAATGCAGAACAGTTTTTGAGGGAGAATAGTGCCAGCCTTAAGCCCCACGCTAGAGCTACCCGGTGGACTCCCACAAATTTGGAGGAGATGAAAAAGTTTTTGGGTTTAACTTTTTTGATGGGCTTACTTAGGAAACCATAAATGGCTTTATATTGGTCTAGTCCCTTGATGGCAACAGCTATATTTCCAGCAGTCATGAGTCGTGATAGGCATTTGCTTCTGCTTCGGATGATGCATTTTGTTGACAATGGTGATGCTTTGCCAAGAGATCACCCTGATTGTGACCGTCTTTTCAAGATTCGGCCTGTCCTTGATCATTTTGTTGATCGATTTCCTGAGATCTTTTATCCTGGGAAAGAAATTGCAGTGGATGAGTCTTTGGTGGTGTTCAAGGGCCGCTTGGTATTTAGGCAATACATTCCTAGTAAGAGGGCACGCTATGGAATTAATCTTTAAATGCTGTGTGACAGTTGGACTGGATATGTCTCTAATTTCAGGGTGTACACCGGTAAGGAATCCAGGATTAACCCTCCTGGTTGTCCGTCCACTTTTGGAGTGACTGAGAAAATTGTGTGGGAACTTGGTAGAGGATTTTTTAACAAAGGCCATCATTTATATGTAGATAACTTCTACACTGGTGTGCGGTTGTTCAGGGAATTGGCCAAAGTGGACACTGTTGCTTGTGGCACAATCCGCTCTAACCGTAAAGGTTTCCCAAAAGAACTTGTTTGTCAAAAGCTTGCTTAGGGACAGTGCAGTGCATTGCGTTGTGAGGAGCTTTTAGCTGTGAAGTTTTCAGACAGGAGAGATGTCTACATGTTGACTTCCATACATGATGAAAGCACTGAAGCGGTGACTGTTTGGGGTCAGGTTGCAGAAGTGCGCAAATATGTGTGCATTATGGACTATAATAGGCACATGGGTGGTGTTGACAGAGTAGATCAGAGGTTGGAACCGTATGCTGCTCTTCCTAAGTCTTACATTTGGTACAAGAAGTTGGCTATCTATCTTTTCCACTTGGCAAACTTTAATGCTTTTGTTGTGTTCATGTAATCTTGTACTCAGTCAAAGATGACTTTTGTAAAGTTTCAGGAGTCTGTAAAAGGCAGCCTTGTTTTAGTGGAACAGGCAAGTGTTCCTAGAGTTGGAGTGGTGGAGGATGTTGCCAGATTGAAAGATCGCCACTTTCTTCATCAAATTCCTCCTATAACCTCAAAAGACTTTCCCAGTCGGAGATGTAGAGTCTGTTCGCGAAGAGGTTTGCGGAAGGGGACGTATGTACTGCCCCGACTGTCCTTCTAACCCTGGGCTGTGTGTGCCTGCTTGTTTTAGAATGTACCACACACAAAAGAATGTTTGGGAGCATCCATGAGTGGTAAAGTGAACAGGCTGGTCTCTATTCTTTAAAACGTATTGTTTAGTTTCACAGTTTGGCATTTGTGTAGTGTATTTAGATTTAGTTGTTGTGTTAGTAGATTTGTATCAATTTGCAATTTGTTTCTGTTTTTTATTTGTATTTAAAAAAAACTAAAGTATGATGTTGGTTTGCGTGTAGAGGCCATTGTCTGACGGTGTGCATAGTTTGGCGCTTGGCTGGCGGTGTCTGTGGACTGGTGCTTGGCTGGCGGTGTCTGTGGACTGGTGCTTGGCTGGTGGTGTGCGTGGTCTTGCGCTTGCCTGGTGGTGTGTTGGGATTGGTGCTTGGCTGGTGGTGTGCCTGGGCTGGAGCTTGGCTGGCGGTGTGTGTGGAGTGGCGCTTTCCTGGTGGTCTGTGTGGACTAGTGTTTGGCTGGTGGTGTGTGTTGTCTGGTGTTTGGTTGGCGGTGTGCATGGTCTTGCGCTTGCCTGTTGGTGTGTTTGGATTGGTGCTTGGCTGGTGGTGTGCCTGGACTTGTACTTGGCTGGCTATGTGTGTAGAGTGGTGCTGTCCTGGCGGTGTGTGTGGACAGGTGCTTGCCTGGCGGTATGCGTGGTCTGGTGTTTGGTTGGCGGTGTGCGTGCTCTTGCGCTTGCCTTGTGTTGTGTTTGGATTGGTGCTTGGCTGGTGGTGTGTGTGGAGTGGCACTTGGCTGGTAATGTGTGTGGAGTGGCACTTGGCTGGTGGTATGTGTGGAGTGATACTTGGCTGTCTTTGCACGGAGTGGTGCTTGGCTGGCGGTGTGTGTGGAGTGGCGCTTGGCTGGATGGTGTGCGTGGAGTGGTACTTGGCTGTCTGTGCACAGAGTGGTGCTTGGCTGGTGGTGTGTGTGGAGTGGCGCTTGGCTGGATGGTGTGCGTGGAGTGGTACTTGGCTGTCTGTGCACGGAGTGGTGATTGGCTGGCGGTGTGTGTGGATTGGCGCTTGGCTGGATGGTGTGCGTGGAGTGGTACTTGGCTGTCTGTGCATGGAGTGGTGCTTGGCTGGTGGTGTGTGTGGAGTGGCACTTGGCTGGCGGTGTGCGTGGAGTGGTGCTTTGCTGGTGGTGTGCGTGGAGTGGCGCTTGGCTGGTGGTGTGTGTGGAGTGGCGCTTGGCTGGTGGTGTGCGTGGAGTAGTACTTGGCTGTCTGTGCATGGAGTGGTGCTTGGCTGGCGGTGTGTGTGGAGTGACGCTTGGCTTGCGGTGTGCGTGGAGTGGTGCTTGGCTGGTGGTGTGTTTGGAGTGGTACTTGGCTGTTGGTGTGCGCTGAGTGGTGTTTGGCTGGCGGTGTGCATGGTCTGGTGCTTGGATGGTGGTGTGGGTGGACTGGCGCTCGGCTGGCGGTGTGTGAGTAGTTACTTTCTGTTGGTCACTACACACACTGCTAGTTGAGTGACACTCCACGCAGTCCATCATTTTGTGTAGTTGTAGTGTCAGAAATGTGGGCGTGTGAAAGTGATGGGCCCTTGAATGGACCTGTCTGCTGTGTTGTAATGTGATGGGTCCGCTGCTGGCGGTGTGAATGTTTTGTATGTGTCACACGTACGAAAGGTGTACGAATGGCCTGTAAAGAGGTTGGTGCCTTGACGTGGCTTTACAGCTCACGAGCTGTGAGTCAGTGGTTCAGTTTATCATACTTTCAATTATATGCCGGGTATTTCATTTTTGTGAAAATACTTGCGAATACAATTGTATGTACTGAATCATCACTCACCATCGAGCCAAATCGAACCAGTATGTGTGTGTGCTTGCGGATTAGATGGCTGTGCAGTAATATTTGTCTTTTTTCTCTTTCTGAAGTAGGGTGTACCTTGTCCCTTTTTGTGAATGTTGTAATGTGTTGCTTTTCCTTCCGGATGGTGTCAATGGTCTGGTATGTATCAGGTATGAAAGGTGCGTGAATGGCCTGTAAAACGGTTGGTGCCTTGTCGTGGCATTTTTTATAATATCTTGTTAATTAAATTTTATGTAATGAACCATCACTCGCCCTCGTGCCAAATCCAACCTGTATGTGTGTGTCTTTGAGGAATAGATAGCCGTGCTTGAATGTTTGACTTTTGAGTAACTCTGTTAAGGTGTTAAGGTGTACATTATAGCTATAAATAACTTACTAAATTTAGATATTATTGTTAAAGCATGGGAGTATATGGTCATGTCTTTCTGGTGAATTCTATTGGGTTTTTTTTTATCCACAATCTCCTGCGAACTTGAAAATGTCTGTCACAATTTCCATGCAATATTGTCCCAAGAATCGCACGCTCTCAAATTGAAAATTTAATTCATTCAAAACAATTTGGTTTTGCAGGGGGTTCCCATGACTTTTTGGCCTGGGGCTCGGCGGGCATCTTTGAAAACTACCAAACCCAAACAGTTCTTAAAACTAGACACCTGGGGGAGTCCAGGGAGGTATGGCATGCGTGGGTCCCCTAATGTTTTCCTACCCAGAAATCCCTGCAAACCTTAAATTTAGGTTAAAAAAACACTTTCCCATACATTTTGCGTGGGATTTCCGTGCCGGCACAAATGTCCTACCACCCAGCGTTCCCCTTGATCTCCTGAGTAAAATGATACCTCACTTGCGTGGCCGCCGAGCCCCGGGCCAAAAACTCAGGTGACCCCCCAAAAACAAGGTAGTTTTGCTAAAGGTAATATTTAAGTCTCCACCATGCGATTTGGGCCTTTTCCTCTTGCAGCCGCTATGCCTACCCACGCAAGTGAGGTACCATTTTTATCGAGAGACCTGGGGGAACGCTGGGTGGGTGGAAATTTGTTGATCCACGCAGATTCCTGAACTTTCCTCCACAGAATTGTGAGGAAAATGCGGTTTTTTTTGTCCATTTTTTAGCTTTGCAAGGGATTCTGGGTAACAGAATCTGGTGGGAGGCAGTCGAGTCACCCCATCCTGGATTCCCCTGCGTGTTTAGTTTTCACAAATGTATAGGTTTGCTAGGTTTCCCTAGGTGCCGGCAGAGCTAGGGTTCAAAAACAAAAGGTAGGCTCTTTGCCAAAAAAGGGCACATGTTCACTGCAAAATTGAGGTGCGACCAAGTTGCGTTTTGCGCTGTTTCCTGTCGCAGGCAATAGGCATACCCAGGCAAGTGAGGTACCCTTTTTTTCGGGAGACCTGGGGGAACGCTGGGTGAGTGGAAATTTGTTGATCCATGCAGATTCCAGAACTTTCCACCACAGAAATGTGAGGAAAATGCTTTTTTTGTTTGTCATTTTTTTAGCTTTGCAAGGGATTCTGGGTAACAGAACCTGGTGGGAGGCAGTTGAGTCACTCCATCCTGAATTCCCCTGGGTGTTTAGTTTTCACAAATGTATAGGTTTGCAAGGTTTCCCTAGGTGCCGGCAGAGCTAGGGTTCAAAAAAGAAAGGTAGGCTCTTTGCCAAAAAAGGGCACTTTTTCGCTGCAAAATTGAGGTGCGACCACGTTGCGTTTTGCGCTGTTTCCTGTCGCAGGCACTAGGCAGACCCAGGCAAGTGAGGTACCATTTTTTTTGAAAGACATGGGGGAACGCTGGGTGAATGGGAATTTGTTAATCAAGGAAATTCCGGAAATTTTCACCACAGAAATGTGAGGAAAATGCGTTATTTTGTCAATTTGTTAGCTTTGTAAGGGATTCTGGGTAACAGAACCTGGTGGGAGGCAGTCGAGTCACCCCATCCTTAATTTCCCTGGGTGTGTAGTTTTCAAAAATGTATAGGTTTGCTAGGTTTCCCTAGGTGCCGGCAGAGCTAGGGTTAAAAAATGAAAGGTAGGCTCTTTGCCAAAAAAGGGCATGTTTTCACTGCAAAATTGAGGTGCGACCACGTTGCGTTTTGTGCTGTTTCCTGTCGCAGGCACTAGGCAGACCCAGACAAGTGAGGTACCATTTTATTTGGGAGACCTGGGGGAACACTGGGTGGGTATAAATTTGTTGATCCACGCAGATTCCAGAACTTTCCACCACAAAAATGTGAGGAAAATGCATTTTTTGTCACTTTTTTAGCTTTGCAAGGGATTCTGGGTAACAGAACCTGGTGGGAGGCAGTCAAGTCACCCCATTCTGAATTCCCCTGGTTGTGTAAATTTCAAAAATGAATAGGTTTGCTAGGTTTCCCTAGGTGCCCGCAGAGCTAGGGTTTAAAAAAGAAAGGTAGGCTCTTTGCCAAAAAAGGTCACTTTTCACTGCAAAATTGAGGTGCCACCACGTTGCGTTTTAACAATGTTTCCTGTCGCAGGCACTAGGCAGACCCAGGCAAATGAGGTACCATTTTTTTCGGGAGACCTGGGGGAACGCTGAGTGCGTAGAAATGTGTTGATCCACGCAGATTCTAGGAACTTTCCACCACAGAAAAGTGAGGAAAATGTATTTTTTTGTAAATTTTTGAGCTTTGCAAGGGATTCTGGGCAACAGAACCTAGTGGGAGGCAGCCGAGTCACCCCATCCTGAGTTTCCCTGGGTATGTAGTTTTCAAAAACGCATAGGTTTGCTAGTTTTACCTAGGTGCCAGCAGAGCTAGGGTTCAAAACGAAAGGTAGGCTCTTTGCCAAATAAGGGCACTTTTTTTCAGCAAAATTGAGGTGCAACCACGTTGCGTTTTGCGCTGTTTCCTGTCGCAGGCACTAGGCAGACCCAGGCAAGTGAGGTACCATTTTTTTTAGGAGACCTGGGGGAACGCTGGGTGGGTGGAAATTAGTTGATCCACGCAGATTCCAGAACTTTCCACCACAGAAATGTGAGGAAAATGGTTTTTTTGTCAATTTCTGAGCTTTGCAAGGGATTCTGGGTAACAGAACCTGGTGGGAGGCAGTCGAGTCACCCCATCCTGAATTTCCCTGGGTGTGTAGTTTTCAAAAATGTATAGGTTTGCTAGGTTTCCCTAGGTGCCGGCAGAGCTAAGGTTCAAAAACGAAAGGTAGGCTCTTTGCCAAAAAAGGGCACGGATTCACTGCGAAATTGAGGTGCGGCAACGTTGCGTTTTGTGCTGTTTTCTGTCGCAGGCACTAGACAGACCCAGGCAAGTGAGGTACCATTTTTTCGGGAGACCTGGGGGAACGCTGGGTGGCTGGAAATTTGTTGATCCGCGCAGATTCCAGAACTTTCCACCACATAATTGTGTGGAAAATGCGTTTTCTTTGTCAATTTTTGAGCTTTGCAAGGGATTCGGGGTAACAGAACCTGGTAGGAGGCAGTCGAGTGACCCCATCCTGAATTCCCCTGGGTGTGTAGTTTTCAAAAATGGATAGATTTGCTAGGTTTCCCTAGGTGCCGGCAGAGCTAGGGTTCAAAAACAAAAGGTAGGCTCTTTGCCAAAAAAGGGCACATTTTCACTGCGAAATTGATGTGTGACCACGTTGCGTTTTGCGCTGTTTCCTGTCCCAGGCACTAAGAAGACCCAGGCAAGTGAGGTACCATTTTTTCGGGAGACCTCGAGGAACGCTGGGTGGGTGGAAATTTGTTGATCCACGCAGATTCCAGAACTTTCCACAACAGAAATATGAGGAATATGCGTTTTTTTGTCAATTTTTGAGCTTTGCAAGGCATTCTGGGTAACAGAACCTGGTGGGAGGCAGTCGAGTCACCTCATCCTAAATTTTCCTGGGTGTTTAGTTTTCAAAAATGTATAGGTTTGCTAGGTTTCCCTAGGTGCCGGCAGAGCTAGGGTTCAAAAGCGAATGGTTGGCTCTTTGCCAAAAAAGGGCACATTTTCACTGCGAAATTTAGGTGCAACCACGTTGCTTTTTGCGCTGTTTCCTGTTGCAGGCACTAGGCAGACCCAGGCAAGTGAGGTACCATTTTTTTCGGGAGACCTGGGGGAACGCTGGGTGGGTGGAAAATTGTTGATCCACGCAGATTCCAGAACTTTCTAGCACAGAAATGTGAGGAACATGCGTTTTTTGGTCAATTTTTGATCTTTGCAAGGGATTCTGGGTAACAGAACCTCGTGGTAGGCAGTCGAGTCACCCTATCCTGAATTCCTCTCGGTGTCTAGTTTTAAAAAATGTTTAGGTTTGCTAGGTTTCCCTAGGTGCCGGCAGAGCTAGGGTTCAAAAACTAAAGGTAGGTTCTTTGCCAAAAAAGGGCACTTTTTCACTGCGAAATTGAGGCGCGACCACGTTGCGTTTTGCGCTGTTTCCTGTCGCAGGCACTAGGTAGACCCAGGCAAGTGAGGTACCATATTTTTGGGAAGACCTGGGGGAATGCTGGGTGTGTGGAAGTTTGTTGATCCAAGCAGATTCCAGAACTTTCCACCACAGAAATGTGAGGAAAATTCGTTTTTTTGTCAATTTTTTGCTTTGTAAGGGATTCTGGGTAACAGAACCTGGTGGGAGGCAGTGGAGTCACCCCATCCTGAATTTTCCTGGGTGTGTAGTTTTCAAAAATGTATCGGCTTTCTAGGTTTCCCTAGGTGGCGGCAGAGCTAGGGTGCAAAAACTACAGCTAGTCACTTTGTCATAAAAGGGTCAATTTTTAACTACAAAATTGACGTGTGACCACGTTGCATTTTGCGCCGTTTCCTGTCGCAGGCACAAGGCCGACCCACACAAGTGAGGTACCATTTTTATCGGGAGACTGAGGGTAATTCCGATTTGTAAATCAACTGTTAGTACCTTTTGAGTTTTCATGCATTTCTCCCTTCCCAATGAAAGACATTGTGTAAAAAAAAAAATATTTTTGAAAAACGACCAATAATTCTCAGGCTAGTATGAGTATTCCCAATTTTGAAAATGTGCAAATATATACTGTTTCTAAACTCTATAATTTATACCCAATTCAGAAATACATAGGGGTCTTTCATACCAATTTTTCCATGTATACATTTTCAAAGAATAAGTGCTCTATGACCAGTAAATATTAAAATACCATTGCAAATTGCTGCTCAGTTTTTGGCTCTGGGTTCGTCGGGTTCTTGGTGAAACTACTAGTCCTATATATCCCCACAACCAGGAAGGTCAAACAGATGTAACGGTATATTGCTTTCAAAGAACTGTCAAAATTACAAGAAGTTATAGGTGAAAACGTTGAGACAAAAGGCAGTTTTTTTAACTAATTTTCAATTATTCCAATATTTAACTGTTAGTTTCTATAATGAAACCTCCATGGATTTAGACAAATGACCCCTTTCTCAATTTAGAATGTTGTCTACTTTTCGAAAATGTATAGCTTTCCAGGATCCATTATTGCTTTCAAACTAATTTCTACCATTAACTGGAAGGAGGTTGAAAGCTCTAAAAATAGCAAAAATAGGATATGTCCCAGAAAAATGCCAAAACTGTGTGAAAAATGTTGGCTCTCTGACAAAAGACTGTGCTTCCCTAAAAGCTGAGAAAGTGGAGATTGCAGCCCAACAAACCCTTTTTTGATAACATTTTCAGGGAGAAACCTAGAGGTTTTCATTTGCAGCCCATTTTCCCATTTTTCTAAAACAAAAACGAAAATTTCACTGTATTTTGCTTAATTTCTGGGACCCCTCCAACGGAATCCACAAACCCTGGGCACCTTTAGAATCCACATGATGTTGGAAGAAAAGGACACGCATTTGGCGTGGATACCTTATGTGGTCAAAAAGTTACAGGCGCATGAGCGCACACTACCCCAAATCACCCAAAAAAGGCTTAGCACAGGAGGGGAAAAGGCCTAGCAGCGAAAAAGTTAAGGGAGAGGAAACCAGAAGTTTGAGGGACAGGACCTAACAAATGCTTAGAAATGGTTAATTGTTACCAGAGATTCCAGAGATAGCTGTGCATGATGACCATTAACTAGAACACACAGGCTGGCACTTAAGCAACAAACACAATTCACACCTAAAGTTCCACACAACACAGATACATACAGTACATGCAAGGTATTAATTTTATTTCTTTTTAGGAAAAACTCCAAATCTTCTGTACAATTGTATTTTAATTATCTCCAGGGTTGGCTATTGTAAATGGTTCAAGAAGCTTCAGATTTATCATCTGCCACAAACCTTAGTCTAAACTCCTGTGGTGGAATGCCCAAAGTTGCATTAAAACGTTATGTAAAGGGTTACATTCTTACACTACACATTCATATTCCTCAATACTCCTTGTGGAAAACGTATCCATCCTGCCTCCCCCATAAAATAGTGATTTAACATTATATTCAATGTTTACTCAACATGTACATTTTCACCAAAAATCTTCAGGAAAGTATATACTATATAACCAAAAAATGCAAATGTAAATAAATCACCTGCTTTGAAATCACATCAATACATCAGTTAACAAAACGTTAAGGAAATAAAACCTGGCTGGAACCTTCTCTTGATGTTGTCATTATAGGGGCCGTGCCACCCTAACTAAATACATCTAACTACGGGCCTGGGCATACGAGGCTGGGCATACAAGTTGTAACATGAAATTTTATTTTCATTTCTCCTCGTTTTCATCCTCTTTCAATGTGTGCTGCATTCTACAGCGTGCATTGGGAGAGGAAATCACCTCAATTGACAGTTTTTTGTGCAGAGAGGTGCTCCTTTCTGCACAAAAACAATCTCCCCACGACACAGGCACCCTTGCACCATGGTGCAAGGGTGCCTGCGCCGGGGCTCTGCAGCAGTTTGTGCGCCAGCACAGGGGAAAGCACAGAGATGCGACATATTGTTGTAGATATGTAAATATGCCTCATACCTGTGCTTAGAAACTAACACAGTGCGGTGCACCAAAATGACGTGCTGCATTAGTTTCTTGTAAATCTGCCACACAATATTTTGTAAAATAACCAACATTTTTGAAGGCTTTTAGAGAGGGAGAGAGTGTGTGTGTGTTTTTATCTTTGTGTATGGAAAAATTGCTGGTGAAATCCGATAGACTCCTCACCATACCTGACTGAAAGCACCTGAACTCAACTTTTTTCCAGTAAATAAATTTACTAGGGTAAAATGTAACATGCCAGATCAACCCCCCGCCCCCCCCCCCCAGCACCCTCCCCCCCCCCTCCCCTTTTCTGAAGCTGCGCCCCTGTTTATCGAGGTCCCACAAGGGATATCTGTATTCAAAACACCATGGACAAGACGATACTGGGGAGGTACTGGATAAAGGCAAGCATATTCACACCTCTAACTTTATATTGGACATCCCGGACTTCCTGTGGTCCCAGCTGCACTGCCTGCTCACAAGTCGACCATGGAAACCTGCAGGCCTGTTGATTTTGTTCAAAGCGCCCCAGACGGGAGTTATATAAATGCTTTAATAATTTTTAAAAAGTCATGTATCGTTGGATACTCATTAAAGATGTTTTCTAGCTCGTGCTCTGTTGCATTTTCAGTTGTAAATGAATTCTGTTCCCACGAAAGTGCAGCTCAGGGAGATTAAAACACATTTCCTAACTCCATTACCTCGCATCTAGCCGACTGATTCCGCTCAGCCAGTGGGTGAAAATGAATCTGCGGCGGCAAGTTGCGAGCAGAATCTACACAGATGGCTGGTGACATGCCACCACAATCTGTGCACAGCCCGCCCCACTCCCAATAAACAATGGGATTTATGAGGCCCTTTTTCTGTCTAATGTTTGTCTCTATTCATGTGAATTACGAAACACTAGTTCAGACCGTACAAATATGGCATCAGCGTAAGTCATACCCAGGCATCAGTGGCAAAGCCCTGATGAATAATAAATAAGCTGTTTGTTTTTGCAACTGTGAATTATAATAACGTTTATTGGGTAATAGGATTTATAATTGTGTATAGATGTATAGGTGGAGAGTCTGTTGGAATGATCCATTTCATCAACAAAGGGTAGTGGTTTGACATCTCTTACGAAGCTAATTCAACACTAGTCTGTGGGGCCTGGTCTACCCCCATCAGCGTAAGGCTAGGTCTGCCCACTGCCAGTGGGGGCATGAGTAACATGTGTCCTCTCATTTTGTGCCAGCTGAATGCCCCACGCATCCACCAAATGGTAAACCGACATCAGTGCATTAATTGCCACCTGTTTTGCACTTATACAAAATGTACGTTTTAGGCTCCCCCCCGTCGGCTCTATTTTCCTGTTTCCTCTTTTTGGTCACTCCGCGCCAGGATACTCCGGTAGTAGTTGAGCGCGTTATAAAACAGCATATAACATAACATAACATAACATATGGTAAATTTGTTGTATGGAAACAGGGTTAGACATGGCAACCTTGGCGTGATTCTCTCCTAACTTTTTGCGTACTTTCCTCCAGTTGTGTTGACTTCGTTTTGCTGTCTTTATGACTCTGCACACTTCACCATGTGTAACCAGTGATAAAGTGCTTGTACTCACTTTTTAAAACATAGTAACATTGGCTTATACCCAATTGACATATTAAATTTACTGATAACTCCATAGTAACATGGTACTACATGTCCCCAGGGCCTGTTTAATAAATGCTACTAGTGGGCCTGCAGGAATATGTCACTTTACTTCACGTGCCATTACCCCACATTTTTTATTTCACAAAATCTTTTACAACGCAGGGATTTACAATGCATTCCATTACAATGCATTATCCATCACAATGCAATTTACTATTCTAACTCCACTAGGGCGTTGTAATGGGAAATGCGCTGTAATGGATTGTGGTGTAAATCCCTGCATTGTAAAAGATTTTGCAGAGTAAAAAATGTGTGGTAACCCAGTCATTGTAAAGGATGTTTACCAGCCTACAGCAATGAATGTGCCATTTACTGAAGTAGCAGAGGTTGGGGGGTGCACAGCGAGGTGGATTAGCGTGTTTGGGAAACGATTCCGAGTTTTACAATAATAAACTGCTGTTAAAAAGAGAACTTGAATGGATTTACCTACTACAGACACTGAAGCCTTACGGGCTCAATGACCGCATCGAATACAGTTGTTATCTTTAAAGTGTTTTATTTTGAATAACTGTTTTACTGTACTCCTGTTCCTTCCTACTTAATTCCATACACTCCTTACACTTTTCACTAGTCTCCCGTTAATTTCATCCGTTCCAAGATGGCCGCGGTATTTCCCTCCATGAACTGTCATCCTATGCATGAGTTGCCCTATGCATGAGTCCACCGTTGCTTTCCATTAACACCATATTAACTATCCTCATTCTCGAGCACACGAGACAGCGATCTGACAATCCGGGGGATAGCGTTTTTGCGCTACGCGTTACCATGAAGTAAGTCCCCATGTAAGCATTAAGCTACTATTAATGCGTTCGCTGTTATTCTTTATTTATTAATCACTTGCGGTAATATTCCTCTCACACGCCCTAAACCTCCACACTAGTACCGAGCACTCTGTAATTTAAGACTACCGAGTTCCCTCACTTTTAGCACAAGTAATTTCCTGCACACGTTTTTAGACCATTGCCCCCTGACACCCGCTTTTTTTGCCTTCCTCTACAGCTCTCCGTGACCAAGGGCATTCTTGCCCGAAATGCATTGGAGAAAGAGTTCATAAGTTAACCTCCACGGATGTATGCTGTTTTCTGATATGTTGCTAATATCAGTCTAAAATTGCTAAAATTAACTGAAGAAATCCATGAGAAATAAACAATACCTTTAATTGAACATTGAATCATATTTTTGATCAATCCTGGTGTGCCTCATTAGGGGATGTACCTGCAGTTCTCTGCACACACAACTCAAGTGATATTCGTTGGTGTTTAGACGGACAACACCACCCTTGAGAGCACCCTAAAACTCGGAATCGTTTCCCAAACACGCTAATCCACCTCGCTGTGCACCCCCCAACCTCTGCTATTTGTCAATTTGGATATCCGCCAACGGAGGGTAGCACGCTCCAACCATGCAATTTGATGAGATAAGCAAGAGCACAGAAGCCAGAGCTCACACGTTAGCTTATGACGAATCAGAGAAAGAACGAATCTACTCGCTGATAGAGGAAGACATAAGCCCTTCTACCACAACACGGAACAAGGAGCAATGTGTAAAACAGTTAATTTATTTGTCCAAACGTCATATCAATCAGAAGCTCCATGCGAGCACACTATTGCGATACCACCGGGCACTCAGAATCACACGCGGACTACGAATAGCATTAAAGCCGTCGCTCTGCAAGAATTCAAAGACCTTTCTGGAAAAATGGAACGGAATTCTGAATAAATGCAGTCTCGATTTAATACTATTGATCGTCGAAGAATTGGCTGGGATACTTAAAGAATTGGAAGTGGAAATGAAAGAGATTGACAATGAAATCAAAAACCTGTTGACACCGGAGGAACTAACATCCACATTAAATGACACCAAAACCATTCTTGACAAATACCAAAAAGAAATTAATGACCGCAAAGTCAGAAAGTTCCGTCGGGACACGCTTGATTACAAGCTTGATGTAGTTTACTCCTGGGCTGATGTTTATGCCCAAAGACGTCGTAATAGGCCATTCAACACCCAAACGGATACATCATCATCCGACACAGACTCAACTAGTCGAACACCTAGACGACCACCTGTCACCAGACACCCACCCAGTAGTGAACAAGCCAGCGCGTCAACTGCTAGCCACGAACAAACAGCATCCAGTCATTTTTTAGAGGTCAGCCCAGACCAACTCGAAGACTCAGGCGGAGCAAGACCAAAAGACAAAGAAAAGAGTCCACTTGCCACTCTGAGTACGGTTGCCAAAAAGGATCTAAAACCAAAGAAAACAATCTCGTAATCAACATCTCTGATGTAGACATTTCTAGTCATCAAATGAACTTACTTGAAAAAGGCACGCCATTTATTCCCACAACACCTACTAACCTCCTTGAACTCGAAGTGAGTACCTTCAAGTTTACTAGGAAGTTGAGACTACGAAATTTTTTTGACAACACATTACCCACTACGACAACTACTAAAGACGATGAGCTCAAAGGCCTACGACCTCCCAGTACTTATCAAGCACCCACCAGCCATAAGTGCATTGATCTATTTGAGACTTTGGTCCTCAAAGACCTACTGAAGATTAATTTCAGAGTACCTAGGAAACTACAGAATCTTACCAATAAAGACCGAGACACTCTTAAGTCGTTGGCTAACAATCCGCTAATCAAATGTACTAAAGCCGACAAGGGCGGTGCTTTAGTTATTCTGAACACTGAGATGTACACACGTAAACTTCATGAGCATATCCAAGACACCATGACCTATATGGCTCTGGATTACAATCCAACTAATGAATTCCAAAGTATACTGAAAGATCTCGTAAACAAAGCACACCAAACAGGCGTCATTGAAGAACGTACAAAAAAGTATCTGCTACTTGATCATCCCAAAAGCCCGACCATTCATATGTGTCCCAAGATTCACAAAAATCTCATGGACCCCCCATTCAGACCTATATTGTCCACCAAGGGATCGATTCACGAAACTACTGGCAAATTTATCGATAAATACTTACAACCTCTAGTCATCCAAACAGCGAGCTATATCAAAGACACCACGGATTTTCTTACGAAATTATCTAAAATCCAACTACTAAACACAGAGCCCTTGTCCTCTGCACAGCTGATATTAGCTCTTTATACACCTCGATACCCCATCAAGGGGGTATCGAAGCCATTGAACAGATTCTACTTAACAGTGACATTGACTCACCCATGCAAACGTTCCTTATGGAACTGATGATATTTATCTTGTACCACAGTTACTTTAAAGTTGATAACCAATGGTTCCTGCAACTCTCCGGAATGGCGATGGGAAACTGCGCTGCCCCGTCGTATGCTAATGTGTACATGGAAAATTTTGAAAGACAACACATATACACCAACTCAAGTTTCCAAAATCACTCCAAAATGTACGTGCGGTACATTGATGTTTTGTTCATACTGTGGTCTGACACCAAAGAATCCCTACACAACTTACTAACTGAAGTGAACAGCAAAGACTCCCGTATCAATCTAACATGGCAAATCAGTGAAACAGACATAGCCTTTTTGGATGTCCTCATTAAAATCACCCCTGGAGGATTGGTCACCGACCTACACAGGAAGAGCACAGATCGCAATAATTCCCTCCACTTTGCTAGTTTCCATCAAGGATCCTTGAAGAAACACCTTCCGTTCTCTCAAATGTTGCGCGTCAAGCGCATTGTATCTGATGACACCGCAGTTGACAATCGTATCAAGGAAATGTACAACAGGTTCCGTGATCGAGGTTATCCTGAGAACATCCTTCAGCAAGCACAATCTCGTGTAGTTAACATTTCCAGATCAGACAGCCTAGTAAAGACTCACAAAGCTACAGAACAACGTATGGTGTTAGTCTCTAAGTTTTCCACAGCCAGCTCGTCATATAAAAAAATCATATGGAAACACTGGCCCATATTACAGAATGAACCTGACTTTTGGGGCATCTTTGAAAAACCACCTATATTCGCTCATACCAGGAGCAGAAACATCAAAGAGATCCTTGCTAGGCCCACTGACATATCTAAACACCATCGTGGAACCCAACCTTGCCTAAAGTGCAACCATTGCAATAATGTCATCAAAGGCAATAGTATACAACATCCCATGAAAGGACATAACATTAAACTTCAAGTTGATGCCACCTGTGACTCCATGAACTTGATTTATGCCCTGAAATGCCCTTGTGGCAAGCTATATGTTGGCAAAACTGAACGTAAAATAAAAACTCGCCTCAACGAGCATAAGTCCAACATACGGTTGGAAATAGAAAAATCTAATGTTGCCATGCACTTCGTTGATGCACGCCACACCATCGCCCAATTGAAATTCATTGTCTTGGAAACTATATCCAAGAACGAAGGAATTGACAATAATAAACTGCTGTTAAAAAGAGAACTTGAATGGATTTACCTACTACAGACACTGAAGCCTTACGGGCTCAATGACCGCATCGAATACAGTTGTTATCTTTAAAGTGTTTTATTTTGAATAACTGTTTTACTGTACTCCTGTTCCTTCCTACTTAATTCCATACACTCCTTACACTTTACACTAGTCTCCCGTTAATTTCATCCGTTCCAAGATGGCCGCGGTATTTCCCTCCATGAACTGTCATCCTATGCATGAGTTGCCCTATGCATGAGTCCACCGTTGCTTTCCATTAACACCATATTAACTATCCTCATTCACGAGCACACGAGACAGCGATCTGACAATCCGGCGGATAGCGTTTTTGCGCTACGCGTTACCATGAAGTAAGTCCCCATGTAAGCATTAAGCTACTATTAATGCGTTCGCTGTTATTCTTTATTTATTAATCACTCGCGGTAATATTCCTCTCACACGCCCGAAACCTCCACACTAGTACCGAGCACTCTGTAATTTAAGACTACCGAGTTCCCTCACTTTTAGCACCAGTAATTTCCTGCACACGTTTTTAGACCATTGCCCCCTGACACCCGCTTTTTTTGCCTTCCTCTACAGCTCTCCGTGACCAAGGGCATTCTTGCCCGAAATGCATTGAAGAAAGAGTTCATAAGTTAACCTCCACGGATGTACGCTGTTTTCTGATATGTTGCTAATATCAGTCTAAAATTGCTAAAATTAACTGAAGAAATCCATGAGAAATAAACAATACCTTTAATTGAACATTGAATCATATTTTTGATCAATCCTGGTGTGCCTCATTAGGGGATGTACCTGCAGTTCTCTGCACACACAACTTACTGAAGCAGCCCTTTCAAACATGTCTCAGGCCTGCCATTGCAGCGTTTGTGTGCAGTTTTAAAATGCCATTTTGGCCAGGAAATATAAACCTTTTACCCAACATAAAGATAATTTTTTTATACATGTAAGCCACCCCTAGGGTAGGCCTTGGACATCCCAGATGGCAGGATGCAGTCTACTTTTAGTCCTTGAAGTGAAAAAAACTTCAATTCATTTTTCACTACAGAAAGGCCTGCCTTTCCCACAGGACAACAGTGGAGTTACCTTATTACACTGAATAAGTTGTAACTTTCTAATGGCAACAGGTACCCAGTTAATGTTTAGTGTTTTTGGGATTATAATAAAAAATTCTCTCTTCTGCTAAAGTCAGACTTTAAGCTACAATTTTGAAAATGCGACTTTTAGAAAGTTAGCATTTTTCCTGCCTTACCCATTTAGTGCTTCAGATCTATCGCTGGGTCACATGACTGGGTGTCGATGACAGTTTACCTGTGTATTCCTCCTAGACAGCCACACACGATAGAGAGCTTAGTTGTGCCTGGATGGACCATCACTGGCAGGATAGGCGGGTGGAGATAGGCACAGCCCTGCTTACACTTGAACATGCTGTCTCCTGCCTCCACACAAAGGGATGCATACCTCCTGTAGTTAGTCTGGAGCCCCGGCATGGGAGGTAGGAAACCTGTGCACTTCTAAGGGAAACCTGTAGAAAATGATTCCACTTCAAAGGAGGCACCTGGTTCAAATATTGGACCTCACTACCAACTCTGCATTATACTTCTGGGCCTGTGGGGACTCTGCATGGAAGAAGGACTGTTGTGCTTCTTAAAGGACTACCACTCTACTGGACTGCTGCCCTGTAGAACTGGATTGCTGCTCTCCTGTCTGAGTCAGTGGGATTGGACACAATCCCACTGACTCAACCGTGCCTCATGACGAGCTGAGCTCGTCATGAGCATCGAAAGGGTTAAGGAAGACAGAGAGATTGCTTCTTGTGCAATATAGCACAGGTTAGTCATAAAGGTAACTTACACATCTGTGTAATTTACATGTGTCATATACGCTTATACTTCTTTGTAACTTACTTACTTTTGGCTAATGATAAAAGTGTAAAGTTATGACACTTGTCTGAACTGTCTCAGTTTATGGAATGGAGTCAGAATGATCATAACTTAAGACCATACAGTTACCACATGTAACTTACAAGCGTATTTTATGTCCGACAGAACCTCCCCCTTTCGGCGTAGACTCCCTCTTTGGGGGGAGACACCACACTTGGGGCAGAGAACCTGCATGATAGTGGTTAGGAAACCCCTGCACCTAATATGAAATGTTCTCTCATGAGTCCACAACTACATAAATACTGTTTCCACCATGTTTTTTTTCTTTCCTCTTCAGCTTTTGAATCCTTCAGCATTAGGACCTTGTGTTTGTCTATTTGCCTTCCCGGGCTCTGCCTGTGGTGAAGAGGAATAGACAATTCTCTGTGGAGGAGATTTGTGGTGAAATTCCAAACACAACAAATGGTCTGCCTCCATTTTCCTTCAGTGAATCCCAGAAGCCAACCTTATGGCAGGAAGACATTCAGCTATCTCAACTTCTTCCTGAAGGGCCATCAGGAGCCTGCCTCTGTCTCACCCCTTTCGAGAACGACATCCTCTTCACAATGCATCCCAACCTGCTATATGGGTTGCTACTTTGAAACAAGACTAATGTGGTGCCAGTTTTGATCTTAAACACAACCCCCATAATCTCTTCCTAGCTGCCAAGTTTCCCAGTTCCATGTGTGATGGGGTAAGCAAGTCCCTCTTTTTTCTTTGAATTTTGAGACTCGTTGTCTGATTTTATGTTGGGTTAAAGAGAACTATAAATCCCAGAATTCTAAGTGAAAAACTGGCACTGGACTAGCGAGTCACTCATGTACTAAGAATGCTTAACAGCTATGATTCTACCTATCCCTGTAAAATCAAACCTACAAGCACTGATCCATATCTGACCTTCACTCATGCCTGCATTGCTAATTGGACATCACATTTGAACCCCTCGAATCAAATTCTTTATTGTATGGTTAATTAAAATCATTACAAATTCTTAAGATCTAAATGCTGTATGTCATGGTATGTTATGTTATGGTATGTTATGCAGATTTGTAGAGTGCACAATGGATACCCTGGCACTGAGCAGCTATAAGTCTAGCCATAAATAGGTTACAAAATAAAATCAGTTATTATTTCCAGCTTAGGGGGTTTAAAAAGCACTTCAAACTGTTTATGGCTGCAACAATGCTCCCCAGCCACTATGTTTGAAGTGTTCTAGGGCATTATATCATTATAAAATCACTTGTGACTTCAGTCTTGCAGAGAAAAACAAATAAATCATAGTTTAGACTCTAGGTTAACAGTTGTAACTTAAGCCATTGCGTCTAATGGGGGTATTTGTGACTTTCGCCTTTATTAAATATGGGCAGCTTGAATTGTATCGATGGGCCCCTGACCAGCAAATTGAAACATTGTCTGATAGAATTAGCCAGTCGATGATGCAGAGTGTCTTTCTGGTCATTAGGAGCCGTCCTGCTTAGTTCTTTGATCGACAAACACATAAACTTAAATCATCATGCTACTTATTGTCTTGGTTCCTCCTTTAGACATGTTTCCACCATGACTATTCAAGTGGAGCTTCAAGTCAAAATTTCTGCAGCGTAAAGAGTTTTTTGGCAGGTACAGACAATATGTTTTAATGTCTCATTGGCGGTGTCGCATAGTCTGCATATCCACTCTGGCCCACTCCTCATCTTTCCATACAAACAGGTTTTTGTGGAATTAGACCAAATCTGTATCTCGTGGGCTGTAAAAGATTTTTTGCGCCATTGGTTGCAATTTGATTGGGATATGGAGGTCAGGCAAGTGCCCTGACCTCCTGGCCTGGGAACTGTTCTCCCTCCATGAAGCACCGCCCGGCCGTCACCGCCGCTCAACTAGGAGAGCAGGGTTCGAGACCGCTCTCGACTGGCTCCCCTACCTGCTTGTCTCTGTTTCTTTTTATTTTTTATTGTAGTCCTAGGGCTTGCCCTTTGTGAGTGCTGTTTCTTTTTGTTCCGTTTTGTCTGGTATAGACATTGCCCCTTGTGATTGATGTTCCCTTTTGTCTGTTTACAGTGCTTGCCCCGTGTGACTGTTCGTTTTTTCCTCTCTGTCTTTGCTGCCCATCAAACCCCGCCCACCTCCAGATCACCGATTTCCGCCTCCCCACCTCCAGCTAAACTTTCCCCTCTGCCAAAAACCTGTACTACCAGATCCAGACCAGCCCCAACTCCACGCTCCACTGAACCCTTGTCTAAAGACCCCAAGCCTCCTTCGCCACCACCATCACCAACCTCATTGCACGCCACGCCTCAGCCTCAATGAACTACATACTCATTGGTGACCTGAACTTCCACCTCGACAACCCTAGCAGCCCCAAATCCACCATTATCCAGGACAACCTTGTTACCACACTGACACACAGGATAGGTCACACCCTCAATCTCATCTTCACAGCAGGAAACTGTGTCCAATTCAGTTACACAACGCAACCCCTATAGACCGACCACCACTGCGTACACTTCACCGTCGACAAACCCAAGGCACCCAAACCTGCCCCACGCCCATCACAAAGGAACTGGGGCAAGGTCACCGACGAGCAACTCAACTCCACCCTCACACGAGACAGCCACACCCCGGCATCCAAGGCCAATACCTCAGCTAGAGAACTCCACACCTGGTTCGCCAACTGCACAGACAAGCTCGCCGCTCCATGCAACATCGACAAACAGCGCCCCAGGAAAGCCGCCTGGCTCACCACCGACCACCACCACCTGCAGACCCCTGGAAAAGAACTGGAGAAATGCCAAGAAACCCAAAAACTACACCACCTACAAGGATGCCATGACGGACTACCACAACCAAATCAGAACCACCAAAAGGACTTTTATCCACAACAAAATCCTCACAAACTCCACCAACTCCAAGGAACTCTTCATCATCATTCAGGAACACACCAACTCCCGCAAAGAAACCACAGGCATCACCCCATGCCAAGACCTCTTCAACAAACTTGGAACCTTCTTCCACCTCAAGATCAAAAACCTAAACAACAACTTTGCCAACCACCCATCAGACACCACAGCTGGCCCAGCCCATCCCGCAGACACAGTAGCCAGCCCACCATCTCCACCTAGACTTAGATCACAGCTGAAGACACCTCCTTGACCATGGAAGGCATCCACTCAAGGGCCCTTTCAGACCTGTGCCCCATCACATCTACCACAGAGCCAAGACCTCCATTGCACCCTAACTACAATACCTCATTAACACCTCTTTCGAAACAGGCATCTTCCCAGATGACTGGCATGTGCAGAAGCCCACAGCTGACTCCACTGACCTCAAGAACTACAGTCCCATCTCGCTTTTCCTCTTCGCAGCCATAGTTGCAGTGTAAACAGTGAACAGGGAACTAACATGATTCAGTGAAGACAACGCTGTCCTCAACCCGCCCCAATCTGGATTCTGGAGCAACCATAGCACCGAGAAAGCCCTACTTGCCACTATGGATGACATTTGCACCCTCCTGGGCCAAGGACACTCCTCAGCTCTCATCCTACTCAAGCTATCACCAGCCTTCAACACCGTCTCCCACCGTACCCTCATCTCCAGACTCCATGATGCTGGCATCCAAGGAACAGCGCTATACTGGATCAAATCATTCCTCACCGGAAGAACCCAAAGAATCAGACTGCCACCCTTCCTTTCCGTCCCCACAAATATCACATGCTGAGTCCCACAGGGGTCGTCACTAAGCCCAACCCTTTTTTAACATCTACATGGCCCCCCTAGTTGCAATCGTCCGCTAACACAGCCTCAACATTGTATCCTTCGCCGACGACACCCAGCTCGTCCTATCCCTTCCCAAAGACCCCGCCACCGCCAGACTAAAGTTCAAACAAGCATTTACAATGCAATGGTTTTGCCTTTGTTAAAGTTAGAGCTATTGGCATTGCTCTTGACATTATTTTTATTTATGTTTTTTGTAAACATAAATAAATAATCTCTTGCCCCTCTTCATGAATGATGAGATTCTTTAAAAGATGTCGGTATTTGTCTAACAAGGTTCCTTTTAAAGTTAAACTGACTGCTTGGAGCTAAGGAGTGGGTGTTCCCCATTGAAGGCGATTCACTTCTGCGGTTCTGGGGAGAAGCCGTTCAATTACTGGTTGCAGGGCACCATTTATGTATTTTGTCATTTATGTTTCTGCTGCATGCAATGCTTAATTTGAACCAGTGGTTGACGGTGGGGCCCACAGGCTCATTTTTGCAGACCGGCACTTATTTTCTTGCATCAGACATTTACTGAGAGCAAGAGAGGGGAAAATTCACAAAAAGGAAAGAAGGAGGAAGAGAAAGAAAGAAAGAAAAACATTGCAAAGGGATAAAGCAGGAACCTGCAAGAGTTGCACTTTACAAATACTGACTAAGATACAGGGGGCGGGAGTGCCACGTGGTGGATTAGAGAGGCATGAGCTGGATTTAACACTACGAAGCCTTGGTGATTGGTGTACGACATTTAATAGCGCAGGCCACAGACATCCGAGCAGAGCTTTGGGAGCCCGCACCGATTCTTTTACAAAATAAGCACTGGCTGCATGTGGTTGGATGACGCCATAATGTTCTTAGAAGTCTTCAAAGCTTTGAGCCTGTAGGTATATGTACACAGAGCTATACACACACACACAGAGCTCCTCCTCTACACACATTGACAGGCTTTGTATACACAGCTACATACACACACAGCTACAGACATGCACAGTTATACAGACAGACACAGTTACACACACACACACAGTATTATACAAACATAGCATTACACACAGACAGCATCACTCAGCTCCTGGACACATCTGCACGCATACACAGCTACAGACCCACACATACACATAGCATAATACACATATAGCATCATACACACATACACAGCATGACTTAGCTCTTGTACACATATAGCAACATACACAGCATGACTTAGCTCTTGTTAACATGGATTGTATGCATTATTATTAGTCAAGATGGAGGCTCTGGGTCAATCCAAAAATATATTTAAGCTTTTGGTATTCTCTGAGGCAACGTCCCCATCTCAGCTAAATACAGAGCACTGCCCCTGGTCACATCTTATGCTCTTAGCAAGAAAGAACTGCCTCAGGTCATGGTCTTTGCTGGACTTGTGTCTCAGTAAATTATTGTGGTTTTGTTGCCCCATGTAGTACACTCTGGGAAACTTGTGAACTTCGGGTTCTATCCCTTGTGCAACAGAGTGACTAGGTTTACTGGCTGCGTCAGGTGCTCAGCTGTGAACAAACGCCATATGATACGCCAGGTTGCCGCATGCTTTGGGCCATAGGGGTCACTCCCTTCAAACTTATGTGAATCGGTTGACTCCGCATCTGGACTATTCAAAACTGAAAAGGTAATTGCAAAGTTGATTAGTTGTTTCAGGCCAATGTACCTCGTGGTTAGTGCGCCCTAGCTGCAGAGGGACATGAAGTGTCCAGCCATAACGATATGCCCTTGGCGCCTCGTGGCAGAAGCTGCAGCGGACTGGCGCTTCAAGGGTTCATACTAGCGCCGGCTTCATGCTCCAGGTTCTAAGGCACTAGGGGCTAGGGCCTCTAACGTTAACACTTAGTTGCCTCAGGCACCAAGTGATAAGCACCTTGAAAGGTTAACACAGACTTGTGTGCCTCCTGTCCTGGTTCTCTAGGAGACTCGTGAACGGTCTTAACAGCCCTGGCACCTCAGGCCCTGGCACGTCAAAGTTAAGTTTCTTTGCTTGTCTGCCCCCTGGATATGCAGGTACGCGCGCCTCGCAAGTGAATGTTTTCTGGCTTCCTCGTGCCCAGAATGTGCAGAATGTGCCAGGACAGGTTCTTCCAGTCCTAGAGGAAGAGCTGGGAAGTCCGCGGTGCCACTCCCAGGCTTGCCGCTGAACTCTGCCTCCCCTTTGAACGGCCCGAAAGACGTGCTCCGCTCCGCCCCGCGACCTAATCATGTGCACCTGGGAGAGCGCGCGACGGCGAGGCTCCATGCACGCGGGCGCCCCTCTCGTGCCACCCTAACACACACGGGCCCGGCCTGGAACAGCGGGGGTGGGCGACAGGATGCCCCAAGCGCTTCAACGCAGAACAGGGTTGTGGCATTTAGGCGGGGGCACTGGGTTCAGCGGCCACTGCCATACACACGAGCGGATAAAGCACTCCCCCTTGGGTGAAAGTGAGACGGCGCTGCGGTTGGCTCTACCCAGGTGTCTGACAAGCCACACAATTTGGAATTCTGGTACTCCTATGCTACGGAATGCATAGTTCAAACAGAGCCTGGCCGGGAGAGATCCGAGGGCTGCTAAAGCCCGAACGAAACGTGTCCTTGTTTCGCAATTGTATTTATATAGCGCTTACGACCCCGCACAAGGCGTTGAAGCGTTCTTGCCCGCTCACAGACATCCGGGGCTGTCGAGCCCCACTTACTGAGGGGAAAGGAGGCACTGGTTGAGAAAAGCATCTGCTGCACCAATAGTAGCTATGCACCTGGTCCCGCGTTGCTCCTGTGCACCGTTTAATCCCATCCGACCGCACCAACCCAGGTTGTTGCTTGACATCCACTTTGTTGTTTTCGTCTTTCCACCATCCTGCATCGCTGCTTTCAACACACATCCAGGACCAGATCACACCGAAAAAAAAGCAACACACACTCTGTCTCGTAACTATTTAAGAGACCGAAGCACTGGAGAAGTCCTTCCTTTCTTCTGCTCGCGTTCTCTTGGTGCCCGAAATAGATACCCCAGAGCCCCGCACTTATGCTCCAGAGTTACACACTTCCATGCATTTGTAGGCTATAACAAAGAAGCAGAAATAAGAGAGAGCACATCGCCCTCAAGTGGGTCATAAAAGTGAAATAGTAACAAAAACGTTAGAACTTTAATAGTCTTTAACGTGTTACATGCCTTCTCAGGCACTCACCGGGTCTCGTCGGCGGCTTAAGAGCTCCCTCTCCTCGGGACTCTCCTCGGTCTCCAGCGTAGGTTGCAGGCTGCTTCTTCCTCCACTTAGGTCCCGGGCCGGCAGCCAATCAGAGCGCGGCCTGGGGAATGACGAGTGTCCCGCAGTACCGCCCCCGGCCTGCCTGACTTCCTGGTCGCGGGCCGGGCGGCGATGGGGACAATTCCTGAAAAACACGAAAACGGGTCCGCGTTGACGGACAGATTCACCTCCCATGCCCCTTCTGCGAACACGCATAAATAAAACACACGGAGAGCGGGAGGGGAGGGTGGGAACAAACACACGGAGAGCGGGAGGGGGGGTGGGGGGGGGGGGGCGGGAAGAAACACGCAGAGCAGGAAGGCAGGTGCACGGAGAGCGGGAGGGGGGGCGGGGGGGGGGGGGGGCAGGGGCGGGAACAAACACGCAGAGCAGAAAGGCAGGTGCCGGCAATGCCGGACCAGACACGGGGGCATTCCCGGCGTCGCGTGACGTCGGCAAAAGCCAAAGAATGTCGGGAACGCCCCCGTGTCTGGTCCGGCATTGACGGACAGGCCCCTCGTCCAATGGCAAGGCTCCATTTACGGAGCCAGCCAATGAATGACGAGGGCCGACCCAAAGCCACACTACAGTTCTCATTAGGTTTTTGCTGCGCAAAAAAGATGCGCAGAGCGCATCTTTTTGGCGAGGCAAAACCTAAAAAGGGATGCAGGAAGTAGCAATCTGGATGACCAACAGCTGTCTTAAGCTCAATGCCGAGAAGACAGAAGTCCTCATCCTTGGAACCACCCCCTCAGCATGCGACAACACGTGGTGGCTGTCCGCCCTTGGATGCCCGCTGACCCCCTCGGACCACGCCCAAAAAAATCAGCATCATTCTCCACTCATCCCTCACCATGAACCGACAGGTCAACACCATCACCTCCAGCTGCTTCAACACCCTCCGAATACTCCGCAAGACTTTCAAGTTGATCCTCCCTGAGTGAGGAAAGACAGTCACCCACGCACTCATCACCAGCAGACTTGACTATGGAAATGCACTCTACACCGGCATAAAGAAGTCCTTACTCTGCAGGCTCCAGACAATACAGAACACCACCGCCAGACTTGTCCTCGGCACCCCCGCAACATGACTTCATCAACCAACACCTACGAAGGCTCCACTAGCTCCCAGTGGAGAAAAGAGTCACCTTCAAAATCCTCCCCCACACATAAAAATGCCTGCACAACACCAGACCCGAATACCTCAACAACAGAATCAACTTCCATGTACCCAAGAGGAACCTCCGATCTTCCAACCTCGCTATGGCCAAAACCCTGCGCATCCACAGAGTCAGAGCAGGTGGAAGATCATTCTCCCACATCGCGGCCAAAACATGGAACGTTCTCCCGGCAGACATCAGGCACGCCCCCTCCCTGAACACCTTCAGGGAGGCTCTCAAGACACAGCTCTTTGGCTGAATGGATCTGCTGACCCACCTACTCACCCCTCAGCACCATGAGACCATCACAGATGAGTAGCGTGCTTTACAAAACGCTGATTGATTAATTGATTATAAATTGGTGAGGCTAGTTTTACAGGCAACTCTTTGTCATGCTCTTTGTTGTAAGGTTAATTCCTCTCTTCTTTCCTTGACTCATTATTCTCCCATCTGTTCAGCCTGATTGACTGGAAGAATGTTGGGTGATGTCATGGAATATTGGTGTGAGGGTTTGTGCAGAGTGTCAGTTGAGGATGAAAGGCTGAGCAGAGGGAGACTGCTCCTGGTGGGGCTACACTACTATCGTACTTCCATCTTATTTACCATCCTATCATCTTCTTTCTACATCTATAATTGAAATTTAATAAAGGAACTACTTGGAACCTACAACCGGGCTTCCTGTAAAGATTCATCCTACCACACTCTTCTATATCCTTAAAACCTGACAATATTTTGGAATGCTTATTTAAGAGTTTGGCTTTTGTTATGCTCAGTAGCACCATATTCCAGGTCACATCTTCCATGAAGAACTCTCATATGCAGAGGTTCAGATATGGTTTCTTATTGGTTATGGTCAAGCACAGATATTTCTTTAATGTATTGAGGGGCGGGCATCTATGAGGTAGGAGAAAGGTACTGGACTGGACTTCATTGAGCCATTTATCCAAAGTGTTTGTAAAAGTGATCATGCATATAGTAACAATGGTGTAAATTTGCATTCAATTCCTTTACAAAAGACTTGCAACATCTGGTTGAGTTAAATTCTTCAGCAGGTGCTGAAAAGCAATATTGAGATAGTGAGTTCCATTTTTGAGTGCTTGCTTGTGGGGGTGCAGCACCGCCTCTTTTTTCAAACCATACACCCACGCGGGAACCTTATCTATTTTTCAATTTTGGTATGCCAACCTTTCTTTTTTTTATTGCATGACCAAAGGAAGACTCCTTGTTATCTGCATTTTATCTTAATAGCATTTCCTTTCAGTATGCTGCTATAGACCTCTCAAACCCTATGACTGTTTGATCAAGTAATATTGTGTCATCTGCATATTGTTGAACATATTCACCCTGTGGCCAGTTAAAATAGGAGAGAAGGCTCTGAGAGAGGAAAAAAATCCTTCCATATTAGCAACATTCAATTCAATTCAACAAATCTGTATTCGATATCTTTCAAGATCATCATAAAAGCACATGATATCACACATCATTATAATCAGTTCAGCTTTAAGAACAATTTAAAAATACAATAATAAATTTGAGCTAATCAAATCAGAAAAATTAAATAGTAAGGGTGCTAAAATGCCTCCTTGCTTCAGTCGGTCATTTGTAAAGATTGTTCTTGAGTTTGTCCAATTGAAGCTAAACTGAATCTTTACTCAGGTATCAGTGTAAAGTAATAACTGTTCTTAGCAGAAGAGGAGAACTATCCCACTTTGTCAGTTTTGCCCATAGTTTGCCTCTGCAGTCTATAAAGCCTGAATGTAGTGAGCAGCCCTTTTCTGTAATTGTTTGTTCTACCAATGTTATTAGGCCAGAATGTTGTATTGAATACTGCAGCCTTTTAGAAACCCTGTTTGAAAGAATGGAATGAGGTCTTTCTCATGAGCCACCATCTTCAGGTCCTTCATCAGGAGCTTTGTGGTACAGACGGATTATTAAACAGAAATTAACAGGAGTATTTTTGGGATCATTTTAACAATTGGCACCAATATTGAGCCCCACCAATTGTCGGGAATAGTGTTTACGTGGAAGCAGTATATTGGCACTTAGTGCCTGTGCCTATTTTCAAATGAAGACTAGCACACCACTGGGACCAGGAGTACCTTTACATTGGATGGCTGTAATGACATTTTAACTTCTGACAATGTGGTGCTTTGTTTGGAAGCAATTACTGGGCCAAGGTTGTTGTGTAAGGGCTGGTTCATAATCAATGCTTTCAACAGTATTGCCAACATATAGACTTTGGAGCTAGATAATCCAAGTTACTGGGTAAATGTTGGAGGCAAAGAATTGTTTATGAGGTGTGAGGACTGGTTAATTAATATGGTGCATTTTCTCTCTGTAGGTGGAAGCCTGCCCAACATGTTAAAATCTCACTTGCTAAACTGTTGTTGTGTGAACTCATACCAAAGTATGCACTCCTACGCCGACGACACCCAGCTGATCCTCTCCCTGACCAACGACCCCGCCGCCGCCAGAGCCCACCTGCACGAAGGGATGAAAGAGGTAGCCGAGTGGATGACGACGAGCCGCCTGAAACTGAACTCAGACAAGACGGAGGTCCTCATCCTGGGCTCCGCCTGGGACGACTCCTGGTGGCCCCCCGCCCTGGGCACCGCACCCAAACCGGCAGACCACGCACGCAACCTGGGCTTCATCCTGGACTCCTCCCTCTCCATGACCAGGCAAGTCAACGCCGTCTCCTCGTCGTGCTTCAACATCCTGCGCATGCTTCGGAAGATCTTCTGGTGGATCCCCACGGAGACCAGGAAGACCGTCACCCAGGCCCTCGTCACCAGCCGACTGGACTACGGCAACGCACTCTACGCCGGAACCACCGCCAAGACCCAGAAGAGACTCCAGCGCATCCAGAACGCCTCAGCCAGACTCATCCTCGACATCCCACGACACAGCCACATCTCCGGACACCTAAGAGACCTGCACTGGCTCCCGGTCAACAAGAGAATCACCTGTCTCCTTACCCACGCACACAAAGCTCTCCACGATCAAGGCCCGAGCTACCTCAACAACCGCATCAACTTCTACGCTCCCAAACGCCACCTCCGATCTGCCAGCCTCGCACTCGCCGCCGTCCCACGCATCCGTAGAGCCACCACAGGAGGAAGGTCCTTCTCCTACCTGGCCGCCAAGACCTGGAACTTCCTCCCGGCCGACCTGCGCCTGACCCAAGACCACCTCTCCTTCAGGAAGAAGCTCAAGACCTGACTGTTCGAGCAGTAGCGGCATCCCCTCCCCCCTCCCCCCCAAGCGCCTTGAGACCCTACGGGTAGGTAGTGCGCTCTACAAATATTTTGATTGATTGATTGATTGATATCTGTTTTCTCTAGAGTCAGACTGAGGGACTCGTTTTAATAATGAGGTCCTTAAAATGCTGTGTGCAATGCTTTAAGTGCTTTGAAGTACTCCTGGCAGGAGAACCTGATTGTCGCCTAATGAAATCCTGTTGGCACATGAACTGAAACTGCCTGCTGTGCCTGCAAATGCATGTATGACCATCACAGATGAGATGATAATCGATTACTGCAAATGACTGGCTGCAGTGATGCATTCATGTTTCTCACAATGTTGGAGCTGCCACATCAGGCGCAGTGTCATGACCTTAGTTCTGGTGACTGGCTTTTTTGGCAAAGAAACATGTATGGAAGCCCTATTTGTAGCCAAGTTTGAAAGGCTTCTACCAAGCTATTCTGATCACAAACAATGCTGTCAAATGTGCTGCTATACCTAATCGAGTGCAAGCATCGCACACTCAGAAATTAAGGTGGCCACATGAAGAAGTAGTGCTCTTTGAACCTGCTCAGAGAGCACCAGTGACAGCACATTGAGAAGAACAATAATGGGGTAAAGGACAGCAAGATTTCACACCAGTGCAAGTTCCTGAATTGTCACGGAGTAGTGTGGAAGTACCCTCTAAAGAAACGTTTTGAGTAGCACAAAGGCAGTTGACTGACCCAGATAAAGACACTAGTGTGAGAGAACAAGGACAAATCTGGTGATTTGAATGGGCAAGTGGTAAAAGGCGATTCAGATCAATTGTGTCAATTGATGGTATACTGCCCACATTCAGTGAAGAAACAGAATCTAGCGATATAAGTGACACAGAAGAGGATCAGCAGACACTAAAGGTATCCAAAAGCGCATCTTGTAGGAGGTATTCAGCACCTGAGTGGACCTACTACTCGAGAAATATGTCAAGTGGGGAAAAACAAAGTCCAGATGAATTTAGCTCTGAGTTGTTTTAGCATCTATCATGTGCCACACTGACAAACAGCATTGATTAAAACAAAGGATTTGAAATAAATATTGCAACTGAGAACTCTGTGAACATTATATATGAACTTGTGACTGAACCAGCCTCAATGACAAGTGATTAACTGTGTAAAAGTCAAGAAGTAAAAGAGACTGAAATAATAAAAAAAACTAATAAAAGCAAATCAATTCAAATACACATTATTTTTCCAAGGTTGTCCAAGGTGGCAGTATAAGAGTAGGTAATACATTTCGAAATCAAAGGAGTAAAGTTAGGGATGACTCGTGAAGATTATTGAATATAAGCCTAATGACATAACTGCAATTCAACTTTCAAAAGTACAAGTTTTCCCTTTTGCACAAGTAGAATTTAAAGCAGAAAAACGATTTTGCGACCTGCTATGTTCTACTGAAAGTCTGACTGTAGACACACATGTGTTTCCTTACCAAAGCAAGATGTAGGATCAGTGTAGGTGTCTCAGTAATAGTTGTATTTATACTAGCCATAACATAGTTAGTCAGACTCCATTTTACACCAGAGATAGAGATGTCTGTAACTACACACTAATCTACAAGCATCATTTGTAGGTCATTGAAAAGAAGAATTTTCATCTAATGCTTATTCTAAATGAGTGTAAGAATACATACACAGCTTTAGATGTCAAAAGCTTTTATGTTTGTGCACTTTTGCCTTCTTCAACTGCAGATGAGGTGACTTAGCACCACATCCCATTCTCACATGCAATTACATATAGCATACTGCTTAGCTTATTATTTTATAGACAGGAACACTTTGCAAATACATTTTCAAATTACGATATGATTCTTTCAAAAGTAGTTCTTCAGAAAAGTATAAATTTGCACCCACAGGCAAAAGATCAAGACACTGCATGGTACTTCTTTAGAGCACCCACTTTTATAGACATTGTTAAGGCCTACAAAATTAATTGTACCTGTTTGATGAGACCCCTTGAAAAGACATATATTGAAACATTATATTAAAGGAGACCCCAGATTTTTCATAGTAAATACAAAGATGACATTTATAAAAATGTGTGAAAGGAAGATGAAGATGAATATAAAAAGAAAATGATATATCCCCGCCCCGACGGGGGTTGGGCTCAATAATTCCACGGACTCGATAATTCTCACTCCGGTGCCTACTCGACTCACGGGTTCACACTCTGCGACTCTGGGCAATAGCTTGCTTAATCTCCACAACGGCCCCTCACTGCGGGATGCCTGGCTTTCACCTTGTGGATACCCTGCCGGGGTATCTCACAGGGGAATACCAGGACGGGTTCCCTAAGCAAGCGCATAGATGCCTGCGATGTGGGCGATTTGCGCTATATAAATACATATACATTTACATTTACATTTACATATCCAAAATTTTAATTAGACAGATGACAAAAAGGGAAATTACAGGCCACATGTATCAACATACCCTTTTGTGATTTCTAAATAGCGATTTTTAAGGAATCGCTATTTAGAAATCGCAAAATGGTATGTATGTAGAAATTCGCTAATTTTTTGCGATTTCTTAAAATTCCATAATTGCGATTAGCAAATTGCTAATTGCAATTGAGGAATCATTTCCCATTAATTTCTATGGGCCAGGAGGCCCACAGGAATGAATGTGAAATTATTCTCAATTTGCGATTCGCAATTTGCTAATCACAAATTGAGAATAATTTCAAGGGTGCAGGGGTGTCTCAAGAACACCCTGCTGCACCCCTGAATATGACATGTGTGCGCATATGGTGCACATACATGCCCTAAGGGCATGTATGAGCGTCACATGCCACCTTTACAAATTGCATAAAGTGCATTTGTAAAAGAAATCGCAAATTACCCCAACTACTAGTTGGTGGTAATTTGCGATTTCTTAGCCTAAATTCGCAATTCTTAAATGGTTGATACATTGCATTTAAGAAATCGCAATTTGCGATTTCTTAAATGCTTCCACAATATTAAAGAATCGCAAAATTTGCGATTCCTTAATATTGCGATGCATTTTTCTTCACACATACCATTTTACTATTTTTTAGTCGCAAACACTGTTTTTTAGCGAATCGCAGCATTTGCGACTAAAAAATAGCTTGATACATCTGCCCCTACGTGTTTTCAAAAGAAGAAAAAAAGTTTGGAAAAGTCATACCAGGATCATTAGTTGTGAACACACATTTGAAGTTTGGGAGGACCTGTTCACAATTTTATGGGGATAAAAAAGTTATCTCAGGGGATTATTTGTTTGTGGTTGTGCTTATTTCCAGTTATCTGCTGATCAGGAAGGTATTTGTTATTTAGCCTTATTTTTCCTTTAAATGTACCATACAAATGTCATAGATGCTTTCACCATTACACGATGTAATAGACATAATTGAAGTGCTTATGATGGAACACAACTAGTGTCTAAGGCAACTACTATACCCTTCCTTTGGTTACTTTGTCCTCATTTGGTTGCACCCTATCTCCACATTTCCGATCTGCAATGCACCATGTTTGAAATGCCTGTTCTATAGGTCTCGGTAGCCAGGCGCCAGCGAAGATGGCCGCTTATTCCCGTAGCTCCCCGGAGCCGCAGCCCTTCATCCCGGTAAAATCCGCACATTGGTTTTGCTGCCGCACTCCCTGCACACTGCCGCTCTGCTGCGGGGGTGCGGAGGGCAGCGATCCTGGTCCGGTCCCCCTGCCAGTGTCTGGAGTGGTGCTGCGGCCTCGGGACCATATGCCATGGGCCTGCCTGCACTTAAGGTCGCCTCCGTGCGGCCGCGGAATCACCAGAGAGCCCGGATTTGGACCTAGGCGGGGCTCATCGTCCGTTACGTTACGTTACGTTACGTTACGTTAAAATCATTTGTAACGCGCACTATCACCACAGGTTTCTTGGCGCTCAATGACAAATAACGTGATCCAGAGTGAGAGGGTTATTCAAATGCGGATTGGAAGAGCAGAGTTTTCAATATTCTGCGGAAACAGTCATAATTTTGGCAGAGACGGAGGGAAAGTGGCATCGAGTTCCAGGTGGAAGGAGCCAGGACAGAAAAGCTCAGGCCACCGTGCTTTTTTCTTTTAAATTTGGGAACAACAAGGAGATTTTGTGATGCTGAGCGAAGGGCTCTAGCAGGGAGGTGACGGGATAGGACCGAGGAGATGAACGCAGGGGCTGCATCCGAGAGGGCCTTATAGGTTGTGCATGCCAATTTGAAGGTGCAGCGTTTAGAAACAGGGAGCCAATGTAAACTACGGAGGAGCGGAGTGACGTGCTGATGTTTAGGCTGGCGGAAGATCAGGCGGGCGGCCTGATTTTGCACCAGCTGCAGTCGGTGGAGGTGACATGCAGGGATTCCTGCGTACAAGGTGTTGGCATAATCGAGCCTAGAGGTGATAAGCGCAATAACAACTTGGATCAGGGCTTCTTTGGTGAGAAACCTGCTGATCTTGCGGATCCGTCTGAGGTGGAAGAAGCAGGCAGAGGTGACCGCGTTGATTTGCGGTCTCATGGATAGATCTTCTGAAATGATCACCCCCAGGCTTTTGACTGAGCTCACAGGAGTGGGTGCTGTCCCCAGAGATGTTGGCCAGAAGGTGGAATTCCATGGATGATTGGGGCCTCCTACCAGAACGAGCTCTGTTTTGGAAGGGTTCAGCTTTAAGTGGCTGTGGTACATCCACTCCGCAATGGTGAGGATGGTGGACTGGAAATTCCTACGGGAGCAAGGGAGGGAATCTATAGGAAAGATTAACTGGAGATCGTCCGCATAGTTGAAGATAGTAACCGGGGAGTTGTGAAGGGAGGCTAACAGGGGTTGGAGGTACAAATTAAAAAGAAGAGGGGAGAGTGCAGAGCCCTGAGGTACACCGCAGGGAAGGGAGGTGTAGGGTGCAGAGAAGGTGGAAAGGTGAACGGACTGAGAGCGCTGATGCAGGAAGGATCTGAGCCAGTCAAGGGCTAATCCCTGAATGCCGGCGTTATGGACACGGTCGATCAAGATGGTGTGATCGACCGTGTCGAACGCCGCCGAGAGATCCAATAGGACGAGGGCTTGAGGGATGTTTTTGTCAGCGCCCTTCCTGAGGGTGTCCATGACTGCTACTATGACCGCCTCGGTGGAGTGGAGGGGTCTGAATCCCGCTTGTTGAGGGTCTAAGAAGGAAGATTTCTCTATAAAAGAACTCAGGCAGCGGGTAACGTAGGTCTCCAAGATCTTTCCTAGGTAGGGGAGGAGGGAGATGGGTCTGTAATTGCTGAGAATTGATGGGTCTGCATTGGGTTTCTTTAGTATGGGTAGGACTGCAGCTTGCTTGAAAGAGGATGGGACCTTCCCAGTAGCGAGGGAGTTGTTAAGTAAAGCTAGAGGGGGGCCTGGGCATGCAAGAAAGGCTTCTTTCAAGAACTGCGGAGGACAGCAGTCATTGGGGGATCCCGATCTGATTTTATGAAGGAGAGAAACAAACTCTTGTTGGGATATAGGTGGGAACTCTGTCAAGGTACTGGTATTAGTAGGGGGAAGAGGAAGAGGAGTAGGAGATGCCGGAGTCGGAATATTGTTTTTTATTGTCGTAATTTTCTCTATGAAGTAAGAGTTAAGTGAATCACAGAGGGTTTGAGTCGGCTGGGGTTGGGGAGTGACTCTATCTGGCAGGGAAAGTTCATTTACGATTGAAAAAATGTCTTTCGTTTTATTGTTTGAGTCCAATATTTTTTGTGAAAAATATGCCGTCTTGGCAGCCAGGATTGATTGTTTGTAAGATTTAAGGGTTTCATTGTATATGAGTTTGAGCTGTGGGTCGTTTTGACGACGCCAGCGGCGTTCAGTTTGCCGGAGGTTAGTTTTTCCGCTTTGAGTTGGTCCGTAAACCAATGTTGTGCGTCGTGGGGGCGCTTTGCTTTGATTCTTTTAAGGGGGGCAGCTTTATCACTAGCCTGACGCAGCCAATCATCAAGTTTGACAGCCTGATTCTCTAGTGAGGTCAGAGACGTGGGTGCAGTAGAGGCTAGGGAATCATGAAACTCAGGCAGATTGGCCCTTTTCCAGTTACGAGCCATGATATTTTTAGTACAGTCCGGGAGGAACTTGAGGCGTCACAATAGACCTGCTGCCCTGGGACTTGTGAATGCTGGTCGGGGGCCCTCCTCCTGACTCTCAGAGGCCCCCCTGGTGCTTTCCATACTGTCGTGGGGCGCCCCGACGATCGGTGCTCCAGAGCACACCCTGTTTGGGCGGAGGCCCGAGCTGCCATTTTAAATCGGGCTGTGGTGGCAGTGGCTCGTAGAGGGCCTGTGTGACGATACCCCACTGCTCACCATTGCGCCCTGACGGCTCCTTCCTGGGTGGCCGATGTATGGGCCTAAACAGTGTTTAATTGCCCATTTGAGTCCCCGGAGGCCTCCTCACACCTGGTTCCTCCTGCTGATTTATTGGGGACATGCTCGGTGACCCACCCTGTGCCTGGAGCGGCTTGGGACTACACTGAGCCCCACTGTTTGTTCAGGGGCCCGCCCCTGGTGACTGAGGAGCTACAGCGGTTAGGGCACTGGACGCTTCTGGAAACACTGCCTTGTCTGTCTTTCGGGGCCCTCCCGGCAGACACCTATTGCCCTGGGGCCTGGACCCGGACGGGGGATATTGCTGAGGCTGACGGGAGGAACTTGAGGAGCCACAATAGACCTGCCGCCCTGGGACTTGTGAATGCTTGTGAATGCTGGCTCACTATTCTGTCAGACGAAGTCTTCCTCGGGGTCTGATGCGATGACAAAAGGGTCCACCTCTCAATACCTCCAACTCCTCTGAATGTTTAAGTACACAGAGTATTGAAGTGATTAAGCGGGGGGGAAAGAGAATTAGGAAGGGAACAGGTTGAGAAGAAGATCTGAAAAGGAAAAGTTAACTGCAAATACAAATTCAGTAAACTTACTTTGTTCACTAGCGTCTTAAATAATCAGACTCTTAATTTTTGTTCAAAAATTAGTTAATTAGTTTTTAGTAATTCCAGAGTTTTAGTTACACTATCACTAATTCCGCTGGATTTGTGACTTCCTCTTCGAATTTAAAGCTGAGCAATATCTATACAAAATAATCAACAGTGCATTCTCTTTGAAAACCGAATCACATAAAACAAATATATTCAAAGGTTATTATCCTCTCAATTATCCATGGCCTTAAATAGTGTTCACTTCTAGCGCATGAACATCCTAGAAAGCAGAAACCCTTGCTTAATGACTTATCTGACTGTTTATTTCAGTATCAAGCGTCCTTTAGCAACTTAAAAACTCAGCGCTGAAAGGTTCAGCAAATATCGGTCCTACCTGAAGAATACGACCTACTCTATGATTTTACAGAAGAGGGAGGTAGCTCGCAAAGATTAAGCCCAGCGTGATGCCAGGATTTACTGCTGGACTTGATCGCTTCACAGAGCCCTCCAGAATACCAGACTCTCTGCCAGCACTCCAACAGGCTCCCACAGACCCATTGGACCTCAGCTCCAGCCTCCGAAGATCCCAAGAGCAGCTTGGGAAATAGAGAACACGGAGCCCAAACTGCTGCTTCCTATTTCGGCAAAAGACGGCGAATAGTGAGCACCGGGAATTGAGCGCGGTCATGGTCATCAACGTGAGCACGTCCTTGCCATTTCCCACGCATGCGGAGGACACGAAGATCCGTCCATGCCATTTCCCACCCAAGCGGCGGACACGAAAATCAGCGTGATCTCACCCTTGCCAAGTGTCACGCATGCTGGGAAGAAAGGGAAGAAGTTATACAGGAAAGACAATCATGGTCAAAGACTCTTATATCAAAAGAAACCCCCACAAATACATTATGCACAGCATGTTCGGAGTTTAAGCAACCTAAAACTTCAAGGGTAACATTTTGTTGTAGCGAGGCTGTCTTTTAACACACTTTAGCCACCAATGTCCCGAAGAGGTGGAATAATGTGTCTTACCACATAATGATTTACAACACCTAACTGTATATACAGTACTGAGTGGGGCGGGCTCTAGACCGCAAGCCACCCTAGTTCTGACAGTACTTCCCCCTTCCGGAAGCAGTCTAGGGCCCGGCTTAAGAGGATTTTGGAGGTGGAAGCGTCGTAACAAACGAGGAGCATGCACATTGTCAGTGTCTTCCCAGGAGTCGTCTTTGGGCCCATATCCTTTCCAGGAAACGAAATACCATAATTTTGCACCCCTGAGTTTGGAATCCAAAATGTTTTGCACCTCATACTCCCAGTTTCCTTGCACTAAAAGATGTGCAGGCTTCCTAGTCGTGTTTTGCCCAGCAGGGTTCAAAAGTGAAGTATGGAATACTGGGTGTAGTCGCAAAGTTTTGGGTAAAAGCAGTTTATAAGTTACTGGATTAACCTGACGTATAATTGAGTACGGACCAATGAATTTAGGATGGAACATGTTTATTTGTTTAAAGATAACATTTATTGTGGACAACCATACTTTATCTCCTGGGGCATACAAAGGACCTGATCGATGATGTTTGTCATATTGTGTCTTATATTTTTCTTTGGTTTGTAATACCCTTTTGTGAATTTGCTGATGAATGTTTTGCATTGAACGAATAGTGTCTCGCACGGCTGGAGTGTTACATTCAATTTTGGGTAGAGTCAAAGGAATGGTATTCGGCATGTAACCATACAGTCCTTCAAAGGGAGTAGATCCAGTAGAAGAATGAGGTGAAGTGTTGTAAGTTATTTCTGCCATCCATAATAAGTCTAACCAAGACCTATTGGTGTCAGAAACATAACATCTTAAGTATTGTTTTAAAGTCTGGTTTAAACGCTCTGTCTGACCATTCGTTTGCGGATGGTAACTGGTTGACATGTTTGATGTTATTTGTAAACTGCGACACCATTGTTGCCAAAACGTAGATGAAAATTGGGACCTGCGATCAGACAACAGTACTGTTGGTAAGCCATGTAAACGTACAATGTTCTGCACAAATATTTGTGCTAATTGTCCTGCAGTTGGCAATCCTTTGCAGGCGATGAAATGAGCATATTTAGTTAAGCTATCTATGACCACCAAGATTACCGTATGTTGATTCACTTGTGGCAGACCTGTAATAAAGTCAAAAAAAATATGATCCCACGGTTTGGTTGGTGTAGGAAAGACTTGTAATAAACCCTTTAGTTTACTATGATCTGATTTATAACGAGCACACATTTCACAATCCTGTGCCATTTGGAAAACATCTTTTTTCATAGAAGGCCACCAAAACAGTTTTTCTAATTTCTCCACGGTTTTCTTAGGTCCTGGATGACCTGCCAAAGGAGAAGAGTGTAACCAACTAAATGCTGTCTCTTGTAAGTTTTTAGTGGCTAGATAAACCTTTTTTTTATGGAATGGTATTCCTTCTTTAATGGAGCGAGCTGTATCTTCCTTTAGCCATTTTGCCCATAATGAAGGAGGAAAATTTTCATGAATGTTGTCTAAAAATTGATCCGCTGTTAAAACACAAATTACTTTTTCAGGATCAATTATGGCTTGAGGAGTTCCTTCACACCTATGTAGGGAAGAGTCTTTTCTTGACAATGCGTCTGCTTTTTTATTATCCTGTCCTGGACGATAAGTCACAACAAAATCGTATTATGCGAAAAACATCATCCATCTAAGTTAGCGCCGGAGTCAACATTCTTGCGGAACTCATGAATTGCAAATTTCTGTGGTCTGTGTATACGATCGCTGTGAATCATGCTCCCAAAAGGTAATGCGGCCATTCTTTGAAAGCGTCATGTATGGCAAGCAATTCCTTCTCAGCTATAGTATAATTTTGTTCTGCTGGATTTAACTTCCGTGACATATATGCTACTGGGTGCATCTGGCCAGAGTTTTGTTTTCTTTGAGACAAAATGGCACCAATTGCAACATCCGAAGCATCTGCCTCAATTATAAAGGGTTCTTGAACATCCGGATGCATCAGGATTGGAGATTCTGTAAAGGCCTTTTTTAAAGTGTTAAATGCACTGTCGGCTTCAGGGGTCCATTCAAATTTTACTTCCGTCCTTAACAACTGAGTGATTGGAGCTACTATTGCTGAAAAATGGTCTATAAAGCGATGATAAAAATTCGCAAAACCCAAAAAACATTGCACGTCACAAACTGTTTGTGGGATTGGCCATTCAGCAACAGCTTGTATCTTTCTGTCGGTCATTTTCATGCCAGTAGGTGTAAGAAGTATACCCAAAACCTCCACTTCAAAAACATGAAAGTCACATTTTGATAATTTGCATTACAAGTTGTGTTGTTTTTTAAAAAAAAACCTTTATTGAAAAACATGAAGATACAATAGCAATCATACAGCCACATCGGGTCGGCTGGCAAAATCTCCAATAATCATGTCAGGATGAATAAATACACAGCCCTTCAGCCGACAACCCTGGGGCCCGGCGGCAGTTAGACAATCATGTCGTGTCGTACATTACATCACAGGAGGAATCAGGATTTTGTTTTGTGTTTTTTAGAAAAAACCCCAACCAACCAAAAAGTGAAAAAATAACTGCAGAGGCTAAACTCAAGGCAGAGACATAAGTGATCCTTCTGGGGAGGGAGTACCACATCCACAACCGTTTCATAGTCCATAGGATGAGCAGACAGGAGGGGAGAAGGAGGGGGAAAGAGAGATAGCCAGCGATATATAGACAAATCCAAACTAGAAGGAACATCACGCTAGGGGGAGTGCAACACTTCCGGTGGAGGTTCAAATGAGGGGTACAAATTTCGCCGCGATATTGGTTCCACTGATTCCACACCCTCCCCCATTTCTTGGGCCTGCCCCGAGCGATGGAAACTGTATTTTCACGAAACATGCACCAGTCCATGTTTCTAGACCAGGCCGACAGGCTGGGTGCCCTAGACGATCCCCACAGTTGCTCAATGTCACGCTTAGCAATCATGTTACCCAAGGAGGCCCACTGCGTCTGTGCCACATTATAATCATTAGGCTCCCACACATTCAATAGACACCTTCGGGCCTCGGGCAAAAAGCGAAACACCCGTCACCTCAGTCATAACACCATGCACACGATTCCAAAAGGACGCCACCGCCGGACATTCCCACAAAATATGAAGGAATGTACCCACCATGCCACACCCACGCTTACACAAATCGTCTGAGACATACGCCATACGCAACAAGCGAGGACCCGTCACATACACTCGGTGTAGGATTTTTAACTGCACCAATCTCAGACGGGCCGAGATTGCAACCTCCTTCGGGGAGGATATCGCCGCCTACCAATCCTCATTCCAGTCCATCGCCGGTCCAAGCCATACAGAGCTGTAGAAGAAGGTCCGCTCTGTCGTTTATCAGCTTTTTGTATATGAGAGAGATTGTACTGTCCGGGACGTGTCCATCGAGTACTCTGTCCTCCAGGGGTGAGGACTCTGGAACAGGCATGCCAGCTGGAAAAACAGAGGAAAGGGCGTGTCGGACCTGTAGGTACCGAAAGTATTCTCGATGACTGAGTTTGAATTCTAGTTGCAGCTCTTCAAAAGACTTTATCTTGTCTTTCCGCCAAAGGTCCCCCACCTTACTAATTCCAATAAGGTCCCATTTTGGTAGTCCACAAATTGCCCAACCTCTCAGGAGCGTAAAGTGGAGTCGCTCTAGTGAGAGTATCCGACCAGCCCATAGCGGCATTAGCGTTGTACCAGACCCGCACCGCAACTCTGGTAGGCCCGGTCAAAGCAACATCGGACCGTTTGGAATAAAGCGCCCTGTTATATTCTCCGCCCAGCAGCAGCCATTTATCCATAGCAAAAGCCGGGTTAGGAGCTGGACCATACATCGCATGATTAACCGAGCTCAGTTGTGAGGCCCAGTAATATCGTCGTATATCCGGCAACGCAATACCGCCATCATACCAAGGCAGCATAAGCTTAGCCAAGGCAATCCGGGGACGTCCGGCCCACAGCAGTTTCCTTTGTAGGCACTCGATCTCATGGAAGTAGCTGGAAGGCACTAGATCCAGTGTATTCTGAAGCACATACAAAAATCTGGGAAGGTACATCATTTTGAATAAGGTAGCTCTGCCCACCAGGGACAGCGGCAGCCTGCTCCGGGCTTTCATGTCTGCTTTTAAGCGAATAAGCGGGGGGAGTAGGTTGCGCAGATACCTGACAGCTGAATCACGCAAAACATAGATACCCAAATATTTAAACCCCGGTGGACGAAATTTGTATTGGACAGTTGCGCGGTACAAGTAGAGTATCGTCTGTGAGCGAATACACACAAGACTTGCCCCAATTGATGACCAGTCCAGAGTTCCTCCCAAAGGAATTAAGGACGTCGAACAATACCCCCAGTGATTTCCGCGGGGAGGTGAGGTAAAGGAGAATATCGTCCGCATAAAGTGAAATGCGATCTTCAAAGCCGGGGGCCCACCTGATACCCCTGAGGGCCGGCTCCCATTGCAACCAAGCGGCCAAGGGCTCCAAAGCCAAGGCAAAAAGAAACGGATAGAGAGGGCATCCTTGCCGCGTACCTCTCCCCAGAACAAAGTGAGCCGACACTCGACCGTTAACGACAACCTGGTCGAGGGGCTCCTCATAAAGTAAGCGGACCCACCCGATGAACACCGGTCCGAAGCCAAACTTCGCCAGAGCCGCCCATAGATATGGCCATTCCACTGTGTCAAATGCCATAGTGGCATCTAAAGAAACCAAAATGGCCGGTTCACGAAGCGTTTCTACCCTCGCCAGCACGCCATGAAGACGCCGTAAATTCAGTGCGGTATTACGGGCTGGAATAAAGCCAGACTGATCTGGATGCACCAAATCTCCAATCACTTTAATCAGACGATTAGCTAATATTTTCGCCAAAACTTTAGGTTCCACATTCAGAAGTGAAATAGGCCTATAGGATGTACAAAATTCACGGGGTTTTCCCTCTTTAGGGATTACCACGATAGACGCCAAGCGCTGGTCACGGGGAAGCGAACCCCTCTCCCTGGACTCCAAGAACATCGAGCGAAGATATGGCACCATTTTGTTCGGACACAACTTGTAAGCATGATGGGAATGCCGTTTGGGCCCGTGGCTTTTCCAGAGGGGATGGAGCGAATAGCGAGCGCTACTTCACCAGTGGAGAAGTCCGCCTCCATTAGCTCTCTATCAGAGTCGGACAGGCAAGGCAAAGCGATATCTCTAAGCAAAAGATGGGAGTCTTCCTCCGGCCGATCTGAGACCGGAGAGTACACCTTACGGAAGTGGCAAGCAAACTCCTCCACAATCTCCAACGGATCAGTCAAACGTACACCATCCACTCACTCAACCGCAGGCACCACACGATTCAATCTCTCTCTCTTGTCCAACCAAGCTATCAACTTCCCCGCCTTCATCATACAAATGGCCCTGTTGTTCACGACTCATAGCTTTCACAGCATTCGTAACCAAGGCTCTATAATCAGACTGCTTCAGTTGCAAAACTTGCACTTTTTCACGCGGTACCCCACACTCAAGATCCTTCTCCAAAGCCACCATATCAGACTCCAGTTGATCAACCTCCCCATTGTGGCGCTTCTTAGAGCTGGCGACCAGCGACAGCGTCTGACCCCGTATCACAGTTTTAAAGGCCTCCTATAGGGACACAGACGAGGACACCGATCCCACATTGTCAGCAAAGTAGTGGTCTATAGCTTTAAGTAAGCATGGGCAAATTTTGCGAATCTGGCGTTCGCGAATTTTACGAATTTGCGAACTCGCATTCCGCAAAATCCGCGAATTCTCGCGAATTTGCGGATTTTTTTGTGTTCGCAAGGATTTCTGACAGTTCTCAATGATTTCTGACAGTTCGCGAGGGTTTTGTACCAGTTTGCAATTGCGAACTTACATGTCGGCTCGCAACGGTCATGATTATGTTGTTTCTACGTCTGGTTCATCATCACAGGTTCCCAGCACCCTCTGTTTCACCCCTGCCACCCTCTGTTTCACCCATGCCACCCTCTGGTACCTCAATGCCACCCTCTGGTTCATCATCACTGTAGATTATGGGGGGAAAAAGCAAGCACACCTGCCTGCTTCAACTGACATGAATTAATTTGGGGTTGATTTATTAATGTGTCACTGTTTTAAAATTCCAGTCTGGCACCTGCTTCCTTATCTGTAATTTGCTTTCTGTTGCAGTGCAATTTTTTTTTCCAGGACCTTTGTGGCCTACTTGGAGCTATTCTATGAGCCTGCTGTGAGGGTCAGAGCAGGGTCATACAATTGTTGCAACTAGCAACTGAACTCTGGAGGGGCCCTTGTCAGGAAGCACTACAGGAAATGATTACTAATGATGAGTTTTAACTTTTGAACCTGCTTTCACTTTTGCAAAACTCGTTTTTCTGCAGAACAGCATTACAGCAACTGTAATGCCCCAAACAAGCTTATAAGAGAAAGTTGATTTCTAATCCAAAAGTTATCCAAAGAAAATCAAAAGGCCTCAAATCCAAAAAAGTGCAGGCAAATGTCAACCTGAGGAGTTATTCTGATAAAAATCATCATTTTCAGAAGGTCTATGCTGCTTGCTAGTAGATTTCTTGTGCAGAATTGCAATTTTTGTAATTTCGCGAGTGCGAGATTGTTGCTGCCCGCCGCACCTGCATGTTCGCAATTGCAAACTTACACCGCACGCCGCAAAATTGTATCACCAAGAAAAAAAAAATCCACTGCGTGCGAATTTGCGGATTTTCGGTAAATTCACGAGCGTTCGCGGATTGCGAATTTACCGAAAATCCGCAAAATCCGCGAGCGGAACGGATTTTCCGCCCATGCTTAGCTTTAAGCACCCCTGCCCTCGTCTCTGGACCACGGAAATGCCAGGGGTTAATTGGGGCAGCCCGGCCCCCTGCGTCTAAATGGAGATCTATATGGATCCATAGCGGGGAGTGATCCGGGATGCCTCTGGGCAAATGTCGGGCCTCTTGCACCGTCGTGGCCTGGGCTGCGGGCACAAAAATATAGTCAAGTCTGGCTAAGCTCCCATGGGCCCCGGAGTGGAAAGTATATTGTGCCTGACCTGGGTGAAGCATCCGTCAACAATCCACCATACCAAACGTTTCCAAGAAACCACTCAGGCAGGACTGCGACGGTGTAAGAGCCCTGGGAGGATGTCGATCTTCCAGACCATCAACCACCGAGTTGAAGTCCCCTCAAACCACCAGGAGCCCTTCCTGGAGCCTCGGTACCAATTTCCCCAGGTCGACAAATGTAGTGGCCTGCAAACCCGGGGGGACATATATCGAGAGGATGGCAACCGTTCTCCCCTCCCACCTACCAACAATCGCCGCATACCTTCCCCTGTCATCCAGTATCCTTTCATCAATCTCCAAGGGAAGGAAACTACGGATCATAGCACCAGCCCCTCTAGAGCCCGAAGTGAATTCGAGTGTGCCACCAGCGGGTAGCCCCTCCGGTTCATTGCATGGAACGTGTTCCCCACCAGATGCGTTTCTTGCAGTAGGACAATGTCGGGAGAATGGCGCTTCACATATTGGAGTACAATTCCCCGTTTTATTTTTGTCCCCCAAGCCGTTGACATTAGAACTCAAGACTCTCAACCCCCTACCCCCACCCCGAAAATGAGTATTCGGGTCCCCCAAACTCCCACGAAGGAAACACAGAATTAGCCATACAACAATACGTAGCCTCAAGAACAATACAAACAAGAAAAAGAAAGCCCCTCCCTTCTCCCCCAGGATACCAAAACAACAACCCCCCACCCTGCACCCCTGCGATGAACCAAAAAACCACCACATTCAGCAGTGTGCATGTTGCCCTACCCGAGAAAACTAAACTACAAATAGAAAAGGAAACACCCCCGGAGGAGGAAAAGTCCCGAACTCCCCGCCGCCCCAGGGCTTGTCTTTAAGAAAGTCATCGACCCAAAAAAGGATAACAATCCACCGTAACACAATACGATGGTGGCACACACTGGTGCCCTTACTCCTACTGGTCACGTTGGCTGCCTTCAGCACCTCTGGATTGTTCCGCATTGTCCCATGGCATGGATAATGTGTCCAACCAGTCACTTACCACCTCTGGCATATCAAAGAAGAGCACCCGCTTATTATATTCGATGCGCAATCGGGCGGGGAAAAGCATAGTATACTTCATGCCCAGGTCCCTTAATCTCCGATTCACCCCAGAAAATCCCAGTCTCTGCTTCTGCACCAAAGGGGTAAAATCCGGGTAAAAGTTAATGGACGCATTCTCGAACTTAGTGGGGCCGCTAGTCCTCGAAGCCTGCAAAATGGCGTCCCTGTCCCTGAAGCTAAAGATCCGCGCAATGATGGGCACGGGGCAGTCCCCTGTTTGCGTCTGCCGCCAGGAATTCAGTGGGCACGCTCCACCGCAAATAGGCTACTCAGGCCCTTAGCGAGATGGTTGACGATCAGATCTTCAACGAGTAAGTCCGTCGATTGATCGGCTGAGGACTCCGGAACACGGACTATGCAGACATTATTGCGCCTAGCTTGACCTTCAAAGTCCTCAAGCCGGCGGGCAAACTGGTCACTCGAGGTCCGAAGGGTCCGCATCTCCGTCTGGAGTTCAGAGACGTCTGTAGTGAGACTGGCTGTCTTAACATCCAACGATTTGACTCTTTCGTTGGTCTTGGCCAAGTCCGCCCTGATCAGGCCCACATTCACCGCCACTGTGTCGATCTTGGCTGCCAAGGTTTCATACTGTTGGCCCATCGACGATTGTATGCTAGCGATGGCGCCCATCACGTCTTGAAGAGTTGGGTCCTCCGACTCAGCGGGGCCACCACCAAGGTCCTCCGGGGTTTTACCAGTCCCGCTGGGCAAGCCTTTATCGCGCGCAAATCTGTCCATAATGGTGGTCTGAGTTCCACCGCAGCGAGTCGCATTTTTGAGGGACCGCTTTTCACTATCAGAGTTGGCAACCATGGTGGGTTGCGCGCCCCTCAGAGGCTTTTGGGACCTGGTGTAAATGGCTCCCCACAAGGAAGAACCACAAGAGACTGAAATGCAGGGCGTCGGTGAAGATCTAGCAAGCGATGGCGCTCACAGGCCAGCTTGGTCACTAGGCAGCCATCTCCAGTCTTCGTAGCCAGAGAAAATGAAACCGAAAGTAGACCCTGGGTAGCCGTCCCCTACCACAGGCCGTTGTTGTTCAATTACTTTCGGGGTGCTCCAGATGCCCAAATCCCGGGATGAGCCATGGTGTCGGCCTCCAGGCTTCAGGAGAGAGTAATTCGGGCGTCCGGCATCCGATTCAAAATCTGAAAAAGGCCTTTCAGATCAGGAGAGTCTTAGCTATTAGAACCCGTCGTCAGAAACAGGATTTACGCCAGGATAGACGGTGGAGGCGGCAAGGGTCTCGGGAGCTCACAGCTCACGCGACCATCTTGGATGCGCGCTAAGCTCCTCCCCCACAAGTTGTGTTTTTGAAGTGTGCCTAAAACCTTCTTAACAAGTCCTTCATGATGAGCTATGGAATCGGAATAGATCAATATATCATCTATATAAACGATGACAAAGAGGTCAAGGTACTCTCGGAAAACATAATCTAGAAAAAACTGAAACGCAGCTGGGTCGTTACATAGCCCAAAGGGCATAACTAAATACTCAAATGATCCGTACCTGGTCTTAAACGCCGTCTTCTATTCATCGCCATCTCGAATGTGTACCAAATGGTGCGCACCACGAAGGTCGAGTTTGGTGTAAATCACTGCTATTTTGACTTGATCCAAAAGAACAGGGATTAACGGAAGAGGATATTTATTTTTTACCGTGATCTTATTCAAGGCTCTGTAATCAATACATATCCTTAATTCTCCGTTTGCTTTTGGAATAAAAAATAATGGCGAGGCAGCCGGCAACTTTGAAGGGCGAATAAAACCGTTTTCCCAAGTACTGATCTAGATAATGTCTCAGATGTTGGTTTTTGTTTTCAGACAATGCATATATCCAACAATTTGGTACACAAGAACCAGGTACTAGATCGATTTGGCAATCATATGTCCGATGTGGAGGGAGGGTTGACGCCTTTGTTTCGCTGAAAACGTCCTTATATTGTTCATAAGCAATTGGGAGGACAGTTTATTTTTCCTCTGCTGTTGCTATTTGTCCTTTAGTTGTTTTTGTAGCCTTTAAACACATGGAATGACAATATTGAGAAAGAAAAACAAGTTCTCTTTTTTGCCAATCTATTAAAGGGTTATGATGACAAAGCCAAGGCATTCCTAAAATAAAACCATATTGTGGGCCTTGAATCAAATCAAATTGAACTTCTTCTTTATGCTGCTGTCCTTTCGCATCTATGCAAAACATGTGTATTCTTGAAGTCTGCATGGTAACAGGGCCCCCAGCTAAAACCTTGCCATCTACTGCTTGCACAATTTCTGGTGTCTCTTTTGTCTCACAAATTATTTTTAATCGTTCTGCTGTTTCTAAATCCACAAAATTTCCCGTAGCGCCTGAGTCTATTAAGACTTCCAATTGGTATATTTCTGTGGTCAGTTGAATTTGTACTGCCAAACGAAAGTGAGCTTTGTTATTGGATAGACAGGAATTTATGGAAGGGAAGGCGATGGTTCCCAAGAGGTCCCCTTCTAAACATCTTGGGCACAATAGTTTCCCGGCATTTGTTCTGTAGTTGTTACTGACACACTTTTGTTAGAACTCAAAGTTTTTCCTTTAGGCTTCAGTAAACAATCTTTAACAAAATGTCCTTTTCGACCACAATAGAGGCATTGGCCATTTTTCCGTCTATTATCTTTTTCTTCCTTTGACAATGGTTGTCTAAGAGTTCCAATCTCCATTGGTTCTACAGTTGTTTCAGGATTAGTTAGTTGTGTTCTTGGTTTACTTTCAGGTTTCCAACTTGGTTTATCATACTTTTTTTATCTGTTCTTCTTTCGGACATTCTGTGATCAAGTCTTAAAGTTAGATTAATTAGTTCAGAACAGGTAGTTGGCTGGGGATCAATTTGAACAAGAATGTCTTTTCGATCATCTTTCAATCCTTGATAAAAGAGAGCTGCTCTCTTTTCCTCAGGCCAAGAGGTTTCTGCTATTAATCTATTGAAGTGAGACAAATAGGAAATAAGATCTCGATTCCCTTGTCGTAATTGTAATAATTCTCAGTCAGCAGAGAGGGTTAGTGTTCAGCTATCAAAGATCTTTTCAAATTCTTCAGCAAAATGTCTCCAATTATATAGTAGGGCACTGTCTTGTCGAACCAATGGAACAGCCCAATAAGCGGCATCCCCCGAAAGATAACAGATTAAAAAAGCAATCCTAGATTAGGGATCAGGAAAGGCAGCTGGTCTACAAGTAAAGTGTAATGCAACTTGGATTAAAAATATCTGTACTTTAGAAGGATCTCCTGAAAAATGTTCAGGAGGTGTCAGAGGGATTTGAAAAGGAACAGTTACAGCGATATTAGTTGCAGGCTTTGATTCCACATCTTTAGGAAGTGGGGTGCTCAAACGCTGTATTCTATCTACCTTGTCAGAAAGAATTGCAGTGGCATATCTAGCATCCGTTAGATCATTCTGTATTTGGACAATTACTTTCATTAAATCATCCATAGTGGCCATTATGTCAACGCACTCAGACCAGGAAGAATATAATTTGTGGGCTCACTATTCTGTCATACGAAGTCTTCCTCGGGGTCTGATGGGATGACAAAAGGGCCATCTCTCAATACCTCCAACTCCTCTGAATGTTTAAGTACACAGAGTATTGAAGTGATTAAGCGGGGGGAAAGGGAATTAGGATGGGAACAGCTGGGAAGGAGATCTGAAAAGGAAAGGTTAACTGCAAATACAAATTCAGTAAACTTACTTTGTTCACTAGCGTCTTAAATAATCAGACACTTAATTTTAGTTCAAAAATTAGTTAAAGAGCATTCTACAAGTGCCCTTTTTAGTAATTCCAGAGTTTTAGTTACACTATCACTAATTCCGCTGGATTTGTTGACTTCCTCTTTGAATTTAAAACTGAGCAATATCTATACAAAATAATCAACAGTGCATTCTCTTTGAAAACCGAATCACATAAAACAATTATATTCAAAGGTTATTATCCTCTCAATTATCCATGGCCTTAAATAGTGTTCACTTCTAGCGCATGAACATCCTAGAAAGCAGAAACCCTTGCTTAATGACTTATCTTATTTCAGTATCAAGCGTCCTTTAGCAACTTAAAAACTCAGCGCTGAAAATGACAGCAAATAAAGGTCCTACCTGAAGAGAACGACCTACTCTATGATTTTACAGAAGAGGGAGGTAGCTCGCAAAGATTAAGCCCAGCGTGATGCCAGGATTTACCGCTGGACTTGATCGCTACACAGAGCCCTCCAGAATACCAGACTCTCTGCCAGCACTCCAACAGGCTCCCACGGACCACTGGACCTCAGCTCCAGCCTCCGAAGATCCCAAGAGCAGCTGGGGAAATAGAGAACACGGAGCCCAAACTGCTGCTTCCTATTTCGGCAAAAGATGACGAATAGTGAGCACCGGGGATTGGGCTCATCCTTGCCATTTCCCACACATGTGGCGGACACGAAGATCCGTCCATGTCATTTCCCATGCATGCGGCGGACACAAAAATCAGCATGATCTCACCCTTGCCAAGTCTCACGCATGCTGGGAAGAAAGGGAAGAAGTTATACAGGAAAGACAATCAGGGTCAAAGACTCTTATATAAAAAAAAAAAACCACAAATACATTATACACAGCATGTTCGGAGTTTAAGCAACCTAAAACTTCAAGGGTAACAGTTTGTTGTAGCGAGGCTGTCTTTTAACACACTTTAGCCACCAATGTCCCGAAGAGGTGGAATTATGTGTCTTACCACATAATGATTTACAACACCTAACTGTATATACAGTACTGTGTGGGGCGGGCCCTAGACCGCAAGCCACCCTAGTTCTGACAGGTACTGATAAAAGGAAGAGCAGAGGTTGTTCTCTGCTTGTTTCTTTTCTCCTTTCTGGTTGGGTCGAAAGGCACCCTGCTATTTGGGGATGTGGATAGTTCTGAACCTATGGAGCAGGGCAGCAGTAAGGGGTTCAGGGGGCGGCTGTGGAAGGGGGGAGTGGGGGGACTGGGACTTTAGGGGGGAGCTGGTGGGAGGACCTGAGGGATGTTTGGGCTGGGCGGTTGGGATCCGGGGGAGGGAGTTGGGGTGGGGGTTGGAATTGTTTGGTGTTGTCACAGCTGATTGAAGTGATTGTATTACAGTGTGGTACCAGGAGCATCGGGGCTTTGAGCGCAGTTCGAAATGTTTACCACTATGAAGTGGGATAAAAGCCTTAGGATTTTGAGTTGGAACGTCAACGGGCTGGGGGATAAATTTAAGAGCACCATAGTGCTGCAATTCCTTAAAAACAAAACAGGTGATGGACCGAATGTGGATCAATGTCACACATTCATCCCAGTCCAAAGATCTGGGTCCAAATCCATCGTTTTTTTGCACTCCACACCACCCTGGGTTAGACAATGGCGATATGCAAATCAGCTCTGACCCAGTGCCCCATGGGAACAGTCCAGTCCGAACTACAAAAGCCATGTCCTTCCCAGAACGGAATCAAGCATCCGAGGACCGGACCGGTTTCGAGGTAACACCTCTCATCAGCCCGGCTAGCTTGACTCCAGTGGTGTGGAGTGCCTGGGACCCACGTCTGGGCATCCCCAGCGCACTTAGGGCGGTAATTGCAAACAAAACAGGTGATGGACCGAATGTGGATCAATGTCACACATTCATCCCAGTCCAAAGATCTGGGTCCAAATCCATCATTTTTTTGCACTCCACACCACCCTGGGTTAGACAATGGCGATATGCAAATCAGCTCTGACCCTGTGCCCCATGGGGACAGTCCAGTCCGAACTACAAAAGCCATGTCCTTCCCAGAACGGAATCAAGCATCCGAGGACCGGACCGGTTTCGAGGTAACACCTCTCATCAGCCCGGCTAGCTTGACTCCAGTGGTGTGGAGTGCCTGGGACCCACATCTGGGCATCCCCAGCGCACTTAGGGCGGCAATTGCAAACAAAACAGGTGATGGACCGAATGTGGATCAATGTCACACATTCATCCCAGTCCAAAGATCTGGGTCCAAATCCATCGTTTTTTTGCACTTCACACCACCCTGGGTTAGACAATGGCGATATGCAAATCAGCTCTGACCCTGTGCCCCATGGGAACAGTCCAGTCCGAACTACAAAAGCCATGTCCTTCCCAGAACGATTTAGAAAAGGGGGTGGTGATGAACAGAGTGTCTGAGTTAAACAGACCACTCTTACCCAGTCCAAAGATCAGGGCTTGATCCATCACCGTTATTTATCTCACTGCCCCATCCCAGCTCAGAACCTGGCTATATGCAAATCAGTCTGTCCCTGGCACAGTGCATCATGGGAACAGGGCAGACTAAACTACCAAGCCAATTCTTCACCAGAAAGGAGACAAGCTACCGGGGACCGGTTTCTGGCATTTCAGCCTTCTTCGGCCCGGCTTGCTTGAATCCTGATGGAGCAGTGAGAAAGGGACTCATGTCTGAGTATACCCTGCCACACCTATAGTGGCCAAAAACGATTTAGAAAAGGGGGTGGTGATGAACAGAGTGTCTGAGTTAAACAGACCACTCTTACCCAGTCCAAAGATCAGGGCTTGATCCATCACCGTTATTTATCTCACTGCCCCATCCCAGCTCAGAACCTGGCTATATGCAAATCAGTCTGTCCCTGGCCCAGTGCATCATGGGAACAGGGCAGACTAAACTACCAAGCCAATTCTTCACCAGAAAGGAGACAAGCTACCGGGGACCGGTTTCTGGCATTTCAGCCTTCTTCGGCCCGGCTTGCTTGAATCCTGATGGAGCAGTGAGAAAGGGACTCATGTCTGAGTATACCCTGCCACACCTATAGTGGTCAAAAACGATTTAGAAAAGGGGGTGGTGATGAACAGAGTGTCTGAGTTAAACAGACCACTCTTACCCAGTCCAAAGATCAGGGCTTGATCCATCACCGTTATTTATCTCACTGCCCCATCCCAGCTCAGAACCTGGCTATATGCAAATCAGTCTGTCCCTGGCCCAGTGCATCATGGGAACAGGGCAGACTAAACTACCAAGCCAATTCTTCACCAGAAAGGAGACAAGCTACCGGGGACCGGTTTCTGGCATTTCAGCCTTCTTCGGCTGCTTGCTTGAATCCTGATGGAGCAGTGAGAAAGGGACTCATGTCTGAGTATACCCTGCCACACCTATAGTGGCCAAAAACGATTTAGAAAAGGGGGTGGTGATGAACAGAGTCGGCTGTAATGCCAGAAACCGGTCCCCGGGAGCTTGTTTCCTTCCCAGTGTAAGAATTGGCTTTTGTAGTTTGGTTTGCCCTGTTCCCATCATGCACTGGGACAGGAACAGACTAATTTTCATACAGCCAGGTTCTGAAACTGGGATGGTGCAGTGAGCTAAAAAACGGTGTTGGATCTAGCCCTGATCTCTTGACTGGGTGAGAGCTTTCTGCTTAATTCAGAGACTCTGTCCTTCACCACCCCTTGTTGTAAATATTTTTGTCCACCCTAAGCGTGGAAGGGTATTCTCAGATGTGAGACCCTTGCTCATTGCACCATCAGGATTCAAGCAAACCGGGCCGAAGACGGCTGTAATGCCAGAAACCGGTCCCCGGGAGCTTGTTTCCTTCCCAGTGTAAGAATTGGCTTTTGTAGTTTGGTTTGCCCTGTTCCCATCATGCACTGGGACAGGAACAGACTAATTTTCATACAGCCAGGTTCTGAAACTGGGATGGTGCAGTGAGCTAAAAAACGGTGTTGGATCTAGCCCTGATCTCTTGACTGGGTGAGAGCTTTCTGCTTAATTCAGAGACTCTGTCCTTCACCACCCCTTGTTGTAAATATTTTTGTCCACCCTAAGCGTGGAAGGGTATTCTCAGATGTGAGACCCTTGCTCATTGCACCATCAGGATTCAAGCAAACCGGGCCGAAGACGGCTGTAATGCCAGAAACCGGTCCCCGGGAGCTTGTTTCCTTCCCAGTGTAAGAATTGGCTTTTGTAGTTTGGTTTGCCCTGTTCCCATCATGCACTGGGACAGGAACAGACTAATTTTCATACAGCCAGGTTCTGAAACTGGAATGGTGCAGTGAGCTAAAAAACGGTGTTGGATCTAGCCCTGATCTCTTGACTGGGTGAGAGCTTTCTGCTTAATTCAGAGACTCTGTCCTTCACCACCCCTTGTTGTAAATATTTTTGTCCACCCTAAGCGTGGAAGGGTATTCTCAGATGTGAGACCCTTGCTCATTGCACCATCAGGATTCAAGCAAACCGGGCCGAAGACGGCTGTAATGCCAGAAACCGGTCCCCGGGAGCTTGTTTCCTTCCCAGTGTAAGAATTGGCTTTTGTAGTTTGGTTTGCCCTGTTCCCATCATGCACTGGGACAGGAACAGACTAATTTTCATACAGCCAGGTTCTGAAACTGGGATGGTGCAGTGAGCTAAAAAACGGTGTTGGATCTAGCCCTGATCTCTTGACTGGGTGAGAGCTTTCTGCTTAATTCAGAGACTCTGTCCTTCACCACCCCTTGTTGTAAATATTTTTGTCCACCCTAAGCGTGGAAGGGTATTCTCAGATGTGAGACCCTTGCTCATTGCACCTTCAGGATTCAAGCAAACCGGGCCGAAGACGGCTGTAATGCCAGAAACCGGTCCCCGGGAGCTTGTTTCCTTCCCAGTGTAAGAATTGGCTTTTGTAGTTTGGTTGGCCCTGTTCCCATCATGCACTGGGACAGGAACAGACTAATTTTCATACAGCCAGGTTCTGAAACTGGGATGGTGCAGTGAGCTAAAAAACGGTGTTGGATCTAGCCCTGATCTCTTGACTGGGTGAGAGCTTTCTGCTTAATTCAGAGACTCTGTCCTTCACCACCCCTTGTTGTAAATATTTTTGTCCACCCTAAGCGTGGAAGGGTATTCTCAGATGTGAGACCCTTGCTCATTGCACCATCAGGATTCAAGCAAACCGGGCCGAAGACGGCTGTAATGCCAGAAACCGGTCCCCGGGAGCTTGTTTCCTTCCCAGTGTAAGAATTGGCTTTTGTAGTTTGGTTTGCCCTGTTCCCATCATGCACTGGGACAGGAACAGACTAATTTTCATACAGCCAGGTTCTGAAACTGGGATGGTGCAGTGAGCTAAAAAACGGTGTTGGATCTAGCCCTGATCTCTTGACTGGGTGAGAGCTTTCTGCTTAATTCAGAGACTCTGTCCTTCACCACCCCTTGTTGTAAATATTTTTGTCCACCCTAAGCGTGGAAGGGTATTCTCAGATGTGAGACCCTTGCTCATTGCACCATCAGGATTCAAGCAAACCGGGCCGAAGACGGCTGTAATGCCAGAAACCGGTCCCCGGGAGCTTGTTTCCTTCCCAGTGTAAGAATTGGCTTTTGTAGTTTGGTTTGCCCTGTTCCCATCATGCACTGGGACAGGAACAGACTAATTTTCATACAGCCAGGTTCTGAAACTGGAATGGTGCAGTGAGCTAAAAAACGGTGTTGGATCTAGCCCTGATCTCTTGACTGGGTGAGAGCTTTCTGCTTAATTCAGAGACTCTGTCCTTCACCACCCCTTGTTGTAAATATTTTTGTCCACCCTAAGCGTGGAAGGGTATTCTCAGATGTGAGACCCTTGCTCATTGCACCATCAGGATTCAAGCAAACCGGGCCGAAGACGGCTGTAATGCCAGAAACCGGTCCCCGGGAGCTTGTTTCCTTCCCAGTGTAAGAATTGGCTTTTGTAGTTTGGTTTGCCCTGTTCCCATCATGCACTGGGACAGGAACAGACTAATTTTCATACAGCCAGGTTCTGAAACTGGGATGGTGCAGTGAGCTAAAAAACGGTGTTGGATCTAGCCCTGATCTCTTGACTGGGTGAGAGCTTTCTGCTTAATTCAGAGACTCTGTCCTTCACCACCCCTTGTTGTAAATATTTTTGTCCACCCTAAGCGTGGAAGGGTATTCTCAGATGTGAGACCCTTGCTCATTGCACCTTCAGGATTCAAGCAAACCGGGCCGAAGACGGCTGTAATGCCAGAAACCGGTCCCCGGGAGCTTGTTTCCTTCCCAGTGTAAGAATTGGCTTTTGTAGTTTGGTTTGCCCTGTTCCCATCATGCACTGGGACAGGAACAGACTAATTTTCATACAGCCAGGTTCTGAAACTGGGATGGTGCAGTGAGCTAAAAAACGGTGTTGGATCTAGCCCTGATCTCTTGACTGGGTGAGAGCTTTCTGCTTAATTCAGAGACTCTGTCCTTCACCACCCCTTGTTGTAAATATTTTTGTCCACCCTAAGCGTGGAAGGGTATTCTCAGATGTGAGACCCTTGCTCATTGCACCATCAGGATTCAAGCAAACCGGGCCGAAGACGGCTGTAATGCCAGAAACCGGTCCCCGGGAGCTTGTTTCCTTCCCAGTGTAAGAATTGGCTTTTGTAGTTTGGTTTGCCCTGTTCCCATCATGCACTGGGACAGGAACAGACTAATTTTCATACAGCCAGGTTCTGAAACTGGGATGGTGCAGTGAGCTAAAAAACGGTGTTGGATCTAGCCCTGATCTCTTGACTGGGTGAGAGCTTTCTGCTTAATTCAGAGACTCTGTCCTTCACCACCCCTTGTTGTAAATATTTTTGTCCACCCTAAGCGTGGAAGGGTATTCTCAGATGTGAGACCCTTGCTCATTGCACCATCAGGATTCAAGCAAACCGGGCCGAAGACGGCTGTAATGCCAGAAACCGGTCCCCGGGAGCTTGTTTCCTTCCCAGTGTAAGAATTGGCTTTTGTAGTTTGGTTTGCCCTGTTCCCATCATGCACTGGGACAGGAACAGACTAATTTTCATACAGCCAGGTTCTGAAACTGGAATGGTGCAGTGAGCTAAAAAACGGTGTTGGATCTAGCCCTGATCTCTTGACTGGGTGAGAGCTTTCTGCTTAATTCAGAGACTCTGTCCTTCACCACCCCTTGTTGTAAATATTTTTGTCCACCCTAAGCGTGGAAGGGTATTCTCAGATGTGAGACCCTTGCTCATTGCACCATCAGGATTCAAGCAAACCGGGCCGAAGACGGCTGTAATGCCAGAAACCGGTCCCCGGGAGCTTGTTTCCTTCCCAGTGTAAGAATTGGCTTTTGTAGTTTGGTTTGCCCTGTTCCCATCATGCACTGGGACAGGAACAGACTAATTTTCATACAGCCAGGTTCTGAAACTGGGATGGTGCAGTGAGCTAAAAAACGGTGTTGGATCTAGCCCTGATCTCTTGACTGGGTGAGAGCTTTCTGCTTAATTCAGAGACTCTGTCCTTCACCACCCCTTGTTGTAAATATTTTTGTCCACCCTAAGCGTGGAAGGGTATTCTCAGATGTGAGACCCTTGCTCATTGCACCTTCAGGATTCAAGCAAACCGGGCCGAAGACGGCTGTAATGCCAGAAACCGGTCCCCGGGAGCTTGTTTCCTTCCCAGTGTAAGAATTGGCTTTTGTAGTTTGGTTGGCCCTGTTCCCATCATGCACTGGGACAGGAACAGACTAATTTTCATACAGCCAGGTTCTGAAACTGGGATGGTGCAGTGAGCTAAAAAACGGTGTTGGATCTAGCCCTGATCTCTTGACTGGGTGAGAGCTTTCTGCTTAATTCAGAGACTCTGTCCTTCACCACCCCTTGTTGTAAATATTTTTGTCCACCCTAAGCGTGGAAGGGTATTCTCAGATGTGAGACCCTTGCTCATTGCACCATCAGGATTCAAGCAAACCGGGCCGAAGACGGCTGTAATGCCAGAAACCGGTCCCCGGGAGCTTGTTTCCTTCCCAGTGTAAGAATTGGCTTTTGTAGTTTGGTTTGCCCTGTTCCCATCATGCACTGGGACAGGAACAGACTAATTTTCATACAGCCAGGTTCTGAAACTGGGATGGTGCAGTGAGCTAAAAAACGGTGTTGGATCTAGCCCTGATCTCTTGACTGGGTGAGAGCTTTCTGCTTAATTCAGAGACTCTGTCCTTCACCACCCCTTGTTGTAAATATTTTTGTCCACCCTAAGCGTGGAAGGGTATTCTCAGATGTGAGACCCTTGCTCATTGCACCATCAGGATTCAAGCAAACCGGGCCGAAGACGGCTGTAATGCCAGAAACCGGTCCCCGGGAGCTTGTTTCCTTCCCAGTGTAAGAATTGGCTTTTGTAGTTTGGTTTGCCCTGTTCCCATCATGCACTGGGACAGGAACAGACTAATTTTCATACAGCCAGGTTCTGAAACTGGAATGGTGCAGTGAGCTAAAAAACGGTGTTGGATCTAGCCCTGATCTCTTGACTGGGTGAGAGCTTTCTGCTTAATTCAGAGACTCTGTCCTTCACCACCCCTTGTTGTAAATATTTTTGTCCACCCTAAGCGTGGAAGGGTATTCTCAGATGTGAGACCCTTGCTCATTGCACCATCAGGATTCAAGCAAACCGGGCCGAAGACGGCTGTAATGCCAGAAACCGGTCCCCGGGAGCTTGTTTCCTTCCCAGTGTAAGAATTGGCTTTTGTAGTTTGGTTTGCCCTGTTCCCATCATGCACTGGGACAGGAACAGACTAATTTTCATACAGCCAGGTTCTGAAACTGGGATGGTGCAGTGAGCTAAAAAACGGTGTTGGATCTAGCCCTGATCTCTTGACTGGGTGAGAGCTTTCTGCTTAATTCAGAGACTCTGTCCTTCACCACCCCTTGTTGTAAATATTTTTGTCCACCCTAAGCGTGGAAGGGTATTCTCAGATGTGAGACCCTTGCTCATTGCACCTTCAGGATTCAAGCAAACCGGGCCGAAGACGGCTGTAATGCCAGAAACCGGTCCCCGGGAGCTTGTTTCCTTCCCAGTGTAAGAATTGGCTTTTGTAGTTTGGTTTGCCCTGTTCCCATCATGCACTGGGACAGGAACAGACTAATTTTCATACAGCCAGGTTCTGAAACTGGGATGGTGCAGTGAGCTAAAAAACGGTGTTGGATCTAGCCCTGATCTCTTGACTGGGTGAGAGCTTTCTGCTTAATTCAGAGACTCTGTCCTTCACCACCCCTTGTTGTAAATATTTTTGTCCACCCTAAGCGTGGAAGGGTATTCTCAGATGTGAGACCCTTGCTCATTGCACCATCAGGATTCAAGCAAACCGGGCCGAAGACGGCTGTAATGCCAGAAACCGGTCCCCGGGAGCTTGTTTCCTTCCCAGTGTAAGAATTGGCTTTTGTAGTTTGGTTTGCCCTGTTCCCATCATGCACTGGGACAGGAACAGACTAATTTTCATACAGCCAGGTTCTGAAACTGGGATGGTGCAGTGAGCTAAAAAACGGTGTTGGATCTAGCCCTGATCTCTTGACTGGGTGAGAGCTTTCTGCTTAATTCAGAGACTCTGTCCTTCACCACCCCTTGTTGTAAATATTTTTGTCCACCCTAAGCGTGGAAGGGTATTCTCAGATGTGAGACCCTTGCTCATTGCACCATCAGGATTCAAGCAAACCGGGCCGAAGACGGCTGTAATGCCAGAAACCGGTCCCCGGGAGCTTGTTTCCTTCCCAGTGTAAGAATTGGCTTTTGTAGTTTGGTTTGCCCTGTTCCCATCATGCACTGGGACAGGAACAGACTAATTTTCATACAGCCAGGTTCTGAAACTGGGATGGTGCAGTGAGCTAAAAAACGGTGTTGGATCTAGCCCTGATTTCTTGACTGGGTGAGAGCTTTCTGCTTAATTCAGAGACTCTGTCCTTCACCACCCCTTGTTGTAAATATTTTTGTCCACCCTAAGCGTGGAAGGGTATTCTCAGATGTGAGACCCTTGCTCATTGCACCATCAGGATTCAAGCAAACCGGGCCGAAGACGGCTGTAATGCCAGAAACCGGTCCCCGGGAGCTTGTTTCCTTCCCAGTGTAAGAATTGGCTTTTGTAGTTTGGTTTGCCCTGTTCCCATCATGCACTGGGACAGGAACAGACTAATTTTCATACAGCCAGGTTCTGAAACTGGGATGGTGCAGTGAGCTAAAAAACGGTGTTGGATCTAGCCCTGATCTCTTGACTGGGTGAGAGCTTTCTGCTTAATTCAGAGACTCTGTCCTTCACCACCCCTTGTTGTAAATATTTTTGTCCACCCTAAGCGTGGAAGGGTATTCTCAGATGTGAGACCCTTGCTCATTGCACCATCAGGATTCAAGCAAACCGGGCCGAAGACGGCTGTAATGCCAGAAACCGGTCCCCGGGAGCTTGTTTCCTTCCCAGTGTAAGAATTGGCTTTTGTAGTTTGGTTTGCCCTGTTCCCATCATGCACTGGGACAGGAACAGACTAATTTTCATACAGCCAGGTTCTGAAACTGGGATGGTGCAGTGAGCTAAAAAACGGTGTTGGATCTAGCCCTGATCTCTTGACTGGGTGAGAGCTTTCTGCTTAATTCAGAGACTCTGTCCTTCACCACCCCTTGTTGTAAATATTTTTGTCCACCCTAAGCGTGGAAGGGTATTCTCAGATGTGAGACCCTTGCTCATTGCACCATCAGGATTCAAGCAAACCGGGCCAAAGACGGCTGTAATGCCAGAAACCGGTCCCCGGGAGCTTGTTTCCTTCCCAGTGTAAGAATTGGCTTTTGTAGTTTGGTTTGCCCTGTTCCCATCATGCACTGGGACAGGAACAGACTAATTTTCATACAGCCAGGTTCTGAAACTGGGATGGTGCAGTGAGCTAAAAAACGGTGTTGGATCTAGCCCTGATCTCTTGACTGGGTGAGAGCTTTCTGCTTAATTCAGAGACTCTGTCCTTCACCACCCCTTGTTGTAAATATTTTTGTCCACCCTAAGCGTGGAAGGGTATTCTCAGATGTGAGACCCTTGCTCATTGCACCATCAGGATTCAAGCAAACCGGGCCAAAGACGGCTGTATTGCCAGAAACCGGTCCCCGGGAGCTTGTTTCCTTCCCAGTGTAAGAATTGGCTTTTGTAGTTTGGTTTGCCCTGTTCCCATCATGCACTGGGACAGGAACAGACTAATTTTCATACAGCCAGGTTCTGAAACTGGGATGGTGCAGTGAGCTAAAAAACGGTGTTGGATCTAGCCCTGATCTCTTGACTGGGTGAGAGCTTTCTGCTTAATTCAGAGACTCTGTCCTTCACCACCCCTTGTTGTAAATATTTTTGTCCACCCTAAGCGTGGAAGGGTATTCTCAGATGTGAGACCCTTGCTCATTGCACCATCAGGATTCAAGCAAACCGGGCCGAAGACGGCTGTAATGCCAGAAACCGGTCCCCGGGAGCTTGTTTCCTTCCCAGTGTAAGAATTGGCTTTTGTAGTTTGGTTTGCCCTGTTCCCATCATGCACTGGGACAGGAACAGACTAATTTTCATACAGCCAGGTTCTGAAACTGGGATGGTGCAGTGAGCTAAAAAACGGTGTTGGATCTAGCCCTGATCTCTTGACTGGGTGAGAGCTTTCTGCTTAATTCAGAGACTCTGTCCTTCACCACCCCTTGTTGTAAATATTTTTGTCCACCCTAAGCGTGGAAGGGTATTCTCAGATGTGAGACCCTTGCTCATTGCACCATCAGGATTCAAGCAAACCGGGCCGAAGACGGCTGTAATGCCAGAAACCGGTCCCCGGGAGCTTGTTTCCTTCCCAGTGTAAGAATTGGCTTTTGTAGTTTGGTTTGCCCTGTTCCCATCATGCACTGGGACAGGAACAGACTAATTTTCATACAGCCAGGTTCTGAAACTGGGATGGTGCAGTGAGCTAAAAAACGGTGTTGGATCTAGCCCTGATCTCTTGACTGGGTGAGAGCTTTCTGCTTAATTCAGAGACTCTGTCCTTCACCACCCCTTGTTGTAAATATTTTTGTCCACCCTAAGCGTGGAAGGGTATTCTCAGATGTGAGACCCTTGCTCATTGCACCATCAGGATTCAAGCAAACCGGGCCAAAGACGGCTGTAATGCCAGAAACCGGTCCCCGGGAGCTTGTTTCCTTCCCAGTGTAAGAATTGGCTTTTGTAGTTTGGTTTGCCCTGTTCCCATCATGCACTGGGACAGGAACAGACTAATTTTCATACAGCCTGGTTCTGAAACTGGGATGGTGCAGTGAGCTAAAAAACGGTGTTGGATCTAGCCCTGATCTCTTGACTGGGTGAGAGCTTTCTGCTTAATTCAGAGACTCTGTCCTTCACCACCCCTTGTTGTAAATATTTTTGTCCACCCTAAGCGTGGAAGGGTATTCTCAGATGTGAGACCCTTGCTCATTGCACCATCAGGATTCAAGCAAACCGGGCCAAAGACGGCTGTAATGCCAGAAACCGGTCCCCGGGAGCTTGTTTCCTTCCCAGTGTAAGAATTGGCTTTTGTAGTTTGGTTTGCCCTGTTCCCATCATGCACTGGGACAGGAACAGACTAATTTTCATACAGCCAGGTTCTGAAACTGGGATGGTGCAGTGAGCTAAAAAACGGTGTTGGATCTAGCCCTGATCTCTTGACTGGGTGAGAGCTTTCTGCTTAATTCAGAGACTCTGTCCTTCACCACCCCTTGTTGTAAATATTTTTGTCCACCCTAAGCGTGGAAGGGTATTCTCAGATGTGAGACCCTTGCTCATTGCACCATCAGGATTCAAGCAAACCGGGCCGAAGACGGCTGTAATGCCAGAAACCGGTCCCCGGGGAGCTTGTTTCCTTCCCAGTGTAAGAATTGGCTTTTGTAGTTTGGTTTGCCCTGTTCCCATCATGCACTGGGACAGGAACAGACTAATTTTCATACAGCCAGGTTCTGAAACTGGGATGGTGCAGTGAGCTAAAAAACGGTGTTGGATCTAGCCCTGATCTCTTGACTGGGTGAGAGCTTTCTGCCTAATTCAGAGACTCTGTCCTCCACCACCCCTTGTTGTAAATACTTCCCAGAACGGAATCAAGCATCCGAGGACCGGACCGGTTTCGAGGTAACACCTCTCATCAGCCCGGCTAGCTTGACTCCAGTGGTGTGGAGTGCCTGGGACCCACGTCTGGGCATCCCCAGCGCACTTAGGGCGGCAATTGCAAACAAAACAGGTGATGGACCGAATGTGGATCAATGTCACACATTAATCCCAGTCCAAAGATCTGGGTCCAAATCCATCGTTTTTTTGCACTCAACACCACCCTGGGTTAGACAATGGCGATATGCAAATCAGCTCTGACCATGTGCCCCATGGGAACAGTCCAGTCCGAACTACAAAAGCCATGTCCTTCCCAGAACGGAATCAAGCATCCGAGGACCGGACCGGTTTCGAGGTAACACCTCTCATCAGCCCGGCTAGCTTGACTCCAGTGGTGTGGAGTGCCTGGGACCCACGTCTGGGCATCCCCAGCGCACTTAGGGCGGCAATTGCAAACAAAACAGGTGATGGACCGAATGTGGATCAATGTCACACATTCATCCCAGTCCAAAGATCTGGGTCCAAATCCATCCTTTTTTTGCACTCCACACCACCCTGGGTTAGACAATGGCGATATGCAAATCAGCTCTGACCCTGTGCCCCATGGGAACAGTCCAGTCCGAACTACAAAAGCCATGTCCTTCCCAGAACGGAATCAAGCATCCGAGGACCGGACCGGTTTCGAGGTAACACCTCTCATCAGCCCGGCTAGCTTGACTCCAGTGGTGTGGAGTGCCTGGGACCCACGTGTGGGCATCCCCAGCGCACTTAGGGCGGCAATTGCAAACAAAACAGGTGATGGACCGAATGTGGATCAATGTCACACATTCATCCCAGTCCAAAGATCTGGGTCCAAATCCATCCTTTTTTTGCACTCCACACCACCCTGGGTTAGACAATGGCGATATGCAAATCAGCTCTGACCCTGTGCCCCATGGGAACAGTCCAGTCCGAACTACAAAAGCCATGTCCTTCCCAGAACGGAATCAAGCATCCGAGGACCGGACAGGTTTCGAGGTAACACCTCTCATCAGCCCGGCTAGCTTGACTCCAGTGGTGTGGAGTGCCTGGGACCCACGTCTGGGCATCCCCAGCGCACTTAGGGCGGCAATTGCAAACAAAACAGGTGATGGACCGAATGTGGATCAATGTCACACATTCATCCCAGTCCCAAGATGCAAAAAAACGATGGATTTGGGCCCAGATCTTTAGACTGGGCTGAGTGTGTGACATTGATCCACATTCGGTCCATCACCTGTTGTGTTTGCAATTCCTTAAAAGACATATGTCGGACGTTGTACTCCTGCAGGAGACCATTCTTCTTGGTAACACTTTTCATGCGCTTAGCAGATTTGGTTATTCCCTTGTGATCTATGCAGGCTTTACTTCTGGCTCCCGTGGGGTTGGTATTATGATACGTCGGGCCTTCCCTTAGTCATAGACCACACCGATGCAGATCCATTGGGTCGACATGCTGCCATCTCGGTATATGGGAGGGTCGTAGGGTGAACCTAGTTACCAGCTACATCCCGCCTGGGCTTCAGACTCAGTTTTTCCAGGCCTTGGGGAAATTGCTCCTCCCCCTTCCAGATGGTCAGCTCTATGTGGGAGGCGATTTTAATGCTGTGGTCTCAGGACACTGTGAAAGGCATCCTCCAAGGGACATACCCTCCAGCCAGGCATGGTTAGCTGATTTCATTGACGCATTCAGCCTCACCGAACTCTGGCGCTTCAAGCATCCTACTGATAGGCAATACACCGACTTTTCAGGTCCACACCGCTCCTTCTCCCGTCTAGACTATATCTTTATGCCTTTGCAGTATGTCATGGTTGTTCAGGAGGCTACCCACTTGGCACGGGGTATCTCAGACCATTCCCCTCTATTGATCCATATTACTATCGGAGACAAGTGAGAGGGCAGTATAGCTCTGATTAATGCCTGGTATCTTCGGAACGAAGACACACGTAAGGCCTTTACGGTAGCGATCGACCGTTACTTTGAGGACAATGATGGTACAGTGGACTCCTCGTGGTATTATGGGAGGCGTTCAAAACGATATTGAGAGGGACGGCCCTGTCAGTGATTGCGGGCCATTGCAAGAGGCGCAAATGATCGAAGTGGAGGGAGATTTGCATGACTTGGAGGCGGCTGTGCTTGCTGGGAGAGATCCAGCGGTAACCCACCAGCTGCACCTCAAAACAGGCTGAGTAAAAGGCGTTGGCCACTGATGCAGCCAAAATTACACTTAGGGATAGAGAAGGCAGGATTTACGACTAGGGAGATAAGGCAGGCAAGCTTATAGCATGGCTGGATAAAAGGCAGCAGTCACAGAAGGTGGTAGCGGAACTTCTGACATAGACGGGAACAGTCATCACCGAACCCCGCGAGGTGGTTAAGGAGATTCAGCGCCACTACCGAAAGGTGTATAGTAGAGGGTCAGACCGGCCTGAAGAGGACTCGGTCGACTCGTTGGCCGACATCCGGAGGCCTGCTCTCTCGGAAATGGAGAGGGAAACTCTGGAGGCTCCGCTCTCTATAGAGAAGCTCGGTAGGGCCATTTGTGACCTCTGCTATGAAAAGGCCATGGGACCCGATGGGGTCCCGGTCAAACTTTATAAGCTCAAATCTGACGGCCTCAGTCCCTATCTTAAACGGATGTTTGAGGAAAGCAGGGAGCAGGGACTGTTACATAGAGATCAACGGATAGCCACCATCGTTGCCATCCCAATGGAAGGCAAACCTAAAGACTTGTGTGCCTCCAATAGGCCTATATCTCTGCTCACGCAGAACCCAAGATCCTAGCTAAGGTCCTCACTAACAGGCTCCGGCCGTTCCTGCCGACGCTGTTTCATCCAGACCAGTCGGGCTTTATGCCACATCGCAACACGGCTCTTAATCTCCATCGGGTCCATGGCGTGTTGGGGCGCTGCCACAGCATTCGGGAAGACGCAGTGTTGGTCTCAGCAGACGCCGCCATGGTGTTTGATACTCTGGAAAGGCCATATATGATAGCGGTCCTCCGTAAAATGGGTTTTGGCCCCGAATTCATAGGCTGGGTTTGCCTCCTTCACTCTGAGCCACTGGCCCAGGTTACTGTCAACAACAAGCTGTCCGAGGTCTTTGCTTTGGAGAGGGGGACACGACAAGGGTGTCCCCTCTCGCCTCTGCTTTTTGCATTGTCCTTAGTGCCACTAGCTGCCTGGATCCAACAAGACCTTTCTATAAAAAGGCTCCGCTTGGCGGTCGGTTAGGAGGACAACATTTTACTTTACGCGGACGACATCCTTCTATACCTCGCTAGCCCCCGCAAGTCACTTATGGAGGCCATGAACTTCTTCACTAGTTTTGGAAGAAACTCCAGTTACAGTATAAATTGGGGCAAGTCCGTATTATATGTCCTCCACGGCGGCCCCCCCGGTGGTGCCCCGTGATTGCCCGATCAGGATAGCTACAGATGGGTTTAAATACCTGGGGTTTTTTATATCCAAGACTGCGAACATTCGATATGAGAGGAATCTTCTGCCGCCTTTGCAGCGGTTCAAGGAGGACTCGGCCTTGTGGCGAAAACTCCAGCTGTCCCTGCTGGGCAGGGCGTCGCTCTTTAAAATGATGGCACTGCAGAGATTCTTATATGCCTTACAGAATCACCCCGATTTGGTGCCCCAGTCATATTTTGCATCACTTGAAGCCTCGCTCAGGGAGCTTCTGTGGGCGGGGGCGCCCCGTATCTCCCTTCAGAAGCTGACGCTTGGCTGATTCGATGGGGGCATTGCGCTCCCCGATATCCGCAAATATTATTGGGCTGCGCACCTCGCGGATATCAACCAGGGCATGTACTGTGATGGTATCGACCCAGGGTACGGAATGGACTGTTGACTTTTGCCGGGGAGGAACTACAAGGTTGCGCTATATTCTAGGCCTGGCAGGTTCCCGCTTACTGGGCCCACCAAACACTCAGTGCAAATCTGGCACATGGTGCACAGGAAACTGGGTTGGGCTGACACTCTTACCATGGCCACCCTGCTCTGGGCTTCGGAGCAACTGGGTAACGTAAATCGCACTAAGGGGCTCCATAACTGGGACTTGATTGGGATCTCTCGTATTCAAGATCTCTGGGGACCCGGGGGGGTTGTGCCTTTCGCCTCCCTCCGGCAGACATACGCGCAAAAAGAATAATACCGCTACCTACAGGTCCGGCACTCCCTCCAATCCAACATCCCCCCAGGAACCCTTCCCCAGCCTCCTCCCCCCTGGAGGACAGATTACTGGATGGCAACCTGCCCGACCACGCCATTTCCCTCACGTACAAAAAAATTATTAACAATTCCCCTGACTTACTGCACACCCTTAAAAGAAAGTGGGAGTCGGACCGGTTGGAAATAAGCGAGGAAAAGTGGAGAAGTGCGCTAGCGTCCCCTAAGGAAGCGGCCATATCAGCTAGACTTCGTCTGATTCAATTGAAAATACTCCACCGAAAAATGAAGGGAAAATAATCCTTATGAGCAAGTTCTTGCCTTAAATGACCATGGCTCGTCTGTCTCACTCACCACCCTTGGATTAACTACTATATGAGTCTATCACTTGTGAAGCCCAGAGTTTTTTGGTTATAGTATCATAAGTTATGTTTGTTCTTCTCCAAGCACGCGTTTATATTATCTAAATATGATACCCCCTCTTCATTGATCCTTGAGTTCATTCGCAAATGACGTTTCTTTTTCTTCGTTTTTTTCCCCTTTCGTACCTCCAACAATCCAAATAATGAAGCGCTCTGATACCCATCTGGGTCTTGTTCGCGTTATACTAAACTTTATTAATGAATAAATAAAGGTAAGTCAGGAGAGTACAGAATTTCAGTTTCCTGTCTAGCTGAAATATGACAACACTGGTAGAAGAAATTTCCCAAAACCTAGAGTTGTTCATAACAAGAATAAAGTATTATGATTTTGAACTGAATTATATAAATGGAGACATATTGAAAAGGTTAAAACATGGAAAGTGAAAAGAAGTCAAAGGTTCAGACATTGTCAATGTTCATCGAGAGCCCTGCAGTCTCCGTCTAAAAGAAGACACTAATAGCTCACTTAAATCACCCTAACCACATGAAATCATATAAACATTGAAAAGGGAGAGGGTTGTGTAATATAAGAAGAGGACCAATGAAAGGAGGGTATATAAAAGTGCCTAGGCTACCAGGCAAGAAAACGAAGTGTGAAGTTCGTTAAGAATATCTGGCCCATTGACAAAAGGAGCCAAAAAAACGAAGAAAGGTCAAGAAAAGAGATATGAACATCAGGGTAATCATGATGACTTGAGTTGGTTGCCAAGGCATCACTACATAGCTATACATTGCATCAAGGAGAATAACATGAAGAAGGAAGTGAAAACATGCACCTGGCCAACCATAGCATCCTCATCCTAAGAAAGATGTGTTGTGTTTCCTATGGATATGGAGGTTTTTGACAGAAAGCAAACTAAATATGAACGATGAACAAAGACATAGAAAGGTGAAAAGAGAATCTTGGTGACCATGACAACTCGAGTTAGTTGCCTGGGTGACACTATGTAAATACATGACCTCAAGGTGGATTTTGTTTTACAAAGGATTTGTAAGGAATACCTTGCTTCTACCTAATATACCTAATGCAAATTTAGACTTGGACCAATTTGAAGAAGGCATTCTAAAGAATATGCTGCAATGAGAGGACAGGCGTTTAGTGAAACTGTAGGAATTGTAGTGAGGGTAACCAATAATTTCCACAGAGAAGTTGATGTAGTGTGTATAACCCAAGGAAAAGTGAAGATAATGTTATAATGCTTAAAAAACTATTTCCTTCCTTCCTCCTACTACTTTCTGGTATTCACAAAGGTAAACTTAACCAAAAGTCTAACTTAACTACTTTTCAATATTCCCAATGGTAAACTTAGACCAAAAGTCTAACCTTGCTACTTTTCGGTATTCACAAAAGTAAGTTACTACTAGTAAAGTTAGACCTTTGGTCTAAGTTCACATTTGTGAAAACGGTAAAGGTAGGGCAGATTTACTACGATTTGACACCATGTTTATGTCACAAATTGGTGCAAATCGGTGCAAAATTTTCTTTTTTGATTTAATTTCCATCACTAAACTTGTTTAGCGTTGGAAATAACGCGAAAGTAACAGAGAACAGCACATAGCGCTGCTTTGCATTACTTAGCGCTAAGGGGGCGTACCATGGGTGGTGCATTGGCATTCTCATGCAACCACTCAAGGTTTCTAACGCTAAAACTAATTTACTTAAAAAATTGACAAAATTTTGCATCAGAAAATATTGCACACTTGAACCAGGCACTATGGAGAAGAAATGCTTTTTTCTCCTTTATTATTTATTTTCTTTGACAGAATTTTGTATAGCGCAAACTTGACCCGAATCGGGTATGTCTGACTTTGACTGTGTGCTGCACTATTCAGCACACATACAAAGTGTGAAAATTTTAAAATTAGTCTAATCATAGTATTTTGCACTGGATGGGTATTCTTTGAGTACAAAACCAATACTTGACTCATGGAGACACCCTTGCACTATGGCGCTAAGGTGTCTCCGTGACGCACAGTGTCTGATTTCAGCACCAACACTAGGGAAAGGGGAGGAGGGTGCCATATTTCTGTAAATATGGTGCTCGCCTTCTCACACACGATAAGATTTGTGGCTGCTGCACTGCGCTGCGTGAGATACTGACCCATAGACTTTTGGTTCCATTTTACCTTTCTGAATACCGAAAAGTAGTAAAGTTAGACTTTTGGTCTAACTTTACCTTTATGAATTCCAAAAGTAGTAAACTTACACAAAAGTGTAAGTTTACCTTTGTGAATCGGGCCCATTGTGTATTTTTTTATTTTAACAATAATATTCCACAGAAATAACCTAAAACGTCAATAGAAGCAAATTAAAACTGTGGCTAAGCACTGGGATTGATATAAAGGAAATGAAACCAACACTGATTGCGATCACATATCAATTATAGAATATAACCACAAAGGCCAAACCAATGACAACACAAAATCGAAAATGAATCAAAGAGTCAGGCACTTTCTGAAGTTTCCTTTCAGGGTGTTGTTCCTCTTCTTTCCCTTCCTACTCCCCTCTTCCCCTGTCCCCTTTTGAGCATATAATTTTCCCAGAAACCAGAAGTTAAAATATTTGTTAGCCACGCCTCCATTAGTTCTTAAAGAGCTATCCCCTCATTTTAGCCGCCTGGGCACCTGACATTTGCAGAAGTATGTCTGGCAAACTATACCTGTTGGTGTGTTCTAGGTCTGTGTTAAGTAACCAAACAGCTGGATTACTTAAGTATATTTATTTGAGCATTACAAGTAAAAGAACAGGTAGTGCCAGGAACACAACCGAAAGGGTCTGCAGCCAGTCAATAACTGCCCGTCTCCCTGGAACTCACTTACACACTACTATTCTAGGCTCGAACTCCCACGAGCCTTAAAGTAAACTTACAATATAAATGTGAGCAACATAACACATCCCCCCCTTACAAAAATAACAATACATTTAAAAAAACAATAGAATAATAAAAAAAACATAATAACACACAGGACATCCATCCTTTAAAAACTCACATGACATACTCATTCAACCACAAAGGTAACATCCTTTTCCTCTTGGTGCAAACAGTATCCTCCTCAGGTTTGACTGTATATTATCGTCAGTGCCACAAGCACCGTCCACAAATGTTTTACTCACACCACCATCCACCACTAACTCATCCACCGACCCTTCTCCTTCCCTTAATTGAGAAGGCACACCCGAGACATCCACATTACAAGAACCACCTTGAGACTGTACACCATACTTTTCCTCCAACGCCAAACGAGATTGCAAATCGCTATTTTCAAAATAATCTTCCACCCAATCAAAATCCCTTGCTACATCATTTCTAGACTCCACTCTATCATGATCCAAGCTGATATCAAATGCAACATCCTTGAGATTCAACACTTTCCCATCATTTAATCTAACTGAGTTTCTAAAAACTTCAAGCACCTGTTTAGCCACATCAAACTTGTTCTCACCTTTCTGAACTTTAAAAGGCTTCTTAACACGAATCCAGTCTCCAATTTTAACCTGAGTATCTTTAGTACCATGATGTTTGTCATAATATTCTTTGCTCTTTGAATGCACATTTTCCAAATTCTTCCTCACTTCATCAATTGACCACTTTTCCAGTTTACCTCCAAACATCCATCCCGGGCTAAACTTACACCTTGGAGACCTGCCTCTCAAAATCACAAAAGGGGATAACCCTGTACTATTATGCACAGTAGCCCTGTAAGACCATACCGCCTTCTGTATTTGCACCTTCCAATCCAAATTCTTATTAATAGCAGCTTGCAAAATTCCTTTAATCACTCTATTGAACTGTTCCACAGTGCCGTTACCACTTGGATTGTATAGAGCTGTGGTTTTATGCTTAATTCCGCACCTTCCAAAATAATCCTGAGCTAATTTTGATAAAAATTGTACACCATTGTCCGTTAAAATGTTTACTGGCAACCCTTCCATTGTAAAAATCTTGTCCAAAAACTTAAGAAAAGTTTGGGTATCTACCTTCTCCACAAATTTAACCACCGGCCATTTTGAAAAAAAGATCAATGGCAACCAATCCATATTCTTTAAGTTCCCACACCGGACCAAAAATGTCCACAGCAATCATCTCCCAGGGAAAACTTGGAATTAATCCCTCACACATCACTGGTTCCAAAGTCCTCAAAGACTTGTCAGCTGAAGTACAAACCGAACATGCCCTCACAAAATCTTCTACCTCCTTATCAATTTTGGGCCACAAACTTTTGACAGCCACCTTAGTCCTGACTATCCCAAAATGTCCCTCATGACACATTTGCACAACCCTTTTCCATAAACTCACAGGAGGAATAATTCTGTCTCCTCTTAGTAACACATCTTTTTCAAAAGATAACTCCAAACGTACTTCCCAAAATGGTTTGAAACCATCAGCAATGAACCTTTCCTGAGGCCATCCCTCACAAATAAACCTAATACATCAACTAAAATCTTATCTTTACCATGCTCTATAGCCCAATCTTCTTTACTTAGCAGGAACCCGCTAAGGTCCTTGAAAAAGCCGTACAGCTTCAACTTACGGAATATTTAGAAGATCATTCTCTGTTACATGGATCTCAATCCGGTTTTAGAGCCGGATTCAGCACGGAGACGGCCCTGCTGGAAGTATCTGAAACCATCCGAGAATGCGTGGACAGGGGCGAGGAGGCCATGTTGGTTCTCCTCGACCTGTCCGCAGCATTCGACACGGTCTCTCATCCCATCCTCCTGGATCGACTAAAGCAGATAGGCATTGGTGGCACTGCCCTTAACTGGATTGAGTCCTTCCTCTCATCCAGAAGTCAAAGGGTACTCTTACGTCCTTTTAAATCAGAGAAAAAACCTTTGTCCTGTGGGGTTCCTCAGGGCTCCGCCCTCAGCCCCCTGTTCTTCAACGTCTATCTGGCCCCCCTGGCTGACGTTGTGGAGTCTCACGGAGTCAGGGTGGTCTCTTACGCTGACGACACACAGTTGGTGTTTTCCTTTAGGGACCACTCGGACTCCGCATTCCTCAACTTCCGCCAATGCCTCAATAACATCAGTGGCTGGATGACTGCGAACCACCTCAGATTGAACGCAGATAAAACTGAGGTTCTGTTTTTCAATCAGAAATCCTCTATCCCCTCCTCTTGGTGGTGGCCCACAGCGCTTGATCCTGCCCCATCCCCTGTTCATTCGGCGCGGAATCTCGGTTTCCAATTTGATGACTCCCTGTCATGCAAAACCCAGATTAATAAAGTTACTTCCGCCTGCTTTATGAAACTACGCATGATAAGAAAGATTCTACCTTATCTCCCCCTGGATTCCCGCCGCACAGTCACCCAGGCCCTTATCACGTCCCACTTGGATTATGCCAATAGTCTCTACGCAGGGGCCCCCCAGTACCTGATAGGCCGGCTGCAGATTGTCCAGAATGCTGCAGCCAGACTGATCGGTAATATCCCGTACCGTCAATCTGTCTCTGCCTACCGGAGGGAACTCCACTGGCTCCCTGTGGCTAGCCGCATTCAGTTTAAGGTCCTCACCCTTACCTACCGAGCCGTCAACAACTATGGACCTACCTATTTGCAAAAACGGGTCTCGATATCCTGTTCCACCAGATCCCTGAGATCCAATGACCTCCGCCTCCTGATCTCGCCCCGTTTCAGATTGTCTAGAACCGGAGGCAGAGGTTTCAGTGTCATTGCTGCCAGACTGTGGAACTCCCTTCCACTTGAGCTGAGGTTCTGTCCTTCCGAAACAATCTTCCGAGCCAAACTTAAAACCTGGCTCTTCTCTGGACTCTAGTCTCTACTCCATTTTCTCTCTTCACTCCCCCTCTCCCTTGGCAAACCCTGGATTTTAGCGCCGGGACACCCCTTCGGGGGTAGCTGTGCGCTCTATAAACTCCATAAAATAAATAAATAAATAAATAAACACCAGAATCTTGAACCAAGGCCACACTAAAGCTTCCCCAAGGGTCATCTACACACTCCTCCAATGGTGTAGGCAATCTGGATAAACAATCCGCCACCACGTTATCCCTACCTGGCATGTAACTCAGCTTGTAAATATACTCTTTCATATGCATCGAAATTCTTGCAAGTCTAGCTGATGCCGTAGCAGTCCCTTCTGTGGATAAAATATGGACCAACGGCTTGTGGTCCGTCCGAATATGTACCATCTTGCCCCATACAAAAGCACGAAAATGCTCTAGAGCCCATGCACAAGCCAGTGCCTCTCTTTCTATGATGGGATATCTACCTTCAGCTGGTGACAAAGCCCTGGATGCAAACAAAATAATCCTTTCTTTCCCGGCACCACCAACTTGCGTACTGCACCCAATCCCTTATCACTTGCATCAGTAGTCAGCAAACAATCCAAATTAGGGTCAAAACTAGAAAGCGAACTCACCTTCTGTAAATCCATCTTAATCTCTACAAACTCCCTTTCACATTCCTTGGTCCACTCAAATTTCGCATTCTTCTTAAGCAATGATCTAATGTTATAAACTTTCGAAGCAAAATTATTTATGAATTTTGCGCAATATTCTGCCATCCCTAAGAACGACTTAATCTCTTCTTTAGATCTCGGGGCAGGCGCAGCTAAGATACTTTCAACCAAAGACACCTTAGGCCTGACACCATCCTCACTAATCACATGACCAAGGTAGGAAACACTCCTCTCTCCAAATTTACACTTTGACAATTCCACCGTCAAACCAGCTGTATTTAAAATTTCAAACACTCTCATCAACTTAGAGTCATGGTCCTCTTTGTTAGTTCCAGTAATCAGAACATCATCCTGGAAAAAACAAACACCTTCCATTTCACCAAACAGCTTATGCATTAATCGCTGAAAAACAGCTGCAGCCGAAGCCAGGCCAAACGGCATTCTCCTAAATTGATAACATCCGAATGGCGTGATGAAAGCCGTCAGATGTCTCGACTCTGGTTCCAAAACCACTTGGTGATAGGCAGCAGAGAGGTCAATCATTGAGAACCATGTTGCCCCTCTGAAAGATGAAACCATCTAATTTATTTTTGGCAAAGGGAACCTTTCTATGACAATATTTTTATTGAGATGGCGTAAATCAATGCATAAACGAATTTTTCCGTTGGGCTTCCTCGCGACAACAATTGGAGAAATCCATTCAGTCGTGTCCACATCCTCAATGACCCCCTTAGACAAAAGACCTTGAATTTCTTTCTTCACTTCCTCCCTTATTAACATGGGGATAGGTCTGACGTTGTGCACCCTCGGCTGAGCATCCCCTTTAAGCATAATCCTGTGCTCAAACCCTTCCAATTTCCCCAACTTTTGACTCACAACATTGGCAAATTTATCTTTCAAAACATCCTCTATTTTGCTGCACTCATCCAGTACCAGCACTTTCTCTTTACTGTTTGGATCTAGGATGATATGAGGGTTTTTCTGGTCATGCCATCTTAGCACAGATGGCCCCTTTTTTGCTATATATAATTTTCCTCTTGTCATTCTTCCTTTAAAAAGAAAAGAGAGCCATCTAAATCCTAAAAAATTTATCCTCTCACCCGTGTAACCCACTGGATTCACATCAGATGCATTCAGATGATCGCCTATTTTGTGTACAAATTTCTTTCTCCACACTTCTTCATTTACAATAGTATATGGGGATCCAGAATCTGCATATACTTTAACCATTACACCACCTAATGACAAATCACAAATTGGTTTCCCTTCCATTGCCTCATTGCTGATATTAAGCATATAGTTCCCTCTTACATTCTTTACACACACCTCATCATCTTCTTCACTCTCATCTGCATTCAATTCGTCACTCCAAATACATTTAAGATTACTACGTCTGCAACACATCTTGCTAAAATGTCCAACCAATCCACATATGCCACACTTCTTCCTCAAAGCAGGACACACCTTGCTGAAAGCCAAATGTTCCCAGCTGTAGCAACAATAACACCTCCTCTCCTCTGCATTCATTTCTCTTCCTTGACTCTTAAATGGTAGGCTGGTTCCTTTCCCTTGGAATTGTCTGTTCGTGTTCTTTGATGCACCCTGGATCTTAAATACTGCTGATGATGTCTTTCCAGAATCCTTTTCCGCATCCTTAACCACATTGGCACATCTACCCGACATTTCAGACTTCCTCATAATAGCAAGTACATCATCCAAAGGCGCGTCCCATTCACCCATAACCGATCTTGTATAGGCGAATTATCATTGTGCATGACCAGTTGGTCCCGGATAAGATCATCATGTAGGTTGCCAAGTTTACAGTCAATTGCCAACTTCTTCAAGTATTCCACTCAATTATCTACTAATTCTTCCTTCTTTTGCTTCCTTTGGAAAAATGTATGCCTCACTACACCAATACACACCTTAGGTGCAAAGTATCTGTCCATGTCATTCAAGGCATTTTCAAAGTCACTCAATTCTGCATTCACAACTTTTTGCATATGTGAAAGTGTTTTTAAACCTTTGGGACATAGTGAATGCAACAATATTCTTTTCTTTTGTTCAGCCTTCATCTTCCCTGCTTCGTCGATAGCACAAATATAATTAGTGAAATATTCCTTCCAATCTACCCATTTGATCTCCGGCTGCGACCCTGTGGACCAGAAAGGCTGTGGAGGACTTATGGTAAAATTCTGTTGAGCCATATCCTCTTCTACTTCAGCCCTCGTTTGATCACCTCTGTCCATAAAATGTGCTTCTAACAAAAACCAAGTCTTTGGACCTTCTTATTAAATTCATAACGTAAAAAAAAAAATATATGTTATTAATCTTTTTTTTTTATAAAGTGTCCCGACTTTCTCACCTGTTCTTTTTGTTTATTGCTTATATTCCTTCTTAAATACACTTCAGTTCGCCGAAGATCGTGTTTTCTCAATTGCCGATGTTATTATTACTGATTTCCCCCTGCAAAATGGCCGCCACACAAAGGTCACGCTACATGACCCTGCGCAATGACATCATCACGCACGTTGACGTCCTTTGTATTGATGACGCGATGGCTGGCAACACTCGCGCTCCATGGCTGACAACACTCACGCTCGATGGCTGACAACACTCGCGCTCACCGCAGCAAATTCAAATGATGCAGGTCAGGACAGTTTCAACCGATCATCATAAGTTAGCGCAGGTGACAAGGATATCTATTTCCTACCTTGTGAGTGCTAGTCGTAATTGAACAGCGCGCAAATGGAGGTTATAGCAAAATCAGTTTCAGGAAATATTCCACAAAAGTTTTAGAGTTCTGTTTTAGAGTTCTGTTTCCTTTTTGTTTTCAAGTTCCAATTGCCAAAATCCATACGTTAACTTCCTTCTTCTTCCGTGTTTTCCCTCGTCGCCACTTGTTAAGTAACCAAACAGCTGAATTACTTAAGTATCTTTATTTGAGCATTACAAGTAAAAGAACAGGTAGTGCCAGGAACACAACCGAAAGGGTCTGCAGCCAGTCAATAACTGCCTGTCTCCCTGGAACTCACTTACACACTACTATTCTAGGCTCGAACTTTCACGAGCCTTAAAGTAAACTTACAATATAAATGTGAGCAACATAACAGTCTGCTACTGGAAATATTTATGATTTGCAAAAAAAGGAATGCTGTTTTTTAATCTGACCCTGAGTCTCCCAACTTTGTTGTATGCTGTGCTCCCCTTTCCCCTCTCTACTCCTTTGCACCTGCTCTATCACTTGCAGCCTATGCCCCCCTTGGACCACACATTCTCCAGTTGGATCCTGCATCCATCTTACACTCTTTACTTCATGTTAGCATCCTGCCCTATTTTTACACCTTGGAATTCTGAAGCATCGTACACTCTCACCTGCACAATGCTTTCAACCTTTGCATATTGTGTACCCACTTGCATCTTGTGCCCTCCTCTTCACCCTGGTCGATCTTGTAATTAGCATCTCTCATTTGCTACGTGAGATCCCCAGCATCCTTTGCTCCTCTTCCTACACTACCCCTTGCCCTTTCACTCCCAGCTCATTCTTGAATCCAGCATCCCCTTTGGTCTATGCGCGGCACGGACACAGTCCTGCGCTCTCTCTCTCTCTGAATGTGTCAATACTTTACATATTATACAATGGAAAGGTGTTTACCAAGCTTTTCAGACACATGCAACAAAACTACACTAGGGGAAGTAGCAGTGCCTGCTTTCCTAACACAAAGACACAGTTAAATGAGAGGTGACACACTATGTTTCCGTGCAAATACAGATAAAAGGCACAGCATGTGTGGTGGGAGAGCAAGGTTTTCTCTGCGTGGAAAAACCCTCCCTTACTGTGACCTATGTTTACTCTCTTCTATGTATTATTACCCAGGCCTATGAATGGTATTTGAACATACAAGAGCCAAGATTGCCACTTTGACTCTCACTGAAAGAATATGCTATGTAAGAAAAGGAAGGGTCTGGGTAAATAAGCCACAACACCCGCATGAAATGGCCCAACACTATGTGCCACAAAGGACGCGCATCTTCAACCTCCTCTGGAAGAAGGCCTGCAGAGGAGGCCTGCGGGATGCTCATGCCTTCCTGAGTATATGTTCTGAGATGCTGCTGTCACCTGCAGCAATCACACCTCGAGGAAGGTCGCACGCCAACCACGTGGACTATGAATTGATATGGGCGCCCTTTCTAAGGATAAGAAGGCAGGCCCACAATGATCCACAGAAGCCATTGTGTTCAGCTCATGATTCGTGTTCTTCTACAGATTTATAAGTCGTGCATTTTGTCACAATGAATTTTTGACCCTTTGCTATGTTCTCGCCTCATTTCTGGATTTGTTTTTCTTGGTAATTGTTTTGGTTCCCTTTCTCCATTTTCGTCTTACTTCAGTGGCTTCTTTGTTCAATCTGTGGTTAATGTCAAACCGTCTCTTAACCGCACTTCATTAGGTCTGGCCTACTCATAAATAAACTTCTAATAGAGGTCATGTAATCTAAGCAGAGCAAAGCACTGAGCTCTAAAATTGGTTATTGTGTCATTCATCACGTTCAGCACCCGTTGGTTGATTGGAACTGTCACTCATGATGTATGGGGTTTTGTCATTCTCCTTGGACATATGGTCGTTCAATTTTTGCTGCTGTGACATGAGTCAAATATATGGAGATGTGTCCTCTTTTCTCTGTTTCATTGAGGTGCTTTTGATGGACTAACAAAATATTTGTCGTAATCTGGTGTGCTTTTCTTTTACTATACATGACAAAAGGGGAACTCTGTTAGCAATACTCACTGGTGTGACATTATTGCAGTGCAAGTCCCACGTACCACTACATTTAGACTAACTTTTAACAGTGGGTGTGTATGTTGATGATTTTTGACAAATTACAGTATAGCTATTTCATAAGGTCCTGTGCTTCTATAATGCAAATCACTTAGTGCATCACTCTGTATATGGCACTTGCTAGGTCCCATGGCCATGTTGGGCCTCAAATACAAAATTAAACCCAGACATATGAACATTATCATTGCTTATTTCCTTTAGGTGCCATTATGAATGCAAAACACATTGGGGCTAATTTACAACGAAATGTCGGATCGCGGAGCTGCGCCAAAATTTGCAGCGCTGTTCTCAGCCATTTCCAAAACACAGGGATGTACCGTATTTACAAAAACAAGACTCACCCCTGTGTATTCCCTAGCACTGATGCTAAAAATAGCTACCTGGCAGACACACTTGCGTACTAGTGCAAGGGTGCCAGCATTGCAGGGAATTGTTGTTTATGGGCAAGAAGTTGTCCCTTCCTGTATTTAAGCAATCAATAATGATGATTTGCTAGTTCTATGTGTGCTGCAATATCGATTTGCTACTTCTACTACACACCCCTTTCACAAAGACAACTGCCTGAAAGGGTACCATATTTACAAAGCGGCGTTAAGCCACTTTGTAAATATGGAGCCGGGCATTGCACCACAGGAACGTCAGCAAAAGTGGTGTTGCTTTGGTGCAATCCCTTTGTAAGTAAGCCCCATGCTATGCTCAAAATGGCGGCATGGTCAATCGTACTGGTTGTTTTATGTGAATTACAAGCACAAAGATAAAGTGAAGTGTGAACAGCTGGAATCGGGATTCTACTAAAACACTGCAATGCAGCTGTATAAATGTTATTTGATCTTTGTCATTAGTTTTTGAGCCCTGGTACTACCATCCTTATGAATTTGAAGCAAATGTGAAAAACAGGTTTGGAAAGGAAGAAGTCTGTTGGAATAAGTACTTTATTTTCTTGCTCAGGTTTCTATACATTTCTTAAGGTTTATTGCTTTATCACTTTTGGTTTAATGGCATAATAACCCTGAATTTTTGGGTATAGGCATACTTAATACGCATTAGTCAGTGAGCCACGCAGAGCAAGAAGGAGATGCGTTTTTTCCGTCACCGGCAGAGTAACCTAAAACATTTTATGAGTGTGGAATTAACCAATGCTTTTTGATTTCATAACAATTTTATGGATGATATACTTACATAAATGAGCTTCAGCTATCTCTCTTCATTCATTGGTCTGTTGTTTTCCAATTCACATTTTGCTCCTCCCATTAGATCACCAGGCAGTGGTCACTAGTTAACTTCACTTTGAGTGACTGCATTTTGCTCTTTCATAAGGAGCATATCTGCCCACAAGTTAGTTCTGTGCAAGTGTTTTTGTTTTTACTTTATGCCATTGCTGCTTTTGTGTTTAGAGGCAGATGTGAAAGCAGGATGTTTAAATGTGAGCATGGTCACATTTAAACTTTTATCAGTTCCTGCCCTCTATTGCTGTTGTACATTTCTTTTGGAGTGGCCTGTGTTTGTGTGGCTGCTGGTATTTCACAGCATACCAGATTGCGTCTTTTTGAAACTGTTCTTTATAAACAAATCCTCTTGTTATTATGAATGCAATGAAGTGCATTATAACTGCACTCCTGTTTGAAGTGCTATTATGTATCTAAATTGAGGACTTCAGTTACAGTTGTAAACCAATGTAGTCTGTGTAGTCTTATGTCCTGCTTGTGTTGCTCTCTATTTTGCTCGCAGTGTTTCTGTGTGTCATCCTTTTGTAGGCATTTAACTATTGTATTACTAATTGAAGATCGATCTATCTATCTATCTATCTATCTATCTATCTATCTATCTATCTCTCTGTCTGTCTGTCTGTCTCTCTATCTATCTATCTATCTATCTATCCAATACAGCGTGAGTTAATGCATGCTACCATTTCACAAAGAGGAAATCTGCATACAAAGTATTTCCCTTTATCGCCATGGCTGGAGCTCCCAGGTTAGGGATTACCAACTGGCAAATATCCCTTGGTCTACCTGGCCATCCACCGGAAACTTGAAACAACAAAGAAACGAGGAACAACCCCCAAGGATAAACTGACAAAAAGCCAAGAAAGAAACATCGCATCGTACTCTAATCACCAGGACTGCTCTGGCAGAGAGTGGTCCCTCGAGGACGACCAGCATTGAACGCTAGCGCAGATCACCATAGTACACAGCTCTATCAGGGGCCCGTCGGCGACGACCTCCTTCTGTAGGCCGAGGCTTTGACCAGGAGTGCCCCTTCCCCGTTGTCTTGCTTGCATAGCCGATCCCCGCATGTTGGGGCCCCCCAACGCTCACAGCAAGCACCCATTTTATTTCTAAGCCCGACCTGGGTGTCTGATGTTGGAGCGCCCGCCGCACGTTGGAAACTACCTGCACTGTTCTCCCCCTGAGCCCCGGGGTGGGATACGATACTCCCAACGGCTCTGACCCCCGCTCCGAGACCCAGGCTCCGAGACAAGCTCTGGATCCTCCTCCCTGTTTGAACCCCCTCCCCACACCAGTGCCTGCTGCCTCTAAGAGCCAGATTGTTATCCTGCTGCTCCTAAAACACAAGCTACTCCGTGCCAAGATCTCCCCCACTACCTGAGCCGCCCCTGAAGGACACGAGTCGGTAACTCCCCATCCCCCCGCCACCCAGCCCCCTTCGCTTTCATTTCCAGTAGCTTATGCAATTAGGAGGGGACTTTTGAGTTTGTGAGTCGGCTTTAAAGAGAGTCGGTATCCTATGATACTTGCGCCCGAAAACATGATGGCAAAACTCCATCATCAATCGCCCCCCAAAATGGCATGCAAGACGTTCACCCTCATAAGAACAGGGTGAGTGGTCCTCACTCCCGCCCAAGCCTCACTCTCAAAGCAATCTGTCTAAACAGGGCATACTAATCTTATCAATAGCCCTGATCTGGTCTTACTACTAACTTTTATACCCATACTGTGACTTCTCAAATGTTTACTTTGCTGACATACTCCCAACATAATTTTTATAATTAGTGTATATTATTTATATGGACATACTTCTACCCTAATTATTGTTAAATATTGTTTCCTTTTGATTGTTATACTGAGTGCTGATGTTCCATCATCATTATCTTCGTTATTCTATCATTATTAATCACTACTAGCTTCCCTACTCTACCATTACAATTTTCATTATAGTGCTATGCTCTTAATGTGACTACTTTGCAATGCTTCCACTATAATTTATGCTATCTCGATAACTATTGCTCCTTTTGTTGAATTTCACTGGGATACTGATGCTCCATCATTATTATTATCATTACTCTAGCACTACCATTAGCATTACTCTGTTGTGTTTTAATGTGTCTAATTTGGTGATGCACCAGTAGTTAGTCGTGCTGCTGCTCCCTCACGTAACTGTCATTATCTGGATGTACCTTAACTAATTTTGGTGCTCTCTGGCTATACTCCCACTGCTATATGCTCTTCCTCCACATCTCAGTCCCACCCTCTCCTTCTTTACTCCTGTATCTGCTCTCTTCTCACAACTCCGCCCACTATTTTATTCATCTGTCCCCCTACTATATTTGGTAATATACTTATTCTCGGACAAACTCACCTGGCTTTCCCCCCAAAACACCTTTCTTCTATATCTCTGACTTCTGGTCTACCCTTTGGTTTCCCCCCACCCACCACTTCCTTCCCTCACCCCCTAGCATTTTTCCCTCCCGGCATTCCATCTCAAATGCCTCCAACTTCTCACCTCCTTATGCCCCACCCCCTCCCCTCTATTCCTCACAATTCCTCCTCCGATGGCCCTTCATCCCCTCCCGGCCTCCCCTCACAAACGCCGCCTACCTCTCACCTCTTTTGTCCCACCCTCCTCTCTTCTCTTTTTTCTCCCAACTCCCGACAGCCCAATATGCCCCCTCCATCTCCCGTCCCCACTCCCCCTGATCCTGCCCTCTCTAGACATGGTCCCAATTCCTGGAACATCGTATACCCATCCAATTTATCCAAACATGCCAAGAAAAACTTAAAGCATAAATTACTGACTCATCACCCTGAAACTCTCATAGCTGACTCCTACCATAGCCTCACCTCGCCTAAAAAAACAAATCTTATTTTCTTCTCCAAACACCCCTCCGAATGGTAAAGCATTCTCCTAAACTATCTCTCAATCAGTAAATCCGGCAATATCCCATATGGTTTCAAACTATCTACCTCCCCATCCCCAGCTTTTAACTGAGAAATTGACATCTCCATTTATAAAAACAGCAACATTCTCATTCAAGCACCCGAAAACCACCTCAACACCTTCGACCACCTCAACAGTTCCCTGACAGACCGTCTATCCAAACCTGCCCCTAAACCCTCTCCCTCCCAATCCTCAATCACCCACATCTCCCTCCCACCAGCCCAGAGCCCACACCCCCTAGACACCCTTATTGAGCATCCGACCATCCAAATCTCCTAATTATCTAACAACCGACATCCCCAAACCCACCTCACTACCAATGACCTCTCCACATCTCCCGGATCCTTCTCCCCAACACTCCCCCTCCCCCTCCTGACGCCTACAACACCTACTATGAACAGACCCCCACGCATGCAGAGATAATTAAGTCCCGGCTCCTTCTCCCACTGCTTCCCATCACTCCCCCTACTACATCTATTTCTCTACCACTGAATATCACTCCTACCCCTCATCATGACCTTACCTCCCCCCTCCCCTCTCTCCAACCTATCTCCTCCCCTGGCCTCACAACCTACCTGCATGAGTGACCCCTCCACCTCAACGTCGCACCTCACTAGCTCTCCTTTGACCTCGACACACTACATTTCCCTCCTCCACCCATCAGGCTTTCGTCTCCGGCCAACATCAAACCCCTATTCTCCACCCCCTCCTAGCTGTCCGAGCTAACACTCAACCTTATTGCTCTGACACTTTCTAACATCAACTGAACCTCTAAACCATTCAGACGGAACTTAAGAGATCCAGAGAAGACTTTGGGGTTCTGAACAACAAGGCCCTCCTCAATCAGAATGGTCCTGCTCACCCTTGCCTCAAGCACCCCTCCCAACATAACCTCTGGAAAACCATTCCCCTCTACAACAGATTTTCTAGGCCTTATCATGCTAGGTTTAGTCTCTCCTCCTCTGCCTATATGGACCTATGCAACTCTTACCTTCCCAAGCCCCTGATCCCCGAATGCACCCCCTATTTCTCCAGCATCCCAGTGATCTTGGGAACGAGCAGAACCCCCTCCTCTCCCATCTCGCCCAGACCTCTTACCCAACTTACCACCATACACTCGTGCACTTGCTGCCAAAGCCAACCCTAAGCCCCTATCCTGCATGCTCGTTAACTGCCGCTCGGCTGTCCGACAAGCAACTTTCATATCCCCAACCCTCCTTAGTAAATCCATCGACCTCGCCTTCCTTACAGAAACCAGGCTTAATGACTACTCAACGGCCACCCTTGAACTACTCAATCCCCCTGGCTACTCCATCAATAGGAAAGACAGAACAGACAGAATTGGAGGTGGCCTAGCTATTGTTTACAAAAATGAAATGCAACTCTCCTGTGTTAAAAACGCAGAACACTTAACCTTTGAATACCTTGGCGCCGAATTCATTATTCAGGGTTCTCCTCCAATTCGCCTACATAACATCTACCACCCTCCGGGTGATCCACTTCCCTTTGCTGAGGAACGATCCTACCTTCTTTCACAATCCTATCTCTCCAACTTGAAAAACATCTTCCTTGGAGACTTTAACATCGACTGGAACAATACGGTTGACCACGCAGTCACCCATCTCTTCAATCTTCTAGAAATCAATGGCCTTGTTCAACTTTGTCACTCGCCCACCAACACCAAAGGTGCTACTCTCGATGCCGTTATATCCAATAATGACCAGACTACCATCTCCAACATCCTTCCCTTTGACTGGTCTGACCATCCGATCATCCTGTTCAATATCAAATCCATTCCCCTCCTCCCCCTTTTAAAAATCACCCACCCTTGAAATGGACAAGGAAACATCAGCCAAATCCCTCCAGGCGAACTGCAGTCTAAACTACAAGCTAAACTCCTTCTCACCCCTCTCTCCCAAAATGCAAATGAGTTCACCGAACTCTTCAACAAAACCACCATTAAGTTCATTGACCTTGTAACCCCTCAAAAACTAAAAAAGCAAAGAACCATTCCATCTAAAACTTGGTTTAACTCTGATCCCAATGACGAAAGCAGTTCACGTAGACTGACTGAAAGATCTTGGAGACAACACCTGTCCGCCGTCCACCTTGCCTGTCTAGATCATCCTATAAAAAACACATCTTCAAGGAAAAAGCCTCCTTTTTCCGAATACAACTCGATCGGGCAAAAGACAGACCCAAAGAACTATATAACATTGTTTGCAACCAAACATCCACAGCCCCCTAAACTCACTACTTCAACAAATAGATGTGAGGAAATTGCCAACTTCTTCTCAGATAAAATAGCAAAAATCGAGCGCTCCTTCCATCTAACTGAGATCACACCCAATTCCCATCTTGTCGCTGACAATACACTTATCGATCCACCCATATTGACATGGGGCCCGATTCACAGAACTAATTTAAGACAAAATCCTAAACTTACTACCATTTTGGTATTCACAGAAGGCACTTACTCATTTTGGTATTCACAGAAGGCACTTACTCATTTCGGTATTCACAGAAGTTAGGAGTCCTATCTTTAGGAGTCCTAAATGCCTTCTGTGGATACCGAAACTCTTACAATTAGAATTTTTCTCAGTTTAGTAGTCTTAAAGTTAGGACTCCTCACTTTAGGACTCCTAAAACTAAATCTAAAAAACTATGCATCTTGGTCTAATTTCCACCCCGTGACTGAGCTTAAAGTCTCTAACATCAGGCCTTCCTCATACACCAAAGACCCTATCCCCTCCAGTCTTATCCAGAATCTCAACCACATCATTGCCCCTTACTGGATTAACATCATCAACACCTCCTTCTTCACAGGTTGTGTCCCGGACTCACTACAACTTGGGCAAAACACGCTTATTCCAAAAACTCCCACCACTTATCCTAATGACCTGAACAACCTCCGCCCTATCTCTAACCTACCTATTCTTTCCAAAGCCCTGTAAAATTGTGCACTACTTCAATAAGATAAACACATTAACAACTTCAACCTTCTCGACCCCTTGCAATACGGGTTCACAAAAGGCTGCAGCACGGAAACCGCTATGCTAAATATAATTGACAACATCCACGCTTCCCTTGACAATAGTGAATCCTGCCTACTCATTCTCCTTGACCTCTCGGCTGCCTTTGATACAGTCAACCACAACTCCCTTCTCAACTCACTCAAGTCCCGCTTTGGCCTTAACGGTCAGGTCCTGAAATGGCTCACCTCATTTCTCCAACACAGCACACAACACGTCAAAATGGACGACTGTCTATCCAACCCCTCCCCGGTTTCCCTAGGCATCCCCCAAGGTTCTATTCTCTCCCCGTCACTCTTTAACCTCTTTATTGAACCTCTTACCCTCATCCTGAAACAAGCAGAAATCAACTATCACCTCTATGCCGACGACACACAACTGTACTAGGTCCATATGTAGGTAATCTACATTTACCCATTTTAAAATACAGAATTTTACTGATTCAGTATTTTAGAATCGGTAAATGCTATGTTGGACAAAATTCAGTCAATTTTACCGAATCGGTAGAATTTGGTAATTACCGATTCAGTATTTACTGATTCAGTAAATCCCATTCTTTCCTATGGGCCTGGAGGCCCATAGGAATGAATGAGAATTACCGATTCGGTAAATACCGAATCGATAATAGGGGGAAGACTTACAATGGTGGCAGGGTGTCACATTGACACCCTGTTGCACCCCTGAATAGTGCATGGGTTCACATGTGGCACACATACATGCCCTAAGGGCATGTATGTCTGCCACATGGCACTTTTGGAAAAGCACAAATTTGCTTTTTCAAAGGTTTTCGATATTTACCACCAATTTGTATTTGGTGGTAAATACCGAATCCTTAAATGAAAAATGCACTCAGTTGAGTGCTCCCTACATTAAGGATTCAGTAATTTACCGAATCGGTATTTAAGAATTCGGTAATTTACCGTTTCCTTAAATTACCAATCGATAAATTACTGAATCCTTAAACATGCCTCCTACATCTCAAATGCCCAATTCAGTAATTCTGTCCGTTACCGACCGGTATTGGGCTACCTACATCTGGTCCTAGGTCCCACACTGATGTACTTCATCTTAACCATACCTTAAACAAGATCCTACACTGGTTCCACTCCAACCACCTCATACTCAATCCCAAGAAAACTGACATCATCCTCTCCTAAAAACAACGGTCTCCCCATCCAAACCTGAATCTCTGACCTCAATGCACTCAACTGCTCGCTCTCTTTGTCCAACTCAGTGAAATCTCTTGGTTTTACTGTTGACAAAAATCCAACCCTCAATGACCACACAAAAAACTCTGGTAAAGGAGCTCACTTCCCTCTCCATCACCTGAAGACAATCAAAGCCTTCATCCCACCGGAAGACTTCAAATGGGTCGTCCAATGTCGGAAACTCTCAAAAAACGACTATGGGAACGCTATCCTCACAGAAACTCCCAAAGTCCACCTAGCCCCACTAAGATCTGTGCTCCAACTAGCAGCCAGGCTCATAACTTGCTACAAACGTTTTGATCACATCTCCTCAGCCCTGAAAAAAACAGGCCGCTCCAGAGCAATGAGGAGCACAAACACTTTCCTCCTCATCCCCCCTTATTCAGAAAGAAAACCACTCAATCTCGCTCCTTCTCTGGAAATGCGCTGATAGTCTGGAAGGCCCTCCCTAAGGAATTGCACTGCAACCCCTCCTACATTGCCTTCAAAAAAGACCTTCAACTGCACCTCCTAAGCAAATCCCTTGGTCCTTAAATCATACCTCTGACCTCTGATGACCCTATCCTCCTATACTTCACTTCCTCCCCTTCACCTCTCCCCTCCCCCCTTCTATCTCCCCCATCCTATGTAAAAATGTATTTAAATGTGTATCTGCTCTTGCTATGTCTCTGGTTATTAGACCTGAATGGAGCATTTGTTTTTTATTAATTGTGCTTTTTGAGCAACTCCTGTAATCTTGTTTTTCGCACATGTAAAGGGCTCTTATACCCCCGGGTCTAGGCAGCGCTATATAAAACCATTCAAATGAATACATTAATCGGATATTGCAATAATATGTGTTTTTTTAACCCCAAAAATATGTTTGCATTTAACTAATGTTCAATTTTTTAGATTAATGAGCGGCTGGCAGCTTCCTCAAGAATAAAGTTCTGCTATAGAAATGAGAGAATCAAATAAGAATTGCCAGAGCTTCTGACTTTACCAAACCCTCCTCCCTTACTACTCATGTGCGTTTACAAACATGCTATCACATTCACCAATCACAAACAACTTTAAACCTCTTGGCATGGATATGCTGCAGAAGAGTCAACAGCAACCTACCAATATGTCAAACTGTGCAAGACTAGCTCCAAAACCAGTGTCACAATTCTCTCTGTTCATGTGATTGGACTGCGTTAGAACTGGCTAGGTCTGTTCGAAATATGTTTCACCAATGATTGAGTATGAAGATGACTAGCATTCTGTTTATGTTTTATGACTATTTCATGATGAGTCAGTGGTATGAGTGCCCCTGTAGAGATGTGGCTAGGAAGCAAGGAACTTTTTAAGAATTCACATTCCAGCCTATTTTATTTAGATAAAGTCTGTCAAAGAGCACAAGCTGCCTGGTTGCAAAAGGCCTTTTGTGGACTTACAGTAGGCTTACAGCCTGCATACTGCTTAGGATTGGTTGGCTTTATTGTTACTCTCATTTGCTTGCTTCTTATTTGATGGGTTGCCTTCCTCTTCTTGCATCTATCCCCTGGAGTATTTCTCCGAATAATCCTTGTGATCATATTTGTTGTGTATTATTCTGCTGCTCATATTTAGGAAACTACTTTTTCAATCAGCACTCCATAAAAGTACATGTGTTTGCTAGGTCTCTTCCTTCTGTACTGCTTCCCCAGCAGGTTTTCTAGATTTTTTAGAACATGACCCAGAATTCGGTTTTCTAGATGCCTTGCACTAAGGACTTAGGGGCAGATTTATGTTAAATGGCGCATCCCCAGGGATGCGCCAGTTAACATGCGCCACAGCTCCGCCAGCCATGGTGCGCCGCATTTATAATGCGGCGCACCATGGTGCAAAAACGGCACAGATGCATGACGCATCTGTGCCGGAAATGTGGCGCATTGCTGGAGCTGCGTCGCAAGCGCGACGCAGCTCCAGCAAGGCTCGGGGGTGCCCCATTTTAACAATGCTGCGTCAAGACCTACGCCTGCTTCAAGCAGGCGCAGGCTTTTGACGCAGCATTGGCTTAAAAGTGACTGAGTGAAATCTCATAGATTTCACTCAGCCACTTTTGCGAGGCGCACCTGCCCCGGAACGCCCACCCTGCGCCGGAACGCCCACAAGCGGCGCAGGGCTTTACAACGTGACGCATCTGCCTAGATGCGGCACGTTGTAAATCGTTCGTAGGGATGCGCCACGTTTACGCCGCCTTGCGTGATGCAACAGCGGCGTAAACGTGGCGCAAGGGCCTCATAAATCTGCCCCAAAGTAAATATGTCAACCTGGGACAGAAGACAGTTGGATTGCAACCACACCACAACCCAAAGTGCAATATTTGAGTAAAATGCTTTTTGGGTAATGGTCAATTCTATGAGGAATCACAGGGAAAGTTAGTTGACCTCCAAACTCTCTTTCATTAAGGAGGAACACTAGGAAACCATGGATGCATTTTTTAGATTTCTTTTTATAATTAAAATCCTATGTCAATAAGCCTGATCCAATGTTTTTACACACTTCAACAACATACCTGTTACGTTTTGATGCATGGAAGGTGATGTGCAACATGTCAGCAAAATCAACAAAATCCTTTGATTTTCAGATGTAGACTGGGTTGTGTGTAAGTCAAATGTTTCTGTTGCAGAGGTGAAAGACACCTCTTTCTTTGTTAATATCACAATAACCTTCCTTAGCTTATCAAAGTACATATTTGTCATACCTATTTTTACCCTATAATACTTTCAAACAACTTTCTTGGACGAGGATACAGTCTAATACCATATAATTGTACAGTTCTTTGCACGGTTTGCAAGAAGGTGAGTCCGGGGTTTATAGCCACAGCAATTTTCATCTGTCCTAATTTGATAAGAACCATTCCCTAAGAATGTGTGATTAGAAGAGATGAATGAAGCAGGTGCCTTAAATAATTTACAAGAAATAAACAGGCTTTTCAGGGCTACAAGCCATAATCAGTGATGGAATCTCAGAGGAGGGAAAGTCCTAGCAGAGTAGAGCAAGCACATGTGCTTACTAACACTGGATTGTCTTTTCTCAGACAGTGAAATTCAAATAGGAATTTCCATACATGGCAAAGGGATGCATTATGGGTTTTTTCTCACCAATTTAGGGAGGTGTGTTTCTGACAATCATAGAAATGAAAGGCAGTGATTGACTAGGAAAATACTCCTTGTAGGAACCAGATAATATGTGGGTTTTCTTCCACAGCAAAAAGTGTAATCTCTATTTCCTCAAACCTCAAAAGGGTTACAACGCTTCTTTTTTAGCCATTGTTGTACACCTTGATGTCAAATTATAAAGAACAAATATGGCACTTTCATTTATGAGCTGCTAAGGCACTTTATTAGCTGTCAAGGCTTGTAATGCCAAATTAAACTGTTTTATGGCTCTCACTCGAGCTTTCCCTTGCAGCAGGAGGCTTAAATGTTCTTTTACAAAGTTTAAAGTTGAGGACATGATGATCATATGTGTGTATTTGTGAGGGTTTGCTACCCATTATCTATAACCCTAAACTTTGGTTTTTATTATTTCTCATTCAGCTTCTCTGAATCTTTCTACAGCTGAATATGTTTGTCCTTCTTTGATTATGGCAATTTTTTTAGAGTGGACGCAAATTGCTTGTTTCCACAGGAGGTAGACCAGGAGGAAATCTTTAATATCCATGCCCTCATTAGTTTACAGCACTCAGACTGGAAAGAGCCAGCCATCATTGGTACAATTTATAAACACTGTATGGGGTCTCTGTTGTATGGGGAATAACTGTTATATTGAGGGTCTAGTCAGTCTGCTAAGGGAGCAGCAGCTTTAGAAAGATATCTGTTCACACATACATTAATGTCCTATGGCCACAGGACTCTCCCACCTGAGTTTAATGCAGTCCAATTATAATTTCCGTTATTCAGGTCAGCATCAGTAATGTTTTTGTTCCATTGCCAACAAGGAAGCTGTGTCAAATTAAATTTTATAATAGATGGTGCCTTAGGTCTCTATTAGACACACACCCCATGTATGTTGTTTGCTGAACAATCCTTTAAAAAATAGAAGTCCTGATTCACAAAGGTAAAGTGAGACGAAAGTCTAACTTTACAACTCTCTGTATTCGCAAAGGGCATTTACTACTTGTAAATGCCCTTTGTGAACATCGAAAGTCATAAAGTTTGACTTTCGGTATTCGCAAAAGGCCTTTACCTCTAGTAAATGCCTTTTGTGAATACCGAAAGTCATAAAGTTAGACTTTCGGCACACTTTACCTTTGTGATTCGGGCCCAAAATGTCTCTGGGAGTCATGTATTTCCTGAATAAAGTCTTGGAACTTTAATTTTGCAAAAACTTGGTTCCCCTATACTTTTTTTATTTATTTTTTCTTTCCATCATTGATAACCTTGAAAAGCTAGTGAATGGCTGAACTGTGCAGAATAAATGAACAAGTTAGTTGTAATCAGAATTTTCAAACTCTCGCTGGCATAATAATTCAAATCAACTGTTTAACAGCATTTATGTCTAAGGAATTTGTAAAGAAGCCAGAAACTATATTCCGCCTGATTCATCATTCATATTTGCGCTCGCAAAGGGCCAGATTCTGAGAATCTGGCCCTTTGCGAGTGCGATTTTTGCATTTGGGATTCAACATCCCAAATGCAAAAATCGCTATTTGCTAATTCGCATATTTGCAAGGATTTACATTTAAGGAATCTCTATTTGAGATTCCTTAAATGTAATTCATCATCCATTTTACAATTGCGAAATCGCAATTTCGGGCCGCAATTTACCGCGAGGTCAAACCTCGTGGTAAATTGCGAAAACTCAGAAAAATGCACATGTGCAACACCTGTGTTAATTTCCATTGCAGGGGTGCTACAGGGTGTCCTTTGGACACCCCTGGCACCCTTGTACTCGCAATTTCATTTGCGATTAGCTAATTGCTAATCGCAAATGAGGAATGACTCCCCATACATTCCTATGGGCCTTGGCCCATAGGAATACATGGGGAGTTATTCCTTATTTGCGATTAGCAATTAGCTTATTGCAAATAAGGAATCAGTGGGAATCGCAATTAATATTGCGATTCCTACATGAATTGCGAGTCTCAAATAGCGATTCCTTATGATTCGCTATTTGAGCCTCGCAAAACGGCCCGTTCATGAATCAGGCTGATTGTCATCTATGGAAACTTTCAATAAAAAAGGAATTTGAATAATTGATGACAGACCCATAACCTAATAGAAAACCTTTCCTAGGGATGGGTGCAACTCGAGTAATTCTGTGTAGTCTAATCATGCAGAATTTTCTGAGAATTCAGCGAGATTAGGCAGATTTACACAAGAGTAATTCTTCTTTAAGCACTATTCATTAGAGCGAAAACACTAAAAATAGCACTAGATGCAACAGACACAAATTGTGAGCACAACAAACAGTCACTCGTCCTCGCTAAAGTTGCTCTTGAGGAAAGATTTTCCTCCAGCGTACTCCTGGCGTTTACCGCTACTTTTTATTACAAAATGTGCCTTTGCTTTCAAAATGGATGTGAGGAGGCATTTTGCGCTAAAAAATAGCACTACATGCACCTGGACATGAATAGCAAGTGTGAGAAGTTGCACACACTCACTAAATGTGCTCTTGTGGTAGGTTTGTTTCCCCCAAATTACTCCTAATTATGCGAGCAGGAGTAATTGAGTTACTATCAGTAAGTCTGCATCAAAGAGTAATGATGAATCACTAAAAATACTACAATTACTCCGGCATATTTGACATTCCTCCAAAGCCTAACCTTTTCCAAACCAACACTGTTCAGCACAGGATATACTGTGATGTTCTCAGCATGATGATCTCAATGTTGTCTGCGAGAAAGAGAATGCAGCTGGAATTCCTGAACCACAAGAGATGGTACTGTCTTATCAGGAATGTAATTCTCATGAACAAGAAGCAAAATAATGATTAATATTATAATACACATTAAAAGGCAACGAATTACAGTAGCAATCTAGATGCATGGCTATGATAGAGAAAGGTACCTATTGAAAAACCAACAGCTAGCAAGAAGCCATCTGTAGCTTGGATTAACTAGAGAAGGGTTATTATTTCTCTTCCTCCAAAGTCTGTATCAGAATCATTTTACAAGCACTATTTATTGCAGTGAAATATTTTCTATTGTTATTGGTTCTGTTGGTGGCTAATAATAAACTCCTAATCACAGCATCAGGTTCATCGGTTGAAACTGGTACTTGGTGTACATCTGGAGACCCAGCATGTACCTCAGTACCTGGAATGGAGAACAGGATTTCAGTGTAGCAGTACTCTTCTTGTGATAACTCTTGCAGAGTAGGAAGACGGTGGGCGGATCTACTCCAGAGGCACTCAAGTGTCAGTAAGGCTATGTCGAATAGAATCGGCCACCTAATGCTTTCTGATGTGCTAAATTGAAACCTTCCTGTTTTTCTTTGAACCGGGCAAGGGTGGTAAGATCACCACTTGATGACGATGATATGCGATTTATATAGCACACAGCTACTCAAAAGAGAGTCCGGATGCTGGTATCAAGGCCACCAACACAACACTGGTCATCCAATTAAGATTATTTAAAGAATCATGTTTGAAAATTGTTCCTAAAGGTGGAAGTTTCAACTGTGGTGCACAGGTCCAGAGAAAGTTTAATCAAGGCAACCGCCCCAAGATAAGAAAAAAACTCCTCTGCCAATTCTGGCCCAGTAGACTTTAGGAACACTAGCCATTCGATAAGAAGAGGACCGTAAGTTTCTGGAGGTGACATAGCCATGAATCCTTTCTTCTAGATAACTGGCTCCAGTAGCATGCAGGGCTTTGTGCCTGAGGACCAGGGATTTAAAAAGGATCCTTTAATAGGAAGCTAGTGAAGTGCCTTTAAATGTGAGGACATGTAGGTTCTCAAGGGAACGTTGAGAAAGAAACGTTCAACCAAATTCTGCACTACTTGAAGTCTGCCAAGAAGAAACTCCTGGGTACCTAACTATAATGTGTTTCCGTAATCCAATCTGGAAGTTATCAGTGCTTGGATCACCATTTTCTTAGCTTTGTCAGACAGTAAGGGAAGACATATTTCCAGAGAACGTAACAGCCCGAAGCAGGAACCAATCAATGTCTGGACTTGTGGCTGGAAAGAAAAATTTCAGTCAAATTTGATTCCTAAATACCTTGTTGTGGGCCAGGGAGGGGGGCATCATCCTAACGTTAAGACTTTCGGTATTCACAGAAGGCATTTAGGAGTCCTAAAGTTGGGACTCCTAACTTCTGTGAATACAGAAATGAGTAAGTGTCTTCTGTAAATACCAAAATGAGTAAGTGTCCTCTGTGAATACGAAAATGGTAGGATGTTTAGGATTTTGTCTTATATTAGTTCTCTGATTCGGGCCCAAGATGAATAAAAGCAAATTATATAAAACAATAGCATTGGCGTACTCCTACGATGCGTGGACTACCTAAATGTACCTAGCCTAGATATGTAGGTGAAGCATGTGTATGTAAGTGCTAGTATATATCCTAATGGAGCTAAGAATCCCCTGGGGAAGTAATAACCCCTCACCTGATGGTTCTGAATGAAGGACCCCGTCTCTGCATCAAGGATGGCATGCCACAAGGGATGTCAGGTCTCTGTCTGTCGAAGGATCAGCCTGAAGAGCATCGGTCCAGCCTGGAAGGAATTCTCCTCTCTTTCTGTAATGGGAGTGAGGGTCTTTTATACTAAAGTGGACACTCCAGGGTTTCTTCTAGAATCGATATGTTTTGAAAACATTCACTAATACTTTGCTGATACTTTTCTAAACAAACATACTCATGCATAGATGGCTGTGGTCAACAAATGAAAAAAGTAGTGACCCTGTTAGAAACGGGATCCCTGGCTGGCCAGGGCTCATGCCAAAGTCAGTCAGAGACCACCACTCCTAAGTCAGGGCAAGGGAGTTACACGCCAAGATAACCACTGCTCACCCTCTAGGTAACGTGGCGCGAGCAGCAAGGCTAAACTTGGAGGCGGTATGAGTTAAGTATCTGCGCACGCACCCCAGCAACAACACCCAAGGCCCACCACAAAGGAAACTCCACACAAGGTTATATAAAAAATAGCCTTTGTATTATAGTAAAACACATTAGATAACACACAAACTTTACAATGTGCCAACAGGCACGGGCAGAATTTACAAGGGATTATGTACAGGACAGGGCCACATGGACCACTGTCCGGGGTAGGCACTTGTTAGAAATAATACTTGTAGGTATACACTTAGCACATAAACATATAATGATTAGCACCAAAATAGTACATGTAGCACACAACCAGTAATCACTGGTAAAGAGTAAATACCTCCTACGCAATCCTAAACACTGTAGGAAGATCACGCAGGGAAATAGGACCTTATCATTAGGACCTAAGGAAGGAATACCATGACCTAAGCAGGTCACTTTTAGCAAAGGGAAGGAAACCTAAACAATCACCTAAGCAGGTCACATTTAGCAAAGGGGATAAACATAAAATACCTAAGCAGGTCACTTCTAGCAAAGGTAATGGGACATCAACAATCCTCTAAGCAGGTCACATTTAGCAAAGGGGATAAACATAAAATACCTAAGCAGGTCACTTTTAGCAAAGGTAATGGGACATCAACATTTGCACATGAGGCATTAAACACATTCAGAGGTGCAGGTTAGAACATTTGCGCAAGAATCACATCAGCAAGTAACTTACAATGCGCAGGGTGCATATAGCACAACACTAGGATTGTCCCTCAGGCCAACTGGCCTCGCACGGGGCTGAATGCCATGAGTCTCAATGTCAGGGGGTCTGCGCAGGCAGCACAAACCACAAGCCTAAACGTAGCAACTGTCCACTAAGTGCTGGACAGTTGTAAATCAGAGGTGATGCCAAAGTTGGAGCCTCGTGGGCTCAAGAACAAGGGGACTGGCACCTAAGAGCTTCAGCGCTCTCAAAACAATGATGTGGGCGCTCAAGAGCCTTTCTGGGGCTCATAAACAAATAGGGCACGCAGGAGCCGCTCTCAGGCTCGGGGAAAGGACTGTGGCTGGAGCCTCATGGGCTCAACGATCAACTGGGGGCCCTGGAGCCTCTCAGGCTCGAAATCGGGAATGCCCTGAGCCACTCGGGCTCGAAATGTACAAATTGCCCCAGGAGCCTCTCTGCTCCCACAAGAAATGGGGCCACTCGAAGAATCACAAAGGACCCGCCCCGCACTCACCGGGTCCTCGCTGGAGCTGCGAGGGCAGGGACACTGCTGGCTCACCTTCGCAGGGACAGCGCGGGGCTCCTCTTCACACGGGGAGCCTCGCGGACGCGGCAGCCGGCTTCCTTCATCTCCCGCCTGGCCTCGTCACGGTGCACTCTGCCTGACTTCCGCCGGGGCCGTCAATGGCAGCGCGGCCCTGGGGGTCAGGAGGCGGGACTTCCGGGTCGCAGTAGGCAGCGGCCCGGCAACAGTTTTCAAGGCTCCCGGGCTGCGGCGGTGATCACGGGGCAATGCCGGGTGGGCACCGGCTCGTAAATAACAAAATACTACGGGGCAATGCCGGGAAGGCACCGGCCTTCCAAATTAAATATAAAGCGAGGTAGGCACTCGCTCTGCAGAAAATCGGCAAACCAAAAACGGGCAAATGCCGGGTGGCACCGGCTCGGCAATCGGAGCGCTCCCAAGCGCTCTCAAGGCAAAGTTCAGCGCTATAATCAAAATAAAGCGTTCTTGAGCGCTGGGGCACAAGTAAAGCGCTCCTAGCGCTATAAATCAAATAAAAGCGCTTCCAGGCACAGCAAAAGCTCCAGCAGGGTCTGGAGGCAGGCAGAGGGGCAAGGCAGGGCCAGAGCCAGCACACTGGGTCTCCAGGCAGGGAGACAGTCCAAGTGGCGGTCCTCCTGGCCCCATCAGCAGCAGCAGCCCCCTCTGGCAAGGATCCACAAGAAGAACCAAATTGTATGGGGACACAGCCCCTTCTTATACAGTAAATTCCCTTTGTCTGTAGGTGCAGGGTGGGGGAAAACCAGTCGCAGCTGGTTTTGAAGTACCCTTGATAGCTCAACCACCCATTTCATTCACTGGCAGGGCTAGGGACATCAGTCGCACTACAGGGGGTGGAGCCAGCATTGTGTGGGAAAGTCCAGGCCCATCAGGGACCAGGTGCACTCCTCCCAAGCCATCAACATGCTAATCTCACACTCACCACCGGGCAGACCCATACAGCCTTCCTGGAGCCAGACTCACCAGCCAGCTCCAGCCAATCACACGGCAGGCATATTTTACATTAATATGCCAAGTCCTAGAAGTGGCATTTCTACACATGACACACTCATGCCACATACACCATTGCGAAGCATTCATTCTCACGAGCTTGCACATACCAAATTCGAGCATGCACTCCCCACGCATCAGGAACCACCAGGGACACAGACATTCCCCATGCATTCCTATGGGGGAGCAGGCCAGCCTAACTACATGCACGCACTTTACTCTGGGACACAGGGAAAAAGTGCGCACAGACCAGAAAATCATCCATACAGATCACAGATTAAAAGCAAAAAGATTAGGGGTGAACCTGCCTTAAGGGCCAAGTCCAACAGACCCTTATACAGAATAAATCTGCTGTGCCTGGGGACATGTTTATGTACGTCAGGTGCAGGGATTAAGATAGGGTACTGAGAGTCTGCTGTCGAAGAGACAGAAGTAAGCTACTAGGTAAAAGGTCACCTGTGTATGACCATTATGTCGCGTGGATGGGACAAAATGTATGTAATCAGTATGTACATGATGACTGGACTATCCTAAAGGACATGTAACCCCAAACAACTCAGACTGAGGTGATTATTTTCCTGGGTTCCACAGGATTTTATAGGAGGCTTGTCAAGCGGTATGGCACAGTTCTTACCCCCTTGACTGAGCTGACTTCAAACAAGCAGCCCAAGAAGGTGATCTGAATGGAGGAGTGCTAGAAAGCCTTTGAATCCCTGTTATGAATGGGCCACTCTTGTGATTGAGTATCTGTTGATGACCGTCATCTATCACCATCTTCAACTGACTTTAGCATCTTATTTTATTCTTGTCTTATATATGCCTTGCTAGTGAGAACAATTATGAAGTAGAACAGTGCCTTTCGATATGAGCTCTTACTATTGACTTTGACATGGCTTCATGTCAATCTTGCTCTCTGACTTTATCTTGCTTCATGGCAGTGCTTGCTATTGGCTTTGACATGACCTCATGTCACCTTGTTTTTTAATTTTGCTTTGCTTTAAGCTACTTTTTGTGCATGATACGCATGCATAACTAACTCAATTTTCTCGACTGTCGCCATTTTCTGTGCTTCACAAGGTGGGGATGACATGTTTTGCCCCCGCTTGTTTTTCGCATCTCACTGACCAGAGTGAACTGGATATTTATCATATGTGGAATGTACAAACTCCGCCTCAAAGCTAAAATACAGGGGCTTGGCCAGCCACTGTCTTGACCTTGATGTGGATTGGTTCGAGCCAGCTCGGTTTTCTCCAATGAGAAAGAGGTGAGGCTTTCTAGAAGCTTTGTTTAACATTAGAAATGGTATTTAAGTGAGGGGTCTTGGCGGGCCAGGTTGAAGTTCACCACAGAATAGACGTATTGCTGTGGACGGCGACGGAACTTGTGTCCTGACTGAACTCCTACCAGGGCTGCAGAACTGGACTCCCCTCAACTTCGGCTGGCAGGATGTTGTTGAATCAGTTGGTGAGGTGTTCCTAACCAAACCTTTTATATTTCTTATTATTTTTTGCTATTGTTTTCCATTCATTGCTATGTATATATATATTGAATTCTATTTTGACTGTCTATTTCAATTATACATTTGTTACTTGGGAGTCTGCCATGACTAATGCATTCGGCCTGCCTTTTTGAAGTAGTGTATTAATAAATTTATATGTGTTACATTCCATATGTTTGTATTGGTGTTATTACCTCGCCTTGGGGAAGGGCTAGGTTTTCCCTTGGCCTAAGGGAGTGTTGCAGTTAGGATCTGTACTTTTTATGAAAAAGCAGATTCATTACACTCCCTCAAAGAGGTCATATGCACCACGTCTGTGTTTAAGGCCCCTGAATGTTTTTATGGATTTGGAGGCCATATAAATGTCTCAGAGGATAGCATGGTTCAGTTTACTCACGTCTCAATTAAGAGGGCCTAGGCAAACCTGTAGCTTTTCTCTCCAGAAAGGTACTTCCTAGGGAAGAGAGGTGGAGAGTTATCGAAAGACAAGCATTTGCTGTGGTTTGGGCACTGAGGAAGCTGAGACCATGCATATTTGGGACTCATGTCCTGGTTCAAATAGACCACAGGACCCTCAGGTGGCTAATGCGAATGAGGGGTGAGGGTCCAAAATTGTTGAGGTGGTCCATCTCCCTAAAGGAAATCGACTTCATGGTGAAAAACAACCCTAGGTCAGACGACTCCAAAGCTGATGGTCTATTCACGTTATTCTGCCTTAGAGGTAGGAACTCCAAGGAGGTTGGGTATGTCACCACACTTTTAGATGGGGGGCATATGTTACACCTGTCAGCCGCAGGGTGGTTTTCCTCCAAACATTTTGCCTGCTTACATCCATTTTTATGATGAACCTCATTTAGCTGGGCTTAGGACTCTGTGCACTTTACCACTGCTAACCAGTGCTAAAGTGCTCCCTCCCCTCAACATGGTTTCATTGGCATACACCTAACTGGCATATTTAATTTACTTATAAGTACCTTGCAGAATGGTATACCCTATACCCATGGCCTGTAACTTAAATACTACCAGTGGATCTGCAGCACTTATTGTGCCACCCACTTAAGTGGAAACATAAAACATGTCTCATGGCACTGCAGCCTGGATATAGGTTTAAATTGCATGACGACCTGGCATGAGGTGTGTTAGATTTGAGGGTCTCTAGTTGCCACAGGTAGGTACTTGTGACATATAGGGACCCTTGCCTCTAGTCAGGGTAAGGGGGTATGCTCCTAAAATAACCTGTGCTCACCCCCTTGGTAGCTTGGCATGAGCAGACAGGCTTATCTCAGAGGCAGTATGTAAAGCATTTGTGAACACATACAATAATCCAGTGACAACACTACAGATGGACATCACACAATTGTATATTAAAATAGGTATTCCTTATATAGATTTAACACAAGACCACAAACGACAAAAATCCACAATCCTGTACTTAAAATGGTAGAATTAGCATAATTCTCTTTAGATCTTAAAATGTGACACTTTAAGTCAATGTACCTTTAGATGCGACACGCAGGGCAACGAAAAGTGTTGCAAAGCCAGTGATGTGTTGAAATTTTGGTGCAAAGAAATAAAGATGTTGTCTTCTTGTTGTTGCGGCACGCTTCTCCGATGATGCGAGATGTCTCGACTCGATGCGTCAGGTGCAGCGGCGACACCCTTGTTCAGAGATGCGAAAGCGGCTTTGGCGGCGACACTCTTCTCCCTCGATGTGAGACGCTTCCGCTCGATGCGACAGCTGCAGCAGCGACACCCTTGTTCAGAGATGCGACAACAGCGGCTCCGACGGCGGCACGCTTCTCCGTGGATGCGAGGCGCTTCTGCAGTGCAATGCGTAAGCTACAGCGGCGACATCCTTGTTCAGAAATGCAACGGCAGCGGCTCCGGCGGTGACACGCTTCTTCGATGTTGCGAGATATTTGTTGTGATGCGGTGCAATGCGTCAGCTACAGCGGCGACACCCTTGTTCAGAGATGCGATGGCAGCGGCTGCGACGGCAACACGCTTCTTCTTCCTGAGTTGCGCTTCCAGCTCCTTGAGACATGCAGTCCCTCAGAAGGCCCAAAACAGCAGCAGGCACTTCCAAATAATTCTTGGGGAGCTGGTGGTTGAAGTCTGTTGTCCCTGAGACTTCAGCAGGAGGCAAGCTTAATGAAAGTACACAAAGTCCCTTTCTCCTTTCTTTGGCAGTCAGGCAACCACTGCAGGCTAGTCACCCAAGCAGCACTTCAGCTTAGGGATTGTCTCTCCTTAGTTTCTTCTAGTTCCTCTCCTCAGCAAGGGTTTCTTCTTGTTGTCAAAAATTGATCTGAATTCTTGGGATCAGGGCCCCAGTATTTATACCCCAAAATCTTTTGTCCTCTGAGGGCAGAGGGGCCTTTGCCTAATCCAAAACAGTTCTGGTCAGCCCTGGAGCACTCTGTTTACATGACTCCTTCTTTCCTTTCACAGTGCAGGGCAGAAACATCAGACGCCCCACAGGAGGTGGAGCCAGCATTGTGGAGGGAAGGCACAGCCCTATTCAGGCCCCAGGTACAACTCCTCCCTCCCATCTAGATGCAGATCTCTCAATTCATCACTGGACTGTCTCCTGGAATCCCCCAGCCTTGTCACTCAAACTCCAGACAAGGAATACACAACCTAGCAGAGGCAGGCTTGTATAGTTGGACAAGAAAATACCTACTTTCTAAAAGTGGTATTTTGAAACACAGAATGTTAAAATCAACCTCACTAAAATAAGTATTTTATCATTCTGAGTTCAGGCATACTAAACTCGAATTTCTACCATGTTCCCTGAGTCAGTTAGGATTATAAGATGTAATAATCTAACTGCCCATTCTGGTCTATGGAGAATAGGTAGCCTTGCAATAGTGAAAACAGAAAATGGCTGTAATACACTATTAGGACATGCCACACACACCAGGGCTTTTCCTACCTTATACTTACAATGGACCCTGTCCTTGGGCCTACCATAGGGGGGTCTGATATGAAGAAAAAGGAAGGTTTAGGGACTGGCAAGTAGGTGCACGTGCTCAGTCTACATGGCAGTACCAGACTGAACACAGGCTCTGAAATGGCAGACCGTAGACACACTTTTACAGGCTGCTTCTGTGGGTGGCACAACCAGTGCTGCAAGCCCACCACAAGCATTTGGTTTACAAGCCCTGGGCACTCCTGGGGCACTGTACTAGGGTCTGACAGGTAAACCAAACCAGCCAATCATGGAATCACTAATTCATACATTAATTTACAATAGGGAGAGCATATGCACTTTAGCACTGATCAGCAGGGGTATAGTGCCCAGAGTCATAAAACCCACAAAAACAGGTCAGAAAAAATACAGCAGGAAGGTAAAAAGTTCAGGGATGACCCTGCAAAAAGGGCCAAGTCCAAAAAGGTGAAATTAAGGGGATTAAAAGGTTGAAAGTTTACTTTTAGGTTTTACTTGTTCTGGTAGAGAACAACTCCTGAATTAGTTTTCACTACTGTGAGGCCTACCCCTTGTGTAGGATAACATAGAAGATTCCTTGTTACATTTATTAAGCTGCCATTTCCAATTGGGAGTGGGTAACTATGTCTTGTTTGTAATGATTAACCCTCTTCAATGGTAAGATTAGATGATTTTTCATTCCACTCCTGAAAATGCCACTTTTACAAATTTTCCATTTTCCTGCCCTTAGCCCTTTTTATCTTGAGCCTGCATTGGGTCACAAAACTGGATGTAGCTGACGGTTAGACTTTGTGAATTGCTCCCAGACATTCAAACAATAGAGGGTTTTGGTGTGTCCCAAAGGCCATCTGCTGGCAGGATGGGGGCTGAGCTGAAGACAGTCCAACTTGCATATGAATAGCTTGCGATCTGCCTTCACATAAAAGACCTAACGACCCCACATTGTCACTGCAGCCAACTTGGAGCTAGGGCAGTGGTGGCAGGAAATTTAATGCACTGCAAAGAACCTTTCCAGAAGCTTCACCCACCTTTGAGAAGAAGGTACAAATATAGGAAGTCAGACTCACTCTTCAGTTCACTATTGGACAAGTGGAAGGCCTCTCACAGGATTTCCTACTGCTGTGACCGGCTGTGCACTTTGCATAACTGCTGCTGCACCTGGACGGACTGCTTTGCTGTCTTTAGCCTACCTAGTACCCTCAGAGGCCAGCCCTGCTATGGATCCCTGCATCGTGAACTGAACCCAGGGCTACCAGAATGACTCCAAGGGCTAGTTTGCTGGCCTTCTGTTCATAGACCCAAGGACATAAAATGCTCCCACCATCTTGAACCCGGTCCTGGACCCAGCCTGAGTTGTTCTTAACCCCCAGGAGAGGGTTCCCATCGACCTAGTCCTTTGGTTGTGGTGCTAAAGGTGCCCACATGACCAAATCCAAAAGTGAGCACTTAAAAATGTTATCCAAAAACTGCTCTGAGAACCAAGAGAAAACGTGCTTGTCAATACATCTGAGGGGTATCGCCGTTCGTATTTACTTTGCGTCTTACTGCGCTACGTTCTTCTCCAGAACAGCAAGTTCATCTCAGTGATCTTTCGCCAAAGGCGTATCTGGCTTCATGGAGGCTTCATGGAACTGTCTTCGGCTACAGCCCTCTGCTTCGTCCCGCTACAGATTTTCAACTTCCATTTCAGAGTCTAAGTCCTAACTTAGATACCTTCACAGTGTCTTAGACCCAAGGCTATTCAACAATGAAACGTTCACCTTTGACACCTCCTTCAGACTTATCCTGCTGAATTTTACCTTCCCAGAACATTTTCCTCAGAAACCTTTCTAAGTTTGAAGATAAGCATTGATTGGGACCAATCCACTTCTTCTATCTGAACCGCACTCTATCACGATCGGCCATATTTTTTTACTGTGGCCCAGTATTGAGCAAATAGATGTTCAGGGTTGGCGCATTGATCTTTCAGGCACTAGTTTTTATTAAACACTTTAAAACTTTATAACTATGGGTCTGCTGATTGGATTTTCCTCATTTTCATGTCAAATCATTTATTGAAATTTACTCTATTCTTCTAAATTGGGGTGAGATTTCTCTAGTGTTGTGTCTTCACTTTATTTCTGTTTGTGTGCTGCATAAATACAGAACAAATTGCCTCCAAGTTAAACCTGACTACTAAATGTGGTAAGCTACCCAGGGTTAAGCACTGGCTAATTTAATGACTTTTTGTGGTTTACCCTGCAAGGGATTGTGCTGTTGCCTGACCACAGCTCGCATCCCAGTCAACCAACAACCCAATTTATAACATTCATGGTGTCCATCTTAACATCCATGTTTGAAGTTAGAATGAACACCTTTGCCTATCGGTCAAATGTTTTCCATTATTTTCCTTCAGATTAAGGAAATCTATCTTTGCTTGCATATGGAAAAAATGCAAAATAAATCTCATTTTTAAAGATGGATCCTGTGACAGCCTGCCCTTCATCTGGAAAGTGTATATAGGTCTTCTGTTGAGTCTGTAGGTAAAAAAGCACATCCACACATGTGGAGTGAAGAAGACAAGAACCTCATGGCACATTTGGTTGGTGCTATTGAGACTGGAATACAGTAACATCTTCAATTGAGCCTCAAATGAAGAGATGGTGACGGCAGAGCTTGAAGGGAAAGAGACTGAAAATCCAAGCAGACAACATATGTTTTAACGTAAGGAAAATATCACACTTTAGAGAGCTCTCAAAGAACTGCATTCGCTCCAATGCTGCATTTTGTTGTATTTGGATTTGAACAATTAATAACGCTCAATATTCTTTCCACCGTTTAAATCTGGCCAGGGGCCTTTCAAAGAACACTTCGCAGCAATTGCTGAAGCCATTGGAATTACTTCCCTTCCCCTCCAAGAATGGACAAGGCACCTCTGGATGCACCCTGACCTTCACTGAGGATCAAAGTTGTAGCGGCATATTTACAAGCCCCCTGCGCCGCTGGTGTATCACTTATAACTTAGGAAAAAGTGACACACCACCGGCGCAATAGGCTTGTAAATAAGCCCCTTAATATTTTTTTCACTTGCCCCCCTCAATTTCAATCTATCGTATCGTATCGTGGTATATTTGTAGAGCGCAGACCTGTCACCCCAAGGGCATCCTGGCGCTTCGAACGATGAACCAACAATTTCAGCGACTTAGCCTGTCCTGGGGAAAAGGTAGGTTTTTAACGCCTTCCTAAAGGCTGAGAGATCCTCAAGACTCCTTAGAGATATCGGCAGGGAGTTCCAGAGTTTGGCCGCCGCTACTCTGAAAGATCGGCCGCCCATCCTCACTCTCTGGAAACGCGGTACTACGAGTAACCTGGATGAAGAGGAGCGTAAGGCTCGAGGTGGAAGGTACCAGGCGAACATTTTCCGCAAGGAGACCGGGCCCAGGCCATGGATAGCCCTGAACACAATGCAAGCTGCTTTGTAGCAAACGCGTAGATGGACCGGCAGCCAGTGGAGTTCCTGTAGCGCTGCCGTGGATGAGCTGTGGTAGGTGGCGGGAGAGGGCGAGTTTGGCAGCCATGTTTTGCACCCTTTGTAGCTTGCCCAGTAGTGTTATCGGGGCCTCCAGAAGTAGTGCGTTACAATAGTCGAGTCGACTTAAGATGGTACTCCGCACTACTTCGGGTCTGGCTTGCTCAGGGAGGAGGGGCAGAACTTTGCGCAGCATGCGGATCAGCATCATGCACGTTGAGGTGGTCTTATTTACGTGCAGATCTAGCTGCAAGTTGGGCCCGAAACTGACACCCAAGTTGCGCGCCGATTGTGCAGCTGACTCCGTCTCTGAGAATGACGAAGGCCAGAAGTCGTCTGGGAGATCCCGGGGAACTCGGTCGTTGGAACAGTACAGGACCTCTGTCTTAGTCCCATTAAACTGCAGCGAGTTCAATCGGAGCCATTCCGCTGTAGCCTGCATGCACTGGTGGAAGGTTTCCAATGGGACTGCGTCCTGTCCCTCCAGTGAAAAGACCAGCTGGGTGTTGTCCGCATAATTAAATGCGGAGATCCCAAATGATTTAATAAGCTGGACCAGAGGGCGGAGGTAAATATTAAAGAGTATGGGGCTGATGGCTGAGCCACGGGGTACTCCTTGTCCTACTCTCCGCTCCTCTGAGCTGAAGGGAGGGAGCCATACCCCTTTGCTGACATTTGTCCAGATAAGAGATCAGCCAATCCCTGGCCTTATCTTTGACCCCGCACTCTTCCAGCCTCATGATCAAGGTAGGATGGCTGACCGTGTCGAACGCGGCCGACATGTCGAGCAGCACCAGAAAGGCTGCCCGACCACTGTCGACTCGCGCCCGCAGATTGTCTAATACGGTCACTAACGCGGATTCCGTCCCATGAGCTGGGCGAAAACCGAATTGCGTCTCATCCAACCAGGTGTTACCTTCTAAGAAGCCGGACAGAGTGCGGGTGACCAGTTTTTCCATGATTTTAACTGGAAAAGGAAGCAGGGAAATTGGCCGATAGTTGGAGAGACAGGCGGGGTCAAGCGTAGATTTTTTTAGGAGCGGAGATACCACTGCCTTCTTCCAGCAGTCCGGTACAGTCCCTGTTTCGAACGACTGGCAGCAAATGGAGTGCAAAGGCTGGAAAAGTTCCTCCTGAAACACCCTCCAAAGTTTTGGAGGGAGAGGATCAAGAGGCGAGCCAGATGAGATCGTGAGAGCCAGGCTGCCAAACTCCTCCAGGGAGGGGAGGGGAAAGCTGCTCAGCTGGGGTCGACTGGACTCTATCGCCGGAGCTCCCAAGCTGAGTGCGTGGTCCTCTGGTCGGGGTCGACTGGAAGGCATGGCCGGAGCTTCCAAACAGAGGTGAGAAACCCTCTGCAGGGGTCGACTGGCCGTCGCCTCCGGAGCTCCCAAACCAGTGGTAGGATTGACTGGATCCTGCAAACCCTCCAGAATTTTGCAGATTTTCTCCTCGAAAGCATCAGCAAGCGAATCACATAGAGCTTGCGATGTGGGGACGGTGTTGGCCGCACACATAGGGTGGGCGAGGTCCCTGACGATCTTAAAGAGGGCCTGTGCCTTGTTTGGGGCCTGGTTCAAGGTGGATTCAAGATAAGCCGCTTTAGCTATCTTGATCTGTGCCTTATATTTTTGTAAAGCGGTCCGGAACACAGTTTTCTCCGAGTCTAAATACTGTTTCCTCCACGCTCTTTCTGCGCGTTTACAGCCAAGTTTAAGCTGGCGTAGTTCGCTCGTATACCAAGGGCTAGCTCGATTCACCCTACCTCGTGACTTCCGGAGGGGTGCCAACTTATCCAACGAGCTCGAGATGGACTGGCTAAAGAGAGTATAGCTCTCTTCAGCTGAACAGCCAAGCTTAAAGTCCTTCCCTAAGATATTCGGTAGTGGAGAGATGTTGAGTATTCGGGACCAAGGTCTCCCTAACTTGGCTTGGGATAGTCCAGCCTCCCGCGAGGTGTAGTCCTCTAAGCAAAGAGAGAACGTAATCAGGAAGTGGTCTGTCCAAAACTGGCACTTAATATCATCTATTGATATCCATTGTGGATCCGCAAATATTAAGTCCAGGATATGACCCTTCCGATGCGTGGTGGCATTCACCAGCTGTTCCAGGCTGATGTCTTTGCAGGCTTGGCTAAGGGAGGAAAATGCATTGTCCAGTGAGCCGCCTGCCCACAGGTTAAAATCTCCAAGAATCAGTAACTTGGAGTGGGAGCTGGAGAGCTCGTAGATCAGGTCAATAAGGAGCGATATTGAAGGGGCCGGTCCTGGAGGACGATAGCACAGGACGCCCGAGCAAAGTGTCAGCTCCTGCTTTTTGACCGAGAATCCCACCAGTTCGAATCCTGGCACCTCTCGAATCTTCAGCTGGGAAAGGGTCAGCGAGTCTTTATGAATGAACCCGATACCCCCTTCTCGATTGAGTGTGCGCGGGGTATGACTGATTTTATAGCCTGAGGGGCAGGCTAGGCCCAGTTCAACCTCACAGTCTTCCCGAGTCCAAGTTTCTGTGAGGAAAAGGACATCGAGTTTTTCTGAATCAATGAGGAAGGCAATTTCCGTGTGGTGCTTGCAAAGGGATCTAACGTTAAGCAACCCACAGGAAATGTGCCTAGTAGTTGAAGCATAGGCACTGGCTGGTTGCCTGGCTGGTTTGCCTTGCCTTATCTATGCACATGACACCCCCATAAACACACCAAATGCTATATTTGCATTCACAAATATTACATTTCCCAGCTATGTCAAGCTGCATGTACCAATAATTTAAGGAGTGTGCAACCAGATATTGAAATACACAAATACTGGCGATTGTCTCAACCCTTTGGACGTGTAAAATGGGCCCCTGGCTCATAACAAAATGACTACACTACAGAATTAACATACTGACACTTTCAGTCTAAAAAAGTAAGAATATTCTTCTCAGAAGGGTGCCAAAAAATGAAATATATAGAGGAATATTTCCAGAACCTAAGGAGAAGACTGTGAACATTGAAATGATCAGTATAAACACTAGAATACTTTGGTATGCTAGCAGCTTTATCAGACTGTAAGTGTGAGAATGCTAAGGAGTAGGCTGAAAGATATGTTGCTGCATTTAAAAGGTGTTATTTTAAAAGAGTATTATCTTACTGGAGCAGCTATAAATCAATAGCCCCTCAAGCATCAAAGACTGACGAAAGAGATATCCATTGCATTTTATGGTCTAAATTTGACCTTTGTTAAGATACTAGATCTAGTATTTCGAGGGGTGATTTTAAATTGGGTGGCTGAACCACCCAACAGACAGCGTGACAGAGGAAAAACTTCCCTCACGCAAATGGAAGAATTGTAGAATTGCTTTCTACAATGCAGGGGTTGGAAATGCATCTTCAAAAAGTATCCCGGACATGTTAGGACTTTTGCCCCCAACATGTTAGGTGCATTTTTGGTGTGATTACGGGCAAGACCACCATGGTTGACATGACATATATGGTACTCTAAAAAATGGTGGCAGCTTGCCATGCGTAAATAAGGCTGCTGACCAGACACCATTTTTGCTGTCGTCACCACTACCCAGTGAGCCTTCATGGTGGTAAAGTGGAGGGCAGATCTGTTATCATGAACAACACTTGGATGGACAGCATGTCTGCCATTTCGTGATAAGTTTCTTGTTTTTGCTCAGTTCTAAGTTTGGCAATTTGCCTTATCATTCCCATGGCTGCTACAACAGCATAGACTGCGCTTATTCTTGTTTCTGATTCTCACACCATGATAACTTCCTAGCCATAGGCATAAGGCGCATAGATAAATGAGGAGTGAGGAGAGATAAGGATCACCTATTGAACTTGGTTTATGCATTTTCCTGTATATATGGTATTATAGACCAAACTGAAATTCCAGGGGTCCCCTTATAGACCGTAAACCTGTGGGCGCAAAGGGCGCTTGTGAACATTTTCTGCACATACTTGGGCACTGTTGTATTATAGAAGAGCCTCCGATACTTGTGCCGCCCCTGCAGCATAACTGCTGGTGCTATCTTAAGAGAGTGTTCCCTCATTTTCACGGGAGTCTACCCCTATGCAAATGAGGGAAATACTTTGCCTCTGCACCTGTGCTGCTTTATGGATGCAGGAGCAGAAGTTAAGTAGTCATCAGGAGGCGCGCTGACTGTGCACCACATAAAAGGTGGCTCACAGTCAGTTTGCCCCCTGAAGGCAGCCCCATGGAGAGGGCAAAGGGTCCCATGGACTCCCAGACAGCCTCCTGCAGGCAGGTTCGTGGATGGTAATAGGGTACACTGCCTCCATCTGCACTAGCCCCATCTTGCTAAAGTTGCACCGCGGGGCAGACCTGGACTGTGCGCCTCTCAGTGGCATAAAAAAAGCCCCCACCAGGCCCGGACTGGCTATAGCAGGCACCGGGCAATCCCCGCCGGTTTTGGACCCCAAGCTGCAAAATCGGCCCTGTAATAAAATCGGCAGAAAACCAGCCCAGCTACACCTCCAACCCCCCGTCCCCCCCAGGGGGGCCGGCCGAGCACTTTGCCAGGACAGGTTTTGGTTCCCAGTCCGGCCCTGGCCCCCGCAGGCCCCGCGGTGTGGTGGGGGCCACAAACTCTGGGGGCCTCCTCAAGCACTGGAAGGCCCCCTACCTGAGAGCTCCAACTGGGCCCAGAGCGTGAGGGGCCCCCTCACATTTCGTTACCCAGCTGGCGCCACTATTATAACATGAGCTCTGGTTCTGTTTTTCTTCCCCGGCAGACATTATAGTTTGTATGCGGCAGGCAAATAAACAGATATTCAGGTGAAACAGAGACTTCAAGGTTCAATTGAACTTAGAGTAGTGTCGATAAACAGCAGTACCAACCATACAGCACGCTCAGAAAAAGTACACTACCCTTCAAGCCATACTAAATTGAACAACCAAACAACAATCAGCGCAATAATCAGCTTGCATTGATGCATCACACTGCAGCAGATCAAAAATGTATTTTAATGCTTCTTCTGTGCGTTCTTCTGTGAAATCAACTGGCTCAATCGGAACAGCATTCTGCTTGCTGTAATAAGGGCTCTGGGGTTATTGGCCGTTGTTTTACTTCGTGTTAGGAATGCGCCATACATATTCTGTTGTAATTTACATTGAAATCATATGCAGGTGTTTTAAAACACTTCACACGAACTGGGGATAATCATTCAAATGTAAATGAAGCTCTTTTATCTGCTGGCAAAAAAAGACCATGCAATCTGGGCCAGGGGCCAACTTGTATGCCACTTGGTCAGTGCAGCTTTTAACTTCAGATGACCCCTTGCCCTTTCTTTCCACTCCGTCACTTCAACAACTATTTGAATGCAAATTCCCATGTACTTGAGGCTCGCTCAGCAGGCCCAGTGTCTTCAACAAACCTCTCAACCTTTGCTGTCTTTTCTGACGTCATCTTTGAAAATTGCTTTTCTGACCCCAGGCCGAGTCCTGTACTAAGACTCGATGATTCATAGATGGTGGCCCAAACGATTTAAGTGCGGCTCATGTGTAGCATGCAAATATTACAGTTCTTCAAGAAAAGCCATCGAGAATTAACTTTAGCTTTCAATTTTAGGTTTTTAGTGCAAAGACATCACTAAGGAAACCAGTTCAAATAATAATATTAGATATGTATTGGAGCAGCGCAATTTTGGTTTCACCGTTATATGTCCCAAATATGCGCCTTTAGCACCGCATTCTTTTTCCAATTGTTATTAAGGTAAATAATTGCACATAAATGCAGTACTTAAGGGCATTCGCTGTAGAACGAAAAAATCATATTCACTGTGTGCCTTAACCTTATTAAAATAACATGTAGACTTTAGAGACTGGATAAAACAATCCTCACGCTAGTAAAATGCATTTACTTCCGAAACGAGAAAGATGTATGTAAGCTTGTGCGCTAATGTTTTAATATTCGAATTTACAATGTTACTCTCAGTCACCTTTATACTCATGTATTTAAAATTACAATACATGGGGCGTGGCCAACCATCATGGCCGTGTGGATGTGATACGGTTCGGCTCCGCTCCGAGCCCCGGGTATTTGGCTGCTACAGAGCATTAGTAACCCTGGGCGTAATTTGCGTAGTAGCGCTACGCGTAGCTACGTGAAGTGCACTTCGCACTACGCGAGCTACGCAAACTGCATAGTGCACTGTGCAAAATGCTGTTCGTACTGATTGCACAGCGCCGGAGTCTTGTCCGCAGTGTGCAATCAGTGCAAACCGCATTTTGCACAGTGCAAGCAGTCGTTTTCTGCCGCTCGAGTAGATTTCTACTCGAGCGGCATCTTTCTCAACGCAGACTGGTAGTTTCTCATCGCAAGCGATCGTGAGCATACGCGACCACTCGCAATGAGAAACATGTCCCCGCCGTGTTGAGAATCTCACCAGGAGGTTTATTTTCCACGCTCGCGATCGGCAACTTGATGTTGCTGATCGCGAATGAGAAAAAAGTATAGCCGGGATGTCATTTTGCTCGCTCGCGGTTGCCAACTTGACATTGAGGACTGCAAGCAAGCAAACAATTACTGCTACGCTATGCTACACATGTATGCACTGTGCTACGTGCAATTCACGTAGTGCAAAGTAGCACAAACTTCGCAAACTACGCAAGCCTAGCCTAGTACTTCGCCCAGGGTTACGAATGAGATGCTGCCAAAACCGTGCATACAAATGAAGTGAGGTGCACGGCATGAGGAGGACCCTGTGATGAACTGCAAACTAGCAAAACACTGTCGTTTGAGGCATAATTCAGACAGACCGGTCACACAAAGCGATACCCAAGATGGCGGAAACCCTTACTGAACAATAGGAGACACTCTAGTGCTGTCCTCCGGGGATTGCAGGTGTGACCGAGCGCACTCCGCCGGGCCTAGAACACGGCTCACTCCCATCTGAGAATAGGGAATGGATATGGCAGAGCAAGGGCATGGTCCAAGCTCAGTGGAGCAGGAAGGCCCTCCCTGCGAGACGACGAGTAAGCACGACTCTCCAAACAACCCAGCACCACGGTGGGAGTATGTAGTATGAATGGCGAAGGGCAGGGAGCTCCCAGGGTCTTACTAATTGCAACCTCCTGACTGGTGTGGGGCACCGAAGGGCCCCAGCCTGGACACTACAGAAAATGCATGACCTTAATATGGTGCTTGACAGGCCTTAAAATCCAAGAACTGGAGTTGACAGTGCGAGGGAAGGAATCTTGCCAAAATATGACAAGCCAATGATGGCAGATTAGCGACTGCAGCTGCAAGTACAAGAGGGGTGCTCTAGCAGTCAGCTGGGGGCTCCCACGCTAATTTCAGCTAACCTGAGCGGCGAGCGCCAGGTGTCCTGCAAACCTATATACTTTTGATTGTGCACAGAGACTCATTGCACCCAGAGGGCTTTGCCCCAGACCCACGCTTACCCGGGTAGGGGGAGGTTCCACTCTGACCGAGGCCCCATCCCCATTCCACCAAAGAAGATCAAAGTAATAGAGTCTCCAACTATTTTGCCCCATCTGACACCAGGATGGAAAAGGAGGGGAACGCGCAGGCTGTGGGCAGAATGGCACTCACTCAAGAAGATCTGCTGTTGTCACTGAGAGTCTTTAAGAAAGAACGTAGGGAGGATTTATGAAATGAAATGAAATGAAAATTATATTTATATAGCGCATAACTACCCTGAGGCTCGCAGTGCTAGTGGATAGAATCAGAGAGCAACAGGGCAGGCGCTAGCAGGTGATTCCAAACAAATTAGTTTTTAAAAGCTTTCTAAATGCTAACAGATTACTGTTCTTTCTAAGGATGAGGGGAAGGGAGTTCCAAATTTTTGCAGCATTGAAAGAGAAGAGTCGGCTGCCCCAACGAGCTTTGTTTATCTTATTGGAGGTGGCCAGGTGTAGAGAGCTGGATCGCAAGGCTCTCATTTGACACGTTCCAAGCATTGATCAGAACAAAACTGGTGGTGCTTCAAGCGGACGTGGACTCGGTTGGCACCCGCACCTTAGACCTTGAAATTAAATGCCTAGAATGACGCACCTGGAAGAGGGATCCGCCAACTTGAACAACCAATTATGCACTGCCACGCTCAAATGCGAAGACCTTGAGAACCGTTCCTGCAGGGACAACATAAGGGTGAGAGGCCTTGAGGAAGGATGGGAAGGACCTGACCTCGAGGCATTCATGGTGGGACTCTTCTCCACGGTCGGGTGAGAGGGATGCCCAAATGTACAGCTGGAACACGTTCACTGGGTGGGCGCCCAAGAGACATTTTTGCCAAATTCAGCTCTTTTAATGTAAAGGGAATAGTCCTTTGGAAAGCTAGAAGCAGTGACAGGGTCACATTCCCAGGTGCAACATGCTCCCTCTTTCAGGACATGGCCCAAACTACATTAGCACGAAGACAACAATTCCAACCAATCACAGAAGCTCTAAGGGAATGCTAAATTAAATATAGGTGGACTTATACTTTTGGCATAGCCTTTCTGTTCGACAATAAACAATACCACTTCACAGAACTGGAAGAGGCAACGGATATGCTGGGTCTTAAGGACACCTCACCGCGACAGGCAACAACCTCCAGAGAAGAAATCGTGGGATAGCTGACAGAACGACGCTCACTCGGCCTCTGGCAGACGACCAGGAGAGGAGGCAGGAAGACAAAGGGATGACACCTACATAAGCTCTGGCCTCCTGTCCCAAGTCAGACCCAGTTTGTCCCCCATATTTGTCCTTGTAGGCAACAATGTAAAGCAAAGTAAGGGGCAAACCTGTGGCAGAGTCTCCCTACACCAAGGACTTAAGGTTCAAGACACCGTTAGCAGGGAACATTTGTCTTACATTGTCCGGTAATAATATTGACCTATCCAACTCGACAATGGTACTTTGCTAGACTTCCAGTGTCCCTATATGCATGCAAACGGGACTCTGGGAGTGGCAGTGTGCTCACCCCTGGAGAGACCTAAATTGTGGTTCTTATATTGTTTTGCAGACTTCTCAGCACACAGTTATTGTTCATACTTGCTTTTAATGTTTTTTGCTGTGGTGTTAAAAGATGTAACTTCTCTGACTGGTCTACTGGAGATGGGGTGGTGGGATGGGAGTTGGGGGGAAGTGAGCTGAGGCAGGACACTGGCTGGTTCGCCCAAGCGGAGATACAGTTTGCCCCATGTTGAATGGCAGTTAATTGCATGTTATGGAATGTAAGGGGTCTTAATTCCCCCAATAAGAAGCAACACGTCGAAATTCCTGAGAGATCATCATATTAGGATAGTTGCACTGCAAAAAATCCATCTGAGAAAAGGCGAAGACCTTCGCCTGAAACATAAAGCCTATCCATTAATATTGTGTTTCCCGACCACCACTAAACAGAATGGGGTTGCGCCCCTTTTCCACTCGTCTATTCACTTCCACTACCACGACACTAAAACTGACAAAGCGGGGAGGTTTCTTATGGTCAAAGGAGATTTGATGGGACAACCGTGCCCCATATCCAGGGTATTAAGCGCCCAACATGGGGCAATTGGATTTCCTCCGCATATTCTTAATGACACTGGAGGGTTTTGCTGTGGGGGACATAACCCTATTGGAGGGTTTCAATCTTATCTGACAATTATCCGCGGACACGACTCAACCGCCAGATCAGCAGGAGGGGTCTTCAGTAAGTCACGCATTGGTCTGATAGACACATGGAGGGCTCTAAATCCCTCAACTCGATATTCCTTGTTTTTCTCCTTCCCATAGAATATTTCCAGGATTGATCATATTTTTACTAGTCAAACGCTTTACCAATCACTTTCAGGGGCCAATTTACACCCGATATGCCTCTCAGATCACACCCAATTGAAAATATTGATCAGCTGGCTATCCCGCGCTCTAAACTCGTTAGGTGGTACTTTCCCATTTCTCCTAGCAGAGACAGGCTTCTCCAGGATGACTTGAGGAGGTCGATTAAGGACTTCTTTGCCACTAATGACCCCACAGACACCTCCCACGTGAATAATTGGGATGCCTTTAAGGCAGTTATACGGGGTAAATCTAGTGCCTTGGCTACCACCCTTAAAAACCAACAGTCATGGGAAGGGGAACAGCTTTTGTTAAAGGGGGACCTACAGGTGGTGGAAAGAGTGCCCAAACTATCCCCTTCTGTACAAAGCCTATGGAAGATAACAGCATTAAAAGGGAAGCTGCAGTCCATATATACCAACAGAGTGGGAAAACATTTTTTACGCCTTCAAGTGTGTGGATATGATGGGGCAATAAAATAGGCCCACTACTGGTGCAGAAGCTCAGAGCAAAAAAGGAAAAAGAGTATGTTAAACACATAGTCGATGGCGCTGGCGTCTCGCACTCTAGCGAAGGGGGGAAGAACACGCTTTCCGGGATTTCTATTCCTCACTTTATACAGCGGAAAAATCTATTTATGTAGGCACCCTAGAACTCCCACGGGTCTCTCCTGCTACCAACATTGAACTTAGCAAACCTATCTCAATAGAGGAGTTCCCGAAGGAAACAGATGCCCTTAAACTTCAGAAAGCCCCAGGCCCCACGGGCTGAATGACCAGTTTCATCGAAAATTCGCACCTGAGTTAACCTGGCACCTGGCAAAAATCCTCAATTAAATAGTTACCACACAGCAGGTATCTTCCAGGATGGTGGAAGCATTAATCACTATAATCCCCAAGGCAGGGAAAGAACCCCAACTGTGCGCTTCATACCGGCCCATAGCCCTCCTGAACCTGTAAATTATCATGGGTCAACATACCCATGATAATTTACACAGGGTACTACATTTACTCGAGAAAGTGCAGAAAAACATACCCCGGCAGCCCTTCTCTCATTAGATGTGGAGAAGGCCTTCGACTGAGTCGAGTGGTCCTTCTTAAACCACACTCTAGGCTGATTTGGGTTTAGCTAATCCTTTATTGGAATAGTGCAGGCTAATTATCACTTCCCCAGATCTCGAGTCCTAGTAAACGGAGAAGCCTCTGTATCTGTGCAACTCTTGCATGGTACGAAGCAGGGCTGCCCCCTCTCTACTATGATCTTCGCCCTCTGCATCAAACCACTGGCAGCGCGGATAAGAGCTAACCCAGACATCCAAGGGGTCATGTTTGGTTCAGACGAGCACAAAATATTGTTCTTTGCTGACGATGTCCTGCTACCCATCACAGACCCGTTGGTTTCGCTGCCCCCTATACAGACTGAACCCAGTTGTTTTGAAAGGGCCTCAGGATTCAAAGTAAATCTGTCTAAATCCTTTCCCCTCAATGTAACAATACCCCAAGAAATGATGGCAACGGTCAAGGAGACTTCTCCTTTTTCCTTCGTACGCAAAGAAATTATATACCTGGGCATCAAAATCACCTCAAACTAACAGACCTCTATAAGGCTAACTACCCCCCTTACTGCGTCAGTTTGAATCTGATTTTAATAAATGGGGATCTGCATTAATTAATTGGATAGACAGAATACATGCTAGCAAGATGAATGTCCTACCCCATCTCCTTTACTTCTTTCAGGGTCTTCCGATCACAGTAGACAAAGTTGAGAGGTGTGGTGCAGCGGCCAGGGCAGCTGCCTTTGGAGCACAGGGTTCACAGTTTGATCCCCGGCTCCAGCGGCAGCTCAGCACAGCACCATGTGACTCTGGGCAATAGCTCACCTAATTTTACGATGGCCCTTAGCGCCTTGAGACCATAAGGGTGAGTAGTTCACACTTTATAAATACGGATTTCTACATTTCTTTCTTTATACAAAGAATTGTTCACAGAACTGAAGAAGATGACCAATAAATGTATTTGGCGGGGCAAAGGGATCGCTTTTGCCAGTGGCTACTGAACAGACCACGACTGGAGAGGGGGCTGGCCCTTCCTGATTTCCTTGTGTATTACAAAGCTGCTCAACTCCGGGTGCTGGCTGAGTTGCCCCTCAAAGCCTCCAATAAACATTGGCTCCATATGGATCGGCAGATAGCGGGCAGAACCATAGGGTACCTTCCGCCTGACCTTAAAATGGCGGTCACTTTGTGACTCCGGGTATTGTGTACCAGCCGATCCTGAGGTCCCTGCTTTCATCTACCTCCATGTGGGACGTGGAACTGTTGAATCTCCTGCATACATGGCGGCTCTCATCTTATTCTGGCGACGACCCATTGTCCTTTCGAGAGGGGCGATGCCACATCCTACGGTCTCACTGAGGAAATGAACCGACCGCCATCTTAGGGGTCTTTCAAGCTACTCTCCCCAACCGCTGATTAATTCACTTGTTTAACACCTCATGAGCTCGACCTTCCCTTCCTACGTTCCTACATGACATCAGAGGAATTGCACGGAAGGGTCTCAGAGTGGGGTTGGCTCAACCTGGGTGCAAAACTGTCTCTGTCCTCGGTAAGCTTTCTGTGCTTCGTCCTTGCCTGACAGTGACTATGGCACCCTCCTGCTCGTAATACAGTCCAGGCTCACCTCTGTTGAAACCAAAATGGACGCCTGAACACGTGCATCGGTACCCTGGCCCACAAAAGCGACCAACATGAGGAGAGGCTAACAGAAGCATCGCCAAGCCCAAAAAAACAGTGGTATGCAGTAAGTTTTCAGAGCCTACAGGGACACGAGAGACAAAAAAGCTACGATGTAGCCACCCCACACTCTGATTGCTCCTGAAATACTGCCTTCCCCTCTCCACTCTACTCCAATTTCCTGCTACTGAACTTTGCCCTCACCTTTCCTGGCCCTTAGTCCCTACCCCGTTTATCTGTGAATTTTTCCAGCGTCAATTGAGATCTAGCTATTTTGTCTGATGCCCGGTGGAGCTACCTGGTTTAGCTATAGGGGAGACAGGCCGGGGATTCCCTCCTTGGACGTCACCTACCCAGTCGGTCTTTGGACAGACTTCCTTTTGTCTCTCCTGTCGTCTCTTCCCGCATCCTCCCTCTATTTATGTCTCTCCTTCTCTCCTCTCTCAATGTATTGAGACTGAACTATTTTGTCTTAAGCCCGATGGAGCTACCTGGTTTAGCTATAGGGGAGATGGACTGTGGTTTCCCGCCTTGGTCGTCAACTACCCAGTCAGTTTTTAGACACACTTCCTTTTAGTCTCCTTGTTGTCTCTTCCCTTACCCTCCCTTTTTCACCTCCCCTGCCCCCTCCACTACTTTTCTCTCTCCTTTCTCTCCTCTCCTAATTGTATTGACTATTTTTTTTGATGCATTGTGTAATTGTTGATCTTTTTCTGTAACATTGTTGATTCTCATGTAAAGCGCTCTGATACCTTTGGGTCTAGCCAGCGCTATATAAAACTCTTTATATAAATATAAATAAAAATAAAATAAATCCCCACAGCCACCTACCTTCAAATATGGGACAATGTCACCAAGACATTGCCCTTGACGACCTTTCCATCAACCTACACCCCCATTCATTTCATTTCTCCCAGCGCTTATGGAGGGTCCCTTTGAAAATTGGAGGGAGGGTGGATGCCTCATGTTTTCTGATGTCTTCAAGTGGGGAGATCTGCTTACCTGTGCGGAATGCGCAGCGCTTTTTAAGTTGCATCCCAGAGAATAATATCATTACTTGTAGTTAAAACATTGGGTGCAACAACCTCAGGAGCGGCTGGCCGCGACCAGGGACTTCCTCCCAATTGATAAATGTGTGTAATCCGGCACTACGACTAAGGGTTGCATATCATTTTTGTACTCTCTTATTTTTATGGCTGGTCCCCAGCCGGCTCCACAACACCAAAGATTTTGGGAAAGAATGCTGCCCACTCCATGGGGGATAAACAGTGGGGTTCCCTGTACAAAGACATCACCAGATATAATAGCTCCCTGTTTATAAGATGAGCCCCTTACAAAATTATGTACAAATGGTATTTACATCCCCAGAAATGACATACTATATTTCCAAATTCTTCAGACAAATGTTGGAGGGGCTGTGGGTGGCTGGGAGACTTCCATCATATTTGGTGGGATTGGCCCTCCATTCAATCTACCTGGAAAGAAATCCTCTCCCAAATTAAACTCATCCTGTGATACCCAATCCCAGATACCATAGAACATACTGTCCTTGGCGTGCGAGACCTTCGTTTGAAATACCAAACCCAAGGGGACCGTTCCATTATGTGGCTATGCTTAGGAGCAATAAACAAGCAAAGAGTGTCTTATGGGTATACTAAACCACATTAGGGAGCAAAAAAAGGAGGGAATGGCCTCACTTAGGACGTTAAAGAAAGCCCTCACTCAGCACCTGGTGATGACATGCTTCATCATTGGGCTCCACCAAAGAGACCGAGTGTCTCTTTGGTGTGCTACAACGCCAGGTCTACTGCGGAGCAGGTTAGTGAGATTTAGGACGTGTTTGTGCAAACTAAACTAGTGGGTGGTGAGGGTATTAAAAATTGTCTGTAGTGTATCAAAAAGGAACTTTATTATATGATCACTAAAGACATTATATTAAAATCTATGGGCCCGATTCACAGAACTAACTTAAGACAAAATCCTAAACTTACTACTTTTGGTATTCACAGAAGTTAGGATTTTGTCTTAAGTTTGTCTTAAGACAGACTTAAGACAAAATCCTAACTTAAGTCTGTCTTAAGTCTGTCTTAAGACAAACTTAAACCAAAATCCTAACTTCTGTGAATACCAAAAGTAGTAAGTTTAGGATTTTGTCTTCAGTTAGTTCTCTGAATCAGGCCCGATGTGTATGGAAGCAGTCCACATTTAGTTGAGTGGTAGATTCCTAGATATCAGTCAACATGTTTCTTGCCACGAAACGGTGTAATTTTACCAGGCAATTCTTCAGGACTAAAAGTGTGTTTTAAACCCTGGCGGTATGGACGCGCTAAGGCCCACCCTTACCTAGGGACGTGAAAGTGAAAATAAGGAAAACAGTGAAAAAGTGCAAAAAATATTAGGAAGAAAGGAATGTCTCCCTAATCACTCCTGGTTTAGGAAGCTTCAACTTTACGGTTTCTGCACTTTGTTGGTGTTAAGGAAGAACACCATGGGTCACAGGAGGGGGGTGGGATCGTAATTGCCACACCGCCCTCGACGCTCGGCACCCTCAGTGTACCTGCATCACCCTCTACTGGACCCCGAATAACCGGGGAATAAGAGTGTCAGTCTACTCTCCCTACCCCTCTCTTTGTTTAAATATGCTTAGGAGCAGCCAAGATTGCAATAGCCACAGCCTGGAAGAAACCGGGGCCCCATCCCTCACCCAATGGCAGGCCCGACTGTGGCGGGCCTTGACCCTTGAACGGATGGCGGCGTTAGTTGAGGACACGTGGAAGGGATTTGACTGTGTCTGGAATCCCTTGGTGGGTTACCTGTCGGAAGGTTTGCTCCTGTTTTCCTGTGAACCCATATTGCACGCACTCCACCTCTTTAAGATATAACAGATTGGGCATTATCCTTGGGCTTCCTGATAGCTGGGGCCCCCCAAATCCAAAAAATGCCTCAGTCGAGACTGGCCATGCTCTCCCTCCTTAGCATGGGAGACCCTTGAGCCCGTCGAACCCAGACGGTGGCATCTGCCCTATATCACCCCCAGTCTCATTTAGACCCTTAGCACAAACCACCACGGAACTGTTTGATTGTTTTTGTTTTGTTTCTTTCAAAGTTATGTTTTTTATGGGCATTCAAGCACAAACTGCAGTTGCAACCTGGAACATGTAAGCTTTGTATTTGAAGTGCCGTAATGACGGACGTATACTATCTGGTAAGTGTTTAAAAACACATAAGGTATGCTGAGAACTTGTGGAAAAGCTGCCTTCTTTGTGACATCTGTAACTCTTGGCTTATGAACTGTGCTCGGTGGAGCTACAATTGTTGTCTACTGTTGTACAAACCAATAAAAAGATTTTGACAAAAAAATTACAATACATTTTCTTAAACTGCTAAGTCAATCTAGTTCTGAATATGTGTACTGATATTTTTCATTTATTTGTAGCTTTAAGTGCACAAATTACATGCATAATTGTGCACCAATGAATAATATGTTAAAGGTTGATATGAGTAGGCCTGTATTTCTTTCTGCAAAAAATATAGCTTTGTTATTTCTACTTGAGTGTTGTGTCTTTTTTCTTGCAGGTACGCTCACATAGTTTGTTAGATTGATAATAGATGTAAGTAACACTGTACTGGTGACAAAGAGCCCAAGAAGAGAAGCTTGACAAAGAACATCAAGAGACAGAGTGTTACTTGACAGTCCCTATTCAATAATATATTGAGGAGTTGCAGGTACCTAAGGTCAATAGCATTCACAGGGCTGGAGTGGTAGAATCTTCTAATGTTGCAGCTCACAACATGAGAATGGAAGAATATTGAACCGTCTACGAGTCGGTTTTTAAATGTTCAGAATTTTGGCGCTCAACTTCTTACGGTAAAGTATTGGTTTGTCCTGGTATCAATGTAGGTGCTTCTTGGCCAGAGGAGAACCTTAACCTCTGTAAAGAAAGGGGGGCAGAGACCTCCCTTTTGTTCTGTTTGGGCAGGGATCCAGAGCACACTATATGTATCTGTAGAATATTTCTTTGTTAGAGTATCGTTCATTCGGGATAGATCAAACCAAACGTGAATTTTCAAAAGCTTTATTCATCAGCAGTGTTCACCAATTGTGAATCTCTGTACATGTCACTCAAGCCTACACATGTTTCAACACAGCACGTGGCTGTGACTCTTCAGGGCTAGAAGAAAATAATAAAATCAATGTGATGTCACAATAATACGGAATCGCGTGAGAAAAAGGGACACCAGTGGCGTGGAAACCAACACAGAAAGGACGGAAATAAAACATTTATTAGTGACTTCTTGTAATTAATCTTAATTTATTTTTATTTTTATTTTATTTCGGGTCTCCTGATGTGAGATAGAGAAATGTGTCGTGACATACGGCGCAATTCGGGTATTTATAAGCTCCTAGTACGTAAATCGTTATTCAAATCCACAAGTACAAGTGTGTTGTGAGGTGATTGATAATATTTGCGATCATTCATCAAGTTCGTTAACTTCAATACAATTACAATTTAAATAATGCTTGAGTATAGTAAACAACTTGGCCAATAAGATATTGTAACCACAGAATATGGCGGTCCAGCATAATTTAAGAAAAAGAAAGAATTATCAACCATGCAGTAAATAACAATCCTCTTTTACAACGCAATATTGTCTACAACTACATAGAGTCTCTCCCTTGAATATGAAACCCGAGACCCGTAGTCTCAAGGGAAATTAAAATCAATCATGTAACAATATTAGCCATTGCGTGCACGAACTCTTTGTTAAGTGTTCCCGGATATAGCCATAGATAAAAAACACAATAGTATCAACAACGTATACGGAGCCCAATAATTGTCAGTGCCAATCATTGAAAATATAATCCTGTTTGTGCACAGATTATCCCTTTGTTTGCAAACCAAAGAAAAGTACAGTGTCTCAAAAGCATAAACTACAATAACATGCCGTGTCACTTAGTGAGAACAGTAATGGTAGCGTGATTCAAAGTCAAGCTGAAATAGTGATTACTATAAAAAAATGCCATGAGTGAATGACAGCTGCGAAAGGAAAAATCCCGATTAAGTAGTGGGGAAGTAGAAACGGAAGTAATTACCTGATCTTAATGATCAAGGCGCGTGGTCTGTAAGTAGGTAAAAAATGAAATATTTTTAATAATGGCCTTTAACTGGTAATGCAAGGTTACATCTGTATGGTCACGTTTTTCGAGCAGTCATTAGATATTAAGCAAGTAAACTCACCGGGGAACCGGTGATATTTCCAACCCGGTCCTTATCGGGTGGTTTTTAGTTTCAAGATAGCGGCACCAGTCAGTCAGTCAGTTTGCCGAAAACAATTAGTTTGTTTGGGGAATTCGTTTACATAAACAGATTCAGTAGAGCAAAGTCTGAAAATTAAAAATAGAAATACGAGGCTTAGTAATGGGGCTCATGTGAGGTGGTTACAGTCGTAATGGGATATGCCCGCGGTGAATACGCCCTGATTCTCACCCGTGTTGAGCCTGTATTTTCGCCTCGATGAGCGTCGGTCTCCAAGTGCGGGAACACCGAATGCGGTTGTACCCGCCCCTTTTCAGAAGGCTGATCTAAAAAACGCTAGACTGCTCAAAGTAGATAAAAGGTGGCAACAAAAAGAAGAGTTACTTCCCAGAAAACCGAAAGCGGTTCACCAGCCACTTATTCAGGAGAGCTAATATAAAGAGGCTAAATTGTTCAAAATATTGCGTGTGTCAGAAGAAGGAGTTTATTAACTGAAAAAAGAGGGGGTGTTTTGATTATGAATCAGGAGATCAGGTCGTGTGAATAATTAAATTAATTCGCAGCTGCCTAATATTTATGAGTATAGTATTTGGTGTAAGTGCAAGTTTTTATATGAAAAAATGAAGAGTGTATTGATCCAAATTGATACATTTTGGACATTTTAAACTCAGTATTACAGAAAATCGACAGAAATTGAGCACAAACTCCCTTAAAGAAATGGGAGGAAAAGGATATAGATTCCTCAAAATTCTTGATAACCAATGTGGTTCTGATTGCTCTGAGCAAAATAAATGTACAAAGTCATACCCTTAACATTGATTTAAATGTAGATCTTAGTCAAGCCACCACAAATATTTTTTAAACTTAGATTAAGAACGAGGGTAAGAAAAAATCCTTCTTTTTGAAGATTCAGTTATGCATTTTCTACGCATGGTTCAAATACTTGGGATGGAGTGTCAGAACGGGGTTGTCCCTCAGGTGTCTGGCCCCAAGAAGAAGTGCAGTTCATCATCAGTCTTCTGGCCTGTCCTGGTCGTATCTAGACGCATGATCCATAGCGCTTCTTGTCTTCTAAGGCGTAGTTCCCTGTTTCCTCCTCTGACTGTAGTCTGCACAACATCAATGTCATAGAAGGTGAAGGATTTGATATTTCCTTGTGAGGTACATGAAGCCATATGTATAGCCATAGGGTATTTGGATCCTTAGTGGCATATGCTCTTGCGTGTTCTCTTATGCGTTCTCTGAGAGCCCTGATCGAACTCCCCACATATCTGCTTTTACAGGCACATTCAATAATGTACACTGTAAATTTTGTGTCACAGTTGATGTTTGTTTTGATTGTATATTGTTTTGATCTGTGATCCAAAAATGATTTGATTCCATGATTTGCCCATCTGCACATTGAGCACATTCCGCATTTGAAGAAACCTTTTGATTTCTGGGTCAACCAATCACAAGTTCTTGTGTCTTTGGGCACAGTTGGACTTAGTCTGTTCTTTAAATTCCTTCCTCTGCGAAAGGTTATTTGTGGGTGGCTTCCTATTACAGTGGTTAAGGTTCTGTCAGCACTAAGGATCCCCCAATGTTTGTGGAAACTTTTCCGTACCACAGGACTTAGTTCGTTGAAATCTGTGATAAGTCTCACAGGTTGTTGATTTTTATCAATTTTAGGGGCTTTAGGTGTTAAGGTTGACTCTCTGCTTATCTTTTTAATTTTTTTGTCCGCTTTGCAAATGATCTGAGGTTTATAACCCCTCTTGGAAAACCTGGACTGCATATCCTTAATGCAGGTTTCAAATTCTTTTTCCTCGCTACAGTTTCTTCTGGCTCTCATGAATTCTCCATAAGGGATACCGTTAATCTGGTGGGTAGGATGGGAACTGTTGCTATGAAGAATTGAATTGCACGCTGTTGTTTTGCGGAATAGTTTACTGTGAAGAGTCTCATTTTTTACATATAGTTCTATGTCCAGGAAAGACACATTGGATGTACTGATATGTGTGGTGAATCGCATGTTCATCTCATTGTCATTCAGATATGCACAGAAATCCATGAGTGTAGTTTCAGGTCCTGACCATATTAAAAGGCAATCGTCTATGTAGCGACCCCAGTATAATATATAGTCAATCCATTTTGTACCTCTGATGCTCCAGATCATATCAGCCTCAAGTGCACCCATGTAGATGCTAGCAAAAAAAGGGGAGCAGTCGACCTCGGAGCTGGGGCCTGCGATTCGGGGCAAATCACTAAATCTTCCTGTCACTAACAAAAATGAATGTGTCTGCCTCATGTATCTTGGAGGAGATCCAAGACTGGGGGGATAACAACAATTTAATACCCAGCTATCAAATAGGATTTAGAAAAGGGATGGGGACAACAACAAACCTTACTGCCCTAGCCCTCCTAATGGAAAGAGTCAAAACAAAGAACCATCGGCTATACGGGTGCTTTATTGACATTAGAGCTGCATTCGACTGAGTGAGCAGGTGGAGACTTTGGGCAAGACTCAAGGCGTGGGGGTTGCCAAACAACCTACTAAATGCAATTATGCTCCTTTCCACTGATACGTGGGCAAGGGTCAAACAAGGCCAAGGAACAAGCCTAACGTCTAAAATAGTAACTCAGGACGGATTAAAACAGGGCTGTGTCCTGGCCCTGTGCTTATTTAATTTATACCTTGCTGATTTAGGTAAAAACCTTGGACAAATCAAAAGCCACGCTCCCAAACTCGGAACCAACTTAATCCCAACTCTGCAGTTCGCGGACGACATTGTCCTCTTGAGTAGAACTCCAATAGGGCTGCAAAGATTAATAAACACATTACAATCTTACTTAGACCAAGAACATCTGGAATTTAATAGGGAAAAAACAAAAGTAGAACGACTGATGGAGCGCAAGAGCATTACATTTAGTTGGACATCTAACAACCTAGCAATAGAAGAACAGCAATCTTATCCCTACCTGGGAGTGACTCTCGGCCAAGGTAACTCCAAAAAATAACACACCCTGGCACTAAAAGCAAAGTCACAGACGCTAATCTATGGCTATAGGCAACTCCAACAAAAATTGGGCGGCCCAAACCATACCCATCTTCTAAAAGTAATAGCCACTCAGATCCTACCCACTTTATCTTATGGATTGGTGACATGGCTGGGAGGGGAGGCTGATCTATTAAACAATCTACAAAATAAAATATATAAGGCTTTATTTAAACTACCTAAATCTGCTTCAGCAGCCCAGGTGTGTCTTGAATTTGGACTACAAAATCAAACATTTCGGTCCATGTCAAGATTCGTGATTCAGAGTCCTTAAACAACATCTGTTGGCAAGAACTAAATCTTGATACCGTCCAGCCCTCGAGAAACCCATGGGCTAACTATTTGTGAACCTGTCTCTCTAAGCTTGAACTGCAAGAAGTTTGGAATAAAAAAACAGACCAAGCTCACTTCAGTAAAATTGCTAATTCAATTGCTAAAAGGAAGTCACTATTAGAGGATAAACAAACATTGACCCATCGACGTCACGCCTGGACAGTAATTTCTTTTTACAAATTCCAAAAACCACAGGCGTACTTGGCCACTCATTTTAGTCAATATTTTTTAAAAAATTACATAGACTATTGTATGGGTCTCCACGAAACTAAGGACTTAACACCTTCCTGGAAACACCAAGAAGAAAGCCAACAATGCAGATTGTGCGTATACCAAAACAAAACTCTTACTCACCTGTTTTGTGTGTGCCCAGCTCTTATGGTACCAAGAAGATTGTTTTTACGGGACATTCTGAATCAATTGAACATAAGAACATGTGGACAGGCTGTCATAACCTGGCTGGGAGGATCTGCTTCAATCCTGACTTGTCGGGGCCCTAAATTCATGATTGAAGTAAGAAAGCAGCTCCAGGACCGTTAGTGATCAATCAAAGTTTAATTGATCGAGGTCTAATCCGCCACTCCGGCATGCCCGAGTACAACTAAGTTGTTATTGCTGCTATTGGGGGGAATCGAGGAAAAGTTTTAAAACCATTTGCTTTCTTTGAAGCTTTTTAACGATAATCTGTTTTGTAAATGTGGACCATTTCTAATTTTATATTGTAATGATTTTTATTAATTCAACAATAAAACAATTGATTTATTGATTGATTGTGTCTGTCTGTAACGCAACTGGTGCTCATGTAAAGCGCTTTTATACATTTGGGTCAAGTTTGTGCTATAAAAATCTCCCCCCCTCCAAAAAATGTTATTCATGTGCTAATAACTGGTGTTCTCACAGGTTGATTTTGGCCACATTTGCTTTGGACTTTAAGAGGTACAGACCTCTATGTTTTCTCCTTTGATTCTTTTCTGAGTGTGGCTTAGGATACCACTTATTCCTCATCCCTAGAAGACTCTTGATTAAGCTTCTGCAAAGTAGACACCTTCCCATATTTTTTCAGTTTCGTCATTTTCCCAACTTTTTGAGACCCCTTCAGATGTAATCACCCATGATGGTATAGACTTTAAATTAAATAACTTGAGATATTACTCATGTTTAAGAGAGAGGATCGGGGACTCTTCTCTGAGCACCAGATTCTTCTGTTAATTTTCTTTATTGGTGTGACTGAAGTTCTTGTTCGCCTCATGCTGATGCGCCTGAACATCTTTGGGAGGTTTTCTGTCCTGTTGTTGTCCTGTATCCCTACAACATGGTATTGAGATTTATTTACATTATCCTGACTGTAAGGTTGTAATAAAACCTTTCAACTTTATTCACTGATTCTTAGTTCTTATTGAGTAGCCGAATGAGTTAAACTGTTAATTAAATGTGTTTGACTAATGCTAACTCCTTTCACTTTTTAGTTGACAAAGAAAAGATCTATTGGATAATCAATGGTAAGAGATTGGCACAGTGCTGGATCAGCATGCCCAGATTAGCAAAGAGCTTGAGCATCTGTAGGTAGTATTTCAACTTCAAGGCTAAAAGGGGCGCTACACTGCGAGCTCGCCCTGGTCCCGAGTCCCCCTATCCGTTTTCCCTCCAGCCTTTATTACACCGGCTGACCGGCCTACACTTCTCACGGAGGCCCTGCGGCTAGACGGCCCGCGGGTGCGTCTGGGGGCCAACCATCCGGCTGTTCGGCCGGTCGGATGCTGTTTGGGATTGTGCTTGCCTGGCTGAGGGGGGTGCCGATTTCCGCTGTGCCTAGCAGTCGGCGAACTGCGAAGTGCGGCACATGGATCGGCACAGTCTGCTTGCCACTATTCATCCTGCCCTAGGCCCTTGCTGCCGACGTGGTCCCCTCAACATCGTGAGTACGATCTGCAGCTTCTCGGTAGCGGAGGCCAAACTAGTTGATTACTGCTGCAGGGTTTGTGAGTGTGCAGACCCCTGCCACGTTGGGACGGGCCTTGCTTGATCCCTAGACCATATCCGGCTTGGACTCCATATTGTGTAGGCTGCAATTGCCCCCCCCCCCCATATTTTTTCTTATGGTCCTGGGCGCGATCTGACCACTGCTCAGCTTTAATAGGGGAGGTATGGGTTGAAAAGACCATAAGCAAAGGCTACTACCATTTGGAAAATCGTCTGTGATAGCCAGCGGAGCATCTGGGCAGCATGCCTGAGGGGGGTTCAGATGGGTCCTCTTCCAGTGATGGCCCTTTTGGTCTGAATGCTCTGCTCCTGGAGCAGCAGGCAGGCTTAAAAGCCCTAGATGGTCAATTTGATGCACTCGAACAGAGATTAGACACTATGGGAGCCAAACTAGACAAACATGAGAAGCGCTTGGATACAGTGGAGTGCAGGATTTCAGACCTTGAGGATGGTGCGTCCCAATCCACCAAACGCTTGGCTTGCATTGAAAAGATCCTCAAAGATGTTGCCATAAAGAACGAGGACTTGGAGGCACGCAATCGGTGTAACAATGTGCGCATTTTGGGTGTCCCGGAGTCCTCCAGTACAGGACGCATGGACATATTTGTGGAAACCCTGCTCATGGACGTATTTAATAAGGAGACCTTCACCCCCACTTTCCTGGATGAGGGAGCTCACCAATCTCTTGGCCCTCGCCCCAATTCGGGATTTCCACCAAGACCTATCATTGCCTGACTTCTCAACTTCCTCAATAGGAACACAGTGCTCAGGCTGGCGAAGGAGCAGGGATCCATCTCCTGGCAGGGTTCGACGTTGTCATTATTCCCGGACTTCACAGCCATGGTGCAAGAGGCGAGGAGGAAGTACACCGGCATGAAGGCTGCACTTCGCAATTTGGGGCTCCGATATGGAATGGTCCATCCAGTGCATCTCCGGGTGGATGTCAAGGGTTGCTCCTGTATATTTGATTCCCCCACAGTGATGCAAGAATTCTGCAGAACCATAAAGGGTCTGGTGGCCACAAGACCAAAAATGCACCCAGAGTCTCCCCTACGCATAGTGGCTCGGTGGCAAGTGTGGAACTTTTCTCCTCTGAATAATCTGGCATGTTTGTACTGGTGAACTATGACTTCGAATCATGTGTAGGTTGCTATGTTGGGCGTAAATTGTGTTTTTGTAGATTGCTGCAACGTTTGTTTACCAGCGTGGCGTTGCCACACCCCCAGTGTGGATCACTTATTTTATTTATTTTTATTTTTGCCATTTGCAGAGCGCACTGTAACCCTACGGGCATACTGGCACTAAGACAACATACGGACCAGATAATGCTAGGCATATATTAGGTACAGAGTTAGAGACTCAGGGGGCGGGCTTTAAGAAAGAGCCAGGATTTTACTTTCTTGCAAAAAAGCTTCAGGTTCTGTGTGTTCCTGATATCCAGGGGCAGGCTGTTCCAGAGACGGACAGCTGCCACACTGAATGCTCTACCTCCCATGATTGCCTTCTTTGTCTTTGGTACCTTGACCAGGTGGGCAGATGTGGAACGAAGATTGCGATTGGGTACGTACCATTGGAAGCTGGCTTGGATCAGCTTAGGTCCTTGCCCATGAAGCACCTTAAACGTTACACACAAGGATTTAAACAAAATCCTTTGCGCTACCGAAAGCCAGTGAAGCTCCGCTAAAGCCTGTGTTGTTGACGATTGCCATGGTCGGCTCAGCGCGAGCTTTGCAGCTATGGTCTGTACACTTTGGAGTCTGGCAATCAAATACCCTGGGGTTTCCAAAAGTAGGGCATTGCAGTAGTCAAGACGACTTAAAATAATGCTCCTGACTACTGTCGTTCTTGCCTGGACCGGCAGCAAGGGCAGTATTTTACGCAGTCCTCAAATGAGGGTAAAGCAAGCTCCCACTACTTTATTTACATGTGACTCCAGGTTCATTTTTTCATTGAAACTGACCCCGAGTTTCCATACAGCACTGACTGGTGCCAGTGGGCCGTTTCCATTTGTCGGCCAGAAATCATTTGGCAGTCCTCGGGAAATCTTCCCTACTTTACAGTGAAGGATCTCTGTCTTCTCCTTGTTAAATTGGAGAGAGTTGCCTCTTAGCCAATTGGCCATTTCAGACAGACAGGCGTGAAAGCTTTCCAGTGAGTCTGCTTGCTTTCTGTCCAGGGAGACAATGCGCTGGGTATCATCGGCATAATTGATCACACAGATGGTATACCTTTTGATGATTCCCAGCAATGATTGCAAATATACATTAAACAGAATCAGGCTGATGGACGAACCCTGTGGAACTCCATATTTGTTTTTTATAAATTGCGACTGGTAAGGAGGAAGCGCTACAGCTTGCCACCTATCCGATAGATAGGAACGCATCCAACCTAGTGCCACCCCAGTTACACCTAGGGATTCCAATCTTTTCAGAAGGATGTCGTGGTTAACCGTGTCGAATGCGTCCGCTCGCATTCGGAGATTATCCAAGACGGTCACCAGGGCTGTATCTGTTCCGTGGCCTGGTCGGAAGCCAAATTGCTCCTCTGCCAGCTTATTGTTTTTCTCCAAAAAAAGGGACAGCACCCTGCTCACCAGAAACTCCACTATCTTGGTCAGGTAAGGCAAGAGGGAGATGGGCCTGTAGTTTTTATAACCACCCGGATCAAGAGGGGGCTTCTTCAGCAATGGAGTTATAATGGCCTGCCTCCAGCTCAATGGTACCAGTCCATTGCTGAGCGATTGGCAGCACAGTTGGTACAAAATGGGGAACAACTCGGCTCCGAGTTCCTTCAGTATTTTATGGGGGATTGGGTCCAGAGGAGATTCAGATGAAATTCCCAAAGCTGTTTGGGTAAACTCCTCTTCCGAGGGAATCGGGAAACTATCAAGGATGACCTTAGGGGCAGTTACCCCGATGTCCTTGTCCCCGTTGTCACCCCTTCCCCTCCAGCTGATCTAATGGCCTAGGAGTGGTTGACTATTTCAGACCTTCCATGATCGTGTTCACCTTTTCTAGGAAGAAATGATTCAAGCCATCACACAGCTCCTGTGTTGGTTTGACATTACTGTTGATAGAGTCAGGGTTATTCATATCTCTTACGATCCTAAAGATATCCCTAGATTTATTAGCACTATTAAGAATGGTGGAGGCGAAGTATTCTGTCTTGGCCGTGGCTATTTCATTTTTATATTTTATTACAATAAGCCTCCAACTGGCTTTCTCTTTCTCACCATAGGTCTTCCTCCAGAGTCTTTCGGCCATCTTGCAGGCCAACTTCAGGTTTCTTAATTTCTCTGAGTACCAGGGGGCCGAGGGATTCCCTCTTTTTTTAATATCTATTAGCGGGGCGAGTTGGTCTATCCTCCTGGTGAGCTGCTCACAGAGAGCAGTATAGTTCACTGTGACTTGCTTCTCTGGATCAACCAGGGAACCTAGATCGAACAAAGGGCCCATTTTTGCCTTTCTCAGCAGATCTTTCCAGTCTCTCCCCCGGAAGGTCCTTTCGAGCACCTTGGTGGGTCCCATCTGATTTAGGATGTCCAGGCTGAAATTTACCAGATGATGGTCCGTCCAACCCGCTACCATTATATTCCCCATTGTGACCAAGCCTTCCTCCGCAAAAATCATGTCCAGAATATGCCCTTCCGTGTGTGTAGGTTTAGACACCCATTGGCTTAGGCTCAGATTATCGCAGGACTGGATCAGGTTGTTAAATGCTGTATCCAGCCTTCCATTGGCCCAGAGGTTAAAATCTCCAAGGACCAAGAGTCTGGTATGTGTGAGGGCCAAGTTAGGGTGTTTACATGATGCATGTTTCTACGTGTTCAATGGGGATTTTCCCTGCGAGGGGATGAGCAGGGTTGGGCAGGAGGTGGAGGTGGGGTTAGTTAGTCTTCATGGATTACTATCCCTGCTATTTCATTTTGCTCACTGCTACACATTGTGTTCCGACTGTAACGCACAACTCCAAGCATTGTTCGATTGTTTGAATGTCGGTGGGGGTAGGCTAGCCATCTTTTCCGATCTGTCACTGATTACATAGAATGTTTGGGGCCTTAATAATGCTAGAAAGGGGAAGCAGACCCTACTTTATTTACAGTGTCTCCCTTTACAATTCTCCACAGTCCACAAAGACAGTGAGGGTTGCTACACGAATGTAGTCGGTCACTTGATGGGACACCATATGGCGCTCGTTTGTGTATATGCTCCTAACATTGATGACCCTGACTATTTTCAAGGTTTTCATTTTCAACTCCTGCAATTAGATGTGGACTATATCTGTGTGTGAGGGGATTTCAACCTCCTGTGGGATCCGGCTTCTGACAGTTCGTCTAATTCAACAGTTACCAAGCCTCGTGCTCACCAAACATTGTTAGATTTGTGCAATTCAGTGGGCCTAGTTGATGTGTGGGGTCAGTGCAATCAGGGAGTTTCTGCCTACACTCATTATTCTGCTTAATATGGCACCTGGATGAGATTAGGTTACTGGCTTATTTCTCCCAACTTGGTAACCTGGTATAGGTCATCTCATCATTTTCCCAGCACATATTCCGATCACTCCCCGGTGGGATTGCAGGTTAGGGTTCCTAGACCCAAGGGCTGCGAGAGACAGTGGGGATTTCCCGGGCAGGCTTTGAGGGACGAGGTATTCAACACAGAACTCCAGGGGGTCATTGTAGAATATTTTGCACTAAACAATGGGTCTGTGCAGACATGGGCCATTCTCTGGGAGGCCTTTAAGGCCTACATGCAAGGAGTCTGCATCTCCAAGCATTCTGGGGTGCTGAAGGCCTTGAGAGGAACGCTAGATCATATAGAACAACAACTAGATACACTGGACAGGGAACAGGTGGAGCGACCGGATTTGTCTCGGCTCCGTCATCGGCTGTTGCTTATAACAGAGTTTAGGGAGGCACCGGAACGTGAGATCCTTTTTCTAAGTAAATAAGCCATAGGAAGGAATCATGGGGAGGGCAACAGTCCTGGTCATACGCTTGCGCGGCTTCTGAACCCTCCGGACGGGAGGGCTTATATCACCAGTATTAGCTCCTCAGCTGGGCAGATCCTCATGGGCACCCCTGACATCCGGGGCGAGTTTGTTGCTTACTGTTAGAACTGGGGGTCTCTAGTTGGCTGAGGTAGGTACCTTAGTCCAAATAGGGACCCTTGCTTCTAAGCCAGGGAAAGGAAAGACACCTTCTCAGATAGCCCCTGCTAACCCCCTCGGTAGCTTGGCACGAGCAGCCAGGCTTATCTCCAAGGCATGTGTAAAGTGCTCTCATTGATCCAGTGATAACACCGCAAATGGACTCCACACTAGTTTAATAAAAAACAATTATATGCTTATAAAAAAGATATACGACGAAACCACACAATAAAAATCCAACATATGCGTATTTCTAATATTTCACCCTGCCGGTTATTTTGCCAGCAAGCACTTGTAGGTTCTTGCAGTATTATTGAGCAATTCTCGATGATCCAATGCAGTCCTAATGCAATGCTATGCACTTCGTAATGCAAGAATCATGCACTTCGTAATGTAAAAACAATGCAGTTTGGAATGCAACAATCAAGCAGTTCGTAATGCCAAAATATTGCACTTCACAATGCAGCAATCAGGTAATTCGTAATGCAAAAATAATGCAATTCATAATTCAACAATGAGGCAGTTTGTAATGCAAAAATAATGCAATTCGTAATGCAACAATCAGGCAGTTGGTAATGCAAAAATAATGTACTCCGGCACGGATCGCGATGCTCTGGACGGTCTTTATGCCATTCTTAATGACTTGCGGTCAGCTACTGCCAAATATACCCCCAAAACAGTTATGATGGAAAACAAAGTGCAGCACCACACTCCGTCCCATGTACTGCCACTCCTTGGCAAGTACAGGCCGTGATATGTACTTGAGCAGAGGCTCGAGCTGCAAAGATGGGAAAGGCCGAGAGCGTTTCTCTTGCAGCCTGCACCTAACCCCAGGTGGCGACATAAGCGCGCAGGCTGAGGGTTACCTGGGGGTACTATCTCACTCTCCTCTCCTTGCGGCTTCGGCCTCCGATGCGACTTTGTCGATCTTGGGCAGTGGAACTTGGACGCCAAACGATGATGGTTCGAGGTCTCTCCTGCAGGCTGGCGCCGGTGAATTCTCACAGCTCCTCTGGGGATGCCGCTCTGGGCCGATGGCAATGGTGATTGCAACACTTCTGGTCACGCTGTTGATCGAAGCAGAGAACAAGACAGCTTCGGGACACACAGTCACAGGGCAATTTCTCTCGAAGGTCTCAGGCTGCAACAGGGCACACACATACAGCATCGCTGAGACTCACTTGGGCTCTGGGTGCACACAATCACAGGGCAATCCTCATGAAGGTCTCAGGCTGCACGAAGCACACGCACACTGTGTCGCTATTAATCACGAGCACAGGGGCGAACGCCTGGTATCCAGGCTATACAGGTCATGTATGTCTCTTGTCTCCAGCAGGGATGCACGGATCCGGGAAGCATGGGAGAGGGATCTTGGGCACCCACTGCAGGACTCCCATTGGTCCGTCCGTTGCACGCAAATTAAGGAGGTTTTCCTAAACATCAGACACAAGCTACTACACTTCAAGTATCTTTGGAGGTTATACATGTCCCCGGCCAAAATTCATTCTATAGATCCCAGTCGACTGCACACTTTTCTCAAATGTGGCGGCCCACAAGTTGATTTTGCCCATTTGACCTGGAATTGCTGTGTTCAGAGTTCTTACACAAATGACGCACATTGAATTAGACCCCTCCCCCGAGGCCGCCTTATTGGGCTATGTAGGCGATGTCTCAAAGAAGTTGCAGAAATATACGGACATTGTCCTTTTGCTTGCTAAGAGAGGAGATCGCACAATGGGGCAGTCGATCATCTCCCACAGTGACCGCCTGGCTTAACAGCCTCACATTTTGCAACACAAACTCTGACCTCTATGCTACAAGCTACAAACCAACCCCCTGCATCTCGTCCCAAAAATATTTAAGGGGCGCTTAAAAGTTACTTGCTTGATGTCAACTCTGCCCCTATCACGCAGCAGCCTGTGTGGGTGGTCCCCACCGGAGGGTGGTAGTTTGCACCTTTTGTTATTGTTATTTTTTTCTTTATTTGCATAGTTTATTCCTATGTCATGGGAGAGTGAGCAGAACTGCTGGAATGTACCCTAGGACTTGGATGGATGGGATGTTGTAATTACAGGGCGTGATATGTAAGCTACCTCGAGATTGTTGTGTTTTGTAGGTTGGAACATATTCATTTTGATGATATTTCTTGACTGGCTTGTTTTATTGCAGTGAGTAACCATCTACTGTTGGAAATTACCATGAAAATGATTAATAAAGTATTTTTTTAAATCTTTAAGGGTCCATCAATTCAGAGAAAAACAAATAGTTCTATTTCCCAGTCCTGTGTCACAAATACGCCTTATTGGAATTGGCCCTTTTTACAGGGTTAGCACAAAACTTTTTGCTTCTTCCTCCCTTATTTTTCCTGACCTGTGGCTGTTGGCAATAAGACTCTGAGCACTTTACCACTGCTGATCAGTGCTGTAGTGCATATGCTCTCTGTGTAAATTGTTATTGTGATTGGATATACATGATTGGCACATTTGTATCACCAAGAAGTCCCTAGTAAAGTGCACTGGGTGTGCCAGGGCTGGTGATGACAAATGCTACTAGTGGGCCTGCAGCACTGATTGTGCCACCCACAGGAGTAGCCCCAAAATGGTGTCTCAGGCCTGCCACCGCAGTGCCTGTGTGCAGTCTGTGAACTGCCATGTCCTCCTGGTCAGTGTCCCCACTGACTAGGCCTAACCCTTCCCTTTTTGTGCACATTGGTCACCCCTATGGAAGTCCCAAGGTAGCCCCTTGGGCAGGGTGCGGTGTATGTGAAAGGTAGGGCATGTACTGGTTCAGGTGACATGCTCTGGTAGTGAATTACAGCCATTTTCGTTTTTCACTGTTGTAAGGCTATCTTGCTCCATAGGCTAACATGGGGGACACTGGCTACAGTGGCTCCCAGCATATCTTCCCATAGGAACAAGATAGGACATAAAAGTTGAGTATCCCTGAACTCAGAATTTAATAACACATCTTTTAGAAAAGGTTGTTTTTAAATCCTGTGTTTGAGAACAGCACTTTTAGAAAGTTGTTGTTCTCTTGTCTGACCTTTCTGTGTGCCTTGGTCTGTTTGTGTATTGACTGTCTGGTTTGAGAGTGACAGGGGCTGGGGATTCCCCAGGAGGCTGGCTGAGTCAGCCCTAGGCTGAATGACTGCATTGCAACTTGAGTGGTGGGAGGAGATAGCACCTGGGCCTGAATAGGGCTGTGCCTGCCTTCCACAATGCTGGCTCCACCTCCTGCTGGGCAGCTGACGACCCTGCCCCTCACTCTAAAAGGAAAGGAGAAGCCAGGAAAACAAAGTGCTCAAGAAACATCCAGAACTGGTTCAGACTGGGTTCAGGGCCCACATGCACAAAAAGAACAAAGACTTTTAGGGGTATAAGTACAGGATCCCTAACAACTGAAAATTAGATCATCCTGGAATCAAGAAGGAACATCTGCCAAGGAGAAAGCTGAAACTGAAGAAGGAAGATTGTCCAGCTGTTGCTCTGCTGGATTGCCCTGCTGTTGCTTTGCTGCCAAGGAGAGGGGAAGGACTGTGCTTTGTGCTGTGTCCTCTTACTTGAAGGAATCTCCAAGGGCCTGAGAAGAGCTGGCTCCCTGTTTCGAAGTCCCAGGAACAAATGGAATTCACCCCCAGCTTCCCTGAACTCTACTGAGAGAGTTCTGTCCTTCCTCAAGTGTGTGGCCCATGTGTGATGCCTCTGGAAGTTGTACCTGTGTTGGGAAGCTGGAAACCAAGACTTTAAAGAACTTGCTACAGAAAATTCATCGCTAACCCGGCAGAGCGAGGAAATTCCCGCCGCTACGGAGGCCGAGATCGCCGCATCCTTCGTTAGCGGGAAGATTTCCGCCGCTGCGAACATCGTTGGAACTTTTTATCGCTAACAAAGGTACTGTGGCTAAAACGTGACGCAACTGTGGATAATTTTATCGCTAACCTTAAAACGTTAAGAGCTCTTTTTCAACCATATTCTTGAACTGTGTATGTTGGATTTTTGTTGTTATGCTCTTGTGTAGTTTAGATTAAAAATACCTTTATTTTTCTGAAACTGTTTTGGAATCAGTATGTGGTGTTTTCACTGTGTATCTGTGAGTGTTTGGTACAAATACTTTACACATTGCCTTCTGATTAGCCTTGAATGCTTGTGCCAAGCTACCTAGAGGGTGAGCAGGGGTTCTCTGAGGGTTTCCTCCTTACCCTGACCAGAAGCAAGGGTCCCTATTTGGACAGTGGTACCTACCTCAGCCAACTAGAGGCCCCCAGTTCTAACATAAATGAATGGCTACTGCTGGTAAATGTCATTTTCCAGGTTGCATCCCCCTCCTGCACTCTTCCCAAGATATCATACAGTGTAGACTACCTTCTTGTTAGGTTTGTATGAAAAACATCCCAGTACAAACATGTGCACATGCATTTCTTCCTTTATTAATTGATACTTTCATAACATATTTCCAGAAACTCAGTTATAAAATCATTTCCCCACTAAATTTAGACAACTGTTGCTTACTACTCGGTTTAGCGCAAAAAGAACAATTTATGGACAGAATACAGAACAATGTCGTACATTCACCCTAGTACAGAGATCTGGGCATTAATCCATCGTTTTGATCACCATGCCATTCCAGTTTGGACCCAGCCATACGCAAATCAGTCTTGACCCTGCGCCCAATGGGAACAGTCCAGCCTGAACTGCCAGACCAGGTCCTCCCCGGACTGGAAACAAGCATCCTAGGACCGGTTTTGGGCTTTCGGGCTTTCAACCCTCATCAGCCAGCATAGCTTGACTCCAGTGGCACAGGAAACTGGGGTGGCATGATGAGCAAAAGACCGATGGATTTAACCCAGCTCTCTTGACTGGGGGTGAATGTAGATTCATTCAGTATTCCGTACATCATTTGTTTACGTAGCACTACTCGGTTTAGGGCATCACTCAATAAACGGAATTCAGTAAAGCACTGCATTAGTATGAAGCAAGTAGTAATGCCAGGTTGAATCCCATTTCCTTCTAGCTGGATTGTGCCCCAGTTGTTTAATCTTCCAAGTACCATATTACAGAAATGTTGAGATGGTGCAAAAAACAGAACAGAGCAAATCAATTTGCACCATTTTTGATGCCTTTACAATGTATTTGGCTCTGTCAAGGACCAAAAAATAAACAAGCATTGGCAAAGCCAATAGGTCTAGGCAATGCCCAGGCGAAAATCTAACGTTACAACGCATGCAATTACAATGCATACTTTTACAATGCAATCTTTACATCGTAATTACGATTACATTGCATGATTTTACAATGCATGCCATTACAACGGATTTTTTTAAACTACCATTACAACACATTCCATTACAACGCATAATATTTTAAGGGCGGGTTAGTGTTGGATAGTATAGGGGTAAAAATTACTATTCCCACTCCAGTGAGTACAACAGTAGGGTAAATGTTGGATAGAACAGGGGTAAAAATTACTAAGTGTTGGATAGTGTAGGGGTAAAATTACTATTCCCACTCCAGTGAGTGCAACAGTAGGGAAAGTGTTGGATAGCGTAGGGGTAGAAATTACTTATCCCATGTACCCCAAATCCCATACCCACCCTAGTACTAAAACAAATTCCATTACTTACCTTATAATGCATTGTAATGGCATGCGTTGTAATGATATGTTTTGTAATGGCATGCGCTGTAGTGACTTGAGTTTTAATGGCATGCATTGTACTGGCATGCGATGTAAAGGCAGTTGCGTTGTAACAGTTGCCTTGTAATGGTAGGTCGTTGTAATGACTGTTTTGTAATGGATGTTTTCTTGCCCAAGCTATTGCCCTTGTCAACATGAATATCTTTTAGCCATGATGTCTAGCAGCTCATCTGCTGTTCAGCATGGCTGAAAGTTACTGAAATCCCAGAATCACAGAATGTTGAGCCAACGCCAAGACTCTTCGCCCACCCCCCATATTCAGTTTATTGTCCTGCCTCTCCTAACACAAAAAAACGCTTTGATGTAGCCTTCATTGATTGCATCACAATGTATTTTTTTGCGACTTTCAGCCATGCTGAACAGCAGATGTGCTGCTAGACAACATGGTTAAAAGACATTCACATTGACACGTCCAATAGCTCGGGCATTGTTGAGATCTATTGGCTTTGCCAATGCTTGCTCGGTGTTGGCCGGGTCTTGCAGATCAATTGTGGAAGTGATAGTGAGAGACAGTTGAGAAGCTTAGAACTGAAGTGAGGGTGTGGTGTAATGGCCAGAGCTGCTGACAGGGGAATTGGGAACAAGGTTCGAATCTCTGGATCTGCTGAAAAAGTTGTGATTCTGGGCAAATCCCTTAATCTTCCCCCTGCCTACAACAATGAATGTGTCATTGTGTAATGTAACTGGGGAGCAATTAAAGCACTTCATTACCATCAGCTGATGTTAGCACTATGTTAAGGTAGAGGATTGGATAAGCACTCCAGTACTATTGGATCGTACAAATACATAAATTAATAAAAGCAACAGCGACAAGGAAGGTAGTGGGTGGACAGATCAAGTGGTAAGCAGGAGGGTATGGGGTGCTGTGTAAGCAATGGGGGTGGCAAGCAACAATGACGGGGGAAAAAGCCTTGACTGAAGCAGTATCAACAACAAAAATAAATGTGTCATTGTGTAATGTAACTGGTGAGCACTTAAAGGGCTCCAATATCATTGGTTTGTGTTCGCACTAAGGCAAGATGGAAGGAAGAGAGAGCACCTCAATACTATCGGATCATACAAAAATAATAATAATAAGCATGTGCTGTTCGGGTTTAAACAACCTTTTAAGAAATGCATTAGTTTATGTACATGCGAATGTAATTTACTGGCATATGTATATAAGTACAATGGGGTGCTTGAAAACAAAGAAAAAATTGCTCCACAAACTGGGAGCAGTGCAAGGTGACATGTGTGTGGTCCATGTGTTATTAGAGGGTAAAACCCAAAAAGAGGGCATGACGCCCGCATGCCATGACGAATGGCATCAAAGACAATGAGAGTGACGCTGAAGTTCACCAATGGTAGGAGATGGGCGGTCTGTAAGCCCACAGGTAGAACATAGAAAGTCTCTTCGAGAGTCTAGCCGAGAACTAAAAAAATCACCTACAGGCTGGCTCTATCAGCTGTCCCAGCTTGCTGTGTCAGACTGCCCAGCAGTTCATGCCAACAATGTTTAATATCGCGACCCTTGACCCTTCCATGTAGGTCGCTCCCCCTCCGCACAGCTCCGTCAGTGTCCCTCGCTGCCCTGTGTCACTCTGCCCGGCTTCCCTTCTGCTCCCCTGGCTGCCCCCGTGTCTCTCTGCATGTTTTTTCCTTCTGCTCCCCTCGCGGCCCCCGTGTCTCTCTGCCTGTTTTTGCCTTCTGTTGCTTAGCTGCCCCTGCATTTCTGTGACCTTTCTGCCTTCTGTGCCACTCCTTTCCCCTGTTTTTTGTGACATTTCTGCCCTTTCTTGTGACCTTTTGCCCTCTCGTTTCCCCCTATTTTTGGTGACTTTTTCTGCCCTTTCTTGTGACCTTTGTGCCTCTGTGCCACTCGTTTCCCCCCGTTTTTTTGTGACCTTTCTGCCCTTTCTTGTGACCTTTGTGCCTCTGTGCTACTTGTGTCCCCCCATTTTTTCTGACCTTTCTGCCCTTTCCTGGGGCTTTTCTGACTCTGTGCCACTCGTTTCCCCCTCAATTGTTGTGCCTTTTTGCCTTCTGTTTCCTTTGTCGCCCCTCGCTGCTGCGTCCCCTGTGGCCCCGCCCCCCTGACTTCCCATTCGCTGCCCCCACCTCCCGCCTCCTAGCTGCTTCTCCCTCCCACCTCCCCATATAGGCAGGCCACTGCGCGGTGAGGAGAGCGACCCTTGACCCTTCCAGGTAGGTCGCTCATCCTCCGCACAGCACCACCTGCGCCCGTTCTCTCCCTCGCTGCCCCCCATGTCTCTCTGCCCGGTTTCCTTTCTGCTCCCCTCGCTGCCCCTGTGTCTCTCTGCCCGGTTTTTCCTTCTCCTCCCCTCATGCCCCCATGTCTCTCTGCCCGTTTTTGCCTTCGTTTGCTCAGCTGCCCCTGCATTTCTGTGACCTTTCTGCCTTCTGTGTCACTCGTTTCCTCCCATTTTTTGTGACCTTTCTGCCCTTACTTGTGACCTTTTGGCCTCTTTGCCACTCGTTCCCCCCTCAATTGTTGTGCCCTTTTGCCTTCTGTTTCCTTCGTTGCCCCTCACCGCCAGCCGCTGCGTCCCCTGCGGCTCCGCCCCCTGACTGCCCATTCGCTGCCCCTGCCTCCCAGCTGCTCCTTACTCCCACCTCCCCACACAAGCTGCTGGGGCATGGCAAGCCCATCTGTGCCCGCCCGCGCCTGGACCGCGCCCAGCACCAGAACCCCTGGTCGCCGCCACGACAACCGCCGCCACTACAACGCTCGCTCTCAACCCTGGACGGACCCACAAATGCTTCAAGGCTGCCCCGAAACGCACACATGGTCCCTTCACCTGCTGAAACTGCAGCAACACCAGCCACAGAGCCGACGAAACACCCGCCAAGAAAGACCTCAACCACCTCCCATGCATACTACTGAACACCTGCTCCGCACGCAAATACGCCGTAGAGCTTTGGGACCTGATCAACACAACCTCCCCAGACGTCGCCTTCCTGACAGAGACCTGGATGAACAACTCCTCCGCACCCGACATTGCCATAGCCATCCCATACTGCTACAAGATCACCCGCAGAGACCGCACCAACGGAGTCGGAGGAGGAATCGCCATCGTCCACAAGAACAGTATCAAGGTCTCGACTAGCACCGAAGACGCGCTCAGCACCGCTGAACACATGAATTTCCAGATCCACACAGACCCCAACTCCACCTTCAGAGGCACCCTCGTCTACTGACCCCTCGGACCCCGCCCCCAGTTCAGCGACTCCATCGCCGACTTCATCAGCACGCACGCCCTGCCCTCTACCGACTATATCCTCCTCGGAGACCTGAACTTTCACCTTGAGAACGACAACAACTCCACAACCCTGATCGATAACCTTGCCAACCTTGGACTGAGAGAACTTGTCACAACGCCCTCCCACTCTGCAGGCCACATGCTCGACCCTGTCTTTTCCTCAAGCCCGCACGTCTCCGTCAGCCACACCACCGAACTCCTCTGGACCGACCACCGCTGCATCCACTTCACCTTCCAGAAACCCACCACACACCACCGCACCCAACAGATCCCCCGCCGCCGCTTGAGCAAAATCACCGAAGACCAACTACACGCAAACCTCGTTATCAGCTCACCCACCGAACCCTCCAACACCGACAATGCTGCCCACAGCCTCAGACGCTGGATCGAGGACTGCACCAACACCCTCGCCCTGCTGAAGAAACCCTCCCACAGAGACACCAGCAAGAAGGCCAGCTGGTTCACCCCAGAACTCCTAGATTCCAAGCAAGCCTGCCGGAAACTAGAGAAGAAATGGCACAGTGAACAAACTCTGGACAGCTACGCAGCACACAAGGACGCCGTCCGCAACCACCACCACCTCATCAGGGCTGCCAAGAAGACCTCCTTCAAAGACAGCCTCGACAACAACGCACACGACAGCAAGGAGCTCTTCAACATCGTGAAGGAACTCTCTAACCCCAGCTCCAACACCAACGACATCCCATCGTCGCAAGCCCTGTGCGACTCCCTCGCCACCTTCTTCCACCGCAAGATAGCAGACATCCACGACAGCTTCAACACCCAGACAGCCCCAACAGACAGCAACACAACAGACCATCAACCACGTCCCCTTGCTAGCCTGGACCAGCGTGAGCGTCGCTGACATCATCAAGACCCTGAACACAATCCACTCTGGCTCTCCGTCAGACCCATTCCCGTACCACATCTTCAACAAAGCAAACAGCTCCATCGTACCCCACCTACACAATCTCAACAATCTCTTCCTTGATACTGTGACCTTCCCAAGGGGCTGGAAACACACAGAGATCAACGCCCTACTCAAAAAACCCAGGGCAGACCCAAGAGACCTCAAGGACTTCCGACCCATCTCTCTGCTTCCCTTCCCAAGGTCATAGAGAAAATCGTTAACAGACAGCTAACCCGATACCTCAAAGAGAACAGAATCCTGGATCTCTCCCAGTCAGGGTTCCGCAGCAACCACAGCACCGAGACCACCCTCATCGCCGCCACCGACGACATCAGGACCTTGCTAGACAACGGGGAGACTGCAGCACTCATCCTCCTAGACCTCTACGCCGCCTTCGACACCGTCTGCGACCGCACACTAGGCGCACACCTCCACGCCGCAGGTATCTGAGACAAGGCACTGGAATGGACCACCTCCTTTCTCTCCGGCAGAACCCAGAGCGTCCGCCTCCCCCGTTCCTTTCCGAAGCTTCCAAGATCATCTGCGGTGTACCCCAAGGATCCTCCCTCAGTCCGACACTGTTCAACATTTACATGGCCCAGCTCGCACACGTCGCCTGTCAGCAAGACTTCAAAATAATCTCCTATGCCGACGACACTCAACTGATCCTCTCCCTCACCAAGGACCCCATCACCGCCAAAGCTAACCTCCGTGAAGGAATGAAGGCCGTCACCAACTGGATGAAGTTCAGCCGTCTGAAGCTGAACTCGGACAAGACGGAGGTCCTCATCCTCGGCTCCAGCCCGTCAGCCTGGGACGACTCCTGGTGGCCAACGGCACTGGGGGCAGCCCCCACACCCACCGACCATGCACGCAACCTGGGAATCATCCTCGACTCAACGCTCTCTGTGACCAAGCAAGTCAACGCCGTCTCCTCCTCCTGCTTCAACACCCTCCGCATGCTCCGCACGATCTACAGATGGATCCAGACAGATACAAAAAAAACTGTCACCCAGGCCGTCGCCAGCAGCAGACTCGACTATGGAAACGCCCTCTACACGGGAGCCCCAATCAAGCTCATCACTCGACTACAACGCATCCAAAACGCCTCGACACGACTGATCCTCGATGTACCACGACACGGCCACATCATCCCCCACCTGAGAAACCAGCACTGGCTCCCCGTCAACAACAGGATATCCTTCAAGCTCCTCATCCATGCACACAAGGCACTCCACAAGACCGTCCCAGCCTACCTCAACAGATGGCTCTCCTTCTACACCCCCAACCGCCAGCTACACTTGGCCGACCTCTCACTCGCCACAGTCCTGCGCATTTGAGGAACAATCACCGGCGGGAGATACTTCTCCCACCTCGCCTCCAAGACATGGAACACCCTCCCACTGAGCCTACAACAGACCCAAGACCTGCTGACCTTCAAGTGGATACTAAAGACCTGGCTGTTCGATCAGTAGTGGCCCCCACCTCCCCCCTTAGCGCCTTGAGACCTTCGCGGGTATGTAGTGCGCTTAACAAATGAATGATTGATTGATTGATGGCGCAAAAAGCTTTCTGTAATACGAGCTGGGAGAAAATATGCTTACTCCATGTCACATTACACAAGCAGCAAAGTAATGCAAATGTTGTCCTGTAACAATGCATCAGTGCGAGCTTTCTATAGCATGGACCCTGCCTGACGACAGGTACACCTCACTCCTTCCTGTAAATACCAATACCTGGATTTGCTGGAGCTCCCTGATAAAAAATATTTGCCAGGAAGAAATTTGCATTGTTAGCCCCATAACTTCTATCTTTGAACCGGAAAAGTATAAAACCTTAATGTTCTTGAAATGTAATTGTAAAAGAAGGCACTGTTTTATTTTGCTCCGAGGCCATACAGAGTCTGCCCTCGAGGACAAACACACTGAGGAATTGTCTGTGTGCAGTGAATCAAATGTGAATCAAATATTCCGCGCGCCCGCCTCGTGCCGGGGGCTGTTCCTTATGTTCATTGGTTTCGCGGATGCGTGATTGCCTCCCGTGGATGGAGACGTGCAATTGTTTGGTTCGGTCTGTTTTGCTCCTATAAAGAGATTTATGTCATAACGGTTGTCAATAGGAAAGACTGTCCTGTTGATAGATGGGGCCTCTAAGTCCTTACTTGTGGCATTTCTTAAGACATCAATCTAGAAATAAAAAAACAAGTTCAGTTTCAGAAGTCCGCGTGCACGCCTGGCTGGTTAATGAATATCACTCAGAAACAAGTGAAGTCTATAAATGAAATAAATGCGAGGGAGCGAGGACATAGACAGGATCGGCGAATGTAATTCTGTTTTTGGGAAGAAATGAGCATGCATTAAAGTATTTTCTCTGAAAGAGGTATTGTATCACCGTAATGATTCTCAAATGAGTGTTTTTCTCCTTGCTTCCTTTCACTCTGCATTGAATACCACATGGAAAGTGTACGTACATATATTCATATATTCTTTTATGTTTGTAATTTCATACAAGAATATGCAAAGCACGTGCGCTTAGTGCAGATATTGCCTCCACAGACGCCTTCCACTTGCCACAATAGCTGTGCCTAACACTGCTTGAAATCGGATGCACCTCGCTGGGAAGAGCAGCAGGGAAGAGAGGGATTAGAAGCGCGCGGGAGCTCACCACACTCCGGTGACACACTTTCTACACGTGCCTAAAGTCTGAACTCCTGAGTCTGCACATGTGCGAGCGCGCTTAATAATTCATGGCTACCGAGAAGCCTGATCATTCTCAAAAGAGTTTAACTGGGATTAATAAACTCCATGCAAGTAATGAGTTATCAGGAAATTGCTTCTTGTAACAGGATTGGGCTACGTTGCCCAGCCACACCTTAACCTGCTTGAGATGGGTAGTAGTTTACTTGGGAGCAGCAGCGTCCGGTGCAGGGAAGCGCAGTGGGGCGGTGGGGGGCGCGGTGGGGCGCGGCTGCGGGATGTCGACAGAATAGGAGTTATTTATTTAATTTGCCCTGTGGGAATATCTTGTACCTCGGTGTCCTGAGTGATGTCATAAACAACTCAAATTTCGCTCTCGTTGACCATTTGATGTCACTCAGAACCCCTTGGAGAAAAACAACCCCTCAACCCATGTATAATTCTACATGTTATACCTGATTACTACAAGATGCCTCTAGCTTTTGCACCAGATTCTAAATCTGTTAACTCACTGCTATGACATAGCAGCTGTTCGTAACAAACCTCGTTACCCACTGTTGTGACATTAAAGCCTTCCCAGCCAGGTTGAGGGGACTCCCTGAGAGCATGTCAGCGGAGCTCTGCTTGTCGGCTTTGACTGAAAACAGAAAGCACAGCTGTAAGGAGGGGAAGGATGGCCGGGGAGGGGGTGGGGGTTGGTTAAAGATAGCAGGGAAGGTCTTTTTTTCAGATTTGGGTCAGGGAGCAGAAGCCATATTGTGTATGACTCCCCCATTACCCCTCTCCCCCTGCGTGGCGTTTGAAAGTAGGGGCAAATGATTTTGGGGAGCATACGTAACATAAAATTGTAGAAGGGTAAAAAGTCAATTAGAGGGATGTTTTCCAACTTGATGTTCTCAGTGATCTCACAGGCAACTCAGGCTGTGGTCTTGTCTATTTGATGTCACTTAGAACCCGTTGGTGAAAAACATCATTGTTATGCACTGTTGCCCATCTATAATTCCATATGTTATGCATGGCATTAAAAGGAGGCTTCTATTGTTTATTCCAGATTTGAAATCTCCTAATTGCCTGACATTACGTAGAAATATAAGATAATACATTGCGTTACCCATTGTTGCTATGCCATAAAGGCCTTCCAGGCCAGGCCGACAGCGCAGAGTATGTCAGGCCAGGCTGCTTGTCTCCTATGACTGAAGCAAACAACACAGTTGCAGGAGGGTAAAGGCTTGCAAGGGCAGGAGCCGAATCTGGTGGCTTATTAAACTAATGTATCCACGTCAGGGGCATGTGTTTGACCCCATTGTCACAGGTTCAAGGCCCAGTGGGTACACTCAGCCTTTCATCCTTCTGAGGTCTATAAAATGAGTACCAATGAGCTGGGTAAATACAAACATCTGTTTTTCAGCGCCAAGATATCATGGGTGAGAGTGTTATTTATAAATACTGTTGTTAAGGATGGCAGGTGCTGTATTGTTTCACATTTGGGTGAGGGAGGAGAGATCATTTTATGAAAGGCTTCCCGACTATTCCTCTCCCCCTGCGTAATAGTTGAAGGCAGGGGTAGATGATTTTGGGGGCCACACATAAAATATATTTTTAGCTTGTAATTCAGAGAGAAATAATAGGCAACTCGTGCTTCAGTCTTGCCTATTTGATATCACTCAATCAGTCAATCATTAAGGAATTTGTAAAGTACACTACTCACCCGTGAAGGTCTCAAGGCGCTGGGGGGGTTGGAGCAGGTACGGATCAGTTGAAGAGCCAGGTCTTGAGGTCCTTTCTGAATGTGTGCAGGGTCGGGTGCGTCTGTTGTTCAAAGGGAGATCGTTCCAGGTCTTAGCCGCGATGTAGGAGAAGGCTCTTCCCCCAGTTCTGTTTCTGCGGATGCGTGGGACCTCTGCCAGGGCGAGTTCAGCAGAGCGAAGGTTCCTCTTAGGTACGTGGAAGGATACTCTCTCGTTTAGGTATTTGGGCCCGATGTTGTAGAGGGATTTGTTGGTGTGGGTGAGTAGTTTGAAGGTGACCCGCTTCTCCATGGGGAGCAAGTGGATGTCTCATAGGTGTTGGATCATATGTTTGTGGCGCAGAGTCCAGAGGATTAGTCTGGCAGCGGCATCCTGGTTGGTTTGGAGTCTGTGTGGAAGGGTTCTGTTGATTCCGGTGTATAGGGCATTGCCGTAGTCGAGTATGCTGGTTATGAGTGCATGGGTGGCGGTCCTTCTGCAGTCGGGGGGGATCCATTTGGAGGTCTTATGGAGGATGCGCAGGCAGTTGAAACTGGTGGAGGCAACGGCGTTGATCTGGCGATTCATGGAGAGGGTGGAGTCGAGGATGATGCTGAGGTTTTGTGCATGGTCTGTAGGGATGGGTGGGTTACCAAGGGCGGAGGGCCACCAGATGTTGTTCCTGGCGGGGTCCGAGGATGAGGACTTCGCTCTTTTCCGAGTTGAGCTTCAAACAGCTGTTGTTCATCAGGGCTGCAACGTTCTTCATTTCTTCTTGGAAACAGAACCTGGTGTCTTTGGGCTTCTTCATGAGTGAGAGGATGAGCTGGGTGTTGTCGGCGTAGGATACAATGTGAGCCCATGCTGTCTGACGATGGCGGCGAGGGTGGCCATGTAGATGTTGAAGAGCGTGGGGCTAAGCGATGATCCTTGGGGTACTCCTCAGTTGATATCTGTGGGTTCAGAGAGGAAGAGAGGGAGTCTGATCCTTTGGGTTCGGCCGGAGAGAAAGGATTGGATCCAGTCAAGGGCAATTCCTTGTATCCCAGCGTTGTGAAGTCTGGCTGTGAGTGTGCGATGTGAGACTCAGAATTAACCCTGGGCAAAGCACTACGCTACGCTTGCATAGTTTGCAAAGTTTGCACTACTTCGCACTGTGCAAACTGCACGTAGCACAGTGCAAACACGCATAGCGCAGTGCAGCGATAATTTTTTGCTTGCTTGCGGTCCTCAAAGTCAAGTTGGCGAACGCAAGCAAGTAAAATGACACCCTGGTGAAACTTTTTCCCTGTTCGCGATCAGCAACATCAAGTTGCCGATCGCAAGTGTGGAAAATAAACCTCCCGGGGAGATTCTCAACGCGGGGAGGTCAGGTTACTCATTGCGAGTGGTTATGTATGCTTAGGACCGCTCGCGATGAGAAACTACCAGTCCGCGTTGAGAAAGCTGCCGCTCAAGTAAAAATCTACTCGAGCGGCAGTAAAAGACAGCTCGCACTGTGCAATCATTGAAAATGGCATCTTGCACAGTGCGAACAGGGTACTACGCAGTTCGCGTAGTGTTACACGTAGCTCGCGTAGTGCGAAGTGCACTTCGCGTAGCTACGCGTAGCGCTACTTCGCGAACTATGCCCAGGGTTATTCAGAATCCCTTGGTAAAAAACATCACAGTTGTGAGCTGTTACCAATCTATAATTCTATATGTTGATGATCGTTCAGGAGTGGATAAAGATCTATACTGAAAGTTTTTTTGGAATGGCACACATAGTCCTTTTAAGGCTTGGGGTGTTTCGTAGAGGAAAGTATTACTGTACAATAAAAATCTCAACACATGATGTATCTAATCAACAATATTGCGTATAGTCTCAATTTGGAACTGTGTTTGCAGTTCTAAACATTTGCACCTTTTAAAGATTTATTGAAAGTGTGTTCTTCATTTCCCAAAATACTAGCAAACTAGTCTCTCACCAGTAAGAATAGGGTCATATTTCATATATATAAATCCCTACAAAAAATGTAAATGAGCAGCTACTATTTATACACAGAAGGTTGAACATAACCATGAACCTTATTGCCATGTGCACACTATTCAAGCCCTCTGGCCCTGATCAACACAACACGTTTCAAATCAACATCACAGAGTTACACCTGGAATGCTGTGCTAGTCACTGGTTACAGAGTGTACTTCAAGAAAACCTTTGTGAATTCCTGGTTAAGCTGACACAATGACATTGTTATAATTCTACATTATGTAAAATTACTACTTTGAGGATGACATCACATTCGCGCAATGCTGATTTTCCCCTTCGGGTGGAGAAACCAGTTCTCCAACACCACCGCTGATTTTGCGATTGCTCCCTTCCCTGTCCCACAATGGGAAGAGGCTTACTCTCAAACCATTTCAAAGGTGGTAAAAGAGAAGAAAGGAGTCCGGAAATTCACAATCTTTTAAGGGGAATTGCACACTGGAAAGCCCAGTTTCCAACCCATTAGTGATTTCCTCATGTACAACATTAAACATTTTTGTAAATGTTATTGCCCACTTGCAAAGATTAGCTTATTTAGGTTAAGTTATGTTAATGGGATTTGTAGAGTGTAGGACGAATCACCCTGGAGCGGGTCTCTGGGTACTGTGGCATATAAACAGGAGGATAGAGTTAGAGAAAGAGTCAGAAAGTTAGAGTCAGAGCTTAAGAGTTTAAGCGTTCAGGCGCAATCAGTGTTCAAATGGTCAGTATGAAGGGAAACAAACAATTACATCACGTTCATTACAACACAATACCATCCCAACACTGCTGTTACAACGCAAATGTTGTTACAAGGCATGACCCTCACAACACAATTTTCTACCACGCATGGGTCTTTGCAAAGCATGCCTTTACAATGAATTTCGTTGTAAAGGCATGAATGGTAAAGAAATATGTGTTTCAAATGTAAGTATTAGGTAAGTATGGGTAATTTTAGGGATTTGGGATGGTATGGCTTTTGGGGTGGCATGGGTAATTTTAGGTTTTAACATGGGTATGGGGTTTTGGGGTAGCAAGGGTAATTTTAGGGTTTAGGGTGGGTATGGGTTTTAGGGTGACAAGGACAATTTTAGGATTTAGAGTGGGTATTGGTTTTGGAGTGGCAATGGCAATTTTAGGGTTTAGGGTTGGTAGGAATTTTGGGTTGCAAATGGTAATTTTAGGGTTTAGGGTGGGTATGGGGTTTGGTGTGGTAAGGGTAAGGGTGAGGGTAAGTTTAGGGTGGGTAGAGGTTTTGAGGTGGCATGGGAAATTTTAGGGTGGGTAGGGATTTTGGTGTGACATGGCTAATTTGTGAGTTTAGGGTGGGTAGGGGTTTTTGGGTGGAAATTATATTTTTCGGGTGCGTAGGGGTTTGACAGGGTGTTGGATTTATATATATGGCTTTATATACTTCACCAGACACCATTATGTGTGGAATATATAAAAACATATAGGTAGTACATTTGTTTTGTTTTACATGTATTTTTATACATTACCAGGCGTACCATTAGTAAGAAATTATAATAATTTGCAGTTCAAGTATAAAGCTACAATGTATACATAGAGTTTACATTTACCTGTAAAATACTTATATTTTCAATCAAAACTTTGATCACACATAAGCTCTTACAAAACATGCTTTTACAACAAAATGCGTTTTATAGGCATGCGCTGTAAAGGTATATGCGTGGTAAAATTTGTGTTGTAATGGTAACGCATTGTAACAACATTTGCGTTGTTACACCCGCGTTATAAAAGCATGCGATGTAAGGGCATACGTTGTGGAGACATACATCCCAGTATGAATTAGTGCTCAAAGCTACTGAGATTTAGTTCAAGCTGAGTAATCAAATTTATTGTTAACATTTCTAACAGCACATATAGGGGCATATTTACAAGCCCCTATCGGCACAGGATAGTAACTTTTTACGAAGTTCCTGTGGCGATAGGGGATTCACCTTATTTTCAAGGCAGCTTTAAGCCACTTAACGTGTCTCTACACTGCCTTGTAAATAAGGGCCCCTTTCACTTTATGCTTAGCATGAAAGGGTTGGGCAATGGGTGTTGCTGTGGGCGTTCCACCGCAACACCTATTGATTCTGACGCTGCCCCCTATTTGCAAGGGAGGCGCAAATAGGAGGCAGCACCAGAATTAAGACCAGGGAAAACCTGGTCTTACCCTGGTGTGTTTGCTGTTTTCATGTGTGCTTCGTTGTGCAGCATACATGAAAACAGCAGAAAGGCTAATTGTTGTTTATGTACAGGAAGGGCCCCCTTGCTGCACATAAACAATCATTTAAAAAAAAATCAGTTTTGCAACATCTATGTGTGTTGCATTAATCAGTACTCAGAGAAGTTACAACACAGAATGTAAAAATTGTTTATGTGCAGGAAGGGCACCTTCCTCCACATAAACAATCTTCCCCTGCACGCTGACACCCTTGCATCATGGTGCAAGGTTGCCTGCATTGGCCCTAGGTTGCTAAGTGTAGCACCAGTGCAGGCGGAAACGCAAAGCTGTACCATATTGTTGTAAGTATGATGCAGCCCTGCATTTCTGAAGTTGCGGAGTGAGGCGCTAAGCCAGGAAGTAAAGATGCCCCATTGTTGCTCAGTCTCACTATGGTCGAGTAATAGTAAATATTCCTGTTTGATCGCTCTAATATTCTTTTTGTTGGCAATAATTTAGAACAGGTGATATTTTAAACTAATGTGCAGGCACAGGCAGATTTTTAAGATATTAGGGAGATTTTTAAGTCACATCAATTTCTTTGTTAAATCAATTACTGTGACTTATAAGGCACTGAGGGCCCGATGAAGGTGGGTCATTACCGGTTGGTAAACCCGAAATTCGGTAATTTCAGGCTTACCGACCAGTATTGATCCATTTCCAATGTAGGTGATGATTCGGTAAATACAGAATCGGTATTTACCGATTCAGTATTTACCGAATCATTATTTACCGAATCGGTAGGTGGTATGTAGGAAGCACATTTAAGAGTGCTTATGTGCTTTCAGGATTCGTTATTTACCACCAACTACAAGTTGGTGGTAAATATCGAAAACCTTTGAAAAAGCAATTTTGTGCTTTTTTAAAAGTGCAATGTCGCAGACATACATGCCCTTAGGGCATGTATGTGTGCCACGTGTGCACACATGCACGATTTAGGGGTGCAACAGGGTGTCAATGAGGCACCCTGCCACCCTTGAATGTGTTCCTCCTATTACCGATTCGGTTTTTACCGAATCAGTAATAGTGAATGGCTTCCCATTCATTCCTATGGGCCTCAAGGCCCATAGGAATAAATGAGAATTACCGAATCGGTAAATACCAATTCGGTAATACCGAATATTACAGAATCAGTAATATTTACCAAATTTTTAGCTACATACCATTTACCGATTTTGAAATACCGAATCAGTAAAATTCAGTATTTTAGAATCGGTAAATAGTATTACCTACATATAGTCCTTAGTCTTCACCTCTACATCGTTGAAAGGCAGCATTACATTTGTTTCTGACCAGCTTGACCGACCATTTAGGACTCGTTGGGCTATATAATACCAGTAAATATACTTAGAAGGAAGTGCGAGAATGCCACAAGTAGTCAATTTCTGTCAGTCATACTGAAAATAAATGGGACTGTCACTTTAAGAATTTCAAGAAAAAAATGTAATTTAATAACATATTTTGACGTAATTTTTGGGAGAAAAAAAAAACCAAATAGAAAGGTAAGTTGTTTATTCTCTTAAATAAAATTATTCTTGATTCCATTTTGACCGCATAGTTAGAATCTAGAAATGATTTGAAGCAAACCACAAATATTCTGCAAGAAGTGGTATTCCAAAAAGTAGTTTAGTTATCATTTGTTTTCAATTAGATATGTTATGTCATGTTAAGGTATATCATATTGTGTTGGTTTTGTAAAGCACTGTGTCCCCCTAGGGTTTCCTGGCACTGAAATGCAGATGTTTCTATAGTCATTTGAGATCATATATAAGTGTGCAATGCTGATATAGCTGTGTATTTGAGTTTGTGAATATCAGCGGTCAGAAGCAGCGTGTTTTCCACTAGATCTGTCACTGCAGGTCTTCAACAGCACAAAGCAGTTGGGCGTAATCATCTGATGCCAGTATCTAAGTAAATAATTTCTCTAATATTTTCACATGAAAAATAAACTATGTGAGGTCAATCCTGAATGAAGATGTCATCTCAACAAAGTGCTAGAGGGAGGGGAAGTGACTTCAGCCATCCTTTGACTTGTATTGAAAATACAAGAATATCCCCTCGTCTCTCTAATTTAACTTTGTATTAAAACCACATGCCCAGGTATTTTTAATTTTCAACCATGTCTACTTTGTTCCCGCCAAGGTACCAATTAAACTCTCCTTTTCCTTTTCCTTTCACTATTATCTCATTCTTGTCTGGATTAACAGTGAGTCTTTTACTTAAACAATAAACATGGAAGGCATCCAGTTTCTTTTGTAACCATAATTCCGTTATGTCCCCTGTCACCAAATCTTCAATGTATAGTAGGCAAGGGACATTGGTGCCATTCATTTTGGGGCAAAGACCACTTACTTTGTATAATGTATTTGCTTAGTCAGCCAAAAACAAGTTGAATAAGTAGAGGGGCCAACACAATCATGAGGTAGACCGTTCTTGAGCCGATTGGGATCGCGGACGGAAATGGGTTCCGTCCGCCAAGGAAGCGGCCAAGATACTCCGGACCGCTCCGCAGATAAACCTCCGTAGCAATTAGGATAAAAATGGGACGAAACTCTGACCGCAGCGGTCGGACCATATCAAACTCCATCCGCGGTGAACGGAGTACACCTGAGACCGCCGCAAGCGGACGGAACCTAAGAAACACCGACCGCCGCGGACGAACATGACCGTGGGAACAGCCACAGCCACCGCAATACCTGCAGAGGCTCCGTGGCCGCGATTAGGATAACGCCGCCTGTTCCCCGGAACTCACCTCAATCCACAGCCGCAGTGGAAACAATCAAACGAGAAACGGTGCATCCCAGCGGAAGGCCAAAACGAACAACATCCCTACCGTCAAACCAATGACAAAATGTCTGACGGAAGTTAATACAAAACACACGAAACAGGACTACCACCCACCTAAAACATCTACACCAATCACAAGCCACAATGACACCCCCCCAGGCACCTACTAATCCACACTAGTCAACACACCCACCTAGCACCTGACTGCCAACAACCATTGGGACACAACCACGACACAGACTATAAAATGACTCCCACCCACTACCACAATCCTTTGCATCACAGCATAGCTGCTAGCAAGAGGTCCAAGACGACGGACAGCAGACACAAATTGCACACATACAACCACCACCCAAACACACCCACCACACAAACACCCACCACACCATTCCTACACACCACACACCTGCACCTCCCAACCCACTTAACCCACACCTTGAGCACCACACACCATGGCACCCAAAAAAAAAAACAAATTCACGGAGACAGAGTTGAAGGTCATGGTGGATGAAATCATCCGTGTTGAACCCCACATATTCGGGACACTAGTCCAGCAGACCACCGTGGCTAACAAAAATCACATGTGGGACAGGATAGTAAGTCGGGTGAATGCGTCAGGGACCGTGCCAAGGACAAAGCACGAGATCCAGAGGCGGTGGCATGACCTAAAAACCAGGGTCAAAGGCATCCGTGCTAAAAACCATCTGCGAGCACAGCACACTGGCGGCGGCACACCCCCGGAGCCCATACCCTATACTGATTGGGAGGAAAAGGTGCTGGGCATACTGCACCCAGAGAGCCTGGAAGGAATTGAGGAAGGAGAAGAGGCTGGTAAGTACAAAGCAAGCACCACGATCACACCGACATGGTCTGCCTCACACAACTGGGAAGACACATCTCCCAGGCCCCAACCCATGCATGTGGGCCACATACTCACCAAAATGTGAACGACTCCCAACAGGCCCCCATGTCCACAGGGAGGGTGGTGGTGGTGGGTGGGGTGTGTGAGAGACCAGCACTACAACTCCCAACAGGCCCCCATGTCCACAGGGAGGGTGGTGGTGGTGGGTGGGGTGTGTGGGAGACCAGCACTACAACTCCCAACAGGCCCCCATGTTCACAGGGAGGGTGGTGGTGGTGGGTGGGGTGTGTGAGAGACCAGCACTACAACTCCCAACAGGCTCCCATGTCCACAGGGAGGGTGGTGGTGGTGTGTGTCGAGAGGTGGGTGGGGTGTGTGAGAGAGGTCACTACCACAACTCCCAACTGGCCCCCATGTCCACAGGGAGGGTGGTGGTGGTGGGTGGGGTGTGTGAGAGACCAGCACTACAACTCCCAACAGGCCCCCATGTCCACAGGGAGGGTGGTGGTGGTGGGTGGGGTGTGTGGGAGACCAGCACTACAACTCCCAACAGGCCCCCATGTCCACAGGGAGGGTGGTGGTGGTGGGTGGGGTGTGTGAGAGACCAGCACTACAACTCCCAACAGGCTCCCATGTCCACAGGGAGGGTGGTGGTGGTGTGTGTCGAGAGGTGGGTGGGGTGTGTGAGAGAGGTCACTACCACAACTCCCAACTGGCCCCCATGTCCACAGGGAGGGTGGTGGTGGTGGGTGGGGTGTGTGAGAGACCAGCACTACAACTCCCAACAGGCCCCCATGTCCACAGGGAGGGTGGTGGTGGTGGGTGGGGTGCGTGAGAGACCAGCACTACAACTCCCAACATGCCCCATGTCCACAGGGAGGGTGGTGGTGGTGGGTGGGGTGTGTGAGAGACCAGTACTACAACTCCCAACAGGCCCCCATGTCCACAGGGTGGGTGGTGGTGGTGTGTGTCGAGAGGTGGGTGGGGTGTGTGAGAGAGGTCACTACCACAACTCCCAACAGGCCCCCATGTCCACAGGGAGGGTGGCGGTGGTGTGTGTCAAGAGGTGTGTGGGGTGTGTGGGAGAGGTCACTACCACAACTCCCAACAGGCCCCCATGTCCACAGGGAGGGTGGTGGTGGGTGGGGTGTGTGGGAGACCAGCACCACAACTCCCAACAGGCCCCCATGTCCACAGAGGATGGTGGTGGGTGGGGTGTGTGAGAGACCAGCACTACAACTCCCAACAGGCCCCCATATCCACAGGGAGGGTGGTGGTGGTATGTGTCGAGAGGTGGGTGGGGTGTAAGAGAGGTCACTACCACAACTCCCAACAGGCCCCCATGTCCACAGGGAGGGTGGTGGTGGTGGGTGGGGTGTGTGAGAGACCAGCACCACAACTCCTAACAGGCCCCCATGTCCACAGGGAGGGTCGTGGTGGTGGGTGGGGTGTGTGAGAGACCAGCACTACAACTCCCAACAGGCCCCCATGTCCACAGGGAGGGTGGTGGTGGTGGGTGGGGTGTGTGGGAGACCAGCACTACAACTCCCAACAGGCCCCCATGTTCACAGGGAGTGTGGTGGTGGTGGGTGGGGTGTGTGAGAGACCAGCACTACAACTCCCAACAGGCCCCCATGTCCACAGGGAGGGTGGTGGTGGTGGGTGGGGTGTGTGAGAGACCAGCACTACAACTCCCAACAGGCTCCCATGTCCACAGGGAGGGTGGTGGTGGTGTGTGTCGAGAGGTGGGTGGGGTGTGTGAGAGAGGTCACTACCACAACTCCCAACTGGCCCCATGTCCACAGGGAGGGTGGTGGTGGTGGGTGGGGTGTGTGAGAGACCATCACTACAACTCCCAACAGGCCCCCATGTCCACAGGGAGGGTGGTGGTGGTGGGTGGGGTGCGTGAGAGACCAGCACTACAACTCCCAACATGCCCCATGTCCACAGGGAGGGTGGTGGTGGTGGGTGGGGTGTGTGAGAGACCAGTACTACAACTCCCAACAGGCCCCCATGTCCACAGGGAGGGTGGTGGTGGTGTGTGTCGAGAGGTGGGTGCGGTGTGTGAGAGAGGTCACTACCACAACTCCCAACAGGCCCCCATGTCCACAGGGAGGGTGGCGGTGGTGTGTGTCAAGAGGTGTGTGGGGTGTGTGGGAGAGGTCACTACCACAACTCCCAACAGGCCCCCATGTCCACAGGGAGGGTGGTGGTGGGTGGGGTGTGTGGGAGACCAGCACCACAACTCCCAACAGGCCCCCATGTCCACAGAGGATGGTGGTGGGTGGGGTGTGTGAGAGACCAGCACTACAACTCCCAACAGGCCCCCATATCCACAGGGAGGGTGGTGGTGGTATGTGTCGAGAGGTGGGTGGGGTGTAAGAGAGGTCACTACCACAACTCCCAACAGGCCCCCATGTCCACAGGGAGGGTGGTGGTGGTGGGTGGGGTGTGTGACAGACCAGCACCACAACTCCTAACAGGCCCCCATGTCCACAGGGAGGGTCGTGGTGGTGGGTGGGGTGTGTGAGAGACCAGCACTACAACTCCCAACAGGCCCCCATGTCCACAGGGAGGGTGGTGGTGGTGGGTGGGGTGTGTGAGGGACCAGCACTACAACTCCCAACATGCCCCCAGTCCACAGGGATGGTGGTGGTGGTGTGTGTCGAGAGGTGGGTGGGGTGTGTGGGAGAGGTCACTACCACAACTCCCAACAGGCCCCCATGTCCAGAGGGAGGGTGGTGGTGATGGGTGGGGTGTGTGAGAGACCAGCACTACAACGCCCAAAAGGCCCCCATGTCCACAGGGAGGGTGGTGGTGGTGGGTGGGGTGTGTGAGAGACCAGCACTACAACTCCCAACAGGCCCCCATGTCCACAGGGAGGGTGGTGGTGGTGGGTGGGATGTGTGAGAGACCAGCACTACACTCCCAACAGGCCCCCATGTCCACAGGGAGGGTGGTGGTGGTGGGTGGGGTTCAGGACACTGAAATGTAATGTATGGAAAATAAAACATGTCATGTCCACAGTATTGATCATCTAAATCTTGTCCCTCAGGTGATCGCAATTTGACTGGTGAAACCAGCAACCAGCCGCAGCACTCGCCTCACTCACATACAGGACTCTCTTGGGACGATGCCACAGCCAGCTCCGGTGCGGCGGACGGAGCGGGCCCCAACACACTGCCAGGGCCATCTGGCTCACTGGAAATCCCTGCCTCAACAATCGTGGCCTGTGTCACTCCTGCAACACCTGCCACAGTGAGCTGTAGAGCCACCACCACCACCTCCACCACCACCAGTACCACCACTCCTGCCTGTGCCACCCTGCCTGACCCACTGCACGACGCAGGGCCATCGACATCCCAGCCAAGCATGGAGAGTGGACGGGAAATGAGAGAGCCAAGGCCACATCACCCAAGCAGGAGTACCTTTCACCGGCGAGCTGGGGAAGGACACCCACCCCATCCTGGCGCTGATTCTCTGGAAGCCCTAGCCAGAGTCCAGGCTTCCTATGAGTGTGGGCAGGAACAGGCTGATCGTGCCCACCAGGACTCGGTTGAAAACACCGATCTGTTGCGGTCCATTGACAGCCGCATTGGCCAAAAAGTGGACCTCATGGGCCAGCAGACATCACTGTGGAGGGAATGGTTAGGCCGCAACACCCCCCCCCCCTCAACCAAGTGTCCAGCCGCCACGGTCAGCAACGCCACCGCCACCTGTGCCCCTGGACACGGATGTGGCCCCTGAGCAACCTGCCCCCCAAGCTGACTCCGTTCCGGCTTCTAGACGGAGGGGCCGTCCGAGGCTGGAAGTAGGTGAGAGCAGTGGGGATGCTCCATCTACACGCTCAAAGAGGGGCCGACAATGACTCTAACACTGCCTGAGGCTGCCATTCACCCGCAAACTATCCTGTCCCACTACGCCAAGTATTGGCACAGGCCTGCTGGACTAGCCGGACATCACCCAATGTGGTGTCAGCACGGACATTTCATCTACCATGACCTTCAACTCACACTCCCCAACCCATCACTTACTTGTAAATATCCACCAGCACCAATGCACAACCTGTAAATAAATTTCACTTACACACTCGATGATGTGTTGCCTCCATGTTTTATTCACATGATTGTCTCAGAAACAGACGTTACCAGGTGCAGGGATCCATGTCATACAGAATCATGCCTCTGTGGGATTGACCTAGGGAAAATCAGAGACAGCAAACACACATCAGGAAACTGAATCACACTCATCACAACACACTGCAGTGCAACATTCCACAAACCACACTCATCACAAAATCAGTGGATGAGAGGACACACATCATGGAGACTTGCATGTCCAAAGAAATAAAAACACACACATGCAAACATTACATACCAGAACAGCCAGCTGATGAACACCACATCCACCCACCACCACCAAACATACATAACGCATTGCCAACCGGCAGAAGAGGTAGTTACTCACATTCAAGGGAAATAGCGGTCAATGAGCTGACGCCTCTGGTCCACACCTTCCTCCTCGCCACTGTCCTCATCAGTCGACATGGGTGGGATGGGAGGCCGAGGAACTTGTTGGTCTTCAGGGTCCAAGATCAGTTCAAAGTTATTGCGCAAGGCCATGTTGTGGAGCATGCAGCAGGCAATCACGATCCTGCATACTTTGCCTGGTGAGTAAGGCAGGGCCCCTCCGGTCTTATCCAGGCACCGAAGCCTAGACTTTAGCAGTCCAAAAGTACGTTCCACCACTCTACGTGTCCTTCCATGGGCATCATTGTATCGCATTTCACCTGCTGCAGTTGGATTACGTATGGGACTCAGCAGCCAAGGCCGGTTTGGGTACGCGGAGTCGCCTATGTAGGGGGATGACAAACACAAATATCACAACCAGAATTGGTGGGTACCCCATGCCACACAGAAAACACAACTGTCCCCACAGCATACTCACCAACAAGCCACGTACGTTCTGGACGCAGATTTGCCATCAGTTGGGGGACAATGCTGCTCCGCATCATGTGGGAGTCTTGTGCGGAGCCAGAAAATCTTGCACACACATGGGATATGATGTTGTCGGCCAGGCACACCACCTGCACGTTGAGCGAATGAAAGTGCTTCCAATTCCTATATACCGCCTCACGTGCCCGTGGTGGAATGAGACCGATATGTGTGCCATCAATGGAACCCACTACGTGTGGTATCTGGCCCAGTGCATAGATGTCTGCTTTGACTGCTGCCAACTCTGCCGGCTGTGGGAAATGGATGTAGTCATCCTTGTACAGCATCATGGCTTTTAGAACAACCCGAAGTACCATGCTGAACATGGACTGTGACATCCCCCTGGCATGTCCAACTGTGTACTGAAAGGTGCCAGTTGCAAAAAAGTGTAGTGCCGCCATCACCTTTGCTGTGGGTGTAATGGAACCAGGATTCGTTCTTCGTGGCTGCAGATGAGGAGACAATTGGTCTACAAGCTCCATCAATCTATGTCGATCTAGCCGGAATTTCCGGATCACCTCCTCGTCAACCATATCCTCCAGCACAGTGTATGGGGGATGGACATTTGGAGCCCTCCTGTGTGGGAGTAGATGTAGTAGAAGTCAATTTACAAACAACGCATGGCTGTGCAACTACATCACATGTAAGCCAACACTAGCAAGAATATAAATGTTGTGGACAATTGTCATATGTGTGACATCTCTGAAAGTTGTCAAATGTACAATGCTACTTAGTCTCATGTCAACATTACTGCCAACAAGACATGTGTAAGGACCCAAATGTGCACAAGCCTCATCACAGACACACATGCACGTGCAAACACAAAACGATAATGCTACACACACTCCATGTCATCATGCACCAATGACCACACCGACAATGGTGAGCATCCGCACATTATATGCATGGCCACACAACAGGCAACACACATACGCATTCACAGAATGCATGTGTACCCCCACCATTGTTATTAGCACACATTAACCACACACTGACAACAGATTCGGAATGTGGCGAGACAGCCGTGATGTAAAGTGTAGATTTGAAGAAGTTGAAACGTGTGTAGGGAAATACAAAACGTCAACACGTCAACATGCACATGTGTAGCACATTGTGTGCACATCAATAGGCATAGTATGAACACAAATGATATAGTGCATGACATATGCAGTTTCGACATCACGGTCACAACCCTCATAACGCAAGTGCGGTCTATATACCACGGTGCAGCGTTAGAAAATATACAATCATTGGCACCACCATGGCGGTGCACTGCTTCTGCTATTTTCGAATGGGCATACGCGGCCCGCGTTCCCTCTTCCCATCGGCTGCATGTGCACGGACCGTCTCGATCACATATCGCCAACCGCATGTGCAAGCTTCCGGGATGGATGCTTCATTTGCAACAATGTTCAATCAGTGGCGCCACCATGGCTATGCACTGCTTCCGCTATTTTCGATTGGGCATATGCGGCCCGCGTACCCCCTTCCCATTGGCTGCATGTGCACGGACCGTCACGGTCACACATCGCCAACCGCATGTGCAAGATTCCGGGACGGATGCTTCTTTTGCAACAATGTTTAATCACTGGCGCCACCATGGCGGTGCACGCATTCCGCGGGGGAGGTGCAGGCCAACACATCCTTCTGATGATGTCAATGGACATGGCAGTTCATGACCCCCTTTACAGTCACATTGCATCATCCACCGTACACCGGCCGGCCCAGCCCGGTCCACAACCGCCGTGCCAGGCCTGGTCCAGAACCGCCGTGCCAGCCATGTCACCCACCGCCGTGCCAGGCCCGGTCCAGAACTGCCGTGCCAGCCATGTCACCCACCCCCATGCCATGCCCGGTCCAGAACCGCCATGCCAGCCATGTCACCCACCGACGGGTGTTCACTCGCCTGGCACTGCCATCTAGAAAAGTTGGAAACTTTACCACTTTCTGACACTGAGGCTAATTCTGCTGTATTGAACTAACAAAATAGAGATGCCAGTACTGATATAAATAGTTCAACAAATCACTAAATATACAACCAAACCCTGAAAAGAAATTCAAGAATGGGAGTTGCTATTCAATAGCATTTTATTCAAAAAAGTTTTGCATGGAATTTATTTCAACATAATATAAAACGGTTTATATAACAGACACATAGGGCATTGAAATATTCACCAAACACTCAATCTTTAATTCAAAATTCACAAGCATATCACAAGCATCAAAAACACAATCGCATCTTTAGGAAAAGGGAAAATATTGTGCAAATTGTAGACAATTAAGAGAAACAAAAAACTGGGAGAAAAGAATTGGACATGGAGAGAAACGAAAAAACAACCAAGGTCTACAGTTATTTAACAAGAAATCTAACAAGCTGTTTGTTAGTGGTACATTCTCATATTTTTAACAAATCAATTGAAAATCATTGTAGGTTCATACTGCAAGGTAATGTACAATGAAGTGGAGCTCTGGGTTCAACTAATTATCTACCCAGATGCTCCAGTAGACCGGTTGGAGAGGGGCCTATGCGTTTCTAATCCCTCTGCACTCGTTGGGGATTCTCTTCAGGGCCTTAAGCAATATCTATGACAGATAAAAAAAGAAAGAGAAAAAAGGGACCATAAGTGGTGCATTGTAGACCATTTTTTTGACCACCATAAGATTCAAACATGAGACACAACAAGAACACTGCTTAGCGATGTTAAGTCCAGTCAGGGTAAGGGCTTACCAAATTGCGGGGGTCCTAGGTGTGTCTGGAGAAGGATGTCTTTTCGTGATTAAGTCCTATCCTGTAGGGTTGAACAATATTCTACATGAGAATATGACTCGCTGAATTATTTGTATAGTATGGGGTTAAAAACTGGGGAACCCGTACCCCAAGGTGTTTTCACAATGCTCATAATACTCACCTTTAGCTCAAAACAAGTGTAGGTTCTAATTCCCATCCAAAACAAGTGTCCCAATTCCTATGATTGCGGACTAGACGAATGCCTGGGAATAAAGAAACTTAATTTAGACTAATAAGACCTAGTCTGAATTGCATAGTTAGAGAAAAGACCGAATACTGTCTTACCCCTAGTCTAACTTGCCTTTGTGTCCGGGCTCATAAGGAGGTAAACTGCGTGAGTGATCCAACGAGAACGACTATGCCGCAACGGAAAAAGTTAAACTGATTAAATGAATGACAAGTAAAGTCTGGAAGAAATGCTGACTCCATGACCAAATCAAAGATCTTACCTATTTTAAAGCATTTGTGGCTCTGGGGTGTTTAAGACGCGCTCTAAACCATAGAGAGGACTTTAGCGATTTAAGGCTGGTTTGGGCGCACTGTGCGCAAAATGAGTCTCTGCAAATAGAGAAAGATGTTAGTTAATGGTGCCAATTCGTTATTAGGCGGCTGCTTCAAACACCCTGGAAGAATCTTACCAATAGCAACAAGTCTGGGTGCTTGGTGGTACGCCGGGCCAACTATTAATCAAAGATCCCGAAGGATTCTTGCCGCGGTGCTAAAAAAGATAGAAGAGAAGAATTGTCACGGAGACAGTGTACAACTGTGTGGGGGGACTACGGCATACTTTCAGAAATTCTTACCGGTGTAATCAAATGACGCCCTTATTCATGTATGCGGCTTAACGTAACGGGCAGACACTTCTCAACGGCGTACAAAGAAACTCTATAACGGACACAAAGGGGGAGAAGCTGTAAATGCCACAAAACGGAAGGAAAAAACAGACTAATCCGGCATCTCGTAGACGAAGGAGACTTAGTTGGAGCCCGGTCGGCCGCTCGTCCGAATGGCGTCTGACTCAGCACTGCTTACTCGCGCATGCGTAGTAAGAGTGCAATCAAGGGAGAATTACTTATGAGCATGAGTAATACAAAGAACGCCCCGATGGGGCATGGCGAAAGCTAGTCAACCCGAAGGAGTTATTCAGGGAATTTAAAACGTGTGCCTAGGAGAAAAAAAACAAAAAATGTGCAGGTTATATTGCTAGTCAACAAAACCCATATTGACAACAGTGGGGCATGATACAGGACTATGATGTTTGAGGAATAAAACAATTATCGTTAGCAGCCTTACAGTTTATAAATTTCACTGAACTCATTGAGGCCCGATACAGCCGTATCGAATTTAACTATAAGGAATGCTTCTCTCTTGGATAACTTCAGATTCCAATCACCTCCGCGGGGGTCTTTTTCAACTTTTGAGATAACTGTCCAACCTAAATCACTGATTTGGTGTTGCATCCGAACCCAATGATTAACTAAGGGCGCATTTTCCACTTTTCGCTTAAGTCTTGATTTGTGTTGGGAGATTCGCTGGCGTACTTCCTGGTTTGTTTTGCAGATGTACAGGCGGTCGCATGGGCATTTTATCCCATATACTACAAATTTAGATTTGCAGTTGCTGAAAGCTTCGTGCTTCCATGCAATTCCATTATGTTGGAACAATGACCCTTCTACTGTCGTTTCGCAGCATACACATGTGCCGCATTTGTGGTGCCCTATCACTGGGGGCATGCCCATCAAATGGCGTAAGGTTGGTTGTTTCTCAACTGGCATCGCCGCTCGTATTACGTGGTTGGCCACACTGTTCTCTTTTTTAAAAGCGAAAAGGGGAAGTTGTTTTAGACTGGCATTTAGATTTTTTACTAGGTGCCAATTTTGTCCTATGACACGTTTAAGCTGGTTGGCATTGGGGCAAAAGGTGGTGACGCACACTTGTCGTTTCAGATTCGATTTGTTTTCACGTTCCAGTAGTGTCTCTCTGGGTGTCCATTTGGCCCTCCTCATACAGTTTTTTACGAGCTTTTTAGGGTATCCCCGGTCGCACAGTTTAGACACTAAGTTTTCTGCATGATGGTGGTAATCTTCATTATACGTGCAGTTTCTGCGTACGCGCAGAAACTGACCGTAAGGGAGATTTTCCCTGAGACTTCTTGGGTGATTGCTGTCAAACAGTAGGGCTTTATTTCGGTCAGTGGATTTAATATACAAAGTAGTCACAAGTATGCCGTCTTTGGGGAATACTTCGACGTTAAGGAATGGAATTCTAGTGGTAGACTCTGCAAGACTAAACTTGATGTCTGGTGTTCTCGAGTTTAACCATTGGTGGAACAGGGACAAGTTGTTACTGCCACCCGTCCACACGATAAAGACGTCATCAATGAACCGTAGCCATATCCCTATATGATGACCGAATGGATTGTTATTATGTACATAGGTGTTTTCATACATAGACATGAATAGTACAGCTAGCTCCGGTGCAAAAGGGCTGCCCATTGCCACCCCCTTGACTTGATAATAAAACTCCCTGTTGAAGCAGAAATAGTTTTTTCTCAATGCAAAGGATGCAAGATCTACTAAGAATTTAGTTGGTACTCGCATAGGTCTGGGTCTGGAGTCTAGAAAGAATGTGAGTACTGCCACTGCCTCATCCTGAGGTATCTGAGTGTAAAGGGACGTAACATCAAGGGTGACTAATGTGTCGGTCCCCTCACAGAAGTTCACTGTCTCTAATTTATTGATAAAATCCGTGGTGTCTTGCAAGTAAGAAACTACCTGGCTCAAGAATTCTTTCAGAAAGCAATCCACGTACTTGGCAATCGTCTCGAGCAGAGAGCCACATCCTGCCATGATGGGTCTGCCCGGCGGACTGTCCTGGCTTTTGTGGATCTTAGGTAGTACATAAAACAAAAGGTGTTTTAGGGTGTTTTATTTGTAAATATTCCAGCTCTTTTGGTCCCACGAACCCTTGTTCGAATCCTTCTTGGATTAATGCGAACAGTTCATTTTGTAGATCCTGTGTGGGGTCCTTCCCTATTTTACGATAGCAACTGGGGTCATCTAATTGCCTCATGACTTCAGCAGTATAGTCGTTTGTGTCCCAGACGACTATAGCCCCACCCTTGTCGGCTTGCTTAATTATGAGTGAAGTGTCATTTCTTAAATTAGTCAATGCAGTCATTTGATCTTTGGTTGTGTTGAATTTAACACATTTTCTATTTTGTTCCATCGCCGAGATGGCAGATAGTACACTTTTTTCAAAGATTATAAGTTCTTTGGGAATTTTATTGGCTGGGGGGCAGAAGGTAGATTTATTTCTTAGGCCTGTTACTTCAGTGGAGCTTTGGATAGTATTTTCAATGAAAAACATGGTAAGTCTCAATTTTCTACAGAATTCGATAAATTCAGATTTCATTTTCACGAAGTCTGTCCTTTTGGAGGGCACAAAAGACGGTCCCTTGGCTAGTATGCTTTCCTCTGCCTGAGTAAGGACTTTTTTTGAAAGATTGAAAATAGGTGACACTGTTAATTTTTGTAGTGTTGACGGCGTGTTTTCATTTCCCAGGGGATTGTATATCTCACCCTGCCCCTTGGGCGCGTTTGGCCTCTTGATAAAAAAGAATTTGGGGATTGGTTTTGCTGTTGTTGATTTGGGTTCCAATTACGATTTCTATTGGGACGGTTGTAATTACTACCTGTGTCACTGTCAGTGCCTGATGATGATGTTTCAGAAAATGAGATAAATTGTTTTCTGGATCTCCCTTGATTGTCAGGGAGGTAGCGTCTTGAGTCTGCCTTAGAGTAAAAATCTGCCTGTAAATAGGGATTAATGTTATCCAAAGAAAAACTTTTTTTGTCTTTCTCAAACTGGTTTGTCTTCTGTGTAATGGTGTAATCTTTAAATTCTTGTATCTCCTTTTCCACCTTTTCTAACAAGGCCTTCGCATCAGCTATACCTGGATTTGTACTAATTTCAGCTTCTAATTTAGCGATTTCATTCAGTTCTTCTTTTGAGATTTTCACTGCTGTCTCAACTGTCAGTACCATAAGGTCTCTGCTGCATTTGGTTTCAATAAGTGAAAAGCCTTTTTTGAAAATAGGGTCTTCAGTAAAGATTACTGGAATATTTTTCATTTGTAACCCACCTGGTATAGTTCCCTCATGAAGATGTTGCAATAGGAAGTGACCATGAAGGTCTGTTCTAATCTGTTTCTTTTTTAGTCTAATCAACTTATGAGAAGTCGCTGTTACACTCAAAGAAACCGATTTAAAGACTGGAGGGTCGCTTAGCAGGCTCTTGATGTGGTCTTCAGTGTAAGCAAAAGTGTCCTTTTCCGCCATCACAGGTGGAACAAAGGAGAGAATGAGACAAATAATTAAAGACAAAAAAATCAAAACTAGAAAACATATGAAGTCAAAAGAAACGTGGGGGGTTGGAGTAAATCAATAAATTCAACCCTCACGAGAACTAATGGGAATTTGGTTATCCCCTACTCCATACCAATTAGAGTTACAAGGTGAGCCTCGGGGACATGTGTCCGCTATTACAGCAAAAAACAACAGGGGGCTGGTTCTAATCAGTAAGGCTGAGCCAAATACTTAACTAACAAAATAGAGATGCCAGTACTGATATAAATAGTTCAACAAATCACTAAATGTACAACCAAAACCTGAAAAGAAATTCAAGAATGGGAGTTGCTATTCAATAGCATTTTATTAAAAAAAGTTTTGCATGGAATTTATTTCAACATTTAGTTCATAATATAAAACGGTTTATATAACAGACACATAGGGCATTGAAATATTCACCAAACACTCAATCTTTCATTTGAAATTCACAAGCATCAAAAACACAATCGCATCTTTAGAAAAAGGGAAAATATTGTGCAAATTGTAGACAATTAAGAGAGACAAAAAACTGGGAGAAAAGAATTGGACATGGAGAGAAACGAAAAAACAACCGAGGTCTACAGTTATTTAACAAGAAATCTAACAAGCTGTTTGTTAGTGGTACATTCCCATATTTGTAACAAATCAATTGAAAATCATTGTAGGTTCATACTGCAAGGTAATGTAAATTGAAGTGGAGCTCCGGGTTCAACTAATTATCTACCCAGATGCTCCAGTAGACCGGTTGGAGAGGGCCCTACGCGTTTCGAATCCCACTGCACTCATTGGGGATTCTCTTCAGGGCCTTAAGCAATATCTATGACAGATAAAAAAAGAAAGAGAAAAAAGGGACCATAAGTGGCGCATTGTAGACCATTTTTTTGACCAACATAAGATTCAAACATGAGACACAACAAGAACACTGGTTAGCGACGTTAAGTCCAGTCAGGGTAAGGGCTTACCAAACTGCGGGGGTCCTAGGTGTGTCTGTAGAAGGATGTCTTTTCGTGATTAAGTCCTATCCAGTGGGGTTGAACAATATTCTACATGAGAATATGACTCGCTGAATTATTTGTATAGTATGGGGTTAAAAACTTGGGAACCCGTACCCCAAGGTGTTTTCACAATGCTCATAATACTCACCTTTAGCTCAAAACAAGTGTAGGTTCTAATTCCCATCCAAAACAAGTTTCCCAATTCCTATGATTGCGGATTAGACAAATGCCTTGGAATAAAGAAACTTAATTTAGACTAATAAGACCTAGTCCGGATTGCATAGTTAGAGAAAAGACCGAATACTGTCTTAGCCCTAGTCTATCTTGTCTTTGTGTCGGGGCTCATAAGGAGGTAAACTGCGTGAGTGATCCAACGAGAACGACTATGCCGCAACGGAAAAAGTTAAACTGATTAAATGAATGACAAGGAAGGTCTGGAAGAAATGCTGACTCCATGACCAAATCAAAGATCTTACCTATTTTAAAGCTTTTGTGGCTCTGGGGTGTTTAAGACACGCTCTAAACCATAGAGAGGACCTTAGCGATTCAAGGCTGGTTTGGGCGCACTGTGCGCAAAATTGAGTCTCTGCAAATAGAGAAAGATGTAGTTAATGGTGCCAATTCGTTATTAGGCGGCTGTTTCAAACACCCTGGAAGAATGTTATCAATAGCAACAAGTCTGGGTGCTTGGTGGTACGCCGGGCCAACTAATAATCAAAGATCCCGAAGGATTCTTGCTGCGGTGCTAAAAAAGATAGAAGAGAAGAATTGTCACGGAGACAGTGTACAACTGTGTGGGGGTACTACGGCATACTTTTCTGCTGTATGGCTTATTCATGGGTTAATAACACTGCCTTTTCCCTTGTTTAAATTGAATTCATGTATGAAACATTATGCGCTAGGCAGATATGAACCGTTGGGTAGTGCTTTTCTCCATGAAGTTTGGTCTCTGCGATTTACATACAGGTGCAAGCGGGATGGTAAAGAAGTATATTTGAAAGGGGAGAATTGTGTTTCCACACCTGATCACTCTCTAGTGTGCACTAACACACAATTGCATGGCGCATGTAACACTGAAGCCCCTAACTTTGCTTGCATTTTAAAAGGTACACCAGTTTCGGCTATAAAACCAGCTTTTACCTTGTTATCTAACCGTAGCTAATTACTATTAAATAATGAGGCATGCTGTGGGATGTAACCCGGAATTCCGTACATTGCAACGTGTAGTTTATTCCAAAATGTGCTTTTCCCACCCCCGCATGGGAGACTTAATGTCCCAATATGGCCTTCCATTCCAACCTTGAAAGCGGAGTTCAACAAGATGAGCAGAATAAGGGCTCTTTTGTCGCAGAAAGAAGTCCCCCTTACTTCATCTCGTGAAACATTTGTCCTTCACGTGACTAACACCAGAACAGAGGTGCATGCCATTCTAAATACTGATCTCCCACTTCATTTCGGAGCCTTGATTCACACCATATTCAATTCCTCTTCGACAAGTGGCTTGGCGCACTTTTTTAAATGTGTGAGCTCCAACCATGTGACCTCTTTTCAAACTATATTTGGCGTTATACCGGCATTTTTTCATTCTAATTTTTTTCAGCGTCTTCGGCGGATTACCTTTAATTCTTGCTTTGATTGCTGGTGTACTGCTATTGCTTTGCTTACTCCGCAATGGCTGCACTGTCTTTGTCAAGAGACAGTCTGCCTCGGCTGCTCCACCTTCGCAACCAGATGCTTGAATTCTATGGGGCACTACCTCTGGCACCTTTGAGTGTAGCATATGGATTATCCTTCCGAATCTCATACTTTACGTGCTTTCAGCCTGTGTTTTATTGCCTGGATTGTTCATTTAAATGGTCTTTGGATTTATGCCTGTAAAGTACAGTGTCTCCTGCCCCGGATTATGATCAACTGATGAGTCCCTTAGTGGCTCACGAGTTAGACTGTTCTGGCATCGCGATCATAGCCTGTGTGGCTGCGCATGGAGTTCTAGGTAATTGGAACGTGTATGAAGTGGCGCATGTCTTCCTGTCACAAAGTTATCTCGAAGAACATTTTGGTTGTCCTCTGATGGTGTAGCAGGGATCCTGCTCTTACACAGAACTGTGCATAGAGACTTGGAACCTCAGTGAATTAGGGTGTACCAAAACTCACCTTAGTATCCAAAATCCCCTACCAGACTAGCAATCAGTGTCTCATTGGTACTTACAAACCCCCAATGATTTAGACTACCCAGAACATGGACTTAGAACACCTCAGGTAACGTGGAACACATGAACACTCTTTCGTTATACTAACATATCAGTCCAGAACGAGGAGTAAATGATGTCACGTGCAAGTTTGAAATGTTTATTTCTAATGCAGTGTTCTTAAGCACAGTATCTTAGCTAATACAAGCAAACATATTATAAGTAACAAGGTTAGCAGCATAGTTACTATTCCATAAAATACAAAGGGTGAAAGCATGTTAAAATGCTAAAGGGAAAAGGTCTAAATAGAACCTCAGTTTACTCTCCTTTCCTAGTATATTATATTATATCTATAGAAGGTCTCTTTGGGTTTAGAAGGGCGGGCCCATACCTCTGGTCTTAGCAGAAAGGGATCACATCATCTCCTGCACCAACTCTCTGCATACTAATATTCATCAAGTGTGTTTCATTCTCTGTGCAGTGCATTATTAATCACGCCTAAAACCCAGAGTTGGCCAAAGCTGCATATATATTATGTCTAGACCGTGCGCTGATCAACCCGAACAACAAGCAATGTGTTGAAATAACCTTGAAGGCCTCGGCACTCACTGTAAAGACATAGCTTACCAAGCAAGGCTGATATTATAAGCAAACATATTATTCTCGTGCGAACCAAACCGCTCTACTAGGCAAAAAGCTTTAATAACAAGATGTGTCATGTGCAGAGGCTGCAGCAAAGGAAAATGGCGTTTAAACTTCTAATGAGCTCATGGTAACATAACACAGTGCGAGGGCAAAACCAATCCACATGACACCGTCCTTTGATCCGAGCACGGATAGAACAAGGAAAAAGGGGCAAATTTAGGAATGCAGAGTTCAAGATCGATAGTCCGAACATAAGTCTCCAATTTGGTACCTCAAGAGAAGAGATAAAATAAACTTAATCCTGAAAGGGAGAACAAAATCTAGCCTTTGGTCATTGATAAAGTCAATAGATTAGACCTCCCAAGAAAATATGTGTGAAAAAAATCCGATCATCCAACCAAAGGTGACGGTCAATGAAGCGATACTGCAAACACATGTCATCCTAATAATGAATATGCAAAATATGCAGCAACAGCCTCCAACAGGAAGTCACTGTTCTCATCCGAATATAATTCGGCCCTCTAATTCAACAAAGGGAAAGAACATACATGTTCTTCAATTACCGGAGCCTCTAGCATCATCAGAGGACAACTCAGTGGGCTTTCAAGGAAGCTGTGAGCCAAGAAATCTTGCGCCACTGCGAACACATTCCAACGACCCAGTATTCCATGCATCGCTGCAAAGGCCATAATCCCTCCATCAGAACAAAACAATTCATGAGCAACTAAGGGGCTCATAAATTGATTATAATCCGCATCGGGAGACACCGTATTGCAGAGACACAAATCCAGGGCCCATTCGAAGTCGCAACTCAGGCAATGAAAGACAGGCTGGACGCATGTAAAGTAGGAAAACTGAAACGATAATCCATAAGCCGCACTCAATGTAGCAAGAGGCAGCGCTCCATAGTACTCAAGCATCCGGGCGGGAAGCAGCCCCAGCCGAGACAGCTCATCTTGAAAACACAGGATGTGCATCCATTTTGAAACAAACAAAACAGCAATAGTATGCCAGCAGCAAGAGCCAGTAGAAAGGGCAATCCACCAAACAGGCTGGAAAGGAAGTCACCAAGCCAATGCTTGCAACTTTAAAAAAGTGAGCCAGCCCCAATGTGGAGGATGTTTGAAGATTGTGTGAATTAATTCAACGAAATGCAAAGACAAATTAGTATTTAATAAGGCATGCACCTCTGTGCGGGTGTTAGCCACATGAAGGACAAATGTTTCACGAGCAGATATGAGGGCAACTTCTTTTTTGGGACAATAAAGCTCTTATGCGACTCATTTTATTGAACTCTGCATTCAAGGTCGGAATCTTAGGCCAGATGGAAACATCCAGTTTCCCATGCGGTGGTGGACACATTACATTCTTGCAGCAAACCACACTTTCACTGACGGTAACGACAAAAGCAATCCCTTTTATTAACCCACAACAATCTTTATTGTTTAAAAGTAAATAACTCCCATTTGCCAGTAATGTGAATGTGGAAACGATTGCAGGCACGGGGTACCTTTCAAAATACAGGCTAAATTTGGCTCGTTCTGATTACAGGAGCTGTGCAATTGGTTATGTCTACACATTAATGAGTGATCCGTGTTTCAGTACATACTTCACCATTCAAATAAACTTCCTTTCCCTCCCTAAGGCATCTATATGTAAAAGGAAGTAACCAAGCTTCATGGAGATAAGAACTTCCAAGAGGCTCGTATCTACCAATGGCACAGTGCTTCATACAGCCCTTAAACTCGAACAGGGGGAACAGGAGAGTTATCAAACCGTGAATAAGCCACGTTGCAGTATTGGCCTCTGCCGCAGAAAACGGAAAGGCTCCAACCTCTCAATGTGTAACATAGAAAAAGAAGCATCTTTCATCAAAGGTAAGCACTGCTTGTCAGTCAAATTAAAGGGGGCAAACAATGATGATGTATTCATGTAGTGTCATGGCACTTTTCCGGCCTTAAGGGCCTGCAATGTCCATGCAAAATGCATAATAGAACGCAACTGATTTTGACTATGGTACAAAACAGACACTTCATCTTGCACAATATCTACAACAGACGACACAATATTATCTAACGTGTAAATGCGGGAAGAAAGCATGTTTATGCTATTATCTACAACTGCTAGCACTTTTTCTAAATTAGCTTGATCAATAGCCCTAAGGCGGGTAGCGGCCTCAATCTGGGATGTTTCCAGAATTCGTTATAAACAGCATATATCAATCTTTTAGATCTACCTTTAGCCGTGCCTTTTATAAAATCATTCAGATCAACATCGTCAGTCAGTTTAGATAAATGCAATTTAACTGACGCCAAGATAGAATGTCCGAGCCAATTCTGACATAATTTGCCTACAGAAAAGGTAGTCACAGAATGGCCCCTCTCAAAACGGAGATCCACCCTGACCTGTGTAAAGCCATGAGCTAAACCCAGAAAATGATGCTGGCATGAGTCTGCACTTCTGTGCCAGAGCAACCAGCCTTCGGGATCCAAAGTGGATATGTTAAAGGAGGAATTCAATAACAGGGCTTGTAACTCCCGTGTGGAAAATGTAGTATTATTACCCCAACCAGGATATTCCTCTAAGTCAGGAAAAGAAGGAGCATTTAATCTTTTAGCAATAGCCAATCCAAAGCATGTTGTCTGTGAAATTGTAGAATTCAAAAACAACATATGGTTTGGGATGTGGCATGCACGGTGCAAAGCCTCAGTGCCTTGCACTGGCCAGCTTTTAGAACACCAAACTGATTTAGGGTCAATTGTATCCTTCCACAACTCGTAGCCCCCAACAGCTAACTGGTCTAGAAAGGACTTCGAGTACAATAATTTAGTATCGGTATGTCTAACTTTGGATGTGCACTTTTCAGTCATTTTAAAATAAAATGCATTGGGATTTGTCTGTTTAAAATCTGTAAAGTATGCAAACCTCTTCAAAAAGGAAGCAGAACTGCCTTGCATAGGAGCTAGACAGTGTTCCCACTGAGTATAATTTACAGTGAGTCTCCTGGTATTAGTTTTATGCAGGTAGTGATTGCCAAAATGTTGGTAACAGTACAAATCACCATAATTGGCAGACTCCAAATACAAATCTTCAGCATCAAAGGCAGCATAATATTTCAAATCAGAAAACAATGATTCTACGGCCTGAACATCCCAATCATCAGAACGTATATTTTGTTTTACTACACCCCCCATAGAAACTCTAAGCACATTAGGGACATTTATAACCTCAGTGGGCCCATGGATTTGAAAACGAACAGCATACCATACAATCCCATCTAAGACAGGCCACGCAGTGATATTAACAAAAGCCAAGTCTCTCTTATGTGATGGGGAATGGGGAGCCAATGTTCCATTGATACGTCGAATGCATGTTCTCTCCTCGACATAGTGTCCATTGACGAGACGGAAAAAATAAAATACAAAACCAATTGACATAAAAAGGTAAATCGAAAAAAGCACCATCCAAATATAGGTCCAAGGGGGAATCAAAAAATGTTTTTTAAACAGTCTTGCTAGAACAGTAATCTGTGAAGGCATCTGTGATGTGTGTCAAATGAAAATCTGGACTCTGTAGCTAAGCGAGTTTGCAAATCAGGCATCGATAAGTCAGTTGGGTAAGTGTAGTCTGTTTCATCATATTGAGCACCAGGCAGTGTACTCAATAAAGGACTGGAAATAGCAGGCATCTCGAGAGCAACATCAGGCACAGGGGGCCAAAACAGAATTTCTCAAAACCGAAGGACATGAGACCGCTGATGTCATACTAAGAAGAATCTGCCACTCTTTGTATCTTTATAAATCAATAAAGGCTAGCTAGTTTAAGGGAAATATTTTGGAGACTCAGGTACGTCAGCAGTAACAATATGTGGAAAAAACACTGTTTTCCTTTGAAAGCCCTCACCCACCGACCTAGTCGGTGGCATGCTTCATCATCGGGCCCACCACAGTGGCACCGAATGTGCCCCGGGTGTGCTTCAACGCCAGGTGACTGCGGAGCTGGTATTTTGCTGAGTGTGCAGTGAAGGGGTGTGAAGGTGAGAAATTAAAATGCTATCCAGGAGGTCCCAGCACCCGAGGGTTAAGCAATATTTAATAAACTGGGCCTCTGTTAGCAGGTTAAAAAGGCAATAGGACGTTTTAAGGGAGAGTTACAATGACCTCCAGCGTCCAGTGTGGTCTACATGTTTCAGCCAGTGCCTTTTGTTGTAAGCTGGCTTTCCTCAGGACCAAAGAGGGTGAAAAGTGCAAATTATAATAAACTATATTAAGTGAGTGTTGTTATTTTCTCTATGTGTCGCGCACGCTAAGGCGCTGTAACTGTTAGAGGGGGATTCCCTCAAGCTTTTCTACACAGAACACATAGGACAAAGACAAGACGTACAGGGAAGAGTCATGTTAGGGTTGCATTAAGTAAAAGAACCACTTGTTGCCGGCTTATAAGGTGGTGTTCGACCTATATACGGCTATGGTGGGCTCATGGGGACTCCATAGAGCTTGTGAGGGTATATTGAACCGTTAGTGAGGGGTGGTGGGCTAAAAACGAAATCACAAGGTGAGGTACAGGAAAGTAATGGTACTAGGTCCTCACTCTGTTATTTCAATGTAAAAAGCCTCATGGGTCGCCTGGCAGAGAAAGAGACCCTGTAGGGATAAAAATGAGACATGCAAGGCTTTCTAACCTGTAGGGAGAGAAAGTGCTTACCCCATTTGCAGGATTAGAGGGTTACTCACGAGTAGTTCGGTCTGGTTCCTCCTGGGACCTATTCGTCCATCCGCGGCGCCCGAAATGCAGTGAATGGGCCGCATTGTGTGTCTTTTTATGCTCTTATCGTAATCTATTTCACCTGGTTAGAGTAGAAAGAGAAGGAGGTATGCGCGTAGATCGCCATGTCATGCTGCGGCGGTCTGCACATGTGCAGGGAAGCAGCGTGTGGGCTCGCGCATGCGCGGAAGCAAGAGCGCGTCAATGCGCATGCGCAGGAACGGGTCTCTAATGCGCATGCGTGGTGCATCGCCGAGTGAGCTCTGACGCGTGTAATGACAACGCGAGCGCTGGGCAATGTGAACAGCCTGTAAGTGAACAGGTGTGTGTAGCGCTGAATATGCGCTAGCCAAAGGGTCATAATAAACGAAATATTGGGCCACTGTGTGGAGAATGGGTAATTCCCAACGTGCTTAGGATATACTAAGTAGAGAAAGGGATCACTAATTGGAGAGAGAGGGTCAGGGAGGGCGCTCATGCAAGGGAGCAGGGGCACCAGATTTGAGCCATAGGGAGTGGTATGGATGCAGAGACTCACATGGAGTGCCAGGTGCTACTGAGTTGGACCGGGGAGGTTTTCATTGGCTCACAGCCCGAGCTGTATTAGTGGGCATGTTATGGTTATACTGTTAGGCTATTCCATGGAATGGCATCGTTCAGGCCATGGATGTGTGTGGCTAAGCGGTAAATCCAACGCTGCTCTTTTTGTAGGAGGAATCTTTCATCTTTGGCATTGTCAAATTTCTCAATGACAGTCCAGGAGAAGTCATTTGGTGTGTGGTTGTGGGTCAGGAAGTGATCGGTGAGTTTACTGATATTTTTCCCACATCTTATTGTACTCCTGTGTTCAGTCATTCTTGTGCGTAACTTGCGAGTGGTCATGCCAATGTATCTCAGGCCGCATCTGCAGGTAATCAGGTAGACTAGGTTGGTAGAGTTGCAGTTAGTGAAATTTCGCTGCGTCCAGGTTTTGCCAGGTTCCAGATTGAGTGTTTTAGACGGAGATGTAAGGTGGCATACGCTGCAGTTGTTACAGGGTTGGTGTCCGGTGATTTTGGGCAGGCCCCATGCATTAACAATTGTGTTGTCTCTGTTCTGATTGGTCGTGCGTGGCCTGGTATTGACTAGTTGATCTCTTAGGTTGGTGGCTCTTTTGTAAGCAAAACGTGGTTTTTCCCATTGTCTGGTGCCTGAGTTGATAATTTTCCAATTCCGTTGTATAATGTTGGAAATTTGGTTCGATGCTGTGTTGTACGTTGTTACACAGGTAAGGACTGGTTCTTCCTCAGGTTTGTCGTAGTTTTCCAGGAGGGCTTCTCGGTTTTGATTCCTTGCTCTTTTGCGGGTTTGATTTATGATCCTGGTAGGATAACCACGGTCCCTGAGTTTGTGTACCAGGTCATTGGACTGTTGTTTATAGTCCTTGATGTTACTGCAATTGCGCCTGATACGCAGAAACTGCCCATAGGGCAAGTTTTCCCTCAGGTGTCGAGGGTGAAAACTGTCAAACCTTAGCAGTGAATTCCTTGCTGTGGGTTTGTAGTAGGTGGTGGTGGTAAGCTTCCCATTCTCAGGTTTGATGTTCAGGTCCAGGAAGGGTAGTTCAGTGGTACTGCTAGTGCATGTGAAGCGTAAGTAGGGGTCCAGTTGGTTGACCCAGAGCATGAAGTTGTCCAGTGATTCTTGGTTTCCTTTCCATATTAAGAGTATATCGTCGATATACCGGCGCCACATACGTATGTTGGCAGAGAAAGGGTTGGTGGGTTGTTGTACGTGAGTGTCTTCAAAGTGGGCCACGTACAATCCTGCCACACTAGGGGCAAAAACACTGCCCATAGACGTTCCATTCGTCTGTAAGTAGTGCGTGCCTTCATATTCAAAATAGTTCTCTTTGAGAGCCAGAGCCGCGCAGTCTAAGATGAAGCTTCGGGGGGTGTTGTATTCCCAAGGGCTAGTCATTAGGACATCATGTAACACTTGGAGTGTAGCGTCCTGTGGTAGGCTAGTATATAGGCTTTCTATGTCTAGTCCTGCCATGAGTTCTGTGGTGGGGTCAAAGTCAATTTCTTGAATCACACTAAGAAGGTGTTTGGTGTCTTTTATGTAAGAGGGGGTCTTTTGGACGAGTGGGTTTAGGAAGAAATCACAGAACCGAGATAGGGGCTCTAGGAGTGACTTGATCCCCGATACGATGGGTCTCCCGGGTGGTGGAGAGATACCTTTATGTATCTTGGGGACCGTATAGAAGTAAGGGGTCTTTATTTCTTTGGGACAAAGGTAGTCCGCCTCTTGTTTAGAGATGTGTTCGTTGTCTTTAGCGTTGGTGACCAGTTGGTTGATGGTGACTTGAAGTTGTTCAGTCGGGTCTTTAGTGAGGCGTTTGTAGTTCCTTGTGTCACTGAGGAGCCTCTTACATTCGAGGTCGTAGTCTGTTTTGTTCATCAGGACTATTCCTCCCCCTTTATCAGCTGGTTTGATCACCAGTGTGGGGTCACTTTGCAGGCGTTGGATGGTACTTCTATCTTTGCTGGATAGGTTGTTGAAGGTGTCCTTTTGTTGAAGGTTTTGTATGTCGGTGTAGACTGCCTGTTCGAACGTCAGGATTTCGACCGGGATGCTACCCGGTGGAGGGGTGAAGGTGGATTTCATTCTCAAGCCTGTCTCATTTGGCGTGCTTGTTGTCTCCGACATGATGTTATCCTTTTTCTCAAAGAAAGCTTTAAGTTTAAGTTTTCTGAAGAACTCGGCAAGCTCAACATGTAATTTGAACATGTCTAGCCTGGGAGTGGGGACAAATGAAAGGCCTTTGTTGAGTACTTCCATTTCTTCTGTTGTTAACTGAGTATCTGATAGGTTGAACACCAGTGGGTGTTGAGGTGTTATTTGCTGGTTCCCGGTTGTTCCCTGGTTTTGTTTCTTGTGTTGGCGCTCACAGGTTCTTCCTCTGGGGTCCATTGGACATGCCCCGAGTTCCGTCTCTTGCCCCGGCCTCTTCTGCCCTGGGATAAAAAAGGATACCGTGGGTTTTGGTTCCCTTGGAAGAATGGCATGTTGCCTTGGGGATACATGTGTGGGTATCCGAAGTAAGGAGGTGGGAAGTGGCCTAGAAGGGGCGGTGGTGGCACGTAGTTTTGGTTTTGGGGGCCTTGCCATGGTTGTTGCCAATGTTGTCCCCGTCTTCCTCTTCCTCTTGATGTGTTGGATCCTGTGCTGGAATTGCTAGAGGTGCTTGAGACAGAGCTGTTGTCTGAGTTGTCAAAAGTTTTTTTGGGGGGGGTGTAGTCGTCCTCCGAGTACGGGTAAGTTTTAGAATAGCTGAATCTCTTCAGGTCTTTCTCGAATTTCTTAATTTTGGTCTGAGTTAGGTAGTCTTTATATTCCGCTATTTCGCGGTTTTGGTCCTCGAGTTTCTTCTTAAAACCCGTTATGGTGGTTTTGAAATGGGACTCTGTTGCTTGGATTTCTATCATGATTGCATCTGATAGACGTTTGGCAGTTTTAATGATTAAGACTAGCCAGTCCCTAGTACAGTGCCAGGCGATCTGGGCCCAGTCTTTACGAAATGCTGCGTCATCCAGGAAGATCCTGGGGGCATTGGTGACTAGAAGGCCGGTAGGAGCTGTGTTGGTGCGTAAGTATTGTGCCAGAATGACCCCATGCAGAACAGTCCGGATCCTGTTCCTCTTTTTCTCCGTAAGTGAATCCCAGTCCGTTGTTTGTGCTACAGTGGCAGGGATGTTGAAGTCTGCCAGAAGTGAGGGGTCAGCTAGAATCTCGCTGATATCCTCAGCAGTGTAAGTAAGGCCCATATTTTCGGCCATGTTGAAGGGAAGGGAGCTCTCACAGCTGCGCGCTGCTTAGTAGTATACAGATCAACAAGAGAGAGAGGACTAGATAAGCTAGCCTGTATCCCCAGTTTATATATATAAATCAATAAAGGCTAGCTAGTTTAAGGGAAATATTTTGGAGACTCAGGTACGTCAGCAGTAACAATATGTGGAAAAAACACTGTTTTCCTTTGAAAGCCCTCACCCACCGACCTAGTCGGTGGCATGCTTCATCATCGGGCCCACCACAGTGGCACCGAATGTGCCCCGGGTGTGCTTCAACGCCAGGTGACTGCGGAGCTGGTATTTTGCTGAGTGTGCAGTGAAGGGGTGTGAAGGTGAGAAATTAAAATGCTATCCAGGAGGTCCCAGCACCCGAGGGTTAAGCAATATTTAATAAACTGGGCCTCTGTTAGCAGGTTAAAAAGGCAATAGGACGTTTTAAGGGAGAGTTACAATGACCTCCAGCGTCCAGTGTGGTCTACATGTTTCAGCCAGTGCCTTTTGTTGTAAGCTGGCTTTCCTCAGGACCAAAGAGGGTGAAAAGTGCAAATTATAATAAACTATATTAAGTGAGTGTTGTTATTTTCTCTATGTGTCGCGCACGCTAAGGCGCTGTAACTGTTAGAGGGGGATTCCCTCAAGCTTTTCTACACAGAACACATAGGACAAAGACAAGACGTACAGGGAAGAGTCATGTTAGGGTTGCATTAAGTAAAAGAACCACTTGTTGCCGGCTTATAAGGTGGTGTTCGACCTATATACGGCTATGGTGGGCTCATGGGGACTCCATAGAGCTTGTGAGGGTATATTGAACCGTTAGTGAGGGGTGGTGGGCTAAAAACGAAATCACAAGGTGAGGTACAGGAAAGTAATGGTACTAGGTCCTCACTCTGTTATTTCAATGTAAAAAGCCTCATGGGTCGCCTGGCAGAGAAAGAGACCCTGTAGGGATAAAAATGAGACATGCAAGGCTTTCTAACCTGTAGGGAGAGAAAGTGCTTACCCCATTTGCAGGATTAGAGGGTTACTCACGAGTAGTTCGGTCTGGTTCCTCCTGGGACCTATTCGTCCATCCGCGGCGCCCGAAATGCAGTGAATGGGCCGCATTGTGTGTCTTTTTATGCTCTTATCGTAATCTATTTCACCTGGTTAGAGTAGAAAGAGAAGGAGGTATGCGCGTAGATCGCCATGTCATGCTGCGGCGGTCTGCACATGTGCAGGGAAGCAGCGTGTGGGCTCGCGCATGCGCGGAAGCAAGAGCGCGTCAATGCGCATGCGCAGGAACGGGTCTCTAATGCGCATGCGTGGTGCATCGCCGAGTGAGCTCTGACGCGTGTAATGACAACGCGAGCGCTGGGCAATGTGAACAGCCTGTAAGTGAACAGGTGTGTGTAGCGCTGAATATGCGCTAGCCAAAGGGTCATAATAAACGAAATATTGGGCCACTGTGTGGAGAATGGGTAATTCCCAACGTGCTTAGGATATACTAAGTAGAGAAAGGGATCACTAATTGGAGAGAGAGGGTCAGGGAGGGCGCTCATGCAAGGGAGCAGGGGCACCAGATTTGAGCCATAGGGAGTGGTATGGATGCAGAGACTCACATGGAGTGCCAGGTGCTACTGAGTTGGACCGGGGAGGTTTTCATTGGCTCACAGCCCGAGCTGTATTAGTGGGCATGTTATGGTTATACTGTTAGGCTATTCCATGGAATGGCATCGTTCAGGCCATGGATGTGTGTGGCTAAGCGGTAAATCCAACGCTGCTCTTTTTGTAGGAGGAATCTTTCATCTTTGGCATTGTCAAATTTCTCAATGACAGTCCAGGAGAAGTCATTTGGTGTGTGGTTGTGGGTTACTTCTATACGGTCCCCAAGATACATAAAGGTATCTCTCCACCACCCGGGAGACCCATCGTATCGGGGATCAAGTCACTCCTAGAGCCCCTATCTCGGTTCTGTGATTTCTTCCTAAACCCACTCGTCCAAAAGACCCCCTCTTACATAAAAGACACCAAACACCTTCTTAGTGTGATTCAAGAAATTGACTTTGACCCCACCACAGAACTCATGGCAGGACTAGACATAGAAAGCCTATATACTAGCCTACCACAGGACGCTACACTCCAAGTGTTACATGATGTCCTAATGACTAGCCCTTGGGAATACAACACCCCCCGAAGCTTCATCTTAGACTGCGCGGCTCTGGCTCTCAAAGAGAACTATTTTGAATATGAAGGCACGCACTACTTACAGACGAATGGAACGTCTATGGGCAGTGTTTTTGCCCCTAGTGTGGCAGGATTGTACGTGGCCCACTTTGAAGACACTCACGTACAACAACCCACCAACCCTTTCTCTGCCAACATACGTATGTGGCGCCGGTATATCGACGATATACTCTTAATATGGAAAGGAAACCAAGAATCACTGGACAACTTCATGCTCTGGGTCAACCAACTGGACCCCTACTTACGCTTCACATGCACTAGCAGTACCACTGAACTACCCTTCCTGGACCTGAACATCAAACCTGAGAATGGGAAGCTTACCACCACCACCTACTACAAACCCACAGCAAGGAATTCACTGCTAAGGTTTGACAGTTTTCACCCTCGACACCTGAGGGAAAACTTGCCCTATGGGCAGTTTCTGCGTATCAGGCGCAATTGCAGTAACATCAAGGACTATAAACAACAGTCCAATGACCTGGTACACAAACTCAGGGACCGTGGTTATCCTACCAGGATCATAAATCAAACCCGCAAAAGAGCAAGGAATCAAAACCGAGAAGCCCTCCTGGAAAACTACGACAAACCTGAGGAAGAACCAGTCCTTACCTGTGTAACAGCGTACAACACAGCATCGAACCAAATTTCCAACATTATACAACGGAATTGGAAAATTATCAACTCAGGCACCAGACAATGGGAAAAACCACGTTTTGCTTACAAAAGAGCCACCAACCTAAGAGATCAACTAGTCAATACCAGGCCACGCACGACCAATCAGAACAGAGACAACACAATTGTTAATGCATGGGGCCTGCCCAAAATCACCGGACACCAACCCTGTAACAACTGCAGCGTATGCCACCTTACATCTCCGTCTAAAACACTCAATCTGGAACCTGGCAAAACCTGGACGCAGCGAAATTTCACTAACTGCAACTCTACCAACCTAGTCTACCTGATTACCTGCAGATGCGGCCTGAGATACATTGGCATGACCACTCGCAAGGTACGCACAAGAATGACTGAACACAGGAGTACAATAAGATGTGGGAAAAATATCAGTAAACTCACCGATCACTTCCTGACCCACAACCACACACCAAATAACTTCTCCTGGACTGTCATTGAGAAATTTGACAATGCCAAAGATGAAAGATTCCTCCTACAAAAAGAGCAGCGTTGGATTTACCGCTTAGCCACACACATCCATGGCCTGAACGATGCCATTCCATGGAATAGCCTAACAGTATAACCATAACATGCCCACTAATACAGCTCGGGCTGTGAGCCAATGAAAACCTCCCCGGTCCAACTCAGTAGCACCTGGCACTCCATGTGAGTCTCTGCATCCATACCACTCCCTATGGCTCAAATCTGGTGCCCCTGCTCCCTTGCATGAGCGCCCTCCCTGACCCTCTCTCTCCAATTAGTGATCCCTTTCTCTACTTAGTATATCCTAAGCACGTTGGGAATTACCCATTCTCCACACAGTGGCCCAATATTTCGTTTATTATGACCCTTTGGCTAGCGCATATTCAGCGCTACACACACCTGTTCACTTACAGGCTGTTCACATTGCCCAGCGCTCGCGTTGTCATTACACGCGTCAGAGCTCACTCGGCGATGCACCACGCATGCGCATTAGAGACCCGTTCCTGCGCATGCGCATTGACGCGCTCTTGCTTCCGCGCATGCGCGAGCCCACACGCTGCTTCCCTGCACATGTGCAGACCGCCGCAGCATGACATGGCGATCTACGCGCATACCTCCTTCTCTTTCTACTCTAACCAGGTGAAATAGATTACGATAAGAGCATAAAAAGACACACAATGCGGCCCATTCACTGCATTTCGGGCGCCGCGGATGGACGAATAGGTCCCAGGAGGAACCAGACCGAACTACTCGTGAGTAACCCTCTAATCCTGCAAATGGGGTAAGCACTTTCTCTCCCTACAGGTTAGAAAGCCTTGCATGTCTCATTTTTATCCCTACAGGGTCTCTTTCTCTGCCAGGCGACCCATGAGGCTTTTTACATTGAAATAACAGAGTGAGGACCTAGTACCATTACTTTCCTGTACCTCACCTTGTGATTTCGTTTTTAGCCCACCACCCCTCACTAACGGTTCAATATACCCTCACAAGCTCTATGGAGTCCCCATGAGCCCACCATAGCCGTATATAGGTCGAACACCACCTTATAAGCCGGCAACAAGTGGTTCTTTTACTTAATGCAACCCTAACATGACTCTTCCCTGTACGTCTTGTCTTTGTCCTATGTGTTCTGTGTAGAAAAGCTTGAGGGAATCCCCCTCTAACAGTTACAGCGCCTTAGCGTGCGCGACACATAGAGAAAATAACAACACTCACTTAATATAGTTTATTATAATTTGCACTTTTCACCCTCTTTGGTCCTGAGGAAAGCCAGCTTACAACAAAAGGCACTGGCTGAAACATGTAGACCACACTGGACGCTGGAGGTCATTGTAACTCTCCCTTAAAACGTCCTATTGCCTTTTTAACCTGCTAACAGAGGCCCAGTTTATTAAATATTGCTTAACCCTGGGTGCTGGGACCTCCTGGATAGCATTTTAATTTCTCACCTTCACACCCCTTCACTGCACACTCAGCAAAATACCAGCTCCGCAGTCACCTGGCGTTGAAGCACACCCGGGGCACATTCGGTGCCACTGTGGTGGGCCCGATGATGAAGCATGCCACCGACTAGGTCGGTGGGTGAGGGCTTTCAAAGGAAAACAGTGTTTTTTCCACATATTGTTACTGCTGACGTACCTGAGTCTCCAAAATATTTCCCTTAAACTAGCTAGCCTTTATTGATTTATATATATAAACTGGGGATACAGGCTAGCTTATCTAGTCCTCTCTCTCTTGTTGATCTGTATACTACTAAGCAGCGCGCAGCTGTGAGAGCTCCCTTCCCTTCAACATGGCCGAAAATATGGCCCTTACTTACACTGCTGAGGATATCAGCGAGATTCTAGCTGACCCCTCACTTCTGGCAGACTTCAACATCCCTGCCACTGTAGCACAAACAACGGACTGGGATTCACTTACGGAGAAAAAGAGGAACAGGATCCGGACTGTTCTGCATGGGGTCATTCTGGCACAATACTTACGCACCAACACAGCTCCTACCGGCCTTCTAGTCACCAATGCCCCCAGGATCTTCCTGGATGACGCAGCATTTCGTAAAGACTGGGCCCAGATCGCCTGGCACTGTACTAGGGACTGGCTAGTCTTAATCATCAAAACTGCCAAACGTCTATCAGATGCAATCATGATAGAAATCCAAGCAACAGAGTCCCATTTCAAAACCACCATAACGGGTTTTAAGAAGAAACTCGAGGACCAAAACCGCGAAATAGCGGAATATAAAGACTACCTAACTCAGACCAAAATTAAGAAATTCGAGAAAGACCTGAAGAGATTCAGCTATTCTAAAACTTACCCGTACTCGGAGGACGACTACACCCCCCCCAAAAAAACTTTTGACAACTCAGACAACAGCTCTGTCTCAAGCACCTCTAGCAATTCCAGCACAGGATCCAACACATCAAGAGGAAGAGGAAGACGGGGACAACATTGGCAACAACCATGGCAAGGCCCCCAAAACCAAAACTACGGGCCACAACCGCCCCTTCTAGGCCACTTCCCACCTCCTTACTTCGGATACCCACACATGTATCCCCAAGGCAACATGCCATTCTTCCAAGGGAACCAAAACCCACGGTATCCTTTTTTATCCCAGGGCGGAAGAGGCCGGGGCAAGAGACGGAACTCGGGGCATGTCCAATGGACCCCAGAGGAAGAACCTGTGAGCGCCAACACAAGAAACAAAACCAGGGAACAACCGGGAACCAGCAAATAACACCTCAACACCCACTGGTGTTCAACCTATCAGATACTCAGTTAACAACAGAAGAAATGGAAGTACTCAACAAAGGCCTTTCATTTGTCCCCACTCCCAGGCTAGACATGTTCAAATTACATGTTGAGCTTGCCGAGTTCTTCAGAAAACTTAAACTTAAAGCTTTCTTTGAGAAAAAGGATAACATCATGTCGGAGACAACAAGCACGCCAAATGAGACAGGCTTGAGAATGAAATCCACCTTCACCCCTCCACCGGGTAGCATCCCGGTCGAAATCCTGACGTTCGAACAGGCAGTCTACACCGACATACAAAACCTTCAACAAAAGGACACCTTCAACAACCTATCCAGCAAAGATAGAAGTACCATCCAACGCCTGCAAAGTGACCCCACACTGGTGATCAAAGCAGCTGATAAAGGGGGAGGAATAGTCCTGATGAACAAAACAGACTACGACCTCGAATGTAAGAGGCTCCTCAGTGACACAAGGAACTACAAACGCCTCACTAAAGACCCGACTGAACAACTTCAAGTCACCATCAACCAACTGGTCACCAACGCTAAAGACAACGAACACATCTCTAAACAAGAGGCGGACTACCTTTGTCCCAAAGAAATAAAGACCCCTTACTTCTATACGGTCCCCAAGATACATAAAGGTATCTCTCCACCACCCGGGAGACCCATCGTATCGGGGATCAAGTCACTGCTAGAGCCCCTATCTCGGTTCTGTGATTTCTTCCTAAACCCACTCGTCCAAAAGACCCCCTCTTACATAAAAGACACCAAACACCTTCTTAGTGTGATTCAAGAAATTGACTTTGACCCCACCACAGAACTCATGGCAGGACTAGACATAGAAAGCCTATATACTAGCCTACCACAGGACGCTACACTCCAAGTGTTACATGATGTCCTAATGACTAGCCCTTGGGAATACAACACCCCCCGAAGCTTCATCTTAGACTGCGCGGCTCTGGCTCTCAAAGAGAACTATTTTGAATATGAAGGCACGCACTACTTACAGACGAATGGAACGTCTATGGGCAGTGTTTTTGCCCCTAGTGTGGCAGGATTGTACGTGGCCCACTTTGAAGACACTCACGTACAACAACCCACCAACCCTTTCTCTGCCAACATACGTATGTGGCGCCGGTATATCGACGATATACTCTTAATATGGAAAGGAAACCAAGAATCACTGGACAACTTCATGCTCTGGGTCAACCAACTGGACCCCTACTTACGCTTCACATGCACTAGCAGTACCACTGAACTACCCTTCCTGGACCTGAACATCAAACCTGAGAATGGGAAGCTTACCACCACCACCTACTACAAACCCACAGCAAGGAATTCACTGCTAAGGTTTGACAGTTTTCACCCTCGACACCTGAGGGAAAACTTGCCCTATGGGCAGTTTCTGCGTATCAGGCGCAATTGCAGTAACATCAAGGACTATAAACAACAGTCCAATGACCTGGTACACAAACTCAGGGACCGTGGTTATCCTACCAGGATCATAAATCAAACCCGCAAAAGAGCAAGGAATCAAAACCGAGAAGCCCTCCTGGAAAACTACGACAAACCTGAGGAAGAACCAGTCCTTACCTGTGTAACAACGTACAACACAGCATCGAACCAAATTTCCAACATTATACAACGGAATTGGAAAATTATCAACTCAGGCACCAGACAATGGGAAAAACCACGTTTTGCTTACAAAAGAGCCACCAACCTAAGAGATCAACTAGTCAATACCAGGCCACGCACGACCAGTCAGAACAGAGACAACACAATTGTTAATGCATGGGGCCTGCCCAAAATCACCGGACACCAACCCTGTAACAACTGCAGCGTATGCCACCTTACATCTCCGTCTAAAACACTCAATCTGGAACCTGGCAAAACCTGGACGCAGCGAAATTTCACTAACTGCAACTCTACCAACCTAGTCTACCTGATTACCTGCAGATGCGGCCTGAGATACATTGGCATGACCACTCGCAAGGTACGCACAAGAATGACTGAACACAGGAGTACAATAAGATGTGGGAAAAATATCAGTAAACTCACCGATCACTTCCTGACCCACAACCACACACCAAATGACTTCTCCTGGACTGTCATTGAGAAATTTGACAATGCCAAAGATGAAAGATTCCTCCTACAAAAAGAGCAGCGTTGGATTTACCGCTTAGCCACACACATCCATGGCCTGAACGATGCCATTCCATGGAATAGCCTAACAGTATAACCATAACATGCCCACTAATACAGCTCGGGCTGTGAGCCAATGAAAACCTCCCCGGTCCAACTCAGTAGCACCTGGCACTCCATGTGAGTCTCTGCATCCATACCACTCCCTATGGCTCAAATCTGGTGCCCCTGCTCCCTTGCATGAGCGCCCTCCCTGACCCTCTCTCTCCAATTAGTGATCCCTTTCTCTACTTAGTATATCCTAAGCACGTTGGGAATTACCCATTCTCCACACAGTGGCCCAATATTTCGTTTATTATGACCCTTTGGCTAGCGCATATTCAGCGCTACACACACCTGTTCACTTACAGGCTGTTCACATTGCCCAGCGCTCGCGTTGTCATTACACGCGTCAGAGCTCACTCGGCGATGCACCACGCATGCGCATTAGAGACCCGTTCCTGCGCATGCGCATTGACGCGCTCTTGCTTCCGCGCATGCGCGAGCCCACGCGCTGCTTCCCTGCACATGTGCAGACCGCCGCAGCATGACATGGCGATCTACGCGCATACCTCCTTCTCTTTCTACTCTAACCAGGTGAAATAGATTACGATAAGAGCATAAAAAGACACACAATGCGGCCCATTCACTGCATTTCGGGCGCCGCGGATGAACGAATAGGTCCCAGGAGGAACCAGACCAAACTACTCGTGAGTAACCCTCTAATCCTGCAAATGGGGTAAGCACTTTCTCTCCCTACAGGTTAGAAAGCCTTGCATGTCTCATTTTTATCCCTACAGGGTCTCTTTCTCTGCCAGGCGACCCATGAGGCTTTTTACATTGAAATAACAGAGTGAGGACCTAGTACCATTACTTTCCTGTACCTCACCTTGTGATTTCGTTTTTAGCCCACCACCCCTCACTAACGGTTCAATATACCCTCACAAGCTCTATGGAGTCCCCATGAGCCCACCATAGCCGTATATAGGTCGAACACCACCTTATAAGCCGGCAACAAGTGGTTCTTTTACTTAATGCAACCCTAACATGACTCTTCCCTGTACGTCTTGTCTTTGTCCTATGTGTTCTGTGTAGAAAAGCTTGAGGGAATCCCCCTCTAACAGTTACAGCGCCTTAGCGTGCGCGACACATAGAGAAAATAACAACACTCACTTAATATAGTTTATTATAATTTGCACTTTTCACCCTCTTTGGTCCTGAGGAAAGCCAGCTTACAACAAAAGGCACTGGCTGAAACATGTAGACCACACTGGACGCTGGAGGTCATTGTAACTCTCCCTTAAAACGTCCTATTGCCTTTTTAACCTGCTAACAGAGGCCCAGTTTATTAAATATTGCTTAACCCTCGGGTGCTGGGACCTCCTGGATAGCATTTTAATTTCTCACCTTCACACCCCTTCACTGCACACTCAGCAAAATACCAGCTCCGCAGTCACCTGGCATTGAAGCACACCCGGGGCACATTCGGTGCCACTGTGGTGGGCCCGATGATGAAGCATGCCACCGACTAGGTCGGTGGGTGAGGGCTTTCAAAGGAAAACAGTGTTTTTTCCACATATTGTTACTGCTGACGTACCTGAGTCTCCAAAATATTTCCCTTAAACTAGCTAGCCTTTATTGATTTATATATATAAACTGGGGATACAGGCTAGCTTATCTAGTCCTCTCTCTCTTGTTGATCTGTATACTCTTTGTATCTTGACATTGTCAATGGAGATATACCTGTTCTCCTTACGACCTGGAAGTGGTGGTAAAATGACTGTTCTTGTGCCCTTCACACCAAGCACTGGAACCGGAGCTCAATAAGAGGGACCACATTCTTTCTTGTTTTCTATCTTCTCATGAACCAGTTCTCCAACTTGTGGTAGCCAGCCAACTACCGGGATCTGCAACGCATCATCCGAGGTGGAGGACAAATGTTCCTTTGCAAGACTGTCTCTTGTCTTTTGTAGATCCTGTAAAACATTGCAATGTTCATCTATGTTTATCTTCCCGGATTCTCACTAATACCCCCGCCAGAGTATCGGCCAAACCGGCCCTAAAACTCCTTCACTGGCTCCCTATTAGAGAGCGGGTCAAATTCAAGGCCTTGTGCCTGACCCACAAACTTCGACAAAATCAAGGCCCCCCTGCTCTCAGGAAATTTATCACACCCTACAAACCCTCAAGACCCCTCCGCTCTGACACAGAAAACCTAATTGTTGCCCCCAATTTCAAGAGAGCCCGATCCGGAGGAAGGCGTTTCTCAGTCCAGACTGCACGACTCTGGAACACACTCCCCCGAGCACTGCGCCTCGAACCTCAATACCTCCGCTTTAGGAAACAGCTCAAAACTCACCTCTTTCCACAGTGAATCACTCTTGGCCCTTACCCTGCTCTGCTGTTCCCCCCTCCTCCTTCCTCTTTTTCCCTTTCCCCGTCCCACTGTACTTAGGAGATAGGTTTTGTTTTAGCGCTGGGATACCTCCGGGTGACTACGCGCTTTAGAAAAATAAATAATAATAATAATAATAATAATAATAATAATAATAATAATAATAATAATAATAATACGTCAAAGGCGGCAGCAAGAGTCACCGAGTCTAGACCGTCAAGGTCCGGGACATACATCTTGATACCAAAGAGCATCTCGTATGGGGTCCGCCCACCCAGACACCTTCTAGGGAGATTATTAAGGGCACGCTGCACGCTATTGAGGCGGGCCAGCCAGTTCCTGCCAGTGCCTATAACTCGAGCTGTCAAAGACTGCTTTATATCTCGGTTCATTCATTCCACAACACTATTACCCTCAGGTCTGTATGGAGACGAAAACTTGGGTGCACAGACATAATATCGAGTCCAAAATATCGATTGGACATAATATCGAGTTTTTAATATAGACTGGACAAAATATCGACAGGACAGAATATAGATAACAAAAATATTGTTTTTAAGGTAAGTGAAGTAATATCGACTGTTAAAAATATAGATAGTTAAAATATCGAAGTATATAATATAGATAGTTAAAAATATCGATTTTTTAATAATATATAATTTTTTATAGTGTATTTTTATGTTATAATATGTGTGAAAAGTGTGTATTTATGTTATAAATAATTTTATTTAATGAATTTTGTTTTTATAATTATTGCATAATTTAATTCTGCAGCGGGTTGTGGGTTAATTGTAATTGGAAAATAATTATTATTAATTGATTAATTGGTAATTATGTACATTTTACTATTTTAATTCTGCAGCGGGTTGTGGGTTTATAGGGGAATAGGGTGGGAAGTAATTTAATTATAATTAATTAAATATGTACATTTATTTATTGATAGTAATTAGTAATTAATTGTCAATTAATTTTTATTTGTTAATTAATTCAATTATAATTGTTAATTAATTTATATTAATTGATTAATTGGTAATTATGTAAATTTTACTAATTTAATTTCTGTAGCAGGTTGTGGGTTTATAGGGGCATAGGGTGGGAAGTAATTTATTAATAATTAATTAAATAATTAAATTTATTAAAATTTATTTATTTGGAAATAATTGTAAAATAAATTTTAATTATTACATATTTAATTGTTAATGTTTAATTAATTTGTATTAATAGGTGATTAATTGAAATAATTATTGTTAATTAGTAATTTTAAAATATTAATTATTATATTAGATAAAATTTGTATTTTCTTTTAATTGATTATTAATAGATATTCATTTTTAGATTTTTGAATAATATATAAAATATTTACTTTCCCTAATGTTGTATTCTCTGGAGTGGGAATAGTAATTTTAACCCCTACGCTATCCAACGCTTTTCCTACTGTTGCATCCACTTGAGTGGGAATAGTCATTTTTACCCCTACGCTATCCAACGCTTTCCCTACTGTTGCACTCTTTGGAGTGGGAATAGTAATTTTAAACCCTACGCTATCCAACACTTTCCCTACTGTTGCACCCACTGGAGTGGGAATAGTAATTTTAATCCCTACGCTATCCAACGCTTTCCCTACTGTTGCACCCACTGGAGTGGGAATAGTAATTTTAACCCCTACGCCATCCAACGCTTTCCCTACTGTTGCACCCACTGGAGTGGGATTAGTAATTTGATCCCCTACGCTATCCAACGCTTTCCCTACTGTTGCACTCTTTGGAGTGGGAATAGTAATTTTAACCCCTACGCTATCCAACGCTTTCCCTACTGTTGCACCCATTGGAGTGGGAATAGTAAATTTTACCTCTACGCTATCCAACATTTTCCCTATTGTTCCACCCACTGGAGTGGGAATAGTAATTTAAACCCCTACGCTATCCAACCCTTTCCCTACTGTTGCACTCACTGGAGTGGGAATAGTAATTTTAACCCCTACGCTATCCAACGCTTTCCCTCCTGTTGCACTCTTTGGAGTGGGAATAGTAATTTTTACCCCTACGCTATCCAACGCTTTCCCTACTGTTGCACCCACTGGAGTGGGAATAGTAATTTTAACCCCTACGCTATCCAACGCTTACCCTATGCTTGCAGTAATTTTTACACTTTTGTTATTGTACGTTAATAATATTGGCTATTATTTAATTATATTTTGTTACTATATATATAAATATGTTTTAAGAAATATGAATATTTTTTTACTTTTATTAATTATTTAATTATTATAAGTTAATTTAAGTATTTTTAAGTATATTTTAGTAAATAATTGTTTATATTAATTTAATTTAACATTGTTTTTAGTAAAGTCGATATTTTTTAAAACTATATTTTTGTAAGCAATATTTTTAACTCAATATTTTTGTACTTACCTGTTTGTAGATAGAAACTCGATATTTTGTCAGTCGATATTTTGTCAACGATATTCTTGATGGTCGATATTCTGTCTCTCGATATTATTTCAGTGATCCGAAAACTTGGCTTGTACCCCCAACGAAGTCATGGCATCCTTATACACCTTAAAGGCGAAAGCTGGACCCTGATCCGAATGGAAGGTACCACAGGCAAAAATCCCTACAAAGACACGCAAGTCTCTTATGACAGTTCGTGAATCAGCGCTGCGGTGTGGCCGGACCCACACAAAGCGTGCGCATGAATCAACTGCTACTAAGATGTACCAGTATCAGAAGAAAAAGGACCGCAGCGATCTAAATAAACACACCCAAGCAGTTTGTTAGATATGTACAACTGTTTCCCAGGCAGACGCGCAGCAGTTGAAGGCTTAATCTGCTGGCAAACGTCACATTGAAGGACATAATCACGCTTCTGTTTGTACAGTCCCCGCCACCAGAAACGTTGTTGTAACTGAGCCACAGTAGCCGAAACTCCCGCATGCGCAGACCCAACACACTCATGGGCTGCAGTAATCAGCGTGGGCCTGCGGGCTGCGTTGGGAATTAACCTCTCACCAACGTCAGGTATTTTCACATAAGGAACTTTATCAGGACTTAGGTGGTATAAATACTTCGAAGGGAATCTCTTTAGATATTTACCTCCCTTCTCAGACGCAGATATCCGCTGCCAAGATATCATCATCAATCTTACTTTTGGAACATGTAACTGCTGCAACCAAATGTGTTGATACTGCTGATTTTGCGGCCTCATTGGCAAGCGAATTGCCAACAGCGTGACTCCTACGCGCTGATGACCAAGAGTGTTAATCACAAACCCGAGTGGCAACTGCTCTTTAAGCTCAGCCACTCGGACCCAGATCATTTTATGTTTTATTGTGCTACCCTCATCCTGCTCGACCTTATGGCTGCGTTCGACAGGGTCTGCCACCGCACCCTGACAACCCGTCTCCGCCACACCGGGATCCAAGGAAAGGCCCTGGAATGGATCACCTCCTTCCTCTCCGACAGAACCCAAAGAGTCCGTCTCCCGCCCTTCTTCGCAGAAGCCACCAAGATAATCTGCGGCGTACCTCAAGGCTCCTCGCTCAGCCCCACACTCTTCAACGTCTACATGAGTCCCCTCGCAGCCATCGCACGCAAGCACAACCTCAACATCATCTCCTACGCTGACGATACCCAACTGATCCTCTCCCTCACCAACGACCCCACCTCCGCCAGAGCCAGCTTCCAGGACGGAATGAAAGGCATCGCAGACTGGATGAAGCTCTGCCGCCTGCAACTGAACTCAGACAAGACGGAAGTCCTCATCCTCGGTAAGCATGGGCGAATTTTGCGAATCTGGCGTTCGCGAATTTGCTCATTTACGAACTCGCAATCCGCAAAATCTGTGAATTCTCGCAAATTTGCGGATTTTTTTTTGTGTGTTTGCAAGAGTTTCTGCCAGTTCGCGAGGGTTTAGTACCAGTTCGCAATTGCGAACTTACTTGTCGGCTCGCAACGGTCGCGACAATGTTGTTTCTACGTCTGGTTCATCATCACAGGTTCCCAGCACCCTCTGTTTCACCACTGCCACCCTCTGTTTCACCCATGCCACCCTCTGTTACATCAATGCCACCCTCTGGTTCATCATCACTGTAGATTATGGGGGGGGAAAGCAAGCACACCTGCCCTACTTCAACTGAAATGAATTAATTTGGGGTTAGTTTATTAATGTGTCACTGTTTTAAAATTCCAGGTCTGGCACCTGCTTCCTTATCAGTAATTTGATTTCTGTTGCAGTGCAATTCTTTTTTCCAGGACCTTTGTGGCCTACTTGTAGCTATTCTATGAGCCTGAAATGAGGGTCAGAGCAGGGTCATACAATTGTTGCAACTAGCAACTGAACTCTGGAGGGGCCCCAGTCAGGAAGCACTACAGGGAATGGTTACTAATGATGAGTTTGAACTCTTGCACCTGCTGAGTGCTTTCAGTTTTGCAAAACTGGTTTTTCTGCAATTTCGCGGGATTCGCGGGGCGCGAACTTGCGCGAGATCGGATTTGGAAGCCGCAAATTCGTGTGAATATGTCAATTTTTTTTGCGCCGTGTTAGTTCGCAAGGTTTTGTGCGTTTTAGCGAGCCGCTTGTAGCACAAGGTGCGAAGTTACCCTCGCGGTCGTTCACGGGCGCGGCCATCTTGTTTGCATGACGTATTTCCGTTTCCGGGCGCGATGTGTAATCTCGCAAAGTGTGCGGCTCGCTAGTACAATTTCGCGTGTGATCGCGAGGAAAATCCCGCGCGAACTTACCCGCGCGGTCGTGAACGGGCGCGGCCATCTTGTTTCTCATTCATTGCTATGGTTCTGGGCATGCTTTTGGTATCCTCTCTGTATCTCTGCCATCCTTTGCTTGTTTGAAGATTTTTTTGATCTATTTTACTTATTATCTATCTCTCTATTTTTCTTGCTCTATATTTTTGTGTTTTCTGCTACTTTGGTTAATTTTAAACTACTTTTTTCAACCCTTTACTTTTCTTCTCTTCCCTATTCTATTTTCTTTATTATTTAGCTTCCTTTCTGCCCAGACCACGGTGAAGGGAGCCGGGAAGCATCCCGAGAAGGGGAAGGGTCCCGCATCGCGTGCCCAGCTGCCGTGCGGGCGTTTGAGGGGGGAGCAGGTTGTACCCCGGGAGATCTTCAGCCCGGAGGAGGTGGCAGCACTAATTTTTTATGTTCAGCGCCGCCTCCCCAGGACCATCATGGCAGGCGGCAGGATCGGTAGCGGGTACGGGATCCGGGAGCGCCAGAAGCGGTGGGAGAAGGTGTGCCGGGCCATGTACCATCACTCTCGGGTCCGGCGCACCTACAACCAGGCCACCCACCGCTGGACGGATGTCCTGGACCGTGAACGCGATCTGCTTAACCTGCTTGGCCTTGAGATCCCCGGGCATGGTGAGTAGTAGTAGCTATTTCTTTACTACTCTGTTTTCTCCTGCTCTGTGTGTTATTATATTGCAAATCTTTGTTTTTTACCAAGAGCAATAATGCTGCTCATTACATTGTAGGTAAATTATATTTCAAAATCTTCTGTGCATTTCAGGTGCACTGCTCTCCTTCTCAGTAGTGTTGCTATTATGCTTATTTGTTTTCGATTTTGTGTATATTTCATTGGCCTGTGAAATCATGTATGAGTGTAGTTTAAAGAACTGCGTAATGCTAGACACTAAGGTTCAGATTTTTAATTACCGGCGCATCCCTGCAAAGTAGCAGGGATGCGCCAGTAATTGTGCGCCACGCCACCATCACCCATGGTGCGCCGTATTTACAATGCGGCGCACCATGGGCCCAAAACGTCACCAAAGCGTTACGCATCTGTGCCGTAAAGGCGGCGCATTGCTGGAGTTGCGTCGCAACGATGGTGCAGCTCCATCAATGCTCTGGGGTGCCCTATCTCCCCAATGCTGCGTCAAGCCGTATGTCTGCTTCATGCAGGCGCAGGGTTTGAGTCACACATCATTGTCGTTAAAGTGAGTGATTGAAATCTTGTAGATTTCCCTCAGCCACTTTTAGGATGCGTTCCTGCGCAGGAACGCTCTCCCTTGCGCCGGAACTCCCCCTGATGGCACAGGGCTTTACAACGTGATGCATCTCCCATATGCGTCACGTTGTTAATATACGCCGCACCATTGCGCCTCTTTTGGTCTGCCGCTGCGTCACAAAAGTCACGCAACAATGGAGTAAAAGAGTCGCAAGGGGCTTCTAAATCAGCCCCTACAGACTCAAGTCCAGTCCTTCATTGTACACATGGAGATAAGAAGAAATAGTGGTGGTGGATTGATAGTTTGAGTATTTTAATGACTGGTTAATGTAGTAGGAAACTTTAGTGTTTTCGCTGATCTGCAATCACGATGGACTGCGGACTGCTGCCTGCCAATCCTAGGCAAACCTTTTTAGTACTTTGTTTAGTGAGTTACATAAGAAGTTTCCAATTCGACGGTCCGCAAATCAAGCAATACTAATAACGTAGTAGACCACATGAGATCGGTCAATTTATCCCGTGGAATAGCTGTCTATTTGCTATTTCGACAAAATTTTTTATTATTGTTCTTTTGAAATGTTTGATTTGGTTGACAAATATCATCCATGTTTTCTGGTCTTTCTTTCTTTCATGTTGTACATCAGCTCCCCCCAGGGGCAAGAGGACACAGGAGGAGGAGGAGGGTGCTGTTCAGGATGCAGGCCAGGATCGGGCAGGCGAGGGCTCCTTTGCTGGCCCCAGTAAGTTTTAATTTTAATATAGAGTACTTATTTTTTCCTAGCGTCCCTCATTTGGTTTTTTCTAAATCGTATTTGATCTTCTTGTAGACTGGATCTAAATTCTTATCCTGCCTCGACTATGACTCCCTGTGGTATTACTAGATTATTCTTATTAGTCTGTCTGTGTAGCTAACTAAGATTGCACATTTGGCAATTCCATTGGACTCCCATTCTAGTCAGCAATAGCTCTATGCACTGAGTGCAGTCCTCTGGGATTGTCCATAATGTCTTTTCAAGTCTTCTAAATGTTTATGCTTTGACAATTGCCAACAATAAAAAGGTGAATGACCACCAAAAAAGAATAAGATACTACTTTACTTTTGGTTTGGATAGTAGGACAATCCATTCTACTACTGTTGCAGGGACAAATCTGCACAAACAGAACTATGGACACTAAATAATGCATTGCTTAGCTTATCAATTATAATAGGTGCTGTTAGACTTTCCACATACCTCAGTGATAACAGACTTTGTAGTTGAACCCCCAAACTCCTTACTGACTAGATAGTGTGGCAGAGTCATTTAGCTCCCAAAGTCACTGATGATTGATCCCCAATGATGTCAGAGGCACGGACTCATGCTTGCAAAAATTCCAAAACCTTTCGCTCATCCACTCTAGTCTGGAGGACCAAAAACCACAGAGTCTATTTAAGTTTAAAAGCTTTATTAAAAGTAATCACATTTATTAAAATCAAGTTTGTCATAAAAGTAAACGTTTAACTGAAAATGGAAAAGTGCTTAGTGCTGACGATTAATTGGACACATTTCTTGTGGTCGAGCCGAGCTCTCACCTGGTTTGAACTTGATCCTGCTCATGTTCTTAGAAGTCAAGCTTCTGTCTGTTAGGAGAAAAAGTTGTGCGTGTTAAAAATAAAAAGCAAGCATTCATCAGTTGTGCCAAAAAGTGCAGCAAGACAACAGCCTTCCCTGGAAAAAGGGACATTTTTACTTTAGAGTAGACAGTCACAAATTATTACATTGTATTCTGTTTTTTTCACATTTCTTTCTTCCTCCTAGACCAAATATTATATAGTAGTGAATGGTGTATTCTAACATTCTTAAATGTACTTTGTAGGTGGAACATCTGGAGGCGGGGCCGGCGCGGAGGTGGTAGTATTGGACGAGGGGAACAACTCTGGGGAGGAGGCGGTGCAAGTGCCGGACATGCCTGTGAGGGATAACACGGTGGTGGCGGGCAGAGGTAAGCTATATATTCCTTACTTATTGAGATTGAAGACTGCAGAGTGTGCTTTCTGCACGGTGTATTATAAATCAACCAGGTAGTAGCCTCCTCTAAATGTACTTCGACTTAGCTGTGAAGTTTTTGACGAGAAGAATCCCAATCAGATCTGAGATTAACTTGATGGATGGGATGAACGAAAAGCGAAAGAAGGGTGTAAGTAAGTGTGGAAGGACGAGAAATGTAATGATGACTGGCAAAGAAGAATGATATGTGTTTGCTTGGTCCCCGAGGTGGCTGGGAAGGAAAGAATATGGTATGGTGCATGGCTGGGTGAATGATGAAGCAAGGATGGGTGGAAGGAGAACAGCCTGGGTGGGTGAAACAGAAACTGTATGTGTGCATATACTTTGAATGGATGGATGCCTGGATCATGGTACTATCTGACTCTTAGATAGCATATGTGTATCTAGAGAGAGTAGACGGTCACTGGATGAACTAAGTGTTACTTTGAAGAGCATGTAACACCGCACCCGCAAGTCCGTTCCAGTGTAGGAAAGGCAAGGAAAAGAAGTTGTAATTTTGTCCAAATACTACCATGAATAGTAGCAGTAGTTTGTATTGCAACTGCAAGCACAGCATATATCCGGTTATTACGGTGGACACTCCCTACCTCTCTTAATAACTTTAGTTTAGTAGTAGTACGTCATTCATGTGTGGGTGTATCACTGTTCACTCAATAATAAGCAAAGCACCTAAAGTCATCCCATAAGTCATCAAATACATCCCATGTGAAGTGATAGATAATCAGATTATTTAGCTTCTTCATTTTCCTTTTCTAGTACTCATTTGCACTGTAGGGTGAAAGCTAAATTAATTAAGCAGTAGCCCTTTTAACAGAGTATTCTCAGTGCCACCCGTAATAGAAAAGTAAGAGCTTCCCCACCTGCATGTACTGGACCGGTACAGTAACGCAAGTCTGTCTCACTCCTCATGGTGTGCGTCTGTTTTTCTCTGGTGCAAGTTCACTGCGCTGGCATTATGCCGGCTTGCATAAGATAACATACCAATTTTCCTAAACAAGAGAGAAGAAGAAGAATAAGACTGGTGTACTGTCATAGTCGACTGTAATGGAAGTCCATAGTGCTCGTAGAATTTGTTCCTTAAACTCCCACTAATGTTAGAGCAAGGATGAAGAAGTCGGAGGTTACATAGATACTGTCCTCAATAGTTATGTACTGTGCTTTCAATTTGCTACTTGTACTGTGACACAACTTTCTGCTCAATCATTTTGTGTTAATCTTAAGGAGCATTGGTTACAGACTATGTCTTTCTTTCTTCATATATTTTCTCCTTCCAAATCAAACAGACCATCAAGGAGGAGGGAGCTGGCTCTAATGGCCCGGCAACGGAGGCTGGATGCCACTGTCGCGGACTATCGGCGGCTGGTGGCCCTGGAGGAGGAGGACACGCAGTCTACCGGTACAACAACAACATCCACTGGGACAGGTGCATCCTCCTCCGTGCCCCCACGGGCTGCCAGCCAGCTCAGTGCTCCAGCGGTACGGAGCCAGGCTACCAAAGCCAACCGCCACCGCCGAGCAGCAAAGACAGCAGCTGCCCCCCACAGGATTTGCAAGGCACACCAGCGCCGCTTATGCCTCAGAGTGTCCTACCTGGAGCAGGAGGTCCTAAGCTATAAGAACTTGGTGGAGGGCCTCCGCTTCGACCATGCCACCCTCCGCAAGGAGCATGATGCCCTGGCCGCTAAAGTCAACAGCACCCTGCCGTAGTGTCACTTGCCCCTTTTTTAGAGACTTTTGGGGGGTGGGAATTGGGAGTTGGGTTGTTTTTGGGACTTTTGAAGGACAATCGTTGGGGTTAGGGAGGGTCTTGCAGGAGATTATTTTGTTAGGGCCACAAAAATATACTTTTTGAAACTTTACCTGACCATACCTGTTTTTTACTGCTTTTGAGTCTGGTGGGTGGGGGTTTAACAGTAAGTTTGTTTTCCTGAATAGTCCTAGGACTTTAGTAGTACTACCGTCAATCTCTCGTCTCTCCTAATACTCTATTATACTACCTCCAACCAAACGCTTATCTTACCTGTAATTTGTGTATGAAAGTAGGGCTAGGCCCAGGGCTAGCTCCACGGGAAATGGCGATTAAGGTTGGCAATCCTGAGCGGATGAAATGTCCTCCTCATTGCGGTGGTACTAGTGGTGTGACACAGTGGCAGTTGCATGCCTATGGAAAAAAAGAAAATGAAACCTGGTTTGTCCTTACTGTAGCATTACAACGGTACGATAGAGAATATAGCAGGTGACAGTACACTAGAACAGTGCCACAATGTAGCCTAACAAATGGTAAAGTATTGAAAGTATAACTTGTACTTGTGTTGGATTTCTTTGACATTGGCTACTACTACAAGAAATAGTACTGAAGCTGAGTAAGTCTAGAATATATCCTCGGATTCCTTCACCAGCCTGTTGCTATGACCTTATCCTCCCCAGCAAGTGTGTGGAATTATTGATGTCATTTAGTCACACATCAAGCAAAACCACACAGCCCGGGGGAAGAGGGTTAGAGTTTGGAAAATGGATGGGAATGGGGGGTTCTTTTTGGGTAGGTTTTGTTGAGAGAAGAAAAAAAAAAGCACAGCATGGACAAACAATAATTGAAGATAAAGAAATCTTTGGGTACAAAGCTAACCATAAATCTTTTAAGTGACATAAAGGAAGTGCATGCACTACTGCATGCATTGTTACTGAAAAGTAAGTAGTACTAGAATGCGACAGTACAGGGCTGCAGCGTTTTCACTTGCCTATCTCTGCACTCAGAGAAACACTTCTTACATTAAATTAGGTTTAAAAAATAGCCGAAGTAAAACCTATAGAATGGCTGTAGGGATCAATTTAGAAGCAGAGAGAGATCCAAGAAATGCAGTCACACTCATAGAAGAAAACAATGGATACTGTATCTGTATGTTGTTGTAGTTGTCCTGTTAAATTTGGTAAGTAAGTTGCATGCAGCAAACAATTCCTCTTATTAGCGGCACTCCTTCATTCCAGCTGACGCTTCGTCCATCAATGTTGGTGACCAGAAGACACCCTGTCCACTGCCTGCCTGGCGGATGCTGAATTGCGGCTCGCTAAAGCCTGACTCCATCCTTTTTTCCCCATTGCACAGACTGAAACCCGGCCTGTAATTATTGAACGAAAAACAGGAAGTGATATATTACAACACCACTGATAAATACATATAAGGTATGTACGCTGTGTAGTGCAAAAAGTCACACTTTTATTTTCCTAATAGACAGTACAATATTTTTGGAAGTGCGTACTCTGTCTGAGTCACCTTTTGAAGGTAAATAAGTATGGGCAAATTAATTTAGCGGATCTCTCCCCTCAAGCTAGGTGTACTGTAAACTGTGTTTTAGAACAAAATTAGACCTTCCCAGCAGTGCTCCCACCCAGACCCTTACTAAAGCCAGTCGCAAAAATGTAGAAGACCCCAATCAGATCTCAAAAAACGAGGCCTAGCAGAAAACTGGTGTCAAAACGTACTTTGAAAGTAAAAGTAGGCCCAAATACCCCCTTACCCACCGTGGATTGTATTCAAATCACTTGCAAGCAAGCAAAAGTATCCACATCGCTCCAAGACTCGAAAACCCCCCCACCCAAACACATGCAATAGAAATACTGCTAACCCTAACGAGCCCTAAGTTAAGAATAGTGGCAAAGGCTTTCTTTTACTATGCCAAATCCCCCCTTTCCCACCATGGATTTTCTTCAAATGACTTGCAACCAAAATTACACATTCTCACGAGTGCTCTAAGACCCCAGAATTCAGTTGCAAAAATCTAGAACACTCCAAAACACATGAAATCCTGCTGCTAGGGCTACCCCTAACGAACCCTAAGTTACAAAAAGTGCCAAAAGGCTTTTCCTTATGGATTTTGTCCAAACCACTTCTATCCGGTATTAGACCTTCCCAGGAATACCCCAAGACCCGCCAACCCACCTGCCAAAAAGCACAACACCCCCATACAGCCAAAAAGGAAAATCTCATACTTACAATATTTCTCGGCCTTCGGTCCAAACGCGCTGTGCAGCTAGGTCATAACTCCCGTTTTCCACCACGGATTTCCTGAAAAGCAAATACAATCAAAATTTTGACTGTCCCAGCAGTGCTCCCAGACCCCAAAACTCACCCACAAACACCCGGAACCCCCCCCCAAAGAGCACCTGAAAGGCAAGCAAGTCAGCAAATACGCAAAAAAAATTCCACCTCCGATATGGTCCAAACCACTTTTATCTGGTATTAGAGCTTCCCAGCAATGGCCCCAGAGCCGTCAACCCAGGAGAAAACTAGTAGAAGACCCCCAAACAGCCAAAAAGCAAAAGTACAAAAATGTGGACTTAGTCATTTTCTTGCCAATTTCCCCAAATCACTCCGCGCGCGCTCTGCAGCTAGGCCCTAACTCATCTCTGCCACCATGAATTTGCTTCAAACCTCTTGCAAACTAAAGTATCCGTAGCCAGCAGTGCTCCCAGACCCCGAAACCCACCCACAAAAACCAGGAAGCCCCCCAAACAGGCCCCCGAAAACGCTACATTGAGCAAAATGTCAGAAATAGCAAAAAAAAATTCTGCATGGATTTTGTCCAAACCACTTCTATCCGGTATTAGACCTTCCCAGGAATGCCCCAAGACCCGCCAACCCACCCGCCAAAAATCACAACACCCCGAAACAGCCAAAAAGGAAAATCTCATACTTACAATATTTCTCGGCCTTCGGTCCAAACGCGCTGTGCAGCTAGGTCATAACTCCCGTTTTCCACCACGGATTTCCTGAAAAGCAAATGCAATCAAGATTAGACTGTCCCAATAGTGCTCCCAGACCCCAAAACTCACCCACAAACACCCGGAACCCCCCCAAAGAGCACCTGAAAGGCAAGCAAGTCAGCAAAAACACAAAATAAATCCCGCCTCCGATTTGGTCCAAACCACTTTTATCCGGTATTAGAGCTTCCCAGCAATGGCCCCGGAGCTGTCAACCCAGGAGAAAACTAGTAGAAGACCCCCAAACAGCCAAAAAGCAAAAGTACAAAAATGTGGACTTAGTAATTTTCTTGCCAATTTCCAAAAATCACTCCGCGCGCGCTCTGCAGCTAGGCCCTAACTCCCCTCTGCCACCATGGATTTGCTTCAAACCTCTTGCAAACTAAAGTTTCCGTAGCCAGCAGTGCTCCCAGACCCCGAAACCCACCCACAAACACCAGGAAGCCCCCCAAACAGGCCCCCGAAAACGCTACATTGAGCAAAATGTCAGAAATAGCAAAAAAAATTCTGCATGGATTTTGTCCAAACCACTTCTATCGGTATTAGACCTTCCCAGGAATGCCCCAAGACCCGCCAACCCACCCGCCAAAAAGCACAACACCCCCAAACAGCCAAAATGGAAAATCTCATACTTACAATATTTCTCGGCCTTCGGTCCAAACGCGCTGTGCAGCTAGGTCATAACTCCCGTTTTCCACCACGGATTTCCTGAAAAGCAAATGCAATCAAGATTAGACTGTCCCAATAGTGCTCCCAGACCCCAAAACTCACCCACAAACACCCGGAACCCCCCCAAAGAGCACCTGAAAGGCAAGCAAGTCAGCAAAAACACAAAATAAATCCCGCCTCCGATTTGGTCCAAACCACTTTTATCCGGTATTAGAGCTTCCCAGCAATGGCCCCGGAGCTGTCAACCCAGGAGAAAACTAGTAGAAGACCCCCAAACAGCCAAAAAGCAAAAGTACAAAAATGTGGACTTAGTAATTTTCTTGCCAATTTCCAAAAATCACTCCGTGCGCGCTCTGCAGCTAGGCCCTAACTCCCCTCTGCCACCATGGATTTGCTTCAAACCTCTTACAAACTAAAGTTTCCGTAGCCAGCAGTGCTCCCAGACCCCGAAACCCACCCACAAACACCAGGAAGCCCCCCAAACAGGCCCCCAAAAACGCTACATTGAGCAAAATGTCAGAAATAGCAAAAAAAATTCTGCATGGATTTTGTCCAAACCACTTCTATCGGTATTAGACCTTCCCAGGAATGCCCCAAGACCCGCCAACCCACCCGCCAAAAAGCACAACACCCCCAAACAGCCAAAATGGAAAATCTCATACTTACAATATTTCTCGGCCTTCGGTCCAAACGCGCTGTGCAGCTAGGTCATAACTCCCGTTTTCCACCACGGATTTCCTGAAAAGTAAATACATTCAAAATTTAGACTGTCCCAGCAGTGCTCCCAGACCCCAAAACTCACCCACAAACACCCGGAACCCCCCCAAAGAGCACCTGAAATGCAAGCAAGTCAGCAAATACGCAAAAACAATTCCGCCTCCGATTTGGTTCAAACCACTTTTATCCGGTATTAGAGCTTCCCAGAAATGGCCCCAAAGCCGTCAACCCAGGAGAAAACTAGTAGAAGACCCCCAAACAGCCAAAAAGCAAAAGTACAAAAATGTGGACTTAGTCATTTTCTTGCCAATTTCCAAAATCACTCGGCGAGCGCTCTGCAGCTAGGCCCTAACTCCCCTCTGCCAGCATGGATTTGCTTCAAACCTCTTTCAAACTAAAGTATCCATAGCCAGCAGTGCTCCCAGACCCCGAAAGCCACCCACAAACACCAGGAAGCCCCCCAAACAGGCCCCCGAAAACGCTACATTGAGCAAAATGTCAGAAATAGCAAAAAAAAATTCTGCATGGATTTTGTCCAAACCACTTCTATCCGGTATTAGACCTTCCCAGGAATGACCCAAGACCCGCCAACCCACCCGCCAAAAAGCACAACACCCCCAAACAGCCAAAAAGGAAAATCTCATACTTAAATATTTCTCGGCCTTCAGTCCAAACGCGCTGTGCAGCTAGGTCATATTCCCGTTTTCCACAACGGATTTCCTGAAAAGCAAATGCAATCAAGATTAGACTGTCCCAGCAGTGCTCCCAGACCCCAAAACTCACCCACAAACACCCGGAACCCCCCCAAAGAGCACCTGAAAGGCAAGCAAGTCAGCAAATACGCAAAAAAAATTCCGCCTCCGATTTGGTCCAAATCACTTTTATCCGGTATTAGAGCTTCCCAGCAATGGCCCCAGAGCCGTCAACTCACCCGCAAAGAAGTAGAACACCCCCACAAGTGCTGAGTCTTTCTTCATTGGGCATAATCCAGCCCTCTGCTTTGAGGGAAATAGGAGCCTGGAGGAGGAGGATAGAGGAGCATGTTCTTCTGAACTTGTGAACCTGAGGAATGCAGACTGCGGCACCTTCAAATAAATAAGCAAACAATTGAAGACAGTTCTGCTGATGGGCTTGTTTTTGTGATTAGGTGATTAAAGTTTGAATTATATTAACTGTACACAACAAAGAAAGACAGACACACAGGAATAAAAGTGAATAAGGACGAAAAAGAAAGTTATTGATTCATTGTCTCATTTTCAGGGCTCGGTGTCAGGGAATAAGAATAAGGCTTCGTCATCATACTCTGCGAATTCAGGCAGGGTGAGCTCAGTGTCACCTAACAGAGAAGAAATTCCCTCATCTACGTTGCAGTCCACCTCGTCTTCATCCGGCGTGCTTTCTCGTACTTTGTAATCTGGTGGTATGAGGTGCTGATTCATCTTGATCATTGTTAACCTCTCCACATTTTTGGGCGAGAGGCGGCTCCGTTTGGGAGTTACAATGCCACCAGCAGCACTGAAAACACTTTCAGAAGACACGCTTGCGAGTGGGCAAGACAAGTGGTTTAAAGCCAGGTTGGAGAGCTGTGGCCACAATTCTTTTTTTCCCATGCCAATACGCCAATGGGTCAGCATTAACATAGACCTCTGTTGAGTCATTCAGATAGTCCTGCACCATCGACTCAAGGTCCTCCAAGGTTCCTCCACTTTGCTTAGCTGTTGCTGTGACCTTTTGAGAACCAAACCCAAGCAGAGTTAGCCAATCCTCTTCAGCATCCAATGTTACTGTTGTGTAAATAAATTGATACTTGTATAGCGCACTACTCACCCGCAAGGGTCTCAAGGCGCTTGTACGAATAACGCTGTGGAACGGCTCCTGTCTTTCCCTGTGAGGCGTCCACTTCTGGGCACCCCCAAGGTGGAGGCCAGGCATCCTTAGCGTTGTGGGGGCCGTTGTGGAGATTAAGCAAGCTATTGCCCAGAGTTGCAGAGTGGGACTCCATGATTATATAGGCACTGAGGGGAGCATTATCAGGTCCGTGGAATTTTGAGCCCAAGACCCGCCGAGGCAGGGAATTGAACGCTGGTCCCAGGCTAGACCTCTGCATCAGGGTCTGTCGCTCTAATCATTGAGCCACACTTCTCTTCTGGTGCAGATGATCCGGTTGCCGGTGTCTTTAACGGCTGAGAGGTCACTTGTGCCACAGCCACAGGTGCAGAAGTGGATTGTTTTGACTGGGGATGGCCTGCTGATGCTGATGCTGATGTACTGCCTTTTCCTTGAATGAGCTGCCGTTCTCTTTCAAACCTCTTTGCTGACAAGGCTAGCCAACGTTTGTACTTTGTAACATCTTCATCAGCAAAAGGAAAAAATGCTCGGCCTGCCAGCGCCTTTTTGTAGCGTGGATCCAGAATAGTAGCACAAATGTAATGCTGTTCTGAGTGGATCATTTTAAGACGTTCATCACCTTGTAGGCGCTCTAATAATTTCTCCGCCAAAACAAAAGGGTCTTGGCTTTTTTCATCTTTTTGAAACACAGAAGACACCGCCTTCAGTTGGTACTCCAGTATGTACAACAATGGGATAGCTTTTCCCAAATTACAGTCCTCCTTGCTGACTGCACGCGTGAAGACCTCAAAAGGACGAAGCATGTCTGTCAGGCTTTTAACTATTTCCCATTGCGCCGCATCCATCCTCAGGTCCTTCTGAGCTGTACCCTGTTTTAAGAAATAGTGATTGAGTACCGTATACTGCTCATACAGACGCTCAAGCATGTAGAAGGTTGAGTTCCAACGTGTTACCACCTCCTGGATGAGTGCTTTCACTGGCATTCGACCTTCATGTAGCAGGCTCCTCAGATGCTTCCGGGCCTTAAAAGAATGGCTGAAATGGTTGCACATTTTTCGGCAGGTGTCCACTACCTCGCACTCTGGACTGTCTTTATCACTCGAGAATTTTTTAACAACCAGGTTTATACAGTGCGCCAAACACGGCACTCTGAAATAGTTACCCAGCTCCATGGCCTTAACTACATTGGCGCCATTCTCCGTGGAAACATAACCAATCTGGCGTTTTTTTGGGGACAGCCAGTGAAGGACCTTTGTGTTAAACTCATCCAAAATGTTTTGTGCTGTGTGACGTTTCTCCAAGCCAAACATGGCTAGTGTTGCATGTTTCCGAGCAGCTTAAAAAACTTGGTCCGGGTCAACACCTGCGTTTAGCTATGCTTTAACCCCTGAAAAAGAGACCCAGTGTGCAGTGATGCACATGTAATCAGCGCCTGCGCCACTGGTCCACATGTCTGTTGTCAGATGTATAGTGTGAACAGCACTCTTCTGCAAAGCTGCCCCAATCACCTCCAGCACATCTTAATGTAGTGCTGGAACCGCAACTCTGGCAAAATAGAACCGGCTTGGAACCTTCCATTTAGGGCAGAGCGCTGCCACTAATTCTAGAAAACCAACCCCTTCTACAAAAGAAAAAGGGAGAAGGTCCAGAGCTAGCATTTTAGCCAGCTTAGTGTTATACAGACGCGTCAGTGGGTGGTTGCGTTCATATGGCGCTTCTGTAAACAACATGTTTCTAATGTTGCCCTGGACCAAGCATTTACGGGATGATCATGATTTCTTCGACCCAGTTACGCTCGCTGATGAACTTTTTCGCATTGGTGTCTCACTCTCTCCCACACTCTTAGTGTGGCTCACATGGGGTGTGCTGCTGACAGGGGTATTGGGTGTAAGTGAAGTGTTTGACATGTCTTTTTCCTCCTCGTCATCATCAGATGAAACATCAACGTTTTCTTGACGTGCAATTCGGGCTCCCTTGATCGCCTCTAGGTGCGCAAACCATTGGACAGCATGCTGTCTCTTAAGATGAACTCTCTGGCCTCCGGTACCATAGTTGGTACCAAACTTACCACGACTAACTGCAAGCTTACAAATGCTACAAATGGCGAAGTTTTCCCTTTTTGGGCAAACACTAAAGAAGTCCCAAGCTTGGGACTTGAATTGTCTGTGGGGGCCAGAGGAGGCGGCGATACTGGTGGTGGTGGTCGTGTTGCTAATGCCAGATGAAGTGGAGGATGTGGATTGCCGAACTTTAGTACGTTGTGCACTTTCACCACCACTAATTGAGGTCGAGGTGGATGGAGGTCCCTTCTGGTGAGGAAGAAATATGGAAGCGGTACGTGTTGGTGTACTAGTTAACTCCAATGATTGTTGTGTTTCCATTGCCTCCTCGTCGACATCATCATCACGCTCAGCAGCTTCTCGGGCTAGGGTCAAAATGTCTGTTTGCTGCATGCCCGCTGGGGCTGCAGTGACCTTTATGATGACTGGGTCGTCGTTGTGAGAGCCTTCATCAGCAGCAGTATCCGCCACTTCTTGTTGAGCCTCATCACACTCCATAACTATGAGACTTTGGACGACCTTCCTTTTACGCTTAAGTACCTTTGTCAGATCATGGTGTGCCTCACTCTCAGACGGCAGTGGTGCTGGTTCCCAATTGGGATCCGTATCATCAGAAGGAGGTGGGCTTGAAGAAGATGTAGACACCAACCTTGATCTTTTCCTTGCTAGGGATGTGGAAGACAATGAATGATCATCAGGAGGAGTGGCTTCCTCAAATGATACCTCGGCTTGATTGTCGATTTCCTGATGTGCCCCTACTTCGGGAGGAACAACTATTGTGGGCACTTGTGACCCTCCATGCACCTCTGCTTGCGCATCTCCTTGCGCTGCCTCTCCTTCCACATGTACTTGGGCTTGTACTTGCACATGTGGTTGTTGTTGCGGCTGTGGTTGTTAAACACTCGTCAGATGAGTTACAACAACCTGTGTTGATTCAGGGACATTGCTGCTACTTTCTTGCGATGAGCCAACATCACTGGTCGATGGTGATTGAACAACTAGACTAAGTGCCTCTGCAGCACTCAAGGGCTTGGACTTAAGTTGGCGTGGTGGTGGTGGTGGCACTGAGCCCAATGGAGCGGGGGTGCTGCTCCCAGCTTGGTCCCCAGCAGATCCCGCTGCTGCTGCAGGCGTACTTTTTTTTTTACTCCCAAAAAATGTGGCGGGCGGCACACCAGTCTCCTTGGTAACTTGATTCTTCTGCTCCTTACAGGCAACTTTCTTGCTAGAGGAGCTACGGGGAACTTTTTTTGGGGCCATCTTCTTCAGAGCAGGTCAGAACAGCAGGCCGCAGTTGCACGAATTGCAGAGTTGTCTGTGGCCAGAAGTGAGGTCGCGTGACGTTATGCTGCACACACACACCGCTGCAGGACTTCTTCCCGGCTTTGGTGGTTCTCTTGAGTCTTGTGCACCTAAAAGCAATGGAAGACAGAGAAACATGAGTTCAGTTATACACCCCCAAAAAATCGAAAAACACAGAAAAATCAGCACAATCTCATGCCATCCATGATGTTTAAATTCAAGACACCCCACAGAAAGACTAGGCACGTGCACCACTCACTAACCCTGGTGAAAAGGCCACAACAACAGCCCAAAAAAACAAAAATCACAGAACAATCAGCACAATCCCAAGCCCGCCATGATGTTTAAATTCAAGACACCCCACAGAAAGACTAGGCACATGCACTACTCACTACCCCTGGTGAAAAGGCCACAACAACAGCCCAAAAAAACGAAAATCACAGAAAAATCAGCACAATCCCAAGCCCTCCATTGAGGTTTAAATTCAGGACACCCCACAGAAAGACTAGGCTCATGCACCTCTCACTACCCCTGGTGAAATGGCCACAACAACAGCCCCAAAAAAACGAAAATCACAGAAAAATCAGCACAATCCCAAGCCCTCCATGATGTTTAAATTCAAGACACCCCACAGAAAGACTAGGCCTATGCACCACTCACTACCCCTGGGCATAAAGGTTGAAAACTAGGCAAAATGGTTGCAGACCTAAGAACACTGCCTGCATTCAAAATGGCCCCCTCCCAGCACATGGCCAGGGCCTGTAGCAGCACTCAAAATGGCCCCCACCCACATGGCCTGTCCCCATGAACACCCCAAAAAATCAAAAAACACAGAAAAATCAGCACAATCCCATGCCATCCAGGCCCTCCATGATGTTTAAATTCAAGACACCCCACAGAAAGACTAGGCACATGCACAATTCACTACCCCTGGTGAAAAGGCCACAACAACAGCCCAAAAAAATGAAAATCACAGAAAAATCAGCACAATCCCAAGCCCTCCATGATGTTTAAATTCAAGACACCCCACAGAAAGACTAGGCCTATGCACCACTCACTACCCCTGGGCATAAAGGTTGAAAGCTAGGCAAAATGGTTGCAGACCTAAGAACACTGCCTGCATTCAAAATGGCCCCCTGCCTCCCAGCACATGGCCAGAGCCTGCCTGTAGCAGCAGTCAAAATGGCCCCCACCCATATGGCCTGTCCCCATGAACACCCCAAAAAATCGAAAAACTCAGAAAAATCAGCACAATCCCATGCCATCCAGGCCCTCCATGATGTTTAAATTCAAGACACCCCACAGAAAGACTAGGCACATGCACCACTCACTACCCCTGGTGAAAAGGCCACAACAACAGCCCAAAAAAATGAAAATCACAGAAAAATCAGCACAATCCCAAGCCATCCAGGCCCTCCATGATGTTTTTATTAAAGAGACCCCACAGAAAGACTCAGTCCACCCACCACTGAGTACCCCTGGGCAAAAGACCCCAACAACAGCCCAAAAATCGAAAATTACAAAATTGTAGTTGCAGCAACTGTAATGCCCCAAACAAACTTACTTGTGAAATTTCTAATCCAAAAGTGATCCAAAGAAAGTCAAAAAGGCCTCAAATCCAAATATCCAACAGCATCCACAAAAAGTAATCCTTCCAAGTGAAGAATCCGAATGAAAGTGACCAGCACATGAAGAAAGCACTGGGAGGAGCCTGCTGGACAGGAACAGGAAGTTGGAGACTGTGGGGCACTTCCTTCCTCCCACCCCCCCCCAAAAATGGACTCCTTGCAAAAAAAAGTGCAGGCAAATGTCAACTTGAGGAGTTATTCTGATAAAAATCATCATTTTAAGAAGGTTTATGCTGCTTGCTGGTGGATTTCTTGTGCAGAATTCCAAATTTTGTATTTTCGCGAGTGCAAGATTGTTGCTGCCCGCTGCATGTACGGGTTCGCAATTGTGAACTCCCGCGATACGTGATCACGGCGTACTCGCGTTGACAAACTCTCGCTGTGCAAGGTGGCGGGCGCGATGACGTAATCGCGGTCGCCAAACTCCTGCGGGATCTCGCAGCAAGATCTAAAATGGTGCAGCACTCGCAAAATATCGAGAAAAACAACTCGGCAAACGCTGAATGACGGTAAGTGAACGCCGCGCGCCACAAAATTGTATTACCAAGAAAAAAAAATCCGCTGCGTGCGAATTTGCGGATTTTCGGTAAATTCGCGAGCGTTCGCGGATTGCGAATTTACTGAAAATCCGCAAAATCCACGAGCGGAACGGATTTACCGCCCATGCTTAATCCTCGGCCCATCCATCTCTGCCTGGGACAACTCCTGGTGGCCACCTGCTCTGGGCCCCCCACCAAATCCCACAGACCACGCTCGCAACCTGGGCTTCATTCTTGACTCCTCCCTCACGATGGCCAAGCAAGTTAATGCCATTACCTCCTCCTGCTTCAACACTCTCCGCTTGCTCCGTAAGATCTTCCGCTGGATCCCCACTGGAACCAGGAAAACGGTCACCCAGGCCCTCATCACCAGCCGTCTGGACTACGGGAACGCCCTCTACGCTGGGACCCCCGCCAAACTACAGAAAAGACTCCAGCGCATCCAGAACGCCTCAGCACGACTCGTCTTGGACATCCCCGACACAGCCACATCTCCACCCACCTGAGGGACCTGCACTGGATCCCCGTCAGCAAAAGGATCACGTTCAGACTCCTCAGCCACGCACACAAGGCTCTCCACGACTTGGGCCCCGAATACCTCAACAACCGCCTCACGTTCTACACGCCAACCCGCCAGCTCCGCTCCGCCAGCCTCGCCCTCGCTACCATCCCACGGATCCGCAGAACCACTACCGGAGGAAGATCCTTCACCTACCTGGCGGCCAAGACCTGGAACACCCACCCCACCCACCTACGACTCACCCAGGACCCTCTCTCCTTCAGGAAGCAACTCAAGACCTGGCTTTTCGAGCAGTAGCAGCCCCCCCCCAGCGCCTTGAGACCCTAGCGGGTGAGTAACGCGCTTTACAAATACTCTTGATTGATTGATTGATTGATTGATCACAAAAATCATTCTGAATCCAAAAGAACAGGTTTTCATTGTAAGACTGGACACAGTAGTAAGAATCACTCAAAACAAGAGTTGTCACACTAGGATCAGCGTACTCTAATGCAAGCATCAGAGCACGAAGCTCAGCCAATTATGCGGTGCAGTCCCCTAGAGTCTGCGTGTGCACGACTCTGGACTTGAACTCATCATTCACCATGGCACCTACCACAATGGCACAAGCGGAAACGTATGCGTGTTTAGACTCATGTGCAACTTGCGCTGAACCATCAGTGTATATGATGCAATGGAAATCTTCCAAAGGCTGCATAGCCAAAGGCGCAGGATGAACAAATTCATACTGCAAAAACTCCTGAGACTGTAAGGAGGCATCACAAATAAACGTGACATCCGTAGATGTCAATGATGCTGCCCATTGTATCTACCGTGGGTGCAAGGCTTTAGAATTAGGTACACTGGCTTTCGTCACTGCCTCTACAGAGGAAACGTTTTAACACCAACATGTGTTTTCCCTGCGACAGCGCACGCTCCTTTAGAATCGCCATTTGTACTGTTGTAAAGACTTTTTCCACAGAGGAAAACCGTATTTCAGCCGAAGTGTACAAGTGAGACTTGTAAGCAATAGGTACTGTGTCTCCTTTAAGGGTGGGCGTAAAATCCGTTTCGCGGGCGAATTTGCAGATTTTCCGCGATTTCGCAATCCGCGAATCTCGCGAAATCGCGGTAAAATCCGAGAATCAGCGGGGACGAACTTTCAGCCAAACAAGGGTTACAGCAGCAGGTGCAAAAGTTGAACCTAATTTCTTTGTAACCTTTTACAAAAGGGTTACAAACAAATTAACTTCAACTTGGACACCTGCTGCTAATTGCTTCCTGGCGCCTCGTTGCCTACTTGCAACTATTCTCTGACCCTGCTCTTACCCTTGAAGCAGGGTCAGAGAATAGTTACAAGTAGGCAACGAGGCACCTGTCCAAGGAATTAAACCTCATCAGGAAGCACTTACAGATATAAAAAACAGGAAGAAGGGAGAGGATGGCAAATACACCCATTTTGAGTTGTCAGGAGGGGTCAAACTAAAAGAGACCTTTACAGAACAATTTTCACATGCATTTTGCTAAAAATAAAAAGCTGTATGTTCTGTAGGGGCAACTCAGGAATCTGGCCCTTCAGAGATCCGGCCTCTCTTTCTTTCTCTCGTTCTCTCTCTTCCTCTCTCTTTCCCTCTATTTCTCTATCTATCTATCTATCTATCTATCTATCTATCTATCTATCTATCTATCTATCTATCTATCTATCTATCTATCTATCTCTCTCTCCCTCTCCCATAAACGACTGCATGGGTAACTTCGCTATGCAAGCGGCTCGAAGAAGACGCAAAAATCCCCGCGAACACGCAAAAAACCCCGCAAACACGCAAAAAACCCCGCGAATACGCAAAAAAACAAAAATTCGCACAAATTCGAGAATTTTGCGGATGGCAAATTCGCAAATTCACGGATCGCGAATTCGCAAAATTCGCCCATGCTTAGTCTCCTTCATTAAAAGTAAGGTAAGTGAAACCCATCGCCCCAGGGATGATTCTTATCACCAGGTTGGTGTGGCTGTCACGAGTCAGTAAGAATTTAGGGCCATATGTATCAAGCCTTTTACGATTCGTTAAGGCAGAAATTCACAGAATTTTGGCCCTAGCGAATCGCAAACAGCCTGTTTACCGATTTTGAACTTTAGCAAAATAAGGAATCGCAAAAAAATTGCAATTCCTTATTTTGCTTAAGCATTTAAGGAATCGCAATTTTGCGATTCCTTAAATGCTATGTATGAAGCTTTCAGACTTGCAATTTCAGGTTTAGAAATCGCAAATTACCACCAACTTGTAGTTGGTGGTAATTTGCGATTTCTTGTAAATATGCAAAATTGTGCATTTGTGAGGGTGGCATATGGCGCACATGCATGCCCATTGGGCATGTATGTGCGCCATATGCACACACATGTAATTTACAGGGGTGCAGCAGGGTGTCCTTAAGACACCCCTGCACCCTTGCAATAATTCTCAAATTGTGATTAGCAAATTGCGAATTCGCAATTTGAGAATTATTTCGCAATCATTCCTATGGGCCTCCTGGCCCATAGGAATGCATTGGAAATTATTCTTTAATTGCGAATTCGCAATTAAGGAAGATTAAGGAATCGCTAAAAAAAAGCGAATTCCTTCATACATACCATTTTGCGATTCCTAAATAGCTATTCCTTAAAAATCGCTATTTAGGAATCGCAAAACGGAACTATGATACATATGGCCCCAAGATTCTAGAAGATCAGCCTACAAAGATTGCAAAATAGCTGAATGTTCAGGCAGCCAGCAAGATTTGGTATAAGTTGGTTGTATCAAAGCATACAAAGGCTTGATACGCTGGGCATATTCGGGAATGTAGGTGCGCCCGAAGTTTAAAAATCTTTTTCAGAGCTGTAGGAGCGCGCAGTTGTGCGCATTTCTCCAAGAAGTGAGGAGCCAATCCTCGACCTTCATTGTTAAGCTCGTAGCCCAGGAACAACACTGTGTACTCTGCAATGTGAGATTTCGCAAAGTTGAACTTGTAACCAAAGTCCGCAAAGTTACAAATTATGCGGTCAACGCGACACAAATGCCCCCAAAGCTCGTCGTCTGTGAGATATAGGTCATCCACACACGAACACGCATCTGTGTCTATCCTCTCTAAGAGAGAGACAATACGGGCAGCAAACACGCCTGGACTATTTTCGTAGCCCATAGGTAATCGTTTATACTGGTGTAGTTTGCCGCCACAGGTAAAACTGGTCTACTGGGAGTCCGTCCAAATTGTGGGCAAAAAAAAGATTGGATATGTCAAGTGTGGTATTAAACTGTTTTCTCACAAGACCATCCACTAAAACAGAGCTGTGGGTATTCTGTACTGCACAGGTACGGCATTGCGAGTTCAAATGCCGGTAATCCAATACCAAATGGTACGAACCGTCAGGCTTGATCACAGTAAAAAAAGGGTTATTCATCGGTGACACACAAGTTTCAATCACACCTTGATATTCCAATTGTTTAAGGATTTCCGCCACGGAAGCCTTAGCTTCACGTCGGATGGGATATTGAGGTTGAGGCTTTGGCATTGACCATAAAGGAATCTCGTGGTGTGGAGAAAATGTATCCCACCCACATTGTGTACGGTACAAAGCCGGCGCAATAGCCTTAGGCCTTTCTATTGCAAAATTCAGCACATGCTCTTTTGAGACTGTGTGCGCGAAACTAGGGAGGATTACCTCCTCCCCTCTCGGCGCTGCGAGCACAAAAGGTGGGGGCCAGTCAGCCTCCGCTACCAAAATGTCATAGGTAGTCGTAAGATTTTCCCAAAACACCCCTTTGATGGTACGCTGTATGTCACTTTCAATTAAAAGGACTATGTTATAAAGTCTATCAGGGGGAGCTACTCTAGTATCAGCTGTCTCCAAAACAACATATTGGTCAGTCGCTGTCACCTTCAGTAGGGGATGCAGGGCTTCTCGCACTATGATAATCTCCGCCACGCTGTCCAGCAAGGTCAGAGCCCATGTCTGATTCCGAAGCTGTGTTCTCACTATCTGTGGCATATCTCGCTGTTAATGCGGCAACTTTCTTTTTCTGAAACTGGGGTCTTTTCGGTGTTGAATCACCCTGCTTGCCTCTACTGTCTTTCGTGCGGGGCTGGTTGCATCCCTGCTGGCCCCTCGGACCTCTGCCACCTCTCCACCACCGGTCGATGAGGCAGATGACTCCTGAAATGAACGAGGAGAGCGTTGTTCAGAAACCTGAAAACGATCAGGTGATTTTATCGTCGCGCGATCGCGCAAGTCATAAACACGTTCTGTAGACACAGGCAATGGAGCTGCAGGACGAGACTCCTGTTTCTGTTGTTGTTGTTTACCCTGTTTTTGTTTTTTGGGCCAATTTTGCTTTTTAGCCTTGGGCTGTTCATCAGTCTCTAACTTCTGCCCTTGGGGTTGTTTTTTCTCTTTAGTGGAAAATGACTTGACTCCCAAACTATTGAGGCCCACGGTCTTATAAGCTGTCAAAATAATTCTTGGTAACTGTCGGGGTTTGTCGGCATCGGGTACACCCTGCAAAGCATTAGACACCCGAAAGCTCACTGCATTACCCTTGACATTTGCAAGTACGTGATCGGAAACTACGTCAAAACTGCCACATTGGCGCATACCCAATTCTACGGCTGCCTCAGGTCCGTGGTCATCTTGAACACGCTTAACGACCGTTGGAAGGAAAGTCATTGATGGAGGGCCGAAGCACCTCGTATACACTGCCGCAAAGATCTTACCCCATGACTCAAAGTCACCAGTTTCTGGGATCAAGTCTTTAGGCATGCTAATTGTCAGAATCTTGTGTTTTTCACCAGGAGTTGTGTTAGGAAATACTGCTTCCAGCTGGTCAAACTTCTCAGCAAGCCAGATAGGAAAATCATCCTTATTCTGGGGGCGCTTGCCCATCACTGCGTTGACCATCACAGGACTAAGCTACATTCCACCCTGTCCGGCTGGAAACACCGCAACACCTGGGACCCCGCCCGGGAGATTGTGGGTAATGTATTGTAATAATGACCTAATCACGCTAATTGCAACTACATGTAGTTGTCTGATATCAGCAAGGGAACACGCCCCGTGTTGAGGATGAGGTGTAAATCCAGCCAAAACAGGCCAAGTCGCGCATGGAATGGACAAGGGACCTAACCTTGGTGCTATCAAAGAGTGGGGTAGGACGCCATTAAACCAAACTCGGTGATGCCAAGCGTTAATCGGAACTTCCTGTGTCCTATATTGAGCATAGTCCTGCGGCACAGCAGTGGGACTGTACGTGTTGAACACAGTAGTATTTGCGTTCACAGCCGGGAAGGTCACCCACGAGTAAAAAATGTCATATGGGTAAGCCACCTTGGTACTCACTACCATTATTACAGCCATGCCATCCACAGGGACATTATACGTCTGCAAGTGATTGCGCACCGCAATGCGACTATGTTGGGGAATGTCCACCACGGCCATAGCGACACAGAAAGAAGAAGATACGAAGAAAAACTATGTAGCACAACTGGGTAGTAATTTAAGGAAACCGTTTTGAAAGATTCAAGCTTGAAAAGACCTATGTAAGTATAGGTAGGTTTGTCCGACACCACTGTCTTCCGGAAACAATAGCGAAGGGTGTTAAGAACTGATACAAGTACTACTCAAGTGTCAGGTTGGGAGCCATGTAGCAGGGATCCTGCTCTTACACAGAACTGTGCATAGAGACTTGGAACCTCAGTGACTTAAGGTGAGTTTTGGCACACCTCAATTCACTAAGGTTCCAAGTCTCTATTCACAGCTCTGTGGCACTCGAACTAGAACTCTGCGTTTCCACATTATTTCCAATTGTGTTTGTGTTTTCAGATCAGGGGAGGGTGTTATGAAGACCGATGTCTGCCTGCACATATTGCTTTGTTAGCATAACCGCATTAGAAGTTTAAACGTCATTTTGCAACTTTGCCGCTTTTGCACACAACACTACATGTATCTGTTGTTGTAAGTTAACTTGCTTGATTGTCTTTACATGAGAGCGGTCTGCATTCCACATCCCTAGACTTACAAGGCAGCCTCTGTCTGTACAGCTTGTGCTCACAGCGTCAATGTCAACTAACAATGTATGCTGTTGATTCAATGTGATCAGCCCACGTTCTAGACATAACATGCATCCAGCTGCAAGAAGCTGAAATTCGAGTGCCTTTATTATTACACTGCAGCCATGTTTGCAGGCACTTGGAGAAAACCCTTTCCTTCTACAAGAGAGCTGGCTGATCATTTGATGTGATTCATCTAAGCTGATCTTTGAGGTATGGGGTTCCCCGTTGAAACCTAGAGACCTTCTTTTATTATATAACTTAGCTCTGAGCAAGGGAAGGGTGGTACACAAGGGGCTATATGACCTGTTTCCACTATCAGGATAATATGATTTCTCCCTTTGTGATTTATGGAATTGTAACAATGCTGACTGTTTTATTTCTAATCATATGCCTGCTTATGTTAGCCAAATTAATGCATCTTTGAGCACGTAGTTGAAATAAATATTTTAAACTTATTGTGTCTCTGATTACTCAAGTTGTGGACTTGTAAGAGAAATACAAACAAAAGAGTGTTCTTGATTCCCACCATTCCTGAGAGTATTCTAAGTCACTTGTTCTAGGTTGTCTAATAATTGGTAGCTATGCGGTAGGACGGAGAGCAAATGAGACACTGATGCTAGTCGGATAGGGGTTCTGGGTACTGAGGTGAGTTTCTGGTACACCACAAGTCACTGAGGTCCTGGTTTCCTAAGCACAGTTCTGCGCACACACAGAATCCCGGCAACATGCACTCATCTCTCACAGATTATTTTTCACTTAATAGCGCCAATTGAAGAGGCCCAAGAGGCGCAGGTAGCTATGTGTTCAGGTAAGGCTCAGGGCCCCAACAGTCTCCCCTGTGAATTTTATAAAAAAAAGTATCAGTCTCTTCTTGTGGGTCCCTATCTTGCCATGCTTTAGGCTGTGTTTGACTGGTAGTGTCTTCCGGTAGATTGGAGATATGCAAAAATTGTCGTTTTCGAGAAGCTGGGCAGACCCCCTGAACTCCATTCCTCTTATCCTCCGATATCGCTTCTTAATGTTGAATGCAAAGCTGCTTGCCAAGATTATTGCTAACCGCAGAGTCCTGCATAGTCTCAACGTAGTCCACCCAGATCAAGCAGGATTTATGACAAGTCACGCTACGCAGCATAACATTCGACGTGCCCACAATACTGTTGCCTCGGTAGATTGGTTGGGCGAGCTGGCTGCCCTTCTGCTGACGAACATAGATAGGGCGTTCGATTCCTTAAGTTGGACGTATCTGTTTGCGCTGTTGAAACATCCCAATTTGGGCCCTCGTCTACTACGATATATTAAACTCCTATACACTGACGTTACAGCATCGGTTCGAGTGGCAGACTCTATGTCTGATACCTTTGCTATTGGACGTGGCATTCGTCAGGGCTGCCATCTCTATTCCCATACTTATTCTCACTCGCGATGGAGCCTCTTGTGGCATGGGTGCGGATAGACGCTCAGTATCGGGGATTTGAGTGGCCTGGGACGACGTCAGGCCGCATAGCATTGTATGGGGACGACGTGTTATTTTTCCTAACACAGCTGGATCGCTCTGGACCTCAGCTCCTGCGGATCATGCAGGTCTTTGGTGAGACATCAGGTTTATATATGATCCGCTGAAAATCCTTTTTATGGCCTTTGCGTAGTATGGGACAGCTTGGTCTTTGGTACAATGATGTCTGGTAGTGTCTGTTGGCTTTAAATACCTTGGGGTCTTCTTGGCCGAGTCGCATTCTTTGTCTTGGGAGAGGAATCTGGCACCACTGGGGATTCATATCAAGGAACAAACTCACGTTTGGTCCAACCTTCCTCTTTCCCTGCTCGGCAGATCCGCCATCTTTAAGATGATCTCTTTACCAGGTTATTATACCAGCTTCAAAATCATCCCTACTTGGTCTCACCAGCTGGTTCACACAGCTCAATGCTACCCTTCGCCACATTCTTTCGGGGGTGGGGGGGGCTTCCCGGGTTGCATTGAGACCTGTTTCCAGTCAACCTAGTGTGGCGGATTGGCAACGCCGGACATTCAAGCCTATTATGCAGCCTCACACTTACTTATCTTAAATGATTGGTGGACCGGGGATCGGTCGTAGCTTATGGGCACTCAATCTCTAGATTCTGTCTTGTATTTGGGCATGGTCCAGAGGGCGCCGCCCCCAGAGACTGCCACGGTTTTTGGTCTCTGGAGGCGTACCCTTTGGCAACTGGGGTGGTGGGGTAGAATAACGAAGGAGGCTGCCCTCTTGAGCAACGGACTCCTGCCGCAACTGGCAGGCCTTCCTAGCTTTTTGCGATGGGATAGAATAGGTATCTACACTGTTGGGGATGTTCTTCATGGGCACACGCTAAAATCCTTTCAGGAGTTTTAACAAGAATACGCCATGCCTGATTGCAGTTCTATAAATATTTATAGTTCCGTCATGCCTTCGGCCTTACTCAGAATTACAGAAGTCCGTCCCTGAATTTAGTCCCATTGAGGCAGAAGTGTTTATGAGGGACCTGGGGGAACACAAGATTGCAAAAATCTATCGCACGATAGTCACCAATAGCCACACGACACTGCTCCACACGAGGGAGGCTTGGCAGGCTGATCTGGGCCAACTATATGACGAAGATTGGACCGAGGCGCTGGAGTCCCTGCGTGGTGCGGCCATTGCGGCACGCATGAGATACATACAGTTCAAATACCTGTACAGAGTGCACTACACTTGGCAACGGCTGTAGGTGGCGGAACTAATCGCCTCCCCGCTCTGCTTGAGGTGGGGGTGTTTGATGGCACTTTTCTCTACACCGTCTGGTCTTGTACATCCCTTTCGAAATTCTGGCATGGTGTTCTTACCTGTTTGTCATGAGTACTGGGGTGTAATGGCCCTCATACATGTAACCACACTATCCCCAGGAGCTCCTGTGGGAGGGAACTATAAGCGCGGGGTACTAGGAGCAGGCCAGCCTCCTCCATAAAATGTTCAACACAAAATGGGGCCGCTCCCGGAGTAGTGACCTAGGTGCAAATTAAATTTTGAGTGTGGGTATCTTACAAAATGTGAAGGACTGGTCTCACACACCGATTCAGAAAAGGGGGTGTTGATGGACAGAGTATCTGAATTAAACAGAACACTCATACCCAGTCAACAGATCAGGGCTTGATCCATCACCGTTTTTTAGCTCACTGCACCATCCCAGCTCAGAACCTGGCTACATGCAAATTAGTCTGTCCCTGGCCCAGTGCATCATGGGAACAGGGCAGACCAAACTACCAAGCCAATTCTTATACTGGGAAGGAAACAAGCTTCCGGGGACCGGTTTCTGGCATTACAACTGTCTTCTGCCCGGCTTGCTTGAATCCTGATGGTACAATGAGCAAGGGACTCACATCTGAGTATACCCTTCCACGCTTATGATGGACAAAACGATTCAGAAAAGGGGTGGTGATGGACAGAGTATCTGAATTAAACAGAACACTCATACCCAGTCAACAGATCAGGGCTTGATCCATCACCGTTTTTTAGCTCACTGCACCATCCCAGCTCAGAACCTGGCTACATGCAAATTAGTCTGTCCCTGGCCCAGTGTATCATGGGAACAGGGCAGACCAAACTACCAAGCCAATTCTTATACTGGGAAGGAAACAAGCTTCCGGAGACCGGTTTCTGGCATTACAGCCGTCTTCCGCCCGGCTTGCTTGAATCCTGATGGTGCAATGAGCAAGGGACTCACATCCGAGTATACCCTTCCACGCTTATGGTGGACAAAACGATTCAGAAAAGGGGGTGGTGATGGACAGAGTATCTGAATTAAACAGAACACTCATACCCAGTCAACAGATCAGGGCTTGATCCATCGACCTATTCTTCCTTCCGGGCGCCGCGGAAGGACGAATAGGTCCAAGGAGGAACCAGACTGCAACACTCGGTCTCTTTCTCTGCCAGGCGACCCATGAAGCTTTTTACAAGACAAAACTGACCAAGCTTGAGGGAATCCCCCTCTAACAGTTATAGCGCCCTAGTGTGCGCTTCACTTAGCCTAAAGATAACACAACCACTATAATTTAATTTTTATTATTTAACCTGCACGTTTTGCACATATTAAAACGGTCCTGAGGAAAGCCAGTATAAAATCTATAAGGCACTGGCTGAAACATGTAGACCATACAAGACGCTGGAGGTCATAATTAGCACTCCAATTAATGTCTACTTGCCTTTTATCCGCTAACAGAGGCCCAGTTCATTAAAATATTTTACCCTCTGGTACTGGGACCGGCTGTATAGATTTTAAACTTCACCCTTCTCACCCAACTCACTGCACACTCAGCAACATACCAGCTCCGCAGTCACCTGGCGTTGAAGCACACCCGGGGCACATTCGGTGCCACTGCGGTGGGCCCGATGATGAAGCATGCCACCGACTAGGTCGGCGGGTGAGGGCTTTATAAAGAAAATAACGTTTCTCCTTATTTCACAAGTTTTTACTATGCCATCTTCCAAAAGGACTTGGCCTTGGGGCTCTTCCCAGAGAGTTTGAAAGGTGAGATAATCATGTCGATTTATAAGACGAATGATGCCACATTGCCCAAACATTGCTGCCTAATTAGCCGACTTGATGTGAGGGATAAAGGTTGCTCCAGAGTATTGCTAGCCTTAATAAAGACCTGGGTGGAAGAAAACAATTTAATACCAGTCGAACAAGGTGGTTTTTTTTTTTTTTTTTTTAGGAAGGCCACTCAACAATTGATCTTTGGGCAATGGTAAGAAAGTCAATAGATTTTAAGGGTCGATTATTTTGCTGCTTTATTGACTTCTGTGCCTCCTTTGATCTAGTAGACCAAAGGTTATTGTGGGAAATGTCGAGGAGGCTCGGTATTCTATAAGGAGCTCCTCTTACTTTTCTAGGAGCTACATAGCCAGAACTAGGCTCAGGTGATATTAGACACCAGAGGAACCCTGTCAAGAAAAATACAGATTGGGCTCATTATGATGGCGGACGGAAGTGCGACCGCAGCCCTGGAGTAAGCGGAAAATGCAGTTTCCGTGTCCGCCTGCCGCGGTCACTCCGTCCGCCATATCAGGATAGGAAAGAGTGTCAAAATTCCGTCCGCGACGGAAGAGTACACACCGCCGCCCTACTACACCCGACCCAGCGGCTGACGTAACCAATCCAGAGACACCGCCGTATGGACTGACGTCAACGACCGCCCCCCAAATCAAGATGGCGGAAAACACACATAAAACCGCTGCAGAAAAACAACCTGCCTGAACACGGCGGATTCCCCACAGCGAAGATACCATACATAGCAGAGATACCCACCACAAGCTGCTCGCCGTCATGGACCCAGCGCTACACGCTTTTCCGATACTCTTCGCGATCCACCACCTGCAAGTTATGGCCCACTATCGACGACGACGCAGGTACGCTACACACCATTCGCTGTCTGAAGGGGAGTACCTGCCAGGGTCATGACGTTGGGAGGGGGAGTGTCATGTTTGATAAAGCACATCTCTTCGCAAATACTAATCCACAACTGGAGTACACAAGCAGGAATGACAACGACAAACCACGACACATGATTGACTTGCTTTATTACACATAATTGGGGTATAATCACAGAGTATGCAAGAGCATGGGCATTGTGGGCACCAGAGCAGGTACATCAGAGGCAGCACATGAGAGGGCAGACTGCAGTATCAGAACACCAACAGGGCCTTGTGGCCAACACAGCAGGTACATCAAGTGCATCAACAGTCCATGGCATCGAACAGGTACATCAGAGGCAGCACATGAGAGGGGCTAAGTGCATCAACAGTCCATGGCATCGAACAGGTACATCAGAGGCAGCACAGGAGAGGGCAGACTGCAGTATCAGAACACCAACAGGGCCTTGTGGCCAACACAGCAGGTACATCAGAGGCAGCACATGAGAGGGGCTAAGTGCATCAACAGTCCATGGCAGCGAACAGGTACATCAGAGGCAGCACATGAGAGGGGCTAAGTGCATCAACAGTCCATGGCATCGAACAGGTACATCAGAGGCAGCACATGAGAGGGCAGACTGCAGTATCAGAACACCAACAGGGCATTGTGGCCAACACAGCAGGTACATCAGAGGCAGCACATGAGGGGGCTAAGTGCATCAACAGTGCATGGCATCGAACAGGTACATCAGAGGCAGCACATGAGAGGGGCTAAGTGCATCAACAGTCCATGGCATCGAACAGGTACATCAGAGGCAGCACATGAGAGGGCAGACTGCAGTATCAGAACACCAACAGGGCCTTGTGGCCAACACAGCAGGTACATCTGAGGCAGCACATGAGAGGGGCTAAGTGCATCAACAGTCCATGGCAGCGAACAGGTACATCAGAGGCAGCACATGAGAGGGGCTAAGTGCATCAACAGTCCATGGCATCGAACAGGTACATCAGAGGCAGCACATGAGAGGGCAGACTGCAGTATCAGAACACCAACAGGGCATTGTGGCCAACACAGCAGGTACATCAGAGGCAGCACATGAGGGGGCTAAGTGCATCAACAGTGCATGGCATCGAACAGGTACATCAGAGGCAGCACATGAGAGGGGCTAAGTGCATCAACAGTCCATGGCATCGAACAGGTACATCAGAGGCAGCACATGAGAGGGCAGACTGCAGTATCAGAACACCAACAGGGCCTTGTGGCCAACACAGCAGGTACATCTGAGGCAGCACATGAGAGGGCAGACTGCAGTATCAGAACACCAACAGGGCATTGTGGCCAACACAGCAGGTACATCAGAGGCAGCACATGAGGGGGCTAAGTGCATCAACAGTGCATGGCCTCGAACAGGTACATCAGAGGCAGCACATGAGAGGGGCTAAGTGCATCAACAGTCCATGGCATCGAACAGGTACATCAGAGGCAGCACATGAGAGGGCAGACTGCAGTATCAGAACACCAACAGGGCCTTGTGGCCAACACAGCAGGTACATCAGAGGCAGCACATGAGAGGGGCTAAGTGCATCAACAGTCCATGGCATTGAACAGGTACATCAGAGGCAGCACATGAGAGGGGTTAAGTGCATCAACAGTCCATGGCATCGAACAGGTACACCAGAGGCAGCACATGAGAGGGGCTAAGTGCATCAACAGTCCATGGCATTGAACAGGTACATCAGAGGCAGCACATGAGAGGGGCTAAGTGCATCAAAATTCCATGGCATCGAACAGGTACATCAGAGGCAGCACATGAGAGGGCAGACTGTAGTATCAGAACACCAACAGGGCCTTGTGGCCAACACAGCAGGTACATCAGAGGCAGCACATCAGAGGGCAGACTGCAGTATCAGAACACCAACAGGGCCTTTTGGCCAACACAGCAGGTACATCAGAGGCAGCACATGAGAGGGGCTAAGTGCATCAACAGTCCATGGCATCGAACAGGTACATCAGAGGCAGCACATGAGAGGGGCTAAGTGCATCAACAGTGCATGGCATCGAACAGGTACATCAGAGGCAGCACATGAGAGGGGCTAAGTGCATCAACAGTCCATGGCATCGAACAGGTACATCAGAGGCAGCACATGAGAGGGGCTAAGTGCATCAACAGTCCATGGCATCGAACAGGTACATCAGAGGCAGCACATGAGAGGGCAGACTGTAGTATCAGAACACCAACAGGGCCTTGTGGCCAACACAGCAGGTACATCAGAGGCAGCACATGAGAGGGCAGACTGCAGTATCAGAACACCAACAGGGTCTTGTGGCCAACACAGCAGGTACATCAGAGGCAGCACATGAGAGGGGCTAAGTGCATCAACAGTCCATTGCATTGAACAGGTACATCAGAGGCAGCACATGAGAGGGGTTAAGTGCATCAACAGTCCATGGCATCGAACAGGTACACCAGAGGCAGCACATGAGAGGGGCTAAGTGCATCAACAGTCCATGGCATTGAACAGGTACATCAGAGGCAGCACATGAGAGGGGCTAAGTGCATCAAAATTCCATGGCATCGAACAGGTACATCAGAGGCAGCACATGAGAAGGCAGACTGTAGTATCAGAACACCATCAGGGCCTTGTGGCCAACACAGCAGGTACATCAGAGGCAGCACATGAGAGGGCAGACTGCAGTATCAGAACACCAACAGGGCCTTTTGGCCAACACAGCAGGTACATCAGAGGCAGCACATGAGAGGGGCTAAGTGCATCAACAGTCCATGGCATCGAACAGGTACATCAGAGGCAGCACATGAGAGGGGCTAAGTGCATCAACAGTCCATGGCATTGAACAGGTACATCAGAGGCAGCACATGAGAGGGGCTAAGTGCATCAACAGTCCATGGCATCGAACAGGTACATCAGAGGCAGCACATGAGAGGGGCTAAGTGCATCAACAGTCCATGGCATCGAACAGGTACATCAGAGGCAGCACATGAGAGGGCAGACTGTAGTATCAGAACACCAACAGGGCCTTGTGGCCAACACAGCAGGTACATCAGAGGCAGCACATGAGAGGGCAGACTGCAGTATCAGAACACCAACAGGGCCTTGTGGCCAACACAGCAGGTACATCAGAGGCAGCACATGAGAGGGGCTAAGTGCATCAACAGTCCATGGCATCGAACAGGTACATCAGAGGCAGCACATGAGAGGGGCTAAGTGCATCAACAGTGCATGGCATCGAACAGGTACATCAGAGGCAGCACATGAGAGGGGCTAAGTGCATCAACAGTTCATGGCATCGAACAGGTACATCAGAGGCAGCACATGAGAGGGGCTAAGTGCATCAACAGTCCATGGCATCGAACAGGTACATCAGAGGCAGCACATGAGAGGGCAGACTGTAGTATCAGAACACCAACAGGGCCTTGTGGCCAACACAGCAGGTACATCAGAGGCAGCACATGAGAGGGCAGACTGCAGTATCAGAACACCAACAGGGCCTTGTGGCCAACACAGCAGGTACATCAGAGGCAGCACATGAGAGGGGCTAAGTGCATCAACAGTCCATGGCATTGAACAGGTACATCAGAGGCAGCACATGAGAGGGGTTAAGTGCATCAACAGTCCATAGCATCGAACAGGTACACCAGAGGCAGCACTTGAGAGGGGCTAAGTGCATCAACAGTCCATGGCATTGAACAGGTACATCAGAGGCAGCACATGAGAGGGGCTAAGTGCATCAAAATTCCATGGCATCGAACAGGTACATCAGAGGCAGCACATGAGAGGGCAGACTGTAGTATCAGAACACCAACAGGGCCTTGTGGCCAACACAGCAGGTACATCAGAGGCAGCACATGAGAGGGCAGACTGCAGTATCAGAACACCAACAGGGCCTTTTGGCCAACACAGCAGGTACATCAGAGGCAGCACATGAGAGGGGCTAAGTGCATCAACAGTCCACGGCATCGAACAGGTACATCAGAGGCAGCACATGAGAGGGGCTAAGTGCATCAACAGTCCATGGCATTGAACAGGTACATCAGAGGCAGCACATGAGAGGGGCTAAGTGCATCAACAGTCCATGGCATCGAACAGGTACATCAGAGGCAGCACATGAGAGGGGCTAAGTGCATCAACAGTCCATGGCATCGAACAGGTACATCAGAGGCAGCACATGAGAGGGCAGACTGTAGTATCAGAACACCAACAGGGCCTTGTGGCCAACACAGCAGGTACATCAGAGGCAGCACATGAGAGGGCAGACTGCAGTATCAGAACACCAACAGGGCCTTGTGGCCAACACAGCAGGTACATCAGAGGCAGCACATGAGAGGGGCTAAGTGCATCAACAGTCCATGGCATCGAACAGGTACATCAGAGGCAGCACATGAGAGGGCAGACTGTAGTATCAGAACACCAACAGGGCCTTGTGGCCAACACAGCAGGTACATCAGAGGCAGCACATGAGAGGGCAGACTGCAGTATCAGAACACCAACAGGGCCTTGTGGCCAACACAGCAGGTACATCTGAGGCAGCACATGAGAGGGCAGACTGCAGTATCAGAACACCAACAGGGCATTGTGGCCAACACAGCAGGTACATCAGAGGCAGCACATGAGGGGGCTAAGTGCATCAACAGTGCATGGCATCGAACAGGTACATCAGAGGCAGCACATGAGAGGGGCTAAGTGCATCAACAGTCCATGGCATCGAACAGGTACATCAGAGGCAGCACATGAGAGGGCAGACTGCAGTATCAGAACACCAACAGGGCCTTGTGGCCAACACAGCAGGTACATCAGAGGCAGCACATGAGAGGGGCTAAGTGCATCAACAGTCCATGGCATTGAACAGGTACATCAGAGGCAGCACATGAGAGGGGTTAAGTGCATCAACAGTCCATGGCATCGAACAGGTACATCAGAGGCAGCACATGAGAGGGGCTAAGTGCATCAACAGTCCATGGCATCGAACAGGTACATCAGAGGCAGCACATGAGAGGGGCTAAGTGCATCAAAATTCCATGGCATCGAACAGGTACATCAGAGGCAGCACATGAGAGGGCAGACTGTAGTATCAGAACACCAACAGGGCCTTGTGGCCAACACAGCAGGTACATCAGAGGCAGCACATGAGAGGGCAGACTGCAGTATCAGAACACCAACAGGGCCTTTTGGCCAACACAGCAGGTACATCAGAGGCAGCACATGAGAGGGGCTAAGTGCATCAACAGTCCATGGCATCGAACAGGTACATCAGAGGCAGCACATGAGAGGTGCTAAGTGCATCAACAGTCCATGGCATTGTACAGGTACATCAGGGGCAGCACATGAGAGGGGCTAAGTGCATCAACAGTCCATGGCATCGAACAGGTACATCAGAGGCAGCACATGAGAGGGGCTAAGTGCATCAACAGTCCATGGCATCGAACAGGTACATCAGAGGCAGCACATGAGAGGGCAGACTGTAGTATCAGAACACCAACAGGGCCTTGTGGCCAACACAGCAGGTACATCAGAGGCAGCACATGAGAGGGCAGACTGCAGTATCAGAACACCAACAGGGCCTTGTGGCCAACACAGCAGGTACATCAGAGGCAGCACATGAGAGGGGCTAAGTGCATCAACAGTCCATGGCATCGAACAGGTACATCAGAGGCAGCACATGAGAGGGCAGACTGCAGTATCAGAACACCAACATGGCCTTGTGGCCAACACAGCAGGTACATCAGAGGCAGCACATGAGAGGGCAGACTGCAGTATCAGAACACCAACAGGGCATTGTGGCCAACACAGCAGGTACATCAGAGGCAGCACATGAGAGGGGCTAAGTGCATCAACAGTCCATGGCATCGAACAGGTACATCAGAGGCAGCAGATGAGAGGGGCTAAGTGCATCAACAGTCCATGGCATCGAACAGGTACATCAGAGGCAGCACATGAGAGGGGCTAAGTGCATCAACAGTCCATGGCATCGAACAGGTACATCAGAGGCAGCACATGAGAGGGGCTAAGTGCATCAACAGTCCATGGCATCGAACAGGTACATCAGAGGCAGCACGTGAGAGGGCAGACTGTAGTATCAGAACACCAACAGGGCCTTGTGGCCAACACAGCAGGTACATCAGAGGCAGCACATGAGAGGGCAGACTGCAGTATCAGAACACCAACAGGGCCTTGTGGCCAACACAGCAGGTACATCAGAGGCAGCACATGAGAGGGGCTAAGTGCATCAACAGTCCATGGCATCGAACAGGTACATCAGAGGCAGCACATGAGAGGGCAGACTGCAGTATCAGAACACCAACAGGGCCTTGTGGCCAACACAGCAGGTACATCAGAGGCAGCACATGAGAGGGCAGACTGCAGTATCAGAACACCAACAGGGCCTTGTGGCCAACACAGCAGGTACATCAGAGGCAGCACATGAGAGGGGCTAAGTGCATCAACAGTCCATGGCATCGAACAGGTACATCAGAGGCAGCACATGAGAGGGCAGACTGCAGTATCAGAACACCAACAGGGCCGTGTGGCCAACACAGCAGGTACATCAGAGGCAGCACATGAGAGGGGCTAAGTGCATCAACAGTCCATGGCATCGAACAGGTACATCAGAGGCAGCACATGAGAGGGGCTAAGTGCATCAACAGTCCATGGCATTGAACAGGTACATCAGAGGCAGCACATGAGAGGGGCTAAGTGCATCAACAGTCCATGGCATCGAACAGGTACATCAGAGGCAGCACATGAGAGGGGCTAAGTGCATCAACAGTCCATGGCATCGAACAGGTACATCAGAGGCAGCACATGAGAGGGCAGACTGTAGTATCAGAACACCAACAGGGCCTTGTGGCCAACACAGCAGGTACATCAGAGGCAGCACATGAGAGGGCAGACTGCAGTATCAGAACACCAACAGGGTCTTGTGGCCAACACAGCAGGTACATCAGAGGCAGCACATGAGAGGGGCTAAGTGCATCAACAGTCCATTGCATTGAACAGGTACATCAGAGGCAGCACATGAGAGGGGTTAAGTGCATCAACAGTCCATGGCATCGAACAGGTACACCAGAGGCAGCACATGAGAGGGGCTAAGTGCATCAACAGTCCATGGCATTGAACAGGTACATCAGAGGCAGCACATGAGAGGGGCTAAGTGCATCAAAATTCCATGGCATCGAACAGGTACATCAGAGGCAGCACATGAGAAGGCAGACTGTAGTATCAGAACACCATCAGGGCCTTGTGGCCAACACAGCAGGTACATCAGAGGCAGCACATGAGAGGGCAGACTGCAGTATCAGAACACCAACAGGGCCTTTTGGCCAACACAGCAGGTACATCAGAGGCAGCACATGAGAGGGGCTAAGTGCATCAACAGTCCATGGCATCGAACAGGTACATCAGAGGCAGCACATGAGAGGGGCTAAGTGCATCAACAGTCCATGGCATTGAACAGGTACATCAGAGGCAGCACATGAGAGGGGCTAAGTGCATCAACAGTCCATGGCATCGAACAGGTACATCAGAGGCAGCACATGAGAGGGGCTAAGTGCATCAACAGTCCATGGCATCGAACAGGTACATCAGAGGCAGCACATGAGAGGGCAGACTGTAGTATCAGAACACCAACAGGGCCTTGTGGCCAACACAGCAGGTACATCAGAGGCAGCACATGAGAGGGCAGACTGCAGTATCAGAACACCAACAGGGCCTTGTGGCCAACACAGCAGGTACATCAGAGGCAGCACATGAGAGGGGCTAAGTGCATCAACAGTCCATGGCATCGAACAGGTACATCAGAGGCAGCACATGAGAGGGGCTAAGTGCATCAACAGTGCATGGCATCGAACAGGTACATCAGAGGCAGCACATGAGAGGGGCTAAGTGCATCAACAGTTCATGGCATCGAACAGGTACATCAGAGGCAGCACATGAGAGGGGCTAAGTGCATCAACAGTCCATGGCATCGAACAGGTACATCAGAGGCAGCACATGAGAGGGCAGACTGTAGTATCAGAACACCAACAGGGCCTTGTGGCCAACACAGCAGGTACATCAGAGGCAGCACATGAGAGGGCAGACTGCAGTATCAGAACACCAACAGGGCCTTGTGGCCAACACAGCAGGTACATCAGAGGCAGCACATGAGAGGGGCTAAGTGCATCAACAGTCCATGGCATTGAACAGGTACATCAGAGGCAGCACATGAGAGGGGTTAAGTGCATCAACAGTCCATAGCATCGAACAGGTACACCAGAGGCAGCACATGAGAGGGGCTAAGTGCATCAACAGTCCATGGCATTGAACAGGTACATCAGAGGCAGCACATGAGAGGGGCTAAGTGCATCAAAATTCCATGGCATCGAACAGGTACATCAGAGGCAGCACATGAGAGGGCAGACTGTAGTATCAGAACACCAACAGGGCCTTGTGGCCAACACAGCAGGTACATCAGAGGCAGCACATGAGAGGGCAGACTGCAGTATCAGAACACCAACAGGGCCTTTTGGCCAACACAGCAGGTACATCAGAGGCAGCACATGAGAGGGGCTAAGTGCATCAACAGTCCATGGCATCGAACAGGTACATCAGAGGCAGCACATGAGAGGGGCTAAGTGCATCAACAGTCCATGGCATTGAACAGGTACATCAGAGGCAGCACATGAGAGGGGCTAAGTGCATCAACAGTCCATGGCATCGAACAGGTACATCAGAGGCAGCACATGAGAGGGGCTAAGTGCATCAACAGTCCATGGCATCGAACAGGTACATCAGAGGCAGCACATGAGAGGGGCTAAGTGCATCAACAGTCCATGGCATCGAACAGGTACATCAGAGGCAGCACATGAGAGGGCAGACTGTAGTATCAGAACACCAACAGGGCCTTGTGGCCAACACAGCAGGTACATCAGAGGCAGCACATGAGAGGGCAGACTGCAGTATCAGAACACCAACAGGGCCTTGTGGCCAACACAGCAGGTACATCAGAGGCAGCACATGAGAGGGGCTAAGTGCATCAACAGTCCATGGCATCGAACAGGTACATCAGAGGCAGCACATGAGAGGGCAGACTGTAGTATCAGAACACCAACAGGGCCTTGTGGCCAACACAGCAGGTACATCAGAGGCAGCACATGAGAGGGCAGACTGCAGTATCAGAACACCAACAGGGCCTTGTGGCCAACACAGCAGGTACATCTGAGGCAGCACATGAGAGGGCAGACTGCAGTATCAGAACACCAACAGGGCATTGTGGCCAACACAGCAGGTACATCAGAGGCAGCACATGAGGGGGCTAAGTGCATCAACAGTGCATGGCATCGAACAGGTACATCAGAGGCAGCACATGAGAGGGGCTAAGTGCATCAACAGTCCATGGCATCGAACAGGTACATCAGAGGCAGCACATGAGAGGGCAGACTGCAGTATCAGAACACCAACAGGGCCTTGTGGCCAACACAGCAGGTACATCAGAGGCAGCACATGAGAGGGGCTAAGTGCATCAACAGTCCATGGCATTGAACAGGTACATCAGAGGCAGCACATGAGAGGGGTTAAGTGCATCAACAGTCCATGGCATCGAACAGGTACATCAGAGGCAGCACATGAGAGGGGCTAAGTGCATCAACAGTCCATGGCATCGAACAGGTACATCAGAGGCAGCACATGAGAGGGGCTAAGTGCATCAAAATTCCATGGCATCGAACAGGTACATCAGAGGCAGCACATGAGAGGGCAGACTGTAGTATCAGAACACCAACAGGGCCTTGTGGCCAACACAGCAGGTACATCAGAGGCAGCACATGAGAGGGCAGACTGCAGTATCAGAACACCAACAGGGCCTTTTGGCCAACACAGCAGGTACATCAGAGGCAGCACATGAGAGGGGCTAAGTGCATCAACAGTCCATGGCATCGAACAGGTACATCAGAGGCAGCACATGAGAGGTGCTAAGTGCATCAACAGTCCATGGCATTGTACAGGTACATCAGGGGCAGCACATGAGAGGGGCTAAGTGCATCAACAGTCCATGGCATCGAACAGGTACATCAGAGGCAGCACATGAGAGGGGCTAAGTGCATCAACAGTCCATGGCATCGAACAGGTACATCAGAGGCAGCACATGAGAGGGCAGACTGTAGTATCAGAACACCAACAGGGCCTTGTGGCCAACACAGCAGGTACATCAGAGGCAGCACATGAGAGGGCAGACTGCAGTATCAGAACACCAACAGGGCCTTGTGGCCAACACAGCAGGTACATCAGAGGCAGCACATGAGAGGGGCTAAGTGCATCAACAGTCCATGGCATCGAACAGGTACATCAGAGGCAGCACATGAGAGGGCAGACTGCAGTATCAGAACACCAACATGGCCTTGTGGCCAACACAGCAGGTACATCAGAGGCAGCACATGAGAGGGCAGACTGCAGTATCAGAACACCAACAGGGCATTGTGGCCAACACAGCAGGTACATCAGAGGAAGCACATGAGAGGGGCTAAGTGCATCAACAGTCCATGGCATCGAACAGGTACATCAGAGGCAGCAGATGAGAGGGGCTAAGTGCATCAACAGTCCATGGCATCGAACAGGTACATCAGAGGCAGCACATGAGAGGGGCTAAGTGCATCAACAGTCCATGGCATCGAACAGGTACATCAGAGGCAGCACATGAGAGGGGCTAAGTGCATCAACAGTCCATGGCATCGAACAGGTACATCAGAGGCAGCACGTGAGAGGGCAGACTGTAGTATCAGAACACCAACAGGGCCTTGTGGCCAACACAGCAGGTACATCAGAGGCAGCACATGAGAGGGCAGACTGCAGTATCAGAACACCAACAGGGCCTTGTGGCCAACACAGCAGGTACATCAGAGGCAGCACATGAGAGGGGCTAAGTGCATCAACAGTCCATGGCATCGAACAGGTACATCAGAGGCAGCACATGAGAGGGCAGACTGCAGTATCAGAACACCAACAGGGCCTTGTGGCCAACACAGCAGGTACATCAGAGGCAGCACATGAGAGGGCAGACTGCAGTATCAGAACACCAACAGGGCCTTGTGGCCAACACAGCAGGTACATCAGAGGCAGCACATGAGAGGGGCTAAGTGCATCAACAGTCCATGGCATCGAACAGGTACATCAGAGGCAGCACATGAGAGGGCAGACTGCAGTATCAGAACACCAACAGGGCCGTGTGGCCAACACAGCAGGTACATCAGAGGCAGCACATGAGAGGGCAGACTGCAGTATCAGAACACCAACAGGGCATTGTGGCCAACACAGCAGGTACATCAGAGGCAGCACATGAGAGGGGCTAAGTGCATCAACAGTCCATTGCATCGAACAGGTACATCAGAGGCAGCAGAAGTACGTGGTGCAAGGTACCCGTCCCAAGGACAAGAACAATGCAAATGTGGTTTCCATGGACAATATACACACAAACTCGAAATAGATGTGAGTGAAGGTAAACACACCGCACATCACGGAGCAGGTGGACTGCCTGGAGTACCTGCCCCTGACACACTGGTAGCACCAGAAACTGGAGTGTGAGACACAGCCACAGCTCTAGTGACTGTCACATAGACCCAGACACACTGCCAGCACCAGACATAGGAGTGTGAGACACAGCCACAGCCCTAGTGACTGACACATAAGCCATAGACCCAGACACACTGCCAGCCCCAGAACCAGGAGTGTGACACACAGCCACAGATGTAGTGACTGACACATGAGCCATCGACCCCGACACATTGCCAGCACCAGACATAGGAGTGGGAGACACAGCCACAGCTCTAGTGACTGACACATGAGTCATCGATCCAGACACACTGCCAGCACCAGAAACAGGAGAGGGCACAACTGAGACTGTGCCACTACAGGATGCATGACAGAAAACAACAGACACAGTGCCACTATCTGACAACTGAGAGTGAACCTCTGATGCGCCACTGAGAACACCGGATTGATGAGCCACAGGGCTGTATGGGGCAGGTGGCAGGGTGGCTCTGGGAGCTGGGGATAGCTGTACTGGAGCTACATCGGTGTGGTCAGGTGTCAATGGTGAATCAGGACGCGATGGTTCACCGTCTCAAATGCTGCACTCAGGTCAAGGAGTATGCTGGTTGCTGACCCTCCTGAGTCCATGATCTTTCTGCTTTCCTCTACCACCGCTAGCAGAGTAGTTTCCGTACTTTGTCGTGGGCGAAATCCTGTCTGGGGGGATGAAGCAAACAAAGGGATTCCAGAAAGTTTGAGAGAGTGTGTTTGACAAATTATTCCGCAATTTTGGCAATCCCAGGGAGAAGGGAAATGGGGCGGTAGTTGCCCAGATCCGCTGGATCCAGGCTAGTTGTCTTCAGCAGTGTCTTAACCATTGCCCCTTTCCAATTAGGAGGGACTAGACATGTGGTTAGTGATGCATTGATCACGTCCGCGATGGTAGGGGCAATTATGGGTGCTACCTTTTTCAAGATGTTCATAGAAGCGGGGTCCCTAGGCGAGCCACCTTTCACCATGGAAATCAAGGTCATGAGTGTTTCCTGGGGGAGAGGAGGACTAGACTCCAATAGGTGACTGGTAAGAGGATGGTCTTGATCTACCTGCTCCTTTGCGGGGTCGTATTTGTTGTCAATTTGGGGCAGCAATTTGAGAATGTTTTGAATTTTGGTGTTAAAAAACTTTGCCTGTTTATTGCATCATTGGGCTGAGGTATCGGGGGCAACAGGTGGAACAGGGCTTTTGAGGAGTTTTTTATGATAAGGAAGGTCTCTCTGGGGGAGTTGGCGGGCTGCAGAATTTTTTCCTCATAAAAGGCACCCTCTGCCTTTTTAATTTCTGCTCTGTACTTGCCAACGGCTCTTCTTTAATCGCGCTTCTTGATAGGTGAGAAGTCTTTCCTCCAGCTTCTTTCTTGTACCTTGCAACACTATTTTAGAGTGTGCAGTTCCGAGGAGTACCAGGGAGATTTATAAGGACTATTTTTTTTTTAATCAAAGTTTTTGGAAGGACCAGGTTCAGCGAGTTGTCTATCCAGCTGCAGCAGTCCTTGTTAGCTGCAACTGGACAGGGATCTGATTTAGGTCTGATCTTTTCCAGCTCTTGGGCCCACTTGTCCAGAGGGAGCTTGGACCAGGGCCGGTTCAGGGTCAGTGAAGAATGAGTATAGGGAGTGGAGACCCCAGGGTACCAAGAAAGGGGGATGAGGAAGTGAATGGAGCAAGTAATGGGGATAGGGTAATTTCCTGTAAGGTTCTCCAAGTTAGAAAACACAGGATCGAGGCAGTGTCCTTGGACATGGGTAGCTTGCGAGATTTTTTGTGCCAGCTGATTAGTCGAGAGGTCTCTCGCTAATTTGTGTGCTGAAGCTGCTCCCAAATCGTCAAAGTGCAAGTTAAAATCCCCAAGGAGAATAACATTTGTTGCAGTGCTGGCTAGGATAAGGGCTGCTTCTAGCAAAGCTTTGCAGAAGGTGCCTGCCGCTCCTGGGGCCAGATAGATCAAAATGCCTGTGAGCGAGAGGAGTGGGGAGAATTCTATTGAGAAATGCACATTCTCGCAGTCCAGTAGTGGATTCCCAAGTAGGCGGCAGGTGAGGGGGTTTGTAGAGGATCGCGATCCCCTTGCCCTTGCCTATTGTTCTGTCCACCCTCTGTATCAGATACCCCTGGGGGAGTGTTTGCACAATGTCAGGCTCTGAACTGGAATTGAGCCAGGTTTCTGTGAGGAATAAAACTTCTGGGGTATAGTTTTGTAGCAGCATTGAGATTTCTGTAGTTTGTTTGGGTAGGGATCTGCAGTTCAGTGGAAAGATTTTATAGGAGCCCTTAGATAGAGAGAGTGTGATGATTCGGGGCGAGAATATGAACGGACAATGTGGGCACTTTATTGTTGATGTTTCACACAAAATATGTGATAACAGTTTGCTTGTAGTGCGCTATTTAACTGATGAAGCTGCGCACTCGAGTAGCAATAGTGACCTGAGGGGAAAATGCAGGGGTCCTGGCCCCTTGGCCCGTTCGGGCGCGGACGGGTGCAGATGGGCTTGCCTGAGGCTTGAGCGCATCTTCTGATCGGTGTTGTCAGCAGGCGCTTTAATGCAGCTTTCTCGGATGCCGGTACAGCAAATAGACCGCTGCCCCATGCGTCTAAAGTGCAGCGGAAGTGGTGCACAGGACCCCCCACCCCCAGAGCATTGAATACAGCTCTTACCGGGTGGAGTAGTGCCGCGTAAAATACAGGTAAAAACTGTGCAGTTAAAAACAATGTTGTTTGTTAGTGCAAATAGCAACAGTAAAATATTTTTTTTCAACAACCAGGGAGCAACCTTTAACCACTCTGCCTCTCACGAGTGTTCTGGGTTACTAGTCAGCCGAGAAAACAAAAAGTGAGTTGATCACTTAATATAAGTACTTAGGAATGTTTTTTGATAAATCACTCTCTTGGTCCCCACGTATAAATACTCAAACTGCCAAAACCTATTCAACTATTGGCGGATTGATGAAATACAAACCGAACTATGGAGGGGCCTTGCTCCCTTGTGTATTAGCGCCCCACAATGTAGAGTTCGAGTCACACAATCCCTATAAGGAGTGGAGCTGTGGGCCTGAGCTCCTATAGCAGGAGAAGGTGAAAGGGGGCTATCTATTAAACCTGCCTGCCTTTAAAAGTGCACAATGGTCTCCACTGTTCAGACGTATACAGAAAAAAGGCTGTTATTCCATTGCACTGGTATGCTCAGTTATTGGAGTACATTTTTTACGATCTTATGACCTAAAAATTGCCACGTTGTGCAAAGACAAGATAATAAAAAGTGTATTCAGTTGGGCATCTAAGCTTAGGAAGCATTTGAGGTTAATGCACCTGCCTTGAAGGTTGATTGTTTTACTGTGCCTCAACGATTAGCATGCTCAAAAAAGGAATTTTCTGATTTGTGTAAAAAAAGTGACATTTAGGGGCCGATTAAGATGTCGGGCGGAAAGCCTCCTCGCGACAGTCAGAATCTCCTCAACCGCGCCGGAGCCCTTCTGACCGACTCAGTCGGTTTACATTCTGACCGATCGATTATGATGTTCACAGTCGGAATGTAAACTGAGCGGTCATTCTGAATCAGTCCCGAGCGACTAGTGGAGTATTCATGTCGGTCGGAACCACATCGTACACCACTATGGACAGCATTTCCCCTCTTGGGATTTTGACGTCGATTCCCAACAGCTTTTCTGCGTTGGCCTGTCTGATACAGAAAGGCTGTCAGAAAGTGACTTTGGGGGCCCCTGGCAGGGCTCACTAGGCCTCGCGGCCTACAATTGATATCAAAGAGGGTACCTAAGAGACCCCCCTGTAAAACCCTGCACTGCAGTGTGGGGTGCGTGCGTCAGGGTGCAGGGTTTTCCACAAACACCCGATTTCCCCATAGTAGCCTGTGTTGCGTCTGATTATCGGGCGGAACATGAGCTCCTTTAGGGAACAATGGGACTCTGACCAAACAGTGTTCGGTTGTATCATAATCCAGCGATCTGAACTGCTGACCGCAAGTCTGTCAGTTCCTTCGGTCCCGATTCCAAGTTGGTGTCGGGCAGAGGCTTTATGCCCTACATCGTAATCGGCCCCTAAGTATTTTTGCCTGAAGCACGTTAATTATCTTGGATTCCTGGGAAGCTAATGTTTCTTTCTCATATTTACATGAGCTCACTAATCCACAGATGTGCAATGCAATAATCAAATTTACAAACGGGCTTTACCCACTTTAGGCTCACCGATCAGGAATTTCATAATTTAGGAATTATGAAGATTTGTGTGGATGAAGATTGAGGGGACACTGTGTCTTTTTAGATGATTGTAATATTTTTTCATGCCTTGTATGAAAATATTAAACCCTATTTAAAAAAATATAATATAAGGCGTAGACCGATGGTAAAGAGCTTTTTAACCAAATGCATTCTTTGGACATATCATGTGCCCTGGCAAGACATTTAGGGCCTGATTACAATGTCGGGCGGTCACCTTTGCGGACTTGAGACCGACTGACCTCCGGCTGGCAGTTCCGACACTGCTATTACAATACTCCCATTTGTCTATGGGATCTTGTGCTGAGGCCTTAAACAGGCCGCAGCACAAGCTCTTACAGAGAAATGGGAGTTTCTGTAAATACCTACACCGCATAGCAAGTGCCTGCCACACGGTGCAGGGATTAACAAGGGGCCCCCCAAAGTCGCTTTCAGACAGGCTTTCCATGTTGGAAAGCCCGACATGGAAAGTCAGTGGGAAACCGACATCGTAATCCCGATAGCAAAAATGCCATCATTAAGGTATTATGTGCTGGTTCCGACTGGCTGACAGGCTCCTGGAGCCCATTGGAATCCAGCTGGAAATACAGCCCAGTTTAATTTTTGACAGCCGTCAATGTAATACGGGGGTCAAAAAAGAACCTATGATGTCAGTCGGAAAGTCTCCGACCGATGTCAGTCAGCAGGTCGGAGGCTTTCCGACCAACATCATAATAGGGCCAATAATTATTTTAAAAGAGTGTGTACCTTGATTGTGTTTTATGATGCTTGTACTGATGGATTTTGATAGTTTTAAATATTATTTTATCATTGAAATTTTGTATTGCTGATTTATAGCTTACAGTTCAAATAACATATTATTGACTGATTACCTCACTGATTGACACTTTCCCAGCCAAAACCCCTATATCCCCTGCACTCTGTGCCTAAAACTTATCCTACATTTTTATAAAATGTATTTTACCATTACAATAGTTAATATATTACAATTTAATAACCAGGCATTAGCTTTTTTTTTTTTAAAACAATTTTATTCCTGCCAACATCAACATATGGTCTAGTCGGCCAAAGACTGTTGGACATACAGCATAGTATATCGAAACAGCTGTTTGGTCAGCATCAATATTATCAAAAGCAAAAAAGGAAGAAAAGAGAAGAAAAGATAACATAACCTTACATAATACAACATAGTGTGCTAAGTCCATGCTATAGTCTCCAGCGCTTCCCCCCTGCACCACAGTGTCCCAAATGCTGTTAAATCATACAATAGTACATACACAACCCTCAATGTGGTCCCACATTTGCTGTATCTATTATCTTCCGAATAAGAGGCTCAAGATATAGGCATTGGTAGTCCGCTCAAATCTGACAAATTTTAGGGTGTTTCTGCAGAGATCCCCTGGCTTCACATTTAGGTATTTCCATGCCCATGCAAAAATCTACACCCTTTTTCCATACTCCCAGTAAGGGGGTGGAGTAGCTTTCCATAATCTGGCAATATCTCGTTTCGCCAATGTGATGCTCAAAATCTTGTCATCGATGTGAAGTGGAGCCAGTCTCTGGGACATGGGCAGATCCCAATCCAAGACCTCACAGAGACAAGTCATGACTCCCCTCTAAAACCTAGTGAGTGCATCACATAGCCATATTTTATGTACAAAGGTGCTGTCGCTATTGCTGCAGCGTAAACATATGGGGGAAGCTATGAAGCCTGCCCTCCATAGCTTGTGTCTGGTGATATATACCCGCTGTAGGTATTTGAATTGAATGAGATGCAGTCTAAAGGCGATAGCTCAATCAATCAATCAATTAGGAGTTTGTTAAAGCGCAACTACTCACCCGTAAGGGTCTCAAGGCGCTGGGGGTGGGGGGGGGTGCAGGTTCCATTCCATCAAAGAGGGGGTCTGTCGAAGAGCCAGGTTTTGAGGTTTCTTGCGAAGATGGGGAGCGATGTTGTCTGTCTGAGGTGGAGCGGAAGGGCGTTCCATGCTTTGGCCGCGAGGAAGGAGAAGGAGCGGCCTCCCGATCTGGTCTTTCTGGTGCGGGGGACCACGGCGCAGGAGAGCTGGGCTGATCGTAGGGTCCTTTGGGGTGCGTGGAATTTGAGCCAGCTGTTCAGGTATGCTGGTCCAGTGCCGTGGAGGGCCTTGTGTGCGTGGGTGAGCATCTTAAAGGTGATTCTCGCCTCAACGGGGAGCCAGTGGAGTGTGCGCAGGTGCTGGGAGATGTGGCAGTGTTTTGGCAGGTTGAGGACCAGTCTTGCGGCGGCGTTCTGGATGTTCTGTAGCTTGCGGATGAGGTTTTTGTTTATTCCGGCGTGGAGTGTGTTGCCGTAGTCGAGTCTGCTGGTGACCAGGGCGTGGGTGACTGTCTTTTGGTGTTCGAGGGGGATCCATTTGAAGGTCTTACAAAGGAGGCAGAGGGTGTGGAAGCAGGAAGATGAGACAGAGTTGATCTGGCGGTCCATTTTGAGCTCGGAGTCCAGGATGATTCCCAGGTTGTGTGCGTGGTCTATGGGGGTTGGCGGGTTTCCGAGGGCGGTAGGCCACCAGGTGTCGCTCCAGGCGTCGGGGTTTGGGCCCATGATGAGTACTTCTGTTTAGTTGCTGTTTAGTTGTAGGCAGCTGTTTTTCATCCATTTAGCGACGGCTTCCATGCCTTCTCGAAAGTTGCGTCTGGCGGTGTTGGGCTCGTTGGATAGGGAGAGGATGAGCTGGGTGTCGTCTGCGTATGACACAATGTTGAGTCCGTAGGTTCTGACGATGGGGGCAAGTGGAGCCATGTAGACGTTGAAGAGCATCGGGCTGAGAGAGGAGCCCTGGGGGACTCCGCAGGTGGTAGGTGTGGGGTCTGAGAGGGAAGGGGGGAGTCTGACCCGTTGCGTCCTGCCGGAGAGGAAGGAGCAGATCCAGTCGAGGGCCTTGTCCTGGATTCCTGCGTCGTAGAGTCTGCATATTAGGGTGCGGTGGGAGACTGTGTCGAACGCCGCTGATAGGTCTAGGAGGATGAGGGCTACTGTTTCTCCTTTGTCCAGTAGGGTGCGGATGTCGTCTGTTGTGGCGAGGAGGGTGGTTTCCGTACTGTGTTTTTTTCTGAAGCCGGATTGGGAGGAGTCGAGGATGGTGTGTTCTTTAATGAATGTGGCGAGTTAGCTGTTGATGGCTTTCTCGATGACTTTCGCTGGGAAAGGGAGCAGGGAGATGGGTCTGTAGTTTTTTAGGTCGGTGGGGTCCGCTGAAGGTTTCTTTAGGAGGGGGTTGACCTCAGCGTGTTTCCAGTCGTCGGGGAACGAGGCAGTCGCCAGGGAGCGGTTGATGATGTGGCGGAGCATGGGTGCGATTGTGTCGGCGGCTCTGTGAAGATGTGGTGGGGGCAGGGGTCCGTGGAGGCCCCTGAGTAGATTGACTTCATTGTCTTCAGTGTGTCTTCGGTGGTGAGGGCTGTCCAGTCATCAATCGCTGGTTTCCGGGTGTCGGGAGTAGTTGCTGAGAGTTCAGTGTGTTGGTTGTCTTCGTCGAAGTTGTCGTAGATGCTCTTGATTTTGTGGTGGAAAAAGGTGCTGAGTTTGTCGCAGAGGTCTTGTGAGGGAGGGATGTCGGTAGACTCGCTGGTGGGTTGGGTGAACTCCTTGATGATGCTGAAGAGTTCCTTGCTTTTGTGTGCGTGGGTGGAGATTCTGTCTTCAATCGCTTTTTTCCTCGTTTCTCTGATGAGTTGATGGTGGGCGTTGGTGGCGGCTCGGAAGTTGTTGTGGGCTTCTGCGGATTCGGTGTTTCTCTAGGCCTTTTCGAGGCGGCAGCATGTGCACCTGGACTCTCGAAGTTCGATGGTAAACCATCTGGCTTTCTTGGCACGGGTATTGTTGTTTTTCTTGAGGGGGGCTATGGTGTTGGTGCTGTCCGAGATCCATCTATGCAGGGTTCGGGCTGCAGTGTTGGGGTCGTCGTTTTCCGCGATGGTTGGGGTGGAGTTGTTGAGTGCCGAGGTGAGCTGGTCGTCGGTGATTTTGGTCCAGTTTCTTTGTGGAAGCAGGTGCTGGTGTCTGTGGATGGTGGGTGTTCTGAAGGTGAAGTAGACGCAACGATGGTCGGTCCATGGGAGTTCGGTGGTGTGGCTGAAAGTGATGGAGTTTCCTGTAGTGAAGAGGGGGTCGAGGGTGTGTCCTGCTGAGTGCGTGGGCTCGGTCACGATCTGGCAGAGTCCAATGTTGTGGAGGTTGTCCAGGTGGCATGTGGTGTTGGGGTCCAGTTGATTGTCGAGATGGAAGTTGAGGTCTCCCAGCAGGGTGTAGTTGGTGGATGCGATGGCCTGCGGGGAGATGATATCCGTGACGGAGTTGGCGAAGGGTCCGCGGGGTCCAGGGGGTCGGTAGATGAGGGTTCCTTGGAGGGCGGCGGTGGGGCTGGCCAGTATCTTGAAGTGAAGGTGTTCCATCAGTTCTGTGGACTCGTCAGGGAGTGTGCTCAGGCGGAGGCTGGATTTGTGGACGATGGCGATTCCTCCTCCTGGGTGGGTGGGGCGGTCCTTCCGGGAGATCTTGTATCTTTGGGGGATGGAGATGGCGATGTCCGGTCCCCAGGTGGCGTTGGTCCAGGTCTCAGTGAAGAATGCTACGTCCGGGGTGGTGCTGTCGAGGAGGTCCCAGATTTCTGTGTCGTGTTTGTGGAGGGATCAGACGTTGAGGAGGATGCATTGCAGGGTCTTCAGTTTGGTTGTGTTCTTGTGGGCGGGTTGTGCTGGATCCGTGTTCTTGGTGGTGCTGCAGGTGTGCCGGCAGCGGTGACAGCTGAAGGGTCCATGGGTGTCGGCTGGTGATGCTAGGTTGCAGTTGTTGTTGCAGCCTGGGTTGAGTGCGTGGAGTGCTGCTGGGTCATAGCGTTGGCGGGGCGGTGGTCCAGGGTTCCTGGTGCTGGTCACGGACCGGTCGCGGACGGGCACAGACGTGCTTGCCTTTGACGCACCTTCGGTGCACCAGCGGCGCACCCGCAGCCCACGGCCGCTGCGCGGCCACGCAGTGGCCGCAATTAAGTAGGGGTCGGGGAGGGCTGGACAGCTGGGAGGCGGGAGCGGGGAGAGGAGCTGGATTGGGCTGGTCGCGCTGGGGGGGAGGGGCCACGGGGGCAGCAGCGGCGGGGAAAGGTAAAGGGAGGAGAGAAGGGATGAAGAAAAAAGGGAAAATAAGCAGAAATAAGGCACAAAAGAGCAGAAATGCAGAAAAGGGCAGAAAGGTAAGGTAGAAAAACGAGTGAAAACGAGTGAAGGAGCAGAGGGAGAGAAAGGGAAAAGGGGCAGAAATAAGGCACAAAAGAGCAGAGGTGCAGAAAGGTGAAAGATAGAAAGGGTAGAAAAACGAGTGAAAACGAGTGAAGGAGCAGAGTGAGAGAAAGGAGACAGAGGTTCCCTGGACCACCAGGGATGAGGCGCAGGGAAACCTGCGGGTGGAGGAGGGCTTCAATCACTAACACTCAAGAGTGCAGGGGCAGGGGCACCTCACTTAATGGTGGAGCTGCGAGGGTGGGAGAGCATTTCACTGACAATGAGTCAGTGGTCTTGCTCGCCTGTCCCCGCAGTGGCTGCCATTAAGTAGGGGTCGGGGAGGGCTGGACAGCTGGGAGGCGGGAGCGGGGAGAGGAGCTGGATTGGGCCGGTCACGCTGGGGGGGAGGGGCCGCGGGGGCAGCAGCGGCGGGGAAAGGTAAAGGGAGGAAAGAAGGGATAAAGAAAAAAGGGAAAATAAGCAGAAATAAGGCACAAAAGAGCAGAGATGCAGAAAAGGGCAGAAAGGTGAAAGATGGAAAGGTAGAAAAACGAGTGAAAACGAGTGAAGGAGCAGAGGGAGAGAAAGGGAAAATTGGCAGAAATAAGGCACAAAAGAGCAGAGGTGCAGAAAGGTGAAAGATAGAAAGGGTAGAAAAACGAGTGAAGGAGCAGAGGGAGAGAGAAAGGGAAAATGGGCAGAAATAAGGCACAAAAGAGCAGAGATGCAGAAAGGTGCAGAAAGGTGAAAGATAGAAAGGGTAGAAAAAACGAGTGAAGGAGCAGAGTGAGAGAAAGGAGACAGAGGTCCACTGGACCACCAGGGATGAGGCGCGGGGAAACCTGCGGGTGGAGGAGGGCCTCAATCACTAACACTCAAGAGTGCAGGGGCAGGGGCACCTCATTTAATGGTGGAGCTGCGAGGGTGGGAGAGCAATTTCACTGACAATGAGTCAGTGGTCTTGCTCGCCTGTCCCCGCAGTGGCCGCCATTAAGTAGGGGTCGGGGAGGGCTGGACAGCTGGGAGGCGGGAGCAGGGAGAGGAGCTGGATTGGGCCGGTCGCGCTGGGGGGGGCCACGGGGGCAGCAGCGGCGGGGAAAGGTAAAGGGAGGAAAGAAGGGATAAAGAAAAAAGGGAAAATAAGCAGAAATAAGGCACAAAAGAGCAGAGATGCAGAAAAGGGCAGAAAGGTGAAAGATGGAAAGGTAGAAAAACGAGTGAAAACGAGTGAAGGAGCAGAGGGAGAGAAAGGGAAAATGGTCAGAAATAAGGCAAAAAAGAGCAGAGGTGCAGAAAGTTGAAAGATAGAAAGGGTAGAAAAACGAGTGAAAACGAGTGAAGGAGCAGAAGAAGAGAAAGGGAAAATGGGCAGAAATAAGGCACAAAAGAGCAGAGATGCAGAAAGGTGCAGAAGGGTGAAAGATAGAAAGGGTAGAAAAAACGAGTGAAGGAGCAGAGTGAGAGAAAGGAGACAGAGGTCCACTGGACCACCAGGGATGAGGCGCAGGGAAACCTGCGGGTGGAGGAGGGCCTCAATCACTAACACTCAAGAGTGCAGGGGCAGGGGCACCTCATTTAATGGTGGAGCTGCGAGGGTGGGAGAGCAATTTCACTGACAATGAGTCAGTGGTCTTGCTCGCCTGTCCCCGCAGTGGCCGCCATTAAGTGGGGGTCGGGGAGGGCTGGACAGCTGGGAGGCGGGAGCGGGGAGAGGAGCTGGATTGGGCCGGTCGCGCTGGGGGGGGCCACGGGGGCAGCAGCGGCGGGGAAAGGTAAAGGGAGGAAAGAAGGGATAAAGAAAAAAGGGAAAATAAGCAGAAATAAGGCACAAAAGAGCAGAGATGCAGAAAAGGGCAGAAAGGTGAAAGATAGAAAGGGTAGAAAAACGAGTGAAAACGAGTGAAGGAGCAGAAGAAGAGAAAGGGAAAATGGGCAGAAATAAGGCACAAAAGAGCAGAGATGCAGAAAGGTGCAGAAAGGTGAAAGATAGAAAGGGTAGAAAAACGAGTGAAGGAGCAGAGTGAGAGAAAGGAGACCGAGGTCCACTGGACCACCAGGGATGAGGCGCAGGGAAACCTGCGGGTGGAGGAGGGCCTCAATCACTAACACTCAAGAGTGCAGGGGCAGGGGCACCTCACTTAATGATGGAGCTGCGAGGGTGGGAGAGCAATTTCACTGACAATGATAGCTGCCCAACGTGGGGACTCTAGAGCCTCAGTCCAGTAGACAGACTCCCACTAGCAGAGGTCCTCTTGCCATGTATCTCTCAGGTTATCCAGAATGGTATCGCTACTAGTGACGAGAGATTGGTATATTTTCTTGAATATATGGTTGCCTAGGCCTCCCATAAATACTTTGGCCTCTATAGGGTAAAATTCTGGAAGGGACCTAAATGTGCAATGTATGAGGACAAAGTATGTTGGAATGAGAGATATTTATAGAACTGTGTGCGCTGCATATTGTACTCCCTCTGGAACTCTTGAAAAGATTTAAGGAACTGACCATGCATGACCACCCAGAGCGTAAATATACTGATATCACCCCATCCCCTAAATCTGGTCAGCACTGCCAGCTGAGGCAAGAGACTGTTATGCCACGATAGAGATTCTCCTGTTTGACGGCCCCACCATTCAATTTGTCGCAATGACTATTTCCAAATCCCAAACACCACTCCTGTTGCCGGCAGCAAGGTCCAGAGCACAGGCCCAGCATGTAGGTACTAGGGGTGGGCGGAATTTGGATAGTTGCCCTACGCAAATTATCGCGGAATTGCACTAAATCTCAGCGAGCATGTAGAACTTTCGCGAAGACTCGGACATTGCTTTGCCCGCCCATTCGCGTGGATTTTTGCATGCTCGCAAGGAAATATATCTCTAACTTGCCCATGCGGTCGCTAATGAGCGTGGACATCTTGCTCGCAATGCTTATTTCCTGCTCTGGGTTGAATGACTTGTTCGCAATCGCAAACTCTCAGGGGATAGCGCGTCCGGCTACCAACAATCCAACATCTTGTGGCACACGCAAACGGATAGGAAAACTCATCGGTGAACACAGGGATCTGGTAAGTCGCTACCGCACACGCAAAAACACATTTTTAAAGCGCAAACAGGAAAATACTTCTGCTTTCGCAGCAGATCGCTGGAGTTTCGACATCTCCGCGTTCTCCGCGAAATGCGGAAATGGTACAACTTCACAAGTTCCGCGAGCGGAACGGAATTCTTCACCCAGACCTAGTAGGTACGTGTGCGGAGTCGTGCCACCCATCAACCAGCGTTCCACTGCACATGCCGGGTCACGTCTATCCCCATACCACCTCTTGATCAATACTAGGAGATGGGAAGCTGGATGATGATTGAATGTCTGTGGATGCTATGTCCCCACAGAATGTAGATTGAAAACATGTTCTCAGGGCCACCCGGGCTGAGCTTCCACTCCACAGATATTGACCCAACACCGCATTTATGTGTCGGAACCAGGTGAGCGGTTTCAGGTAGGGTGGATTCTGTAATTGGTAGAGGAGGTGTGAGAGAAATACCATCTGAAAGATGGCAGATCGTCCAAAGAGGGACAGAGGCAGATGTGACCAGGACCACACCTCTTCTTTCATTTGTGTCAATAACAGAGCTTAGTTTCTCTCACACGATGTAGGCTGGGAGGCTGACAGGAGCACGCCCAAATATTTAAGCCCCTCTCTGGCCACACTCAAGTCCTCAGACTACAGGTCCAAATTGCTTGCTACCAGGTGAGGCCATAAGATCGACTTGCGGGCATTCATATATAAGCCAGATGTCTCCACAAATATCTGCCTGATTCGGAGTAGCCCAAGGTCTGTCTTATTTGGGCCTGGAAGAAAAATTAGGACGTCATCAGCATACAGTACTATGCGATCCAAGACTTTCAGCGACCATTCAAATCCCCTGACTAAGGCATCTATTCTAACCCATGACACCAGCGGCTCCATAGCTAACGCAAACAGATATGGGGACAGGGGATAGCATCCCTGTCGGATACCCTGTCCAATGGCATATCTGGGTGAGACTGAGCCCGCCACCAGTACTGAGTCCATGAGATCTGTTTATAATAATTGTATGGATGATAGGAATCTGAGGCCTATATTCAATCAGCGCAGGAGCACAAAAAGATAGATCTAGCTGACCAAATTAAAGGCTTTGTTTATGTCAGCCAGTAGTAGGGCAGGCGGGCCTCCCAAGTGGTCTACTGCTGCTATACCTTTGTAAGCATGGCGAATGTTAGGTGCATGGCTTGACGAGGCATGAATCTAGCTTGGTCTGGATGTACCTAATTGATTATATATGGTAGAATGCCGTTTGCGAGGGCTTTAGTGAGTAGTTTGGCTTCAATATTTAGTAGGGAGATTGGATGGTTTGATGAGTGGCATTCAGGGGGTCGGCCCAGTTTAAGAAAGACTACTAATTTGGCATGTCTCCAGTCTGGTGGGAGTCACCCTGCTTCTAGTGCAGCATGAAGTACTTCAAAATAATGGCACAGAGTTGAGATTGATATATTTCACCGATGATTGGAAACACGCCAAGATCAACTCTCTCCTGAAAAAACCCTCTGTGGACCCGACGGACCTCAAAACTACAGAACGATCTCCTTACTTCTGTACCCCGCGAAGGTCATTGAAAAAGCCCTCAACAGACAGCTCACCTCCTTCATGGAAGAAAACAACATCCTCCACTCCTCCCAATCAGGCTTCAGGAAAAACCACTGCACCAAAACTGCCCTCCTCGCAGAATGCAGTGGGTTAGAATCCAACCCTTCTGCTTGGATCCCACACCGACGACCTGCGGAGTCCCCAAAGGATCCTCCATCAGCCCTACCCTGTTGAACATCTACATGGCCCTTCTCGCACTCATTGTCAGATCCTATGGACTCAACATTGTATCCTACGCAGATGACACTCAACTCATCCTCTCCCTTTCCAACGAACCCAACGTCTCCAAACACAACTTTAAAGAAGGAATGGAAGCAGTTGCCAGATGGATGAAGAACAGCTGCCTAACACTAAATTCGGACAAGACCGAAGTACACATCATGGGCCCACATCGAATGCCTGGAACGACAACTGGTGGCCTCACGCCCTCAGGAACCCACCCACCCCCACGGACCATGCAAGCAAACCTCGAAATCATCCTGGAACCAAACCAAGAATGGACCGCCAAATCAACTGCATGACTTCCCCCTCTTCTCACACCCTCCGTCTCCCGCTAAAGACCTTCAACTGGATTCTCCTCGAACGCAGGAAAACGATAACCCACGCCCTCCGGCGTGCAAGGATTTTCCTCAACACATACTGGAAGGGGACTTCGCCACGTTCCTGAATGAGCACTTATTATGATGCTGATCTGTTGACTTTATCTGATTTGGCCTACCTTATTTGTGCGTGACCGGGCAGTTTATTTTATTTGGATGCACTTTGGAAATTCGACATCTACTAATAGGAGATAGCCCTTTAAATTAATTTTCTAACTCTTACAGAGTGATCCATTCGTCCACTGTACAGGGATATGACTACAAGCTGATTGTTCATAATTATCATGGGTACAATGACCCCATATGTTAAGATGACCATGCATATGCCCTGAAAATGTCCATTGCTTTTGACGAAACGCCTTGGCTGGTCTACTCAACACTGTTTATGATATGTTTATATTAAATTGTAATTAAATAAAAAGGAAACACTGTTGGACATATACTTCTGTACTTTTGTGCTATTGTTCATAAGGTGGTGCACCTATTGCTCTGTTTTTGTTAAAGTTTGTTAATTCTAGTTGAGGACTGCACCGTGACAGTGAGTGCTTAAACAGTGTGCACATGGATTTGGGGTACATCCATTTTTCTATATAATTTGGGGATAGCTGGTTAGGTGCTAGTGTCTGCAGGGTTTCACTGTCAACTATTGCATGGTTCTAGTACATAACTTTAAAACAACTTCTTGGGGTCACAAATCAACAATTCGTCCTTACTAAAACTAAAAGTAGGAATAGTTATTCTTCTGAGACCTGTGGAAACCAGCCAGAATCTCAGAAACAAGATGTTGCTCCCCAGAGCAAGAAACTGATAGAGGGGGATCCTCGAGTAACTGTCAAAGTCAAAGTCAAAGATAGCTTTATTCGATACCATAAAAAGGATCATAAAAGCACAGCATAAAAAACATACAAATTTAAAATTAAATTACAATGCAATACAAAAATGGTTATATTTAGAAAAAATACAAACAAATATCATAAGATATATAGGGACTTAAAACAAGTGCAAAAATAAGGCTTTCTTTGTCCAGATTCGTTTCTCTCAATGAGATACAATTCAGTTATGGTTAAAGTGCGGAGGTATAGTGCAGAAATCATTCAGACCATAGAAGATCTGCATCTTATGATACATTTAAAATTTAGCTACAGCACTTATGGTCATTTCGTCCTGTAACAGAAGAATTTTGAAAAGCGCCGGTCTACACTGTCTCAATCCCCAAAGCTTTAATATTGGGTTTTCCCAATATTAATTTTCAGGCCCCTAGATCCCATGTATTCTGAAAAACCAATTAAAGCCTTCTGGAGGCCTAATTGGGTTCTTGCCATAATGGCCGCATCATCTGCGTAAAGCAGAATGGGAACTGCGGCACCATTAATTTGGGGGAAATCCACAGCCAGTTTTGTTAGATGGTCCGCTACACTGTTGATATAAAGATTAAAAAGAAAGGGGGCAAGGATACAGCCCTGGCGTACACCCTTCATTATTAAAAAAAAATTCGTACATTCACCTTTCTTACCGTGGCGCACCCTTGCCCCTGCCCCTCTGTATAATTCCTTAAAAAAGTTTCGAATATTTACATCAACTCCCAAGGTTTCCAGGGTATCCCATAAAACATCGTGGCTCAGACAGTCAAATGCTGAACTGAGATCAACAAATGTTATGAATAGGTTTCCTTTTTTGTCTGTCTTATATTTTTATATCAACATCGTCAAGTTATGTCCTTGTTCGCTGGTACCCAGACCAGACTTAAAACCATATTGAAATTTAGATAAAATACTCTCATCATTGGCCCATATCTGTAATCTGTTTAAAATAACTCGACCTGCTACTTTCATTAGAGAGTCGAGCAAGGAGATAGGGCGATAACATTTTGGATCGTTTCGATCCCCCTTTTTAGAAATGGGCACTACAATCGCAACCTGCCAGGTGGAAGGAAATCCGCTTATATTATGACTGTTTAACACATTGGTCAGGAGCGATGCCTAGAGAGCAATATTTGCCTTATAAATATCAATAGGATGCCATCTGGGCCTGGGGCTTTACAGTTTGAGCTTTTAGTAACAGCCAATTCTACCTCTGCTAAAGAAAAGACTATATCCAATGGGAAAAAAGATTGGGAGACAGACTCTAGGGTAACGAGCTGATCAGTACTAGAGCTACCCAAGTTGACCAAGTCATTTTTCTTTTAAAGCTCGGCAAAATGATTGACCTAGACAGTCTCCTCAATGACAATCTCCATGATATCACATTTCCTTTCTGCGAAAAAGGGGGCATTTACCATGCTCCAAAAGGCAGTTTTATCCCTTAAGGAGCACGCCTTAAGCAAGGCTCCCCAAGCTATCTCTTTTAGTTCCTTTTTTCATTTCTGCAGAGCTGATTTATAAGTTGCTCTTGCACACTTGATATCTATGGGATTTCTGGGAACGCTCTTTAGAATGTTCTTTAGATGGGAGTGTGCCTTACTGCAGTCGGAATTAAACCATCCCTCGACCTTATGAGGTTCCGTGACAATCGTAATGATGTTTTCGACTCGTTCGAATATGGACGAGTTTGGTATCTATGAACCGCAAATGACGAGTTTAGTGGGTGTACGCGTTTTCGCTACGCTGGCCTGAACCGTTCGTTTTATTCGTGGGTTTCTTCATCTGAACCCACGGGTTCCATTTCAGATACGGCATCCATTTTGTTTCTTGCCCTCAAGTAGCCAGCGAACGGACACTGTCCGCTTCGTGACCCTGGGATTCCCAAGCTCTTGCGGAAGACACGTGTTCCTTTGAGGGTGTCTTTATGACGAGGGGATGACACTGCAAAGGCAGATGGCCCCGCTCGAGGCTCATCTTGCCGTGCCGGTCTATTGTTTCAGCCGTGCATGCATTAGGCACGACTCCTTTGATCCTGCAATCGTGTTTCCGATATTGCCCCCTACACTCTTTTGCTAGCTGTTTCTGTCTTCCTTGCACCTGTTTCTGTCTCTTCCTTAAACTCGTTTACAGCCTGAATGGAATGTACTTAAGGGTGGGATAACGTACTTTTACAGTTGGGAACCGGCGATGTTACTGTACTTATGTTCCGGGCTCCTGAATACATGAAAGCAACCCTTTTGAAGTTTACTGTGGGAACTGATTTGTAACCTTTTGTTCGCCATGTTGTGCTATGACTAAAATCTGTATAAAAGGAGCGATCCACTGTTGCAATTTGAAGCAGTCTCCTAGAACCTACACACGTTGTACTTCTTGCGACTTCTGTATTCCCTGCAGTAAATAAACGCTGATCTTTGACGCTGAAGGAAGTGTCCCGTGTCTCTGTAATTTGTACGCCGGAACAGGTAACCCACAAAGGTTTCAGGTGTTGTCCCCTGGCACCGCTGGGCCTTAGAATAGCCCAGTCCTTCAGTTGGCGCCCAACGTAGGGCGACATCAGCGGTGCCGGTCCAAAGCCCGACGATCGTGAGGAACTTCGTGTGAAATCTCAGAGGGAAGGTGCACCCCGCTTCATCGATCCTGTTGTCGAAATAAGTGGCCCGAAGACTTTTCCCGCGAAGATCCCCGCCTCCTGACGGCTGCGACGGACTGATGCCCTGACTGTCGACCTGTTTTGGCACCTGGCGTAGTCCTTTGTACGGCGAGACGATAGACGGGCCTTCCTGGTGACGCCATTGCTCTCTCAGTTAAGTATTTGTGGGTCGCTCCCAGAGTCCTTGGTTGTTGTTGAAACTTGGTTGTTTGCATGGTTCCATTGCATTTGTGGTTCTTAGTTGTTGGTTCTTAGTTGTTGGGTTTTATTTGACGATTGCAATTGCCAAAAACCGAGGGTCTTGCATTTTTGCGAGGACATCGTAATTCAATAACCCTTGAAGTTTGTAAACTCGGTTAGTGTGCACGATGCCTGGCCGTAGTACTTTGTTTAGTTGCTTTAAATGTTGCGGTGCAGATTCCCGATTGGAGGACTCATGTCTGATACCTCCAGTTGGAACTCCGATATATGAGCTCTATAGTCGCCACGGAGTGGGTCCTATTGTATATAATGATTATTGGATCCGCTACACCAAAGATGATGGTGTCCTTAGTTGGCCACCCCATGGTAGTTTCGAAACTGCAATTTTGGATAATCTCGAAGCCAAATTGTTTAAAATGAAATCTAGGCCGGCCATGTTTGATTCCTTCCGGTTATGGCGCAAGGAGGCCAAGCAGAAAGAAATCAAGCTGATTAAGAAAAATAAGAGGGAAGGTATTGTTACGGTGATGAGAAATGCAGAGCAGTTTCAGCGAGACAAAGAAGAGAAGGAAAAGGAAGGTTTTGCTAGACTGCAACACATGGCGGTGGATAAGTGTTATCCTGTTTTACCATCGAGTTCTGATAAGAAGGGAGACGAAGTGGTAGAGGACCCTTTGTTGTCCTATCTACTGAAATCACCACCTCCATACGCACAGGATACTACAGCTCCTGTGGTTCCTCCTGTTCCTCAACCTGTCGTTCCGGCAGCTGCTGGTCAGCCTGTCGCTGGTATTGTCCTTCCGAATCCTCTTGTTCCTCAAGTTGTCCCTGTTTCCTTACCTGCCCCTCTTCCTACTGCTCCACTGCCTATACCTTCTCAGTCTGTTGTTCCCACTACTTCTGCTCTTTTAACTACTCCTACTGCTCCTACGTTTAGCCCTCATGTCGTTGCTCCTGTACTTCTCTCCTCTTCTCCTTCTGTCCGTAGTCGCATACCTAATGCTGTTGCTAATCTTTACTCTCCTTTTGGACCGATTCTTGGGTACGATGTTTCTGATGTCCCTCAAAGACGAAGTCAAATTCCTGGTGGTAGGGAACGTGATACGTTAATAAACATGGCGCGTCATTGGATTAGGTATCCCACTAAACATACCCCGCGCATGGTTTTTGAGACGTTCTCTCAATTTAATGAGCCCACGCAGAGATTTGTGTTTGAGGAAATGTGCAAATCCCTACGAGAGGTATGGGATACTGATGAGACAGACAATGTACCGTCTGAAATGACTGAACTCCAGAATCAGTTTTCGAACGGTATGATTGTGGGTAGTAATGTTCGACGTGCTGTGTAGCGTCTCCTGTCTTTTCGATCTACAGTATTACCTCGAGCATTGTTTAAGGACGAAACTGAGGAGTGGATGGCAACACCTGGTCAGTATCCCATGCAAGAAGTTCCCCCAGTGTGGATGCCAGGTGATGCTGCTGCATATCCTGCAATTTTGCCACACTTCCAGAGAGTCTGGATACACCTCCCATGGAAGCGATCGGAAGTTTTGCAGGTGAAACAATCTTTGCCTGACCCCCGCAAAAATCCGGCAGGATACTATAAGGAGTTATCCCAACTTGTGGATGCTACTATTATGAACCTTGCCGACATTGACATGTTGTTTGGTAACGTGGTTCCGCAACCGGTTTGGGCGAAAATCCGTCAAGAGAATCACGCAGCTGAGTTAGGCGGTGATTGGGCTGCACTTGTAGCGGCTGACGCATTACAGGTTGGTGGGGCTAAGCCTGAGCAGTTAATTACGGCTCTGCCTCAAAGAATCATTACACTTATGAAGACACTTATGCCAGCAATGAAAGTTAATTGGGATAAACTGTCCGCGTGTAAGCAAAAGAAAGACGAGAGTGTCTCCGATTTCTTTACGAGATTTGAGGAGGCATTCATCGATCATAGTGGTCAGGATATGAGCACTGAGGGAGGTCAGCGATTATTTGTAGATACATTTGTATCGAATTTGTTGCCTGAACTCAGCAATAAGTTGAAAAACTCTGAAAGTTTGTGGGCTGTTTCTACTTCTGCTCAAATATTGGCCACGGCTCAATATTACGAAAATAGGGAGAAGGAGGAAAACGATCGTGCGGATAAGAAAACAAACGATCTTAAAACTAAAGTTCTGTTACAGCAAGCGTATCCTCCGCGCTCGAATCAAAATGACTCTAAGCAGCAAAATAAATCGCAATCACAGTCTTCTAGGTCGCAGTCGCGTAATGATTCCTCCACACCGAGATCTATGCTTGGCTATAATCAATGCGCATACTGTAGAGAGGAGGGCCATTTGAAGTTTAATTGTCCGGTTTTGCGCGACCGAAATAATGGTGGTTCGGCTCGAGGAGGTCGTAGTGGTCCTCAACAGGCTTCACGTGGTAGAGGTCGTGGTGTTACTCAAAATCAGAATGAGCATTCTACTACTTCATCAGATTCAAACAATTGCTTTGATCAGCGTGGTTCATCGTCAGGTAGATCGGCTCAGTATCATGTGGACGACTGTTACGTCGAGCATGATATTGATGATGGTAATTACTAGGACAGCCACAGACAAAGAGAGGGAGTAGTATCAGTTCCGGTTGATCAGAGAGGGCCTTACGTCGCAGTTGCCACATCGGGCGTAGTTGAGCCTTTTCTGTTGGACACTGGTGCAGCGAAAAGTTCCATCACGCATTCGAAACTCCCTGGCGCACCTTTGTCTGGCTTAACGAATGTTTCCGTTGGATTCCCTGGCGCCCCTGTTAGCAATACGGTTTCTAGCCCTTTGCCCCTTACAATTGGGCCTCGTGAGCTGGAAGCTCCTTTGATTTTGACTACTGGTTGTGGTGAGAATCTTTTGGGCCTGGATTTGCCGAAACGGTTATATGCGACCTTGTACTGCTCTCCTTCGGGAGTGGAGCTTACATTGGGTCAGAGAGTGATCTCTCCTATGTATTTGTCAACTGATAAGCTCCCACCGGAATTGAGTTCTCTTCCTAAGTCTTTGTGGGCAACGGGTCCCAATGATGTGGGCCTGCTGGACATATCACCTTATGTTGTCCAATTGAAATCGAATGCGCAATTACCACGTATTCCCCAGTATCGTATCTCCCTCGATGGAGAACGAGCACTGTTAGCGATCATCTATGACTTGATCGAGAAGGATGTTATCGAGGAAACTCAGGGAAATGTGTGTAATAGTCCTGTTCTACCTATTTTGAAGCGAACTGATCCATCCAAGCCTCCTGTGTACCGTTTTGTCATTGATTTACGGGAGGTGAATAAAATTGTGATTCCACAATTTCCTGTGGTGCCTGATATTACGGCTTTACTGACTCTGATTCCGGCCTCTGCCTCTTGGTTCTCAGTGACCGATCTGAAGAATGCTTTCTTTAGCATTCCGATTGCTGAGGGAAGCAGAGATCTATTCGGCTTCTCATTAGGAGGTCGCAGCTTTAGATTTAAACGCGCTCCTCAGGGCTACTGTGAGAGTCCATCGATCTACAGCCAAGCTCTGAAGAGTCAACTTGATGCGTTTGTGTTACCAGCTGGTGCGGCCTTGATTCAGTACGTTGATGACTTGTTAGTGGCTGCTGACACTAAAGAGATCTGCAAAACTGCTACAGTATCGTTGTTACAGCATCTCTGTGACTTACATCACAAGGTGTCACCTTCTAAACTGCAATATTGTTGTCAAGAAGTAACCTATCTAGGTCACTTATTGTCAAAGGAGGGAAGAAGGTTGACCCCAGAACAAATTGCAGCGATCGCTCGAATGACTGTGCCAACAACTCAGAGAGATGTGCGTGCCTTTCTAGGTATCACGTCGTATTGCAGGCAATGGATTCCAAATTTTTCATTGCTAGCGAAGCCATTGGTCGCCCTCACGTGCAAGGATGTTCCGACTCCTTTGCCATGGACTGAAGAGTGTCAGAAAAGTTTTTCTGAATTGCGTGATGCGTTGTGTTCGGCTCCTGTGTTAGGTACTCCTGATTACAGTAAGCCGTTTACACTATACGTTCACGAGAGAGAGGGTTGTGCGTTGAGTGTCTTGACGCAACAATTTGGTGGTAAACAGCGTCCATGTGCATATTTTTCCTCGACCTTGGACCCAGTAGCTAGAGCATTGCCGAGTTGTCTGAGAGCGACAGCGGCAGCTGCGGTGTCCATCCGGCAATCGGCAGGACTGGTCATGGATAATATGCTTACGGTTATGGTTCCGCATGCAGTTGACACTCTCTTGAATCGTACAAAAACTCAACACTTGACGAGCGCAAGGTTGTCCGGTTATGAGTTGACGCTTTTGGCAAGTCATATACAAATAAAGCGCTGTAATGTACTAAACCCGGCGACGTTGTTGCCAACTAATATGGAATCAGATGATGTATCACCACATGATTGCTATTTACGAACTGAGGAAGAAACGAAGGGTCGTGTTGACCTAAAAAACACTCCATTGGCAGATCCTGATGGTACTTTGTATGTGGATGGTTCGTGTTTTAAGTTGCCGAATGGTGATGTGACGACTGCGTATGCTGTGGTGACATTGAGTACAGTTGTGGAAACTGCGAGATTGAGTCAGAATTCCGCACAGGCGGCAGAGTTGATTGCGTTGACGAGAGCGTGTGTTTTGTCTAAAGGAAAGCGAGTGAATGTGTTTACAGATAGTCAGTATGCATTTGGCAATGCACATTGCTTTGGTCGTCTGTGGAGAGAAAGAGTATTTATGACATCGCATGGCACAAAGATCCAACACGGACAGCTCATGAACGATCTTTTAGACGCACTTACATTGCCCAAGCAGGTGGCAATCATTAAATGCAGCGCCGCACCGAAAGGTTACGGATGATGTTGGTCGTGGTAACGCGTTTGCGGATGAGATTGCTAAAGAGACAGCTAAAAATCTTGCAACCCGAATGTACGTTACGAGTTCAGTAAGGTGGCCTGCGGAGACTGGTATGTGTGAGGACACTGTTGAGAGTGTGAAAGCGATTCAGAATGAGGCCACTGAAATTGAAAAGATTGGGCCCGATTCACAGAATGAACTTAAGACTCAATCCTAAACTTACTACTATTTTGGTATTCACAGAATGCACTTACTACTTTTGGCATTCACAGAATGAACTTACTACTTTTGGTATTCACAGAAGTTAGGATTTTGTCTTAAGTCTGTCTTAAGTCTGTCTTAAGTTTGTCTTAAGACAAACTTAAGACAAAATCCTAACTTCTGTGAATACCAAAAGTAGTAAGTTCATTCTGTGAATGCCAAAAGTAGTAAGTGCATTCTGTGAATACCAAAATGGTAGTAAATTTAGGATTGAGTCTTAAGTTCATTCTGTGAATCGGGCCCACTAAGTGGAAAGAGAGCACGGGAAAGTTAGATGCGCACGGATGTTGGATTGATTTGTCGGAGTGTCAGAGGTGGATGTTACCGGATGCATATGTACTAGCCTTTGTGACTATGGCTCACGGCTTGGCACATATTAGCGCGAAAGGTATATGCAAATTGCTGTCCCCTGTATGGAAGAATGATGGTATCGCTAAGTGTGCTGAAAGAGTAGTTAAGAATTGTATGGTATGTATGATGTACAATCCCGGCAAATGCACCCCTACTCCACCTGGCCATTTTGCTCCTCCTACATGTCCCTTTGAGGTTATCCAATTGGACTTCATCCATATGGAGAGATGCAATAACCTGAAGTACGTTTTAGTTGTGGTTTGCGCGTTCTCTAGATGGATTGAGGCCTATCCTCTTAAAGATAATACTGCCCTGTCCACAGCGAAAGTCCTACTGAAGGAATACTTTCCTCGGTATGGAATGCCCCGGATTGTATGGTCAGATAACGGAAGTGAGTTTGTGGGGAGTGTGATGCAGAGTGTGTGTAAGGGCCTTGGAATTCGACAAAAATTCCATAGCGCCAATCATCCCCAGTCAGCGGGTTTAGTTGAAGGGTACAATGGTACTCTGAAACTGAAACTTGCTAAGACTCAGGCTACCACTGGTCTGTCATGGCCTGATGCCTTGCCTCTGGCTCTCTTGTCGACCAGGGCGTCTGTACACTCTCGAGTAGGGCTTAGCCCATATGAAATTGTGTTCGGCCGTCCTGCGAACATTTGGGGAGTCCCGAGGCCTAGGGCCTTTGCTAGTCTTGAGTACCCAATGTTAATTGATTATCTTCATGATCTGACTGCTAAACTGAGGTTAATTCATCAACAGGTCTTTGAAGCTCTGCCGGCACAGACTGAGGGTCCTGGACATCGGCTCCAACCGGGTGACTGGGTGGTCACCCGCAACTTCGGCAGAAAGCGCAATTTGGAGCCGAGATTTGTGGGTCCGTTTCAAGTCCTCCTAGCCACAAGGACTGCAGTTCGTCTGGAAGGCCGGAAGAATTGGGTGCATGCCACCCACACCAAAAAAGTGCCTATCCCTTTGCCAGCAGATTCTTGGGTGAAGACTGGAATAGCCGCAACGGAAACAGAGACCCCAACAAGATTTGTGCCGTTTAGTGATGCTCAACCTGTAGGAGACACTTCATTGCAGTCAGATACATTTGTTGAACCATCAGTATTGGAGAACTCAGGGCTTGAACAGTCATCTGATCGATTGGACGCTGTTGCACAATCTGAACAATTATTTGAAGAACAGACTCGTCCTGGAAGAAGCAGATATTTTCTTCGTTCTCATGACAAAGACTAATAAATGAAAACCCCTTTTTGTTTTTTTCCCCTTTTTTGAATTCATATTATCCCCTTACTGTGTTCTGAACATTATGAACAATTGCATCCTCTATTCATTTTTGAGTTTTTTTCCACGTATGTTTCTTTTCCACAGCTAAGAGATTTGCACTAAAATTGAATGTTTGATTAAAGAAAACCTTACATCCGGTTTGACCGTAGGGCCGTGCGGGTACTTCCTTCTGTTTAGCAGGTTCCTGACACTAGGTCGGTACTTTTGTCGATTCCTGGGAACTCCTGGGAATTGATAATCGCTACTCAGAACGAAGTGCGTCAAGAACGTTGCGGACGGTTTTTAGAGGATGGAATTCTCTAAGTTGTCGGAAGTAGAGAGGATGTTAGCTCAAAGATCTAAACTGCATAGGGTTGTACGAACAAAATGCTTTCTGTTTCAGGTATTCCTGCTGTTTCTGACTGTTTCCATATTATTAGTGGGTGGAGTGTACTTTGGAATACAGTTGTTATTGCCTTCTGCTTTACCTACTCCTTCTTCTGAACCGAAATCTATTCCCACTGTTTCTCCACATTCCTTCCATCCTCTGCCCCAACACGAACAGGTTAGACGTGCGGAATTCATGAACAACTCCTTCGTCCAGCTTCTTCATCAACATCAGTTGGTAATGAACACTACTAACTGTTGGGTGTGTGGGTTAATGCCACATACCATGGATAGGGGTATTCCGTATTTGGTCCTTCCTTATAGTTCCCAGGGGTCAGCTCGAGCATTCCAAACTATGTTTCGTAGCGCACTAGATTCCTACCCCCATTGAGAGCCATGCACTACAGATCATGGTCCCGGCCCGTACCACAAGCCTTTGGCAAGGGCGATTGCTGACTTAGATAGAGATATTTTTGACGCATTGCTCATTCCAGAGGAAGAGGTGCGAGCATACAGGGATCTGAGTGAGGCTGAGTATAGCATGTCAGTGGGTGATAGACAGCTTAAAAGTTCGTCTCTGATCTGGATCGTACCCCATCTCGGTAATTTCTGCTTGAAAGGCCTTGGCCGAAGTCCGCGAGCTCAGCTTGGGAGGAGTGCTTGCACTGAAACGTATGTTTTACCAACGCTCTCTTCCCCTGTTTTTCTGACTACCAAGGGTACATACTTTGTATGTTACGACCGTGCATATACATGGTTGCCCCGTGACTTTTCGGGCACCTGTTATATTGCGAATCTGTTGCCACCGACCTTCACAGTTGCCTCGAACTATCACAAGACTAGAGTTGTGAGAGGTGTTATTAGCGAAGAGGACACTGCCGGTCAAGAAGCAGGAGACTTCTTTAAGGGTTTCCTGCCGTTTTGGGGACCTATGATTAATAGTAGGAACCTGAGACAGTTGACTCGTGTGGTAGAATCAACTGCTAATATAAATGCAAGTGCTCTTGGTAATCTGACAGCAGAGCTTCAGGCGGATAGGCTTATGACGTTGCAAAACCGTATGGTTTTAGTCGTTGTTCTTGCAGATAGAGGTGGTGTATGTAAGGTGATCCATTCGAGTTGCTGCATTTTCATCCCTGATAACGCTCCAACTGTCTATCAAGCTATCTCGAAGTTGCATAAGATCTCCGAGTCCATACACGTGGACGTAGGTGATTGGACGCTACTCGGATGGTTTTGGGGCTTAATGTCGACGTGGGGTTGGAAGATTCTGATGATCATTGGGGTTGTTGTGGCATTTCTGTTCACGTGTTTTCTTTGTGTGCAGTGTGGTCCTGCCTTATGTGGCCTCTGTGCTACGACGTGTATAAGACGGCCATCTGTTACTAAGGAAGCATTGATGGATAGAATAATGTTGCAGCAGCATCTAAATGATCTGATGAATATCGAGATCGATTCTGATACCGACTAGTGCTTGCCTACATGAGGGCAAAAGGAGCGTCTGAGGTTCCGTGACAATCGTAATGATGTTTTCGACTCGTTCGAATATGGACGTGTTTGGTATCTATGAACCGCAAATGACGAGTTTAGTGGGTGTACGCGTTTTCGCTACGCTGGCCTGAACCGTTCGTTTTATTCGTGGGTTTCTTCATCTGAACCCACGGGTTCCATTTCAGATACAGCATCCATTTTGTTTCTTGCCCTCAAGTAGCCAGCGAACGAACACTGTCCGCTTCGTGACCCTGGGATTCCCAAGCTCTTGCGGAAGACACGTGCTCCTTTGAGGGTGTCTTTATGACGAGAGGGATGACACTGCAAAGGCAGATGGCCCCGCTCGAGGCTCATCTTGCCGTGCCGGTCTATTGTTTCAGCCGTGCATGCATTAGGCACGACTCCTTTGATCCTGCAATCGTGTTTCCGATATTGCCCCCTACACTCTTTTGCTAGCTGTTTCTGTCTTCCTTGCACCTGTTTCTGTCTCTTCCTTAAACTCGTTTACAGCCTGAATGGAATGTACTTAAGGGTGGGATAACGTACTTTTACAGTTGGGAACCGGCGATGTTACTGTAATTATGTTCCGGGCTCCTGAATACATGAAAGCAACCCTTTTGAAGTTTACTGTGGGAACTGATTTGTAACCTTTTGTTCGCCATGTTGTGCTATGACTAAAATCTGTATAAAAGGAGCGATCCACTGTTGCAATTTGAAGCAGTCTCCTAGAACCTACACACGTTGTACTTCTTGCGACTTCTGTATTCCCTGCAGTAAATAAACGCTGATCTTTGACGCCGAAGGAAGTGTCCCGTGTCTCTGTAATTTGTACGCCGGAACAGGTAAACCACGAAGGTTTCAGGTGTTGTCCCCTGGCACCGCTGGGCCTTAGAATAGCCCAGTCCTTCACTTAGGGTTACCCCCTCCTCGTATGGTCCCTGTTAACATACTGCTGATCTGAAGGGTGATGTTTCGAAATGCTGCGGTAACCTCTTGGGGATTTATGTTTTCCCCAAGACAAATCATAAAGTCTGTTAAATTATCCGCTACCAGACTTTGGACAAACCCTATGGGATCCACCTTACTCCACTTTATTGAGTACCCATTAGTTCTGTTCAAAGAGATACCGTGCCTGTACAGGTTTTCTATTACATTAGGTTGTTGGCCACAATTTTCCCCCCAGCTAAAAATTGAACGGATAGGGAAATGGTCACTAAGAGCAATGTCCTCAGTTTTGAATTGAAATGATAGCTAGTAGTGATCATGGTATAGTCAATCACTGACTTAATTCCCCTGCCATTAAAAGTTGGTTGAAACTTTTCCTGGGGAATACAGAGCTCATTTACAAAGCTCAAATCTTGCTCAAATAGCAAGTTGTTGAGCACGTTCCGCAGAAAAGAATGCTCAAAATGGGAACATGGATCTCCCTTTAGGTTAACCATACCACATATATTTAGGTTACTGTGGGGACACAGGTGGCAATTAAAGTCTCCTGTCACCATAGTACACCTTTCCTCTTGCTCTGACCCAGTTTCCCCACATAAATCCATATTTAGTTCGTCTAAAACTCGTTTGCAATCAACTCCAGGAATATTGTTGTATAACTAGTAGTAGTAGTAGTAGTAGTAGTAAGTTTATTGTTTGATTAATTAAAATCATTACAAACCCCCCCAATGTCCATAAAAACATAGTAAAAATATAATTACATTTATAAATACACCTAATTTTAACATGGTTCCATAATTGTATAAAAAGGATATTGTTACTTTTCATTAAAAACTTGTAAGGGCCTACAATTTGAAACTTGGGACCTTTTGGAAAAGATGATTGTATTGTATAAGCCCCAGTGTTCCAAATTTTAATGTTCATGCACCACTATTTGCGACCTGCTGCTAGATGCTGGTAAGCGTGCTGTCCGTTCATTAATGTTATTGGTCGGCTGTTGAAAGGTGACATTGATCCTGCTTATTTTGTTTACTCTCCGTCAGCTTGCCGTAAGAGGTTTTTGACCATTGTCATGAATTTGACGCCCCTGCAGACCAAGATAATGGAAGCGCCTTCCAGCTAGCTTATCACTGCTTGTCTGCTTGAACGAATTGTCAAATCATTGAAGATGAATTTTAAATACTGTCTCCTCTGTTCCAGGACTGCTGGACAAGCACATAATAAGTGGGTTACAGATTCTGATTTAAAACCACATAGTCGACAATTTGCGGATTGATAAGGCTTTTTCCAAGTTGGATGCAGGTCTTTTGAGTCATGCAAGCCCGTGCAGAAGTTTGTAAAACTCTTTTTTAACTGCAAGCTGAAGTGAGTGGATAGATAATTTTGGGACCTTAGGGTTCTATATGAGTTGATGACTGTCCACCCATGCCAGCGCTTGGTGATTGCTTTTTTGTCAGCCAGAAAGGATTTCTTTTTTGCTGCGGCGTTTACGGCTTTGCCGAAGCTTACTATATCTTCCCCGTTTTCCCACGCTGTTTGTAGTTCCAGCTCGGTCAAAGCTGTTCTCAAAAAGCTTCCCCATGAGCTCGGTGTTTCTAGGTTCATCTGGTGCTTAATTTCATCCCAGCATATTTTGTTCAGGGTGTCCGGGTTGGAACAGCGGAATTTATGACAAAGTTTGACAAAGCTACTCATTACCCGTAATTTCTTGTGCTGTAAGCCAAATTCCAGCCGAACCTGAGAAGGAGAGGCAGATTTTGGCAGCTCAAAAACAGCCTTGTAAATCCTAGTCTGGAGCTCATTCAATAAGTTTGCATCTTTTCCGCACCAGGTGACTAAACCGTACGATAGACTGGGCTGGATTTGTGCGGCCATGACTTTTAGCAGATGAGTGTAGTTCGGCCGGCAGTCTAGTTTTTTACGCAGTAGTCTGTAAGCATAGATTAGTGATTGGGCTTTAGCTTTTAAAGCCAATTTGTGTTCCTTGTGAGATGTGCCCTGCTCAATTAATATACCAAGATATTTATATGAGCGCTGCTCTTCCACAGTTGTCCCTTTTGCCGACCATTTAAACTTAGTTTTTTTGGGATCCACTAAGCGAACAATTTTTGTTTTTTCTTTGTTTAGCTCCAGTTGTTCCTGATCCAAGTAGGATGCTAAATAGTTTATTGATCTCTGTAAGCCAATAGGAGTTTGGCTCAACAAGACAATGTCATCTGCATATTGTAGGATGGCGACTGACTCGTTGGCCAAGTTCGGAGGGTGACAATCGGCTTTTTCAATATACTGTGCGATATCTGAAAGAAACAAATTAAAGAGGCTGGGAGCTAGAACGCATCCTTGTTTCAATCCTCGCTGCGTAAGAATGATCGGGGTTGTGCTGCACCCGTCGCCCAGCTTTACTCTAGCCCAGGTTTCCGTGTATAGGGCAGTTATGGCGTTCAGCATTTCTCCTGGCAAGCCCCAGGCCTTGAGTTTGTTCCATAGAAGACTCCTGCTCACTCGGTCGAAAGCGGATTTGATGTCCACAAAGCATGCAAAGAGTCGGGATTTCGTTCTTAACGCTTTTTCAGTTAAGAGTAAAAGGGTGGCCAGGTTGGTTGAGGTGCCCATCCCTTGCCTGAAGGCTGTCTGGAACTTGGGGATTATGTTCTTCTCCTCCATCCAATCTTGGAGCTGGGCTAACAGACAAGAAGCATAAAGCTTGGCCTCCACATCAATCAGTGAGATCAGTCTGTAATTGCCCGGCTTACGGTGGTCACCATTTTTTTATATAGGGTGGATAATATTCCCTTTCCTGGAAGCCGGGACTTTGGACTGTATGTAGATCTCTTTGAAGATGGGAGTAAGGTAGGAGGACCAGAAATCTAGGTTGTTCCTAAAGATAGCATTGGGGAGGCCATTTGGACCTGCCGCACCCTTGGACTTGAGTTTTAATTTAAGATATGACCTCTTAGTTTCTTTGCGTTGGTCAAATTATTCGGCTCTTTACTAGCTGCCTCTGGACTTGTTACTCTTCCTCCCAGATAGTACGGGTTGGGAACTGATTGCATTTCCTCTTGAACAGGATGCTGCCCTTCAGGCCGTTCTGCAGGGCCTGATGCTATGTTGCTGTACAGAGTTTTCACATGGTGAACCCACGTTTCTTGACCGATTCCCGCTTCTTGCTGTAATGTTGGGCCAGTTGACAATTTGTTTATTATGCCCCAGAAGTCGCTGCTGTTGGGCTTTTTGCTTGCGGACAATAATTGTGTCCAGATAGCCCCCTTGTACGCTACTTTTGCTCTCCACAGGTTCCTCCTATAATTGATCCTTAATTGGCACAGCTTCCAATTTTTTATTTTTCTTCCTTTGTTTGCTGCTCGTGATTCTTGTCGTACCTCTCTTGCAAGCCCTCTTTTTTGATCTAGCAAGTCATGATTGAACCAGGGCTCTCTTTTGGTCGCCATCCATGAAGTCCAACCTAATGCGGCTGGGAATCTTTGGACTAATAGCTGGGCCAGCTGTTCCCAAGTTTTGATGCAATCGGCTACTGCTTGTGGGCCCTGTTTGCCCAAGTATTCCCGAACTGTCTCCTGAATGGCTTGTGACTCTGCTCCCTGCCATTTTAGTTTTCGGAGGCTGAACTTTTCAGGGTATTGTGCTATGGACTTAATTTTTTGGGCAAGCTTTACTTTGATGGTCATTCTTGCAATAAGGGGCAGATGATTGTTGTATAAGTTGATCAGTCTGATGAGTTGCTTCCCTCCTACTTTGAGAGTACGTGCCTGATAGTACTGGTTATTACTCTTGCTGGAAAACCATTTGGCTGACAGATTAGCAGTATTGGATATAAAAGTGCATAAACCGCCTGAGGACCTACTATTGGACTGCTGCGCTGGGGAAAAGAAAGTATGATACCCATTTAGATGGATCTCAGACTGTACCCAGCATTCCTGGAGACAAATTATGACAAAGTTATCTTTGTATGCTTGGAAAACTGGATCTTTTACTTTGCTGGACAGGCCCGCTATATTCCAGGAGGTCAAAGCCAGCCTGCCCCTGTTCTTATCTAGTGGAGGATCTACTATCATCGATGGAATTATGTCCCTCGGAGTCAAAATTTCTGTAACGTCTCTTGTTGTTACTCCATCACCCCCCACTATTACATCGGGGTAATTAGGACTAGTTTTAAAAATTCCACCTATTTCTACGGTGGGATTGTTCGGTGGATCAACCATAATGTCTAGCTCTGTAATTGTTGGGCCGATGTTTAGAACTACAGATTTGTCTTTAACTAACTGAGAACTTTGGACATTTAGACAAACATTTGTGAGCCCAATGGCTATACTGATGGGATTAGTAATGCTTGTACACTTTCTTTTTGTCAGACTAATATTCGGTGACCGTCAGTTGACCATATCCAAACAGCTAAACCTGTTTGTGGTCAGGAAACCTCCCCAGTCTTCTCTATAGTCTAGGTCCCTGGTAGTTTGCATTCCCCTTGCCCTCCAATCTCCCCCCGCTCACGCTGCCCTATTCTACGCCAATTCCCGTCATAATTTACCTCACGGTTATGGCGATTTCTCGAAGGGTAAAAAGAAAAGAGTCTTTTGGTTTGGATTCCCTCAGGCTGTTTTGCGTGTTCCAAGAACATATGTGCTCGGCCATGTACGGATCCTTAAAATTGATCAGGACTCAGTCGCCCTGAACCGTTTTCCTCTCATGTCCCACCCAAAATACCCTACGCACCGTCAAAATCTTACTTGTATGGTGGGGGGGTAGGGGGCAGTTTGAATTGAGCCAATGTTGAACCTTATTTACTAGAGACCAGTTTGGTTCATCAGCCGCATCACCTAATTCTGGTACTCCGGTCATAACTACAACATAAGGATTTGCCTCAGGGGGTATATTTACAGCTTGTGGCCTATCTAGTGGCCCTTTATTCCTGATATCTCTAGATTGCAAAGTGTGCGCCCTAGATGGTGTAGTCTCCTCTCGTGGGGGAGGGGCGCAGACTAAACCAATCAACACTAAACCCGCAGACCCAGTAGTTAAAAGCTTGCCAGCCCTAGTGATTAGTACCAAATTAAAGTCTACATCTGCCCCCGAGAAGACAACTGCAGATATTCCCAAAGACTGCGCCCCTCCCCCGCGAGAGGAGACTACACCATCTAGGGCGCACACTTTGGGAATATCTGCAGTTGTCTTCTCGGGGGCAGATGTAGTCTTTAATTTGGTACTAATCACTGGGGCTGGCAAGTTTTTAACTACTGGGTCTGCGGGTTTAGTGTTGATTGGTTTAGTACCCCCTGCTTTGGGTGCTGCCTGAGCTTTAGTGTTTTTAGGCAGAGCGCATAAGTCAGCTATCATCTTTTCAATGTGAGAAAGTCTTGTCTCAATCGGGGAGAAATAAGATTTAAAAAGCTTCCCCATTTTTGACAAGAGTATGCTATCATCCTTATCAATATTAACACTTCTCTCAGCTGAGAGCTTCAGAGGTAGTATCCTCCTTTGAAGCAGCTGTGCTTAAATGATCGTTTTCTACCTGCAGGGTTTGGACAATTTCGCCCCTTTTTTCTTTGTGTAATTCACCCCTACCCTTGGGTTTTCTTGATTTCGATATTTTAGGAATTTTGGGGATTTTAGGAATAGCCCCCTCCCTCCTCTGCCGCGAGTGGCTGGGGCTATTATCCTCTTGGGTAACATTGACAGCCAAAATCTGGGTTTTTCTATTTCCAAGCTGATTTGGGAGTCGGATAATATGTGAGACGCTGACAAGTCCACAATGTTGGGCAGGCTATGACGTACAGCGTGAGTGTCAATTGAACCGGCAGCCCTATGCTGTTTGGGGTTTTTGGCTAAGGCAAGAAGGCCCAGGGAAGATCTTCTAGCTACAGCCAAATCCTGGGACACTCTACGCTCCAATTGGGTAATCTCTAGGTCTATAAATGTATTTGCCCTAATTAGAAAATTATCAAGTGTACCTGTTAAAGAGGCCCCCCCTGCAGCCGTCTTACTTCTACTTCCCCGCGTACTCATGGTCTAAACAGTGGAAGGTCCACTGTCACTACTACAAAAAAAAATATTTAATACAATAAAAATGCACATGGAAGGGTTTACGCAAGCAAAGATGCAAAAGGGGGGGCCCAGCCCTGCTTCACTCGGTCTCTAAACGGGCTTAAAACCGGCCCGCCCTTGGCCCGGGCTTCGCCCGGGCTCGTCTTGCGCTCGTCTTGCATGCGCGGGCTAGAAACCAGAATAAATAGGAGGAGGTGAGGAGGGGCGGGAAGAGGACCAGCTGCGGCCGATCCACGCCGCACAGTACGCTGGTCCTCGCATTCCCGTCCCGTCGTCAACCCGTGGGTGTCAATCTGGGGCCCAAGTCTAACGCTGCTACAGTTCCCCGCAGCAGCAGAGACAACACTCCTTCGGCGGTAAGGTCACGAGCGGCTCCCGCGAAACGGGGGCCGCGAGGAGTTGGCAGGTTCCAAGGGGAAAAATGTTTTTGCACTGAGTCAGTGGACCGGGGCTTAGCAACACACCCTCAGCTAGATGAGTAGAAAGAATCCTCGAGTAACTGTAATACACAGCACTATAGTAGAGTCAAAGTAGGGCAAATCCATGGGTCTGTCTTGGCTCTCAGAGCCCGTCTTGTAAGAAGTCCCATTCACAAGCTGAGCCGTGGACATTTGGCATGGAAATAGTGCAACAAATATTACATAAAAATTTAAAAAGTATATTTCTTTAACAATAATCACTACTTTGAAAGTAATTTATTAAAACTGGTACTTTTTAAACATGAAATCATGAACTTAAAAAGATTCATGCCCCCTCCACCCACCCTGATGACTATTTCATAAGTGAACTAAGAGGCAATTCAGTTGTCATGTGTAATCTATGTGGGCTATATTCTTATTTTACATGGAGCAGAATTAAAGTCCCTTAAGTCAAACAGAAGAGAGATGTTTGTTCAGCACGCATCCTCGCCTATTTTAAGATTTTCTCATATCAAAAAATGAGAAATTAGGAGACATAATAAAATGAAATAATTGCCTAGTATCTTACAATTTGGGCAGGGAGCCTGGGACTGATCCCAGGTTTTTTGGTTTCATATTGTGCAATTCAGCCACTAGAGTGGTTTCCCTTTATCAATCCTTTTACAGATCAAAGTTCAAAGCTTTGTCTTTCATTCTGGGCACATGATGTTACAGTGTGAGTAGTAGACAGAAGCCACATAAGCTCATTTTGAGCACAAGGGCTTAAGAAGACCTTGAGCTGAATCTGAGCCAGGCATCTGGCTCAAGCCTTCAGTGACTCACATACCTCTATACTTTGGTTTATGTATTCTGTAACTAAAATAAGCTTAGATGCTCCTGTCAGTGTGATACCTCTTTTGTATGTGAGGATATTCTAGTTTGTACTGCTGCTTACGATCTTGTACCTGTGTTGTGTGTGAGGAGAATTTGCTCTACTGCCTATGCACTACATTGTGTGTATGCATTGACACACCAGCATGGACTGCAGCTATCGATGCTGTCTGTGTCATGCAAGGGAAGCTTGAATTGTTTTTGGGCAGATCAGTATGTATTCTATGAGCATGAGGGAAGTGAGTACTCCTGCCAGGTGCTGCTGTACCTAATCTGTGTGAGTGAGTCAACCTTGCACTCATACACCCTAGTGCTGTTCCTTTTCCAAGTCTGAAATGTTGCATATTTGTTGTATTTATGAGAGGTGTTAAATAGTACTCCTAGTGCCACACTTGTTTAAGGAAACCTGCAGTGGCTCATGTCCTCGAAGAAAGCTTGCACGGGCTGGCCCTGCAGTACCTCACTTGTTCCATTTCCTGAAAGCGAACTTGCCTTGGCCCCAGTGTACCACAATTGTCCCCTTGTCTTTGAATGAAGTTTACCCTGGCCCTGCAGTACCATATTTGTTCCATTTCTTTGAAGGAATTTTGCAGTGACTGGCCCTGCAGTAACACACTTGTTCTGTGTCTTTGGAGGAAGCTTGAACTGGCTGGAACTGCAGTACCACACTTGTTCCGTGTCCTTGAAAGAAACGTGTGCTAGTCCTACAGTACCGCCCTTGTTCTATGTCTTTCAGGGAAGATGTGATGCTCTTGACCAGTGCTGTATGTCTTATGTGTGTGAGCCAAGGGTCTGCTTTGCTCCTGCTCCCTGTGCTCCGTCTAGTTTTGTGTTTATTAAGTCTAACCAAAGCACTGTTTTATCTGTCTTGCCAGCCCCATGTTCTCTAAAAAATAATGCATAACCTTGCTTGGAGATAATTGGCTTTCTGTAACTGTATTTCAGATAATCGTCAGACAGACCGCAAGTCACATATTGGTTCAACACTTCAGAACAAAATACACACAGTTAAGCAGTGGATTAACCCTCTTCCCCCATGGACGTTGTTACCTTTATTTGGCTCTGCCTAGTAGACATCCACTGGTCTTTAGGATGCCAGGTAGTCTGAGTAACAGTATTGTGTCTGCTTACCCTGTGTTACTCTGCATCCAGAGGAGTCTACCTCAGGAGATCTTTGGTTTGTCCCTCAGCAGCTCACCTGCAATAGCAGACTATTGCTAATTGAATAATGATAGTAACAGCAGCTCCTCTTCTGTTACTATTGGACCACAACATTTTTAAGCAAAGTGTCAAGCATAAAAATTGGAATCTTCAAAGCCATGTCACCGTCTTGAAACGTATTCTGAATACTGTGTCATTTTATACTGTTCCGAGATAGCAGACCAGTGCGAAGCTTTACGTTTTAATTAATTTATTGAAGCACATGGCCTCCACATTTAGTAGGCATATCTTTCTTTCTTTCTTTCTTTCTTTCTTTCTTTCTTTCTTTCTTTCTTTCTTTCTTTCTTCCTATACTTTCACTGCAAAAAAAAAGCCACCTTGTCTGGTGATGCCCTGGAATCGAACCCAGGATGCTTGTTTCGGGTCCAGGGAGGACCTGGCTTGGCAGTTCGGGCTGGACTGTTCCCACAAGGAACAGGGTCAAGACTGATTTGCATATGGCTGGTTCCAAACTGGGGTGGTGTAGTGAGCAAAAGAGTGAAGGATTTAACCCAGATCTTTGTGACTGCGGGTGAATGTTTGCATTGTCCAGCATTCTGTCCAGCAATTGTTACTTTTGCATATGTCGCCCTAAGTGGGAAGTGTATGCCCAGAAGTGGGCCCCGTGCTCACTACACCACTGGATTTAAGCTAGCCTTGCTGATGAAGGGAGATAACCTGAAAACCGGTCCCAGGATGCTTGTTTCCGGTACAGGGAAGACTTGGCTTGGCAGTTCGGGCAGGACTGTTCCTACAAGAAATAGGGTCAAGATTGATTTGCATATGACTGAGTCCAAACTGGGGTGGTGTAATGAGCAAAAGAATGATGGATTTAACCCAGATCTTTGTGACTGCGTGTGAATGTTTGCATTGTCCGACATTCTGTCCAGCAATTGTTTTGTTTGCATATGTTGCCCTAAGTGGGAAGGGTATGCCCAGACATGGGTCAAGTGCTCACTACACCACTGGATTCGAGCTAGCCTTGCTGATGAAGGATGATGCCCTGACACCAGTCCCAGGATGCTTGTTTCCGGTCCAGGGAGGACCTGGCTTGGCAGTTCGGGCTGGACTGATCCCACAAGGAACAGGGTCAAGACTGATTTGCATATGGCTGGGTCCAAACTGGGGTGGTGTAGTGAGCAAAAGAATGATGGATTTAACCCAAATATTTGTGACTGCGGGTGAATGTTTGCATTGTCCAGCATTCCGTCCATCAATTGTTTCTTTTGCATATGTCGCCCTAAGTGGGAAGGGTATGCCCAGTTATGGGTCCCATGCTCACTACACCACTGGATTCAAGCTAGCCTTACTGATGAAGGGTGATTCCCTGAAACCGATCCCAGGATGCTTGTTTCCGGTCCAGGGAGGACCTGGCTTGGCAGTTCGGGCTGGACTGTTCCCACAAGGAACAGGGTCAAGACTGATTTGCATATGGCTAGGTCCAAACTGGGGTGGTGTAGTGAGCAAAAGAATGATGGATTTAACCCAGATCTTTGTGATTGGGGGTGAATGTTTACATTGTCCAGCATTCCGTCCATCAATTGTTACTTTTCCATATGTCGCCTTAAGTGGGAAGTGTATACCCAGATGTGGGTCCCGTGCTCGCGGTCTCCCATTCTTTTATGTCCTGCACCCACTGCGCCACTGTGGGTGATCTGTGGCTCAGCCACGAAATGGCTATCCGTCTTTTCACGAGCACCAGTACCAAAAGGACAAATTGCCTGCTAAGATTCTTATTCTTGGGTCGGGCAGTAAGCCCAGCAACATCACCCCGATCTCCCGTGCTATCTCCCATACTGTTGCTCCCCACAAAGCAGTCAGCACTCCTGACCAATATTCCTGCAGCTCAGGACAAGCCCATACCATTTGGACAAACATAGCCTCCAGCTCACCACATCTAGGACACTGCCCTGAAAGCTCTGGGTAAATCTTACGTAGCATCTTGGGAGTCAGATACGTTTGGTGTATATAATTAAATTGAATTAGTTTGAACCTTGCATTCACACTCACTTGCTTAACCCATTCAGGAATTTTGGTCCATTCCTTTTCCTTAATCTGGCCCTCTGCCAGCGGTCCCCATTTCACTTGAAGTGGAAGCACCCCAACCACCTAATCGTCTTGTATCGCACGGTAAAGATGAGAGATCACTCTGCGGCCTTGACCCATTGCTATCAAAATCTGTAGCACTTGGGAGACTGGAGGTTCGTCCTGTAAAATAGGCCATAGCTCCCTTGAGAACCGTGTTATCTTTTCATACTGCAGAAACTGTCCTTGGCCTAATTCAACGGTTTCCATAGCCTGCTCGCGCATGATATATTGTGCGTTGTCATAAAGGTCACCCATGTTTAAACACCCTCCCTCTTGCCACCTCCTCACTGACATGGATGCAGATATCTGTTGGAAACGTCCGACGACCCACAAGGGCAAGTCCGGGGCATATGAGTCTCTTTTTAATACCCTCCGGACCACGAGCTCCCACATTTCCGCCACATGGAGGACAATGTATGGGCAGGATGTGGGCACCCTTGTTCCAATCATAAGCAACTCTGGTAAACCCCTATCTCCAAGGGTCCCCGCCAGCAGGGCCTTCTCTGGGTAAAACACGTATTGGCTTTGGTAATGCTTTCTATGGTCATTGTTTTGACTTGCAGAAATGTAGGGCCCGATTCACAGAACTAACTTAAGACAAAGGGCCCGATTCACAGAATGAACTTAAGACTCAATCCTAAACGTACTACTATTTTGGTATTCACAGAATGCACTTACTACTTTTGGCATTCACAGAATGAACTTACTACTTTTGGTATTCACAGAAGTTAGGATTTTGTCTTAAGTTTGTCTTAAGTCTGTCTTAAGTTTGTCTTAAGTTTGTCTTAAGACAAAATCCTAACTGCTGTGAATACCAAAAGTAGTAAGTTCATTCTGTGAATGCCAAAAGTAGTAAGAGCAGTCTGTGAATACTAAAATAGTAGTAAGTTTAGGATTGAGTCTTAAGTTCATTCTGTGAATCAGGCCCTAAATCCTGAACTTACTATCATTTTGGTATTCACAGAAGGCACTTACACATTTTGGTATTCACCGAAGGCACTTACTCATTTCGCTATTCACAGAAGGCATTTAGGAGTCCTAAAGTTAGAACTCATAACTTTACTACTCCTAAACTGAGAAAAATCCTAACTTTAATACTTTCGGTATTCACAGAAGGCATTTAGGAGTCCTAAAGTCATAAAGAAAGGACCCTAACTTTAGGACTCCTAAACTGAGAAAAATCCTAACTGTAAGACTTTCGGTATTCACAGAAGGCATTTAGGCGTCCTAAAGTTAGGACTCCTAACTTTTTTTTTTATCGACATTTTATGCAAGTACAAAACATTTCAACAACAGAATGGGCCTGTTTGTTGTTATAGTAATTAAAAATGTGGCTTAGTTACAGTTCATACATTGTCACATGTTACAATCGTTGGTTTTGTCTCGCTTGCCCCTTTGATTCATGAAAACACTAATTACATAAATTTAACTGCTCACAGACATCAGTATGCAAGAATGTACATTTACAAAGTCCAGAACAACATCACACTATTCTGTAGCCTGCGGGTTGCCTGGCTGTTTCGCATCAGCAACTTCATTCTGTCCCTGAACCCTTGCCAGATGTCACGAGGTCGGGGAGTGGGGGGGAAAAGCTCCCAAAAGACATTCATCTGTGCGTGCACATAGGTGACATCCGCTATCCAACCCTTGAGAGATGGTGACCTCCTCCTACCTCAGTGCACCGCAATTTGGTGTTTAGCATATAATAAAAGCAGAGCATGTAATTTGCGCAACTTGGGTGGGGTGTCTTTAACATTTCCCAATAGACCGAGGACTGGAGATGGGACCTCCGATCTTCCAACAATTTGGCTTACAGAGGTGAAAACTCTAGTCCAATAGTCTGGTATCACCGGACAGTCCCATCTTACGTGTAAGAAAGAAGCAGGGGAATATTTGCAACACCTACAGCTTTCATCTTCTCTAAGCCCCATTCGATGCAGGCCTATAGGTGTTCTATAAAATCTGTGCAAATATTTGAAATGGATCAATCGGAGTTTGTAGTTGAGAGAAAGCGCTTTCAGCTGTCCACAACAAAACTCCCATTGTGCTTTAGTTAATGGGGTGGATAGGTCCTCGTTCCAATATTGGGGGGATTTAGGCTGTACCAAAGGGGCAGTGTTCTGCATGTGCGTGTAAAGTCGCGTAACAAGTTTGTGGGGGGAGGGGGACTTCAGCAGGTTTTTTAACGCAGGCAGAGTCAGAGGAGAAGCAGGGAAGTTCCCACAAAGGGCTCGACAGGCCATTTGTAACTTATGGTATAGGAACAGCTCGGAGTAGGGTACCATCCGGTACTCGTCCGCAATCGGAGGTGATCTGAATTTGGCATCAGGGAACAAATCAGCAAAGGTGTGGAGTTGCATTTTCTATGCTAACACCTTACTAATTCCATCCCCAGCACAGGGCATCATTGGGTTCTGAACCAGCGGGATCAAGCAAATGTACAACACAGTCTATTTCTCCACGTGGGCATCATGATGGTTTATGGATGGCTACTTTGAGCGGAACAGGTGCAACTGCATCAAGCTCTACATCCACGTGGGGCTGGAAGGGTGTTGGCTGCACCCAGAAATGCAAAAATTGAGCCTGAGCGCAGAGTGCATAAAGGTGCATGTCCGGAGCTCACAATCCTCCCTGTCGCAGCAGAAGTGTTAGCATATCCCAGGACGCTCTGGCTTGTCCACCCGCCCATGCTAGAGAAATATGTTGCGACTTGAGAGTGGTGAAAAAATGCAATGTGAGTGGGATCAGAATATTTACAAATAGATATAGAAATGTGGGCAAAATTACAATTTTTGCTAATGCTATCCTCCCATCCACGGACAGCGGCAACTTTGACCATATTTTAACTTTTTCTTCCAGTCATACAACAGCCCGCCCATAGTTCCAAATCCATACCTCTTGTGTATCCCGACTGATCCATATGCCCAGATATTTGACCTCCTCCGCTTCCCATTTTAAGGGGTATTCAGAATGCACTTGGGGTGTACCATCCATTAGAGGAAAAATCACTGATTTTGCCCAATTGGCAATAATGCCGGCCATGCCTCCAAATCATATAAACTCCCTCAAAATTGGGTCTAGGTTCTCCTCTGGGTTGAGGAGATAGAGAGTTACTTGTCAGCATATAGGGTGATAAGCAAGCTTCTGGTGCTAAACCCTATACCTCGGTCTGTGTGGTGTTACCAGATACGGGTAGCCAGGTGTTCAATTGCGATTGCAAACAGGAGTGGGGATAAAGGGCAGCCCTGTCTGGTGCCGCACGATATGGGGAAGGAATCGGACAACAGCCCGTTCACCCTGATTCGGGCTCTGGGCAAGGTATATAATAGTTGTATGCGGTTAATGAAGAGCAGTCTGAACCCCATCCGACCTAGTATGGCAAAGAGATATGGCCATTCAGGTGTGTCAAACGCTTTGGTGGCGTCTAAGAACACCACTGCATGCGAACCTCCGGGTGCAGATAGTGTAGGACAGAGAAGATAGTTTGTAAGTTATGAGAAGTGGGCCTTCCCGGGATGAACCCTGACTGATCCGGGAGTACAATCATGGGGAGAAGCGGTTGTAGCCAATTATCGATCAGCTTGGCGAGCTTTTTAACATCCACATTTATCATTGACAGTGGTCTATACGAATCGATATCCGATTCTGGTTTTCCAGGCTTCAACAAGGTAATAACCACAGCTTCTTTATATACCGCCATCAGCCTAGGCGCCAATTCCTCAACGTATGTTTTATAGAAAATGTGGTTAGACCATTAGGTCCGGGGACCTTATCAAGCGGCACGCTTTTTATAACTTGGGCAACATCTTCAGCAGTGAATGGGAGATCCATATATATTCTGTGAGTGTTATTGAACCAGACCAGCACAATGGAGTCCAGAAATGACTGCAGCCCCTCGGGACATGTATCTTGGGTGGCAGTATAGAGGTGAGAGTAAAAGGTGGAGAAAGCATTTAGGATTTCTACCTGGGCTCAGACAACAGTGTCAGGTGTGGTGTGTATTTCATGTATAAACATCGTGGATCTAGGTGGTCTCATCATTCCAGCTAAAGTGCGTCCCGGCCTGTACCCCTCCCTGTATCGCCTTGCCTCCACATACATCCCAAGAAACTTAAGCTCCCGCTGTGCCTCCTCAGAGAAGTCTAGTAGCTTGGCTTTCAAGAGGCCATGTACGGCTTGATCAGCAGTAGAATACAATCTCCCCTCAAGTTCCTTTATTTGAGCCTCCAGTGATGCAATTGTGCCCCTGATTGCTTTCAATACTTCAAAACTTTGAATGCCTCACAAAGTGAAGCCTCAGTATCTACCGAGCCTGTGTTCCAAGCTGTTAGAACTGGGGGTCTCTAGTTGGCAGAGGTAGGTACCACTGTCCAAATAGGGACCCATGCTTCTAGTCAGGGTAAGAAGGAAGCACTCTTCAGATAGCCCCTGCTCACCCCCTTGGTAGCTTGGCACGAGCAGTCAGGCTTATTGAAGGCAATGTGTAAAGTATTTGTACCAACACTCACAGTAACACAGTGAAAACACCAAAAACTGACTCCACAACAGTTTAGAAAAATAAAGGTATTTAATCTAAACTATACAAGACCTAAACGACAAAAATCCAACATACACAGTTCAAGAATATGGTTTCAAAAGTGTTCTTAAAGTTGCATTAAAATAATCCACAGTTGCGTCATGTTTAAGCCAACAGTACCTTTAGATGCGACAAAAGTTCCAAGTGAAAGCTCGAGCGTTGAAAAGCAAGCGATGCGTCACTCCTGAGACCCTGGGGAGGCGATGCGACTACCCCGCTGGATGCAGCGGGCGTGTTGCGGTGACTCCGGTCTGTATGGGGAGGGATGCCATAACTTGCCTGGATTCCGGTGCACAGGTTTCGGTGGAAGCGGCTCGCAAAAGGTACGATGCGACGATCTTCGGGACGGCGACGATCTCCGGTGCGGCGACGATGCGCGGCTCAGCGTCGATCTTCTCCTCTCGCGACCCCTCGATGCGATGGCTCTGCAATGACTCTCGCAGCAACGTGATGTGGTCCGCAAGCAAGCGGTGCGACGATCTCACCCAGTGACGACGGGCTCTGCGACGATACTCGCAGCGATGGTAATCTTCCCGCACCGGACTGGTGCGTCCCGCAAACGAAAGTTGGGACAACTCTGGCAGCTGCAACAGACGCTGCAACAATCTCAGCCTTCGCAGCTGCAGGAATTTCCTCACACTGATGGGGATGCGCTCCGCAAGCGAGCAATGCAATAAAATTTGCAGAAAGTCTTTAAAATCTTGGTTTCCAGCTTCCCAACACAGGTACAGCTTCTAGAGGCACCACAACTGGACCAAGCACTCTAGGAAGGACAGAACCCTCTCAGCAGAGTTTAGGGAAGCGGGGGTGTAGCTTTTTTGTTCCTGGGAATTCTTAACAGGGAGCCAGCTCTTCTTCAGGCCCTTGGAGATTCCTTCAAGCAAGAGGACACAGCACCAAGCAAAATCCTTCCCCTCTCCTTGGCAGCAAAGCAACTGTAGGTCAGTCCAGCAAAGCAACAGCAGGACAGTCTTCCTTCTTCAGTCTTCAGCTTTCTCCTTGGCAGAGTTTCCTTCTTGATTACAGGATGATCTAATTTTCTGTAGTCAGGGTTCCTATATTTTTACCCCTAAAAGTCTTTGTGCAGGAGGGCATCTGAGCCCGGTTTGAACCAGTTATGGGTGTTCCTTGAGCACTTTGTTTTCCTGGCTTCTCCTTTCCTCTCAGAGAGAGGGGCAGGGTCGTCAGCCACCCAGCAGGAGGTGAAGCCAGCATTGTGGAAGGCAGGCACAGCCCTATTCAGGCCCAGGTGCTATCCCCTCCCTACACTCAAGATACAGATGGAGTCATTCAGCCTAAGGCTGACTCAGCCAGCCTCCTGGGGGCTCCCCACCCCCTGTCACTCTAAAACCAGACAATCAATTTCCAAACAGGCCAAGGCACACAGAAAGCTCAGACAAAAGAACAGCAACTTTCTAAAAGTGCTGTTCTCAAACACAGGATTTAAAAAACACCTTTCCTAAACGATGTGTTATTAAATTCTGAGTTCAGGGATACCAGACTTTCATGTCCTACCTTGCTCCTATGGAAAGATATGCTGGTAGCCACTGTAGCCAGCATTCCCCATGATAGCCTATGGGCAAGGTAGCCTTACAATACTGAAAAACTAAAATGGCTGTCATTCACTACCAGAGCATGTCACCTGCACTAGTACATGCTCTACCTTTCACATACACTGCACCCTGCCCAAGGGGGTACCTTCGGCCTTCCATAGCGGGGACCTATGTGTACAGGAAGGGAAGGGTTAGGCCTGACCAGTGGGGACACTGACCAGGAAGAAATGGCAGTTCACAGACTGCACACAGGCACTGCGGTGGCAGGCCTGAGACACCATTTTAGGGCTACTCGTGTGGGTGGCACAATCAGTGCTGCAGGCCCACTAGTAGCATTTGTATCACCAGCCCTGGCCCACTCAGTGCACTTTTCAGGGACTTCTGGGTGATACAAATATGCCAACCATGGATAACCAAATACAATAACAATTTACACAGGGAGCACTTGCACTTTGACACTGATCAGCAGTGGCCAAGTGACTAAAGCATCTAAACCAGCAAAAACGAAATTCAGCACAGCGTACAAAATACAGGAGGCAGAGGAAAAAAGACAGGGGAAACCATGCCAAAGATGCCAGGTCTAACAAAAGCTAAGTACTCAGTGATATCCGTCGGCATCTCTTCTTTAAATGCTTCGTCAAGTAGGGCATATGGCAGAAGACACCAGGTGAAGGCGCGCTGTGGTGAGCTTGGAATAACCAGTTTCAACAGGCAGGGAGCATGATCTGACAATGAACGTGGCAAGTGTGTGATATCTGCAGTCCAGATGGCTACATCCAGAGATAGTAGCCAGGGGCCCGATTCACAGACCTAACTTAAGACAAAATCCTAAACTTACTACTTTTGGTATTCACAGAAGTTAGGATTTTGTCTTAAGTTTGTCTTAAGACAGACTTAAGACTGACTTAAGTTAGGATTTTGTCTTAAATCTGTCTTAAGAAAAAACTTGAGACAAAATCCTAACTTCTGTGAATACCAAAAGTAGTAAGTTTAGGATTTTGTCTTAAGTTAGTTCTGTGAGTCGGGCCCGAAGAGTCCAATCGGGACCATGCGCTGTGGTGGTCAGTAATACAGGTGCCCTCCCCAATCTGGGGGTGTCTGGTGTGCTATATATCTATCAAGTCTCCGTCAGTGATTATAGCGCTCAGGGCAGCACTAGCTGCTGAATGTAATGAGCAGTAGGCCCCCGCCTGTCCAAGTCATCATCTAGGACAGCATTAAAGTGGCCCCCGCAGTATTGTACTCCAGCCCATTACCCTGACTTTCAGGGGGGTCTAACATAGGTGTTGAATAGGAGCGGCTACGAATAGACCCCTGGGGGACACCGTACGCTGATGGACACATTTTAGAAGATGCCTTTGCAGAAAAAACTGGAAAGGTGCGACCATTTAAAAAGGAGGCCATCCAGGCTAGAGCAGGTCCCTCAACTCCTAGGGACCGGAGGGATGCAAGAAGAATGGAATGTGACACAGTGTCGAACGCCGCACTCAAATCAAGAAGAATGAGTGCAGATGTTTCTCCGCGATCGACACTGTGGCGTAATCTCTCGGTGACTCCTAAAAGTTTGGTTTCCATCGAATGATGCGCTTTAAAGCCTGATTGAAACGAGTGCAGGAAGCCCGAGTTCTCCACAAGGTGAGTCAGCTGTGTGTTGATATGTCTTTCTAAAATCTTAGAAAAAATAGGCAACAGAGAGATGGGCCTAAAGTTGGATAAATTAGAAGCATCGGCTCCAACCTTTTTTAGGAGAGGAATGATCATCGTATGTTTCCACTCCTGTGGGACATGTGACTCTTCCAAAGATGAGTTAAGAAGCTTCATCAAGACACGGCGAGAATCCAGGTCAAGTTGCATCAAGATCTTGGCAGGTAAAGGGTCACGTGGGGAACCAGATTTGATGCTTTCCAAATAGTGAGCAAAGGTGACCAATCTGTAAATTTGACTGCCAAGCAGGGCATACTGTGATGGACAGGTACTGATGTAAGAGGTGACTCCTCATCAAAGGTGGGAGGACTCAGAGAGTCATATATACGTTCTACCTTTGCTATGAAGAATTCCGCGATAGAATTACATTGTTCCTCGTCTAAGACGGGGGGGGGGCAGGGGTCGAATCAGAGCCTGTCAGCTTTTTTACCACAAAAAAAGTGTGCGGGAGCAGTTCTGGGCATGTGTCATAGTATTAGCAATATGGGCGGCTCGGGCCATTGTACACTGCTTGTGGTAGTCTTTGAGGGCCTCTTTATAGCTCACTTTGCAAGACGGGGAAAAAGAGCGTCTCCATTTCCTTTCCAGAGCCTTACAACGGGATTTCGTGGTCTTTAAATTTTCCGAGAACCAATGCCGCAGGTAGACGGTGGGACAGGGAGTGCTTAGGTACCAGCGGCAGAAGCTTATCAACAGCAGCATTCAACCATTTAGAAACCGCAGCATCTAACACAGGTAGGGATGAGCTAACATCTGGTAGAGTATCAGGAGCATATTAAAATCTTTGATGTTAAGTTTGCCCCAACGTCGGAAACTCTGTTCCATGTCACCGCTTCCATTGGCCATGGTCTTAGTACGAGGCAGCGAGAATTAGACTGCGAAATGGTCTGACCACTCCAAAGGGCGGGCAGCTAACTCGCAGTCGTACGGAAGGTTAGAGAGGACAGGGTCCAGTAAATGCCCTGCTGTGTGCGTGGGCCCAGTGTTGCACAGCAGAATATTAAGGGCTTCTAAATCAGATAGGAAGGTTTTGCTAACAGTACACTGTGGGTCCTCCAGAAGTAAATTCAGCTCACCAAGAATTGTGCAATTAGCAGCCTTCAAAGAAAGAGGGGCAATAATATCTGAAAAGGACGTTGTCCATAGGCTAGAACTCCCAGGGGGACGATATATCAAAAGACCAGACAGGGTCATCTGAGGACTTACTGCAAGTTTAATTTGGGCGGCCTCACATCCTTGGAGAGGGAAGGCTTCGAACTTACAACTGTAAATGGATTTAAAAATTATTGCAATGCCACCTCCCTTGCCAGTATCTCTATCCTTCTTGACCATGACATAGTCAGTAGGGAGGGCCATAGCAATGTCAGGTCCAGAGCTGGCCTGAAGCCAGGTTTCAGTCAAAAAAACGGCATCAGGTTTTTCATCGTCTAGAAAATCATAAATGTGATTTTTATGCTTAGGAAGAGACCTACAAGTAATGCTCCAAAACTTGAGTTTGTTACAAGTGGGGGGCGATTTTATAGTACTAGGTTTACCATGACTACGTGATCGCTTCATCGATTTACACCTAGTCATCCTAGCCAATGAGAAACCACAATGATTGCATTTAAAACCATGGACAGGAGAACAAATTGTACACCGGGCGGGTGAATAATGCCTAAAAGATTTTAACTCCTTAGCAGTGTATTTAAAATCAGTACCGTGGTAGATGGGGTTGGCTTGATCCAGGGTAGAGTTACTAGCCACTAGGCCCAGTCTGGCGCGGATGGGCGCAGACGGGCTTACCTCTGGCGCTCCTCTGGCGCTCCTCTGGCGCGCCAATGGCGCGCACGCTGCGCGTTTGCGCTGCGTGCTAGCATTCTGGGTCCCTTAAGTAGTAATTGACAAATGACCCTACAACACTAGAACGCTACCCAAGATGGCGTCTTGGGAGCGTCTCTAAGCCCCTGGTCCCACACCCAAGATGGCGGTCGGGAGCGGAGACAGCACGAAGCTCACCAAAGTGGTGAGTGGTGGTCTATAATTTTTAAGGTGCAGGCAGTGCAGACAGTTTTGCGTCTGAGCAGCAAAAAATGACAATAGTGCAATAGTGCAAATTTTAAAATACAAGTGCCAAGCGGCAATTAAAAACACTGGCAGCGTTACAAATTCAGCAGCGTTACAGTTCAGCAGCGTGACATGCAGGTTCTGAATTGCCCGCTGGCCTCCAGGTCCTTAAGTACTATTTACCAAATGACCATACAACACTAGAACGCTACCCAAGATGGCGTCTTGGGAGCGTCTCTAAGCCCCTGGTCCCACACCCAAGATGGCGGTCGGGAGCGGAGACAGCGCGAAGCTCACCAAAGTGGTGATTGGTGGTCTATCATTTTTAAGATGCAGGCAGTGCGGACAGTTTTGCGTCTGAGCAGCAAAAAACGACAATAGTGCAATAGTGCAAATTTTAAAATACAAGTGCCAAGCGGCAATCAAAAACACTGGCAGAGTTACAAATTCAGCAGTGTTACAGTTCATCAGCATGACAGGCAGGTTATAGGACTCCTAAATGCCTTAGGCGAACACCAAAAGTCTTACAGGTAGGATTTTTCTCAGTTTAGAAGTAGTAAAGTTAGGACTCCTAACTTTAGGACCACTTAATGAATTGTGTGAATACCGAAATGAGTACATGCCTTCTGTGAATACCAAAATGAGTAAGTGCCTTCTGTGAATACCAAAATGGTAGTAAGTTTAGGATTTTGCTTAAGTTAGTTCTTTGAATTGGGCCTGTAGTGCAGGCAATTGATGGAAATGCAATAGTGTGTTTGAGGATGGTACTGAGTTTTGATATGGCAAATGCAGACTTTGGCGTAGTAGGTCGAGGAGTGTTGGGGGCAGCTAACAGACTGTGAAGTCACCCTAGTGAGGGGGGCTAGTTACTTTACTTGCATTAGGGCTCTTGGCTACCTAGCTATGCCACTGAACAAATCGCTTATGATGGTGCAGGTAAGACAGAATTTATTTTTCAAAATTGAGATCAAACACGCTACTCAGATCCTTCACGCCTACGGACACAGTGTCTTGGTTCGCCTTGCTCAATATGCTGTTTATTAGATGGATCCCTTTACATCTGATCTGTCCTACTTGTATTTCCCATGATAACTTCAGACAGGATGCTTCTCGTCCTGAAGCCAAGCACCCTATGAAACCCTCAATACAGAGTTCAAGGCAGCCCAAGGAGAGCCGCTCACCTCTCCAGCTTACTCAGCTGTCCTACCAGAACATTGCAGTGTACACCTAACCATCTTACAAGCACACTTAAAGCACGAGGCATTGCATCCCATTTCTTAGTCTCCAACAACTCTGTGCCCATCACAAAAATGCTCTCATAGACATTGTGCACCACTGCCATTCAAAACCACCATGAAAGCAAAGTCATCTATTCTGTGTTCCCTATTATGTTTCTGAACAATGCAAATAACATTGGTATAGTCATAATTTATTCAGTATTTAAAAAAAAGATCTATATTGTATAGAACTTATAGAACTTGACACAGGGCAATGTAATACTTTGCATGAAACAAGAAATTACATAAAACCATTACTACATGGAGAGCTTAGAATCGTATGTACAGAGAAGGAACTCAATAAAAGTGTTGGGAGTTTCACACATACTTTTCCAAATTCACTGGTATTTTGAAATTCGACTTATATAGTATTTAATCTGTTCACAGAAAATACCAAATCACAGTTTGTCTCAATTTTACTTAACTCATGAATATTAATGAGGCAGGTTGCAAATTACGACCCACTATGATTCACTGCCATCACAGGTATGGTCGACCACAATGTCTGTGATTGCCTATAAAAGCACCAGAATTTTCTTTTTATGTATCCTGTTTTCCTTAAAGGAAAACAAGATGCATTTCTGTTTTCCTTAAAGGAACACAGAATGTATTTTAAAAAATGGACCACATCCTACTCCTAAAAATAGTTTTTGTCAACACTACCAAAGAAGTAATGGTCCTTTGGGATCCCCTTCCTGTTTTTTAATGGTTTACCACTTTATTTAACGTGTTGCTTTACCACGTTCTTTGAGGTGTCAGTAACCTATCAATGGTTGGCAACTACAACTGCGATTGCCAACCATTGATTCATACCTTAAGGAGTTGCTATTTGGAAGGGACGCCCTAAACATGCCTCTTCCAAGTTGTGGTTCAGTATGTGACAATTCGGGTTTTATACATACCCAAAAGCTATTTTTTGTTTGTAAAGGCTCTGGTTTTGTAACTGAGCTTCTGCAACTGCACAATATCTATGTACACAAGGCCCCTAGTTACAATGTATAGTGATGGGCTGCTATCCATGAGAACGATACAAGGTCATTTAGACCTTAGCAGGTGGCCCGCCAGGTCAGCAGAGACCAGGGTTCCAATCCCCTGGCACATAATTCTCATGAGTTTGCCTTCACATTCTAATGCAAAAATAAGCTTTTCTCACAATATCTTTGTAATTAGTAGGGTAGCAATGCCTTAAGCCCTCCAGGCAGAGAGGAACATTTTAACTCTGGGAAACATGTTTTTCAAACAAGGCTACAGGCTGCGAGCACACTCACTTCAGAAATATATACTGGCCTTGAGGGAGCTCCAAGCTATTTACCTTGGGTACTAATGTATGCGACAGAATCTGTGCACCACTCGTGGTGGTAAATTAGTGATAATTATTATTAGCTAGAGTTATCAAGAATGGAACACAACAATGGAGCATGTTGTCTGTTCTCATAATATTTACTTAATCTTCATTCATAATTATACACAGTTTCCTTTAATATCTGTTATATTACTTTTACTTAGGCTTCACTTCAAGTTGGCTTCAAATGAAGCCTTGTAGTTTCAGACATCTTATGTGTGCTTTATTGGGGTAATGGTCCACCAAATCATGAGATAAGAGAGGAAACTGAAATCAAATGTTTTTACATATTGAGACCTCGAAGTGATTAATGAGGAGAATCATTATAGGGATTGTCCTTCTTCAAAATCAGGTGGAAAGAAACTTGTGGTGAGTACTGTGATGAATACTGCTGAGCATCCAGAAAACACAAGAAAGTAGACATAGGAATGCATTTAGAATGGGGAGGGTTGCTGTTCAGTGATGCATGTTGGTCAAAATCATGACTGGAAGAGCTTAGGAGGTTTCCTGACATGTACGGCAGACGTTACAGGGGGCATGTGGAGATTTGTCTCAAGCTTTGAAGATCTTTTGGATCTAGATTGCACCTTTAATATGTGTGTGATCTGACTGCAATGAGAAACTGGGTTGCTTTTGCATGGGGGTGAACAGCCATAATCCCTGGCAAGGTAAACCACAAATAGTCACTAAATTAACCTGTGCTTAACCTTGGGTAGTTTGGAACCAAAAACAGTCAGGATTAACTTATAGGCAATGTATAAAGTATTTATGCAGCACACCAACAGTAAGAAAGTGAAACACAACACAAAATTACACACCAAATAGAAAAATAAAGTAACATTTAACCAATTACTTGACACCAAAAGGACAAAAATCTAATCAGTAGAAACAGAGTTATAGATGTTGAAGTGTTTAGTAAAAGCTAGTGACTACAAGATTAAAGGACCAACCGCAGACATCTGGTCACACAAGACTGGGTCAATGTAAAAAAATGTTTGCAATGGCAATGGAGCGGGGGTGGATGGGCCTCGGTAGGCACTTACCTTCAGACTTAGAAGAAATTCTGTGAAGAGAGTTCTGAGGAGGTAAAGTTCAGCGGGTCAAGGCTGCAGGTGTCCAAGGAGGGAGCTTTGTCATCGCAGAGCCGATGGATGAAGACTCAGGAAGATTTCTACCTTCAGATTTAGTCACTTTTTTTAAAGTGGAAAATCACCAGCGGTAGGAGGCAGGAGACTGTAGCAAACGAGGGTTCCAGGAGTCCACTTGTCCCTTTGGTGAAAGACAGCCGAACAGGATTTGCTGCTGCAAAGTCAGATCAGTCCAGTGTATGGCATAGATCACATCAGGAGGATTAACTCTGAAACTGCATCCACCAAGGAACCAAGGGCAAGATGCATCAAGCAATTTTGCGATCGCAAATAGTGCGAATCATAAAAAATTTGTTTGCAATTGCAAAATAGCAATAAGCAATGCATCAAACCAAAACGCTTATTTTAACAATTACCAATTTTGTGATTACCAAAATCTGCGAATCCCTATTTGCGAATGGCAATTAAGAAGTCGCAAAGCTAAGCATGAAAAATTGGAAATTGCGGAAAAAAAAGGGATTCCCATTTTGCATTCACAAAATACCACCAAATCAAACTAGGTGGTAACCAGGTGAAAACACTCAAAACATGTGGGAAAGCTATTCGAAAGCATTTAAATAGGCCCAGAAGGCCTCAGAATGTTTCACAATGGCAGCGCTCTATGTCATGGTGAGGAGGATGAGGCTAAGAGCAGCAGCACAGAGGAGAAGGAGGATACAGGTGCGCATTTTCAGAGTGCGAGTTATTCTGTTGAGGCAGACAGAGGAGGAAATCTATGAGAAGTACAGATTAAATGCAGCAATGATATATGATCTAATTGCAGATTTAGACTCACTACAGCAGCGTCAATCTCGCAGGACACATGCCATCCCCACCCATGTGCAGGTCCTGTGCTCCCTGCACCTTCTAGCATCGGGTAGCTTCCGGAGAGTAATAGCTACAGCTGGCGGAGTGTCACAAAGTTCATATTCGTGTTTCTTCAACGCGTTCCTGGGCACTATGTTGCTGTGGATGCGCCAACACATCAGATTCTCAACTACAGGAATTATTTTAAACTAAAATGAACTTTTATCAGATAGCCAACATCCCCCATGTAATAGATTACATAGATGGAACACATGTAGCCATATGTCCACCCTCAGTGAATGAGTATATCTTCAGGAATAGAAAGTCATATCATTCACTGAACATACAAGTGATATGCAACGCAAAGTACATAATTACAGACCTAGTCGAAAGATACCCAGGTAGTACGCATGATTCCTATATCTTTAGCACAGCGGCATACATACACGTCTTCTTGGGGGTGAATTTGGAGAAGGATTCCTTCTTGGTAAACACATTCCACTCTCTGAGGCATATCTACATTTTAATGTGAAACATATCAGCGACTAATATATATGATGGTTCTCCACAGGTGACAGCGCATATGCTGTGCGTCCTTTTATCTTGACACAGTACCTGCATCCAAGCACACCTAGTGAACACCGGTTCAATGCAGCACACAGGGCAATGCGAATTGTGGTTGAGAGGACATTTGGGCTTCTGAAAAGTCGCTTCCCCTGCATCCATAAAACTGGGGGTTCCTTGTAATACAGGCCAGACATCTGTTGTAAGATATTTGCCACATGTGCCATGTTGCACAATGTTAAGAAATCAGACACTGGTAAGTTTCAAGCACTTTATTTGTACAAACGAAGGACCACCAACATCTGCTGCTGGCCTGTCAGCTCTCCTAATTCTAGCCGTCTCCAACGACACTCTACCATGGAGATAGACCCGGCGGGCTCGAGCAAGATTCTGGAATCATTTCAACACATCCCCTTTACTAAAAATACAAAAAAAAACAGCGAACAAAGAACTGGGAATAAGGAAAGAGCAGAAGAAGGAGAAGCAAAAAGGCAAGGAAAATGAGACGTGTTCAAGAATTCATGACTTAACACTTGCAATTATTCAATACATCATATAGTTATTATAATGTTTAGGATGACAACTAGACCTTGAAGGAAGAGCCCGTGTATGAGAATTCGGAGGAGAACCACACATGGGCAAATCAGGAAAACTGCAATTTTTTTATTTATTGTTTTTTGCGACTCGCAAATTGCGATTCGTTAAAAATCGCAATATGGTAATCACAAAACATAAGTTTGATGCATATACCGCAAATAAGTATCTTTATTGGGTACTATGTTTTAGCCAGGTTCATAATTACTCTTCAGAAACCACGATAATATCAGTTTAATTCAAACAAGCCATGATACGGCCGTCATTGAATAAATACAAAACTAATCATGGAAATAAGAAGCTCTTGCAACCTGCCTCTTCTCCTGCTGCAAGTTAAGGTTTTAGAAAAGCAGTGAATGCCCACCATTTCCCTTTGATAGAGAAAACCTTAGTCTTGGTCCCTGCTGAGACAGGTTTCAGATCCAACCACAGCACTAAAACTGGTCTAGTAGCACCTGCCTTTAATGTTTGCTGGCTTCTGATGGCTGGTTCTGGTTTCACAACATTGATATTATTATTTCTGTTAGCAGATTTTAGCACCACTGACCATCCATATTGCTGTGTTGTCTACAGCAGATGAAAGTTACTTCCAAGGCATGCACATGATTCACATTAATTTTGACTGATAGACCACAGTCTCCCTTCCTCCTTATAATAAAAATGATGGGTAATTACGCACTTATATAGCGCACGACTACCCGGAGGCATCTCGGCGCTTGTACGAATACCCCTCAGGAACCCTTCCTGGCCTTTCCCTGTGAGGAGCCCACTACTGGGCACCCCCAAGGTGAAGTCAGGCATCCTCAGCGTTGTTGGGGCCATTGTAGAGATTAAGCAAGCTATTGCCCAGAGGTGCAGAGTGGGGCTCATCATCAGAATAGGCACTGAGGCGAGATTTATCAGGTCTGAGGAAATTGAGCCCGAGACCCGCCGAGGCGGGAATTGAACCCTGGTCCCGGCCAGACTACTGCATCAGGGTCTGCCGCTCTAACCATTGAGTATTGAGTTACAATGGGGTATACCCTAAGAACTCTCTGACCTGGGTCAGTAAAGGTAGATACAAAAGTAATGGTCAGAGTCTATCGATTCACTATAACATTAAATGTAATACATACTTTCAATTGGATGTAGATCAAAAAATGTTACATCCGTAGTGTGCTTATATTTTTATTCATTATTTTAGCACATTGTTAGATAGGTACCCAATTCCAATCAATGAGTACCTGGTTTCATGAAAAAATACATTATTCATACAGAAAATTGCATCATTCAATTACTTCATTGAATCATATAAATGCCTGAGGACACAGGTCTAAAGTCGATGCAATAATGTAGAGCTTCATATAGAAAAAACACACAAATAATATCCATATAGTAACATTTCAACGCGCTCAAAGTGAGGGAAAGAGGAAGCAGTTAGGTGGGGTAGGTGTGATGGGAAGGAGGTGAGGACCGGGTAAAGGTTGTTGTGACCTTAAAGCAATCACAGTGATATAAAATACGCCCTTTACAGTCTATGTTTTTATCTGTAGTTCCAATACACTCATTCACATAGGATCTGTGCTACTCCGTTGATTGGTCCTATGTTTAGAGACTAGGTATCTGCTGGTCTACGTTTCGACCCCCTGGTTAAAGGGTAGGTTGAATCCTCATGGTGGGGTCTTCTTCAGGACAGAAGGAAACAGGAGCGCCTATTGGATAATAATTTAGGATGAGTGTATCATATTATAAACGCACTCAAGTTTGCACTTGGATGGGACATATCAGTTAAAAAATTCTTACTTATTAAGTGGCCGGTTGGTGGCCATTATTGTAGGACCGTCGTGGGTTCCTTTCTTTCAAGAGATGATCCTGCATTCATCAAAGAGGAGTGTATATTACTGTCAGGTACCGTTGGCACCATACAGACGTTTAAGTTATCAGGACATCCTAAAGGGGTACTTACTAGGACATGGAGCTTTCCAATCCGATCATTAGTGGTTCTGGTTATTCAATGGTCCCGGCAGGGACCGGCGTTGGTGCGGGTAGAGATCCCGTAACCCACTTGATTCTGGGAGAAAAAATAGAGAATGGCCGGGTATCAATGGCGAGTGCATTACTGAACAGGGTTGTTGGATGGTTATAATATATTATCCGTTGCATCTGAGAATACCCTTCCACGCTTAGGGTGGACAAAAATATTTACAACAAGGGGTTCATCACCACCCCCTTTTCTAAATCGTTTTTGGCCACTATAGGTGTGGCAGGGTATACTCAGACATGAGTCCCTTTCTCACTGCTCCATCAGGATTCAAGCAAGCCGGGCCGAAGAAGGCTGAAATGCCAGAAACCGGTCCCCGGTAGCTTGTCTCCTGTCTGGTGAAGAATTGGCTTGGTAGTTTAGTCTGCCCTGTTCCCATGATGCACTGGGCCAGGGACAGACTGATTTGCATATAGCCAGGTTCTGAGCTGGGATGGGGCAGTGAGATAAATAACGGTGATGGATCAAGCCCTGATCTTTGGACTGGGTAAGAGTGGTCTGTTTAACTCAGACACTCTGTTCATCACCACCCCCTTTTCTAAATCGTTTTTGGCCACTATAGGTGTGGCAGGGTATACTCAGACATGAGTCCCTTTCTCACTGCTCCATCAGGATTCAAGCAAGCCGGGCCGAAGAAGGCTGAAATGCCAGAAACCGGTCCCCGGTAGCTTGTCTCCTTTCTGGTGAAGAATTGGCTTGGTAGTTTAGTCTGCCCTGTTCCCATGATGCACTGGGCCAGGGACAGACTGATTTGCATATAGCCAGGTTCTGAGCTGGGATGGGGCAGTGAGATAAATAACGGTGATGGATCAAGCCCTGATCTTTGGACTGGGTAAGAGTGGTCTGTTTAACTCAGACACTCTGTTCATCACCACCCCCTTTTCTAAATCGTTTTTGGCCACTATAGGTGTGGCAGGGTATACTCAGACATGAGTCCCTTTCTCACTGCTCCATCAGGATTCAAGCAAGCCGGGCCGAAGAAGGCTGAAATGCCAGAAACCGGTCCCCGGTAGCTTGTCTCCTTTCTGGTGAAGAATTGGCTTGGTAGTTTAGTCTGCCCTGTTCCCATGATGCACTGGGCCAGGGACAGACTGATTTGCATATAGCCAGGTTCTGAGCTGGGATGGGGCAGTGAGATAAATAACGGTGATGGATCAAGCCCTGATCTTTGGACTGGGTAAGAGTGGTCTGTTTAACTCAGACACTCTGTTCATCACCACCCCCTTTTCTAAATCGTTTTTGGCCACTATAGGTGTGGCAGGGTATACTCAGACATGAGTCCCTTTCTCACTGCTCCATCAGGATTCAAGCAAGCCGGGCCGAAGAAGGCTGAAATGCCAGAAACCGGTCCCCGGTAGCTTGTCTCCTTTCTGGTGAAGAATTGGCTTGGTAGTTTAGTCTGCCCTGTTCCCATGATGCACTGGGCCAGGGACAGACTGATTTGCATATAGCCAGGTTCTGAGCTGGGATGGGGCAGTGAGATAAATAACGGTGATGGATCAAGCCCTGATCTTTGGACTGGGTAAGAGTGGTCTGTTTAACTCAGACACTCTGTTCATCACCACCCCCTTTTCTAAATCGTTTTTGGCCACTATAGGTGTGGCAGGGTATACTCAGACATGAGTCCCTTTCTCACTGCTCCATCAGGATTCAAGCAAGCCGGGCCGAAGAAGGCTGAAATGCCAGAAACCGGTCCCCGGTAGCTTGTCTCCTTTCTGGTGAAGAATTGGCTTGGTAGTTTAGTCTGCCCTGTTCCCATGATGCACTGGGCCAGGGACAGACTGATTTGCATATAGCCAGGTTCTGAGCTGGGATGGGGCAGTGAGATAAATAACGGTGATGGATCAAGCCCTGATCTTTGGACTGGGTAAGAGTGGTCTGTTTAACTCAGACACTCTGTTCATCACCACCCCCTTTTCTAAATCGTTTTTGGCCACTATAGGTGTGGCAGGGTATACTCAGACATGAGTCCCTTTCTCACTGCTCCATCAGGATTCAAGCAAGCCGGGCCGAAGAAGGCTGAAATGCCAGAAACCGGTCCCCGGTAGCTTGTCTCCTTTCTGGTGAAGAATTGGCTTGGTAGTTTAGTCTGCCCTGTTCCCATGATGCACTGGGCCAGGGACAGACTGATTTGCATATAGCCAGGTTCTGAGCTGGGATGGGGCAGTGAGATAAATAACGGTGATGGATCAAGCCCTGATCTTTGGACTGGGTAAGAGTGGTCTGTTTAACTCAGACACTCTGTTCATCACCACCCCCTTTTCTAAATCGTTTTTGGCCACTATAGGTGTGGCAGGGTATACTCAGACATGAGTCCCTTTCTCACTGCTCCATCAGGATTCAAGCAAGCCGGGCCGAAGAAGGCTGAAATGCCAGAAACCGGTCCCCGGTAGCTTGTCTCCTTTCTGGTGAAGAATTGGCTTGGTAGTTTAGTCTGCCCTGTTCCCATGATGCACTGGGCCAGGGACAGACTGATTTGCATATAGCCAGGTTCTGAGCTGGGATGGGGCAGTGAGATAAATAACGGTGATGGATCAAGCCCTGATCTTTGGACTGGGTAAGAGTGGTCTGTTTAACTCAGACACTCTGTTCATCACCACCCCCTTTTCTAAATCGTTTTTGGCCACTATAGGTGTGGCAGGGTATACTCAGACATGAGTCCCTTTCTCACTGCTCCATCAGGATTCAAGCAAGCCGGGCCGAAGAAGGCTGAAATGCCAGAAACCGGTCCCCGGTAGCTTGTCTCCTTTCTGGTGAAGAATTGGCTTGGTAGTTTAGTCTGCCCTGTTCCCATGATGCACTGGGCCAGGGACAGACTGATTTGCATATAGCCAGGTTCTGAGCTGGGATGGGGCAGTGAGATAAATAACGGTGATGGATCAAGCCCTGATCTTTGGACTGGGTAAGAGTGGTCTGTTTAACTCAGACACTCTGTTCATCACCACCCCCTTTTCTAAATCGTTTTTGGCCACTATAGGTGTGGCAGGGTATACTCAGACATGAGTCCCTTTCTCACTGCTCCATCAGGATTCAAGCAAGCCGGGCCGAAGAAGGCTGAAATGCCAGAAACCGGTCCCCGGTAGCTTGTCTCCTTTCTGGTGAAGAATTGGCTTGGTAGTTTAGTCTGCCCTGTTCCCATGATGCACTGGGCCAGGGACAGACTGATTTGCATATAGCCAGGTTCTGAGCTGGGATGGGGCAGTGAGATAAATAACGGTGATGGATCAAGCCCTGATCTTTGGACTGGGTAAGAGTGGTCTGTTTAACTCAGACACTCTGTTCATCACCACCCCCTTTTCTAAATGGGTGTCGAAAATGACACCAAGGTTCCTGGCAGATTGTGTGGGTATGGGGCAGATGCCTAAAGATGGAGGCCACCACTCACCTGACCACATGCCCTGGTCTTTGCCGAAGACCAGGACCTCTGTCTTGTCCCCGTTCAACTTTAGGGAGTTGGAAATCATCCACTCTGCAACAAGTTGCATGCAGGACCTAAAGTTTGACGCGGCTACATTCACAGAGTGGGTCAGGGATACCATAATCTGCGTGTCGTCGGCATACGACACTACCTCCATCCCCTGAGATCTTACTAGTCTTGCAAGGGGGGCCACGTAGATATTAAACAGGGTCGGACTCAATGCCGACCCCTGTGGCACCCCACATTGCAAAGACTTAGCAGGGGAGAGGTACTCTCCTAGCATGACACGCTGCTCACGTTGTTGTAGGAAGGAGCTCTGGAGACTGAGGGCCGGTCCTTCTACCCCTGCCTCCCTTAACCTAGATGTTAAAGTAAGGGGAGACAGGGTATCGAATGCTGCTGTAAGGTCCAGCAGTACCAGCACGGTGGTTTGACCCAGATCAACTTTCCTGCGGATGTTATCCATGACTTTAGTCAAAGCAGACTCCGTGCTATGCAGCTTTCTAAAGCCATGTTGGGACCCATCCAAGAAGCCTGAAGCATCGAGGAAGTTAGAGAGATGAAAGTTCAAATGAGTCTCCAACATCTTGGCAGGGGCCGGCAGGAGAGATATGGGTCTGAAGTTCTTCAATATGCCGGGGTCTAAGGTGGACTTTTTCAGAAGAGGCTTTACAATAGCTTTCTTCCAGACTAATGGAAAAGTACCTTGTTCCATGGCTCAATTCATTACTTCCAGCATCGGAGGAAGAATGATATCTCTACAGTCCTTTAGTAATTTCAAAGGGACTGGGTCCAGTGGGGAGGACGATTTTGTTTTGTCCAAAAGGAGATTGAGTTCCTCCAAGGAAAGAGCAGGAAAATGATTGAGGAACTGGGGGGCATCTATATTCCAAGATTCCAGCAGTTTAATTCGAGAGAAGTCCTCAGCACTCAGAAGTTTCCTCTGTGATTGTAGAGCTATATAGATATCATCTATTTTATTATAGAAGAAGTCTGATATGTTGTTACATAGCTCCTGTGAGGCAACCACGGGATCTGGTACCTGGAGAGAGCACAGTGAGTCCACAATTTTAAAGAGCTCTTTAGAGGATGTTAGAGAACAGGTTAAGTTGGTAAAGTAGTCCTGTTTTTCCTTTATCACTCTGTTTTTGTATTCTCGTAACTGGCTCTTATAGACTTCTCGATCTTTGGGATCCCAGGATTTGCGCCATCCTCGTTCCTTCTGTCTGCATTTTTGTCTAAGAAGCCTCAGGGCAGTTGTGAACCAAGGGGCAGTAGGCTTCTGTCGAGCTACAGATTTCAGAGAGGGGGGGGCTAGTTCGTCTGCGGCTCTGGTAATAGCATCGGTAAGTTCTTGAGCCGACTCATTCACCACCCGCTGGGATGTGATGTTAGTATTATGGATGAAGGGGGCCAGAGCCTCATTTGTAAAGTTTCTGAAACTCCTTTTGAGGCATTTTTTGCCAGTGCCCAAATCAGCATCAAAGCAAGGGATGTCCAGGGACAGTGGGACTGCTAGATGGTCAGACCAGATTATCGGTACCGGCGTGCCGACGGTTAATCTGGAGTCATTAGAGAAAATCCCATCAAGGGTGTGCCCCGCCTTGTGGGTCGGGTGTAAAACTCTTTGGACAAAGTCGCAAGCCTCCAACGAATTAAGCAAAGAAGAGGTATCTTTCGAGGTCCTATCCTCTAAATGAAAATTGATGTCGCCCAAGATGGTTAGATGAGGTCTACCAAAGTAGGGTTCCAAAATTCTAAAGAGTTCTGGGCAGAAATTAACTCTGGAACCAGGAGGTCTGAATAGTAGAATTCCAGAAAAGGAACTCGATGGAGCATGTACAATACAGAAATATAAGGCCTCGAATGGGTCCGTAGGAACCGATAGGGGTTTTATGGTGCAAGAGAGTGTGGATTTAAAGAGAATAGCCAGTCCACCACCTCTGCAACATTCTCTATCTAACCTCAGGAAGGTATAACCTTCAGGTATGGCCAGAATAAGGTCGTGACCAGAGGAGTCAGAGGCCCATGTCTCGGTGACAAAGACCCAGTCAGGTTGCCTCATGTTAACAAAATCATGAAATTCTATCCCGTGTTTGATCAAGGATCGTGCATTGATCAAAAAGCCCTGTTTGGGTTGGGAGATGAGCCTACCAGACACAGGGGGAGGAGGATTCCTAATGGCCTGACTGGAAAAATTAAAAGATAATTTACAAAAGGGGCATGACCGGGCCTTATGCAATACCTCCGGTATGAGCCGATGATGACAGAGATGCAAAGGGGGTCTCAGAGACAGCAATGTACGAAACAAATCATCCCGGGTAAAGGAGAGAGATAGATCGGGAGTCCCAGGGTCCAGCCCGTCCTGCAGCGCGTCCATAGCGCGGACGGGCGCAGACGGGCTGAACTCTGGAGTAACTCCGGCGTCAGTCTGGCGTCCCCGCAGCGCGTATCCGCTGCGCGTCAGCATGACTCAGTTATATACCCGCCTAGCGTCCTACTGGCGACTAGAGCGTTACGCCTGCCTATTAGCGCTAAGAATCGGCACCATCCACACCCAAGATGGCGCTACGAAGCGGAACTGCGCCGGGAAGCGGACCCGCCAAACAGCGGTGAGTTTCCCTGAAGTTAGAGTGCAAGTAAGGGCCAGGCGCTATCAGGCGCTATTAAAAACAGGGGAAAAATTACACCAAACTAAAATAAAATATTAGACAAGGTTATCTTTAAAACGAGCAGCAGCTCGGTTCCTGAAGCGCACAAAGCGAATGCACCGGTCAACTGGCAGCTAAGAAGGAAGAACAAGCAATTTACCTCACTTAAATACCCGCCTAGCGTCCTACTGGCGACTAGAGCGTTACGCCTGCCTATTAGCGCTAAGAATCGGCACCATCCACACCCAAGATGGCGCTACGAAGCGGAACTGCGCCGGGAAGCGGACCCGCCAAACAGCGGTGAGTTTCCCTGAAGTTAGAGTGCAAGTAAGGGCCAGGCGCTATCAGGCGCTATTAAAAACAGGGGAAAAATTACACCAAACTAAAATAAAATATTAGACAAGGTTATCTTTAAAACGAGCAGCAGCTCGGTTCCTGAAGCGCACAAAGCGAATGCACCGGTCAACTGGCAGCTCACCTTATTCAACACTTTCGTAGACTGTCTTATGGCAATGGTTAGGTCATTTCACTTTTGATATGATGCCTCAAGGACGGCATCCTCAAATTTCCAAATTAACAGTGGTAGCAGATTAAATAACAAGTTAAACATTAAAATTACATTTCTACAAGAAAGAACTGGTTTTAATAAGAGGATTCTACAACCCCTCATTTTTGGTCTTGGCCTTGTGGACCTATAATCCCAGACGTGTGTATGTACACTAGTAGACACTTTCAGAAACACATGCATCATGTTTGACTCAGGCCTAATCTTTACTTTTCAAATAATTAGGGTGGGCTTTGATTAACCTAACACCTTTGGGTGGTATTCCTCAACTGGACCTGCCTGTGCCTGCAATAGCTCTCATGTTGGCCTCTTACTGAAGTGAGTCCTGATCCCCAGGTCCTTTATCCTTGGTAGGCATCAGAGTGGAAAAGTCCTAACATTTAGGCTCCTCCTGATCACAAATGGGCCTGTTTGCACAAAGACTCTGCCGCCCATAAAAACTGCCAATGCTAAGTTCCAGCAAGGCCTTCTCTTCATGCTGAGATCGACAACTCACGAGATGCCAGTAGAGAACATTTGCGACGATTGAGCATGAAGCAGATTCATCTTTGCACTACAGCTGCGACTGTCCATGATGTTCGAGCTGCTCTTCGCTCCGAAAGTCATCACCTCACAGACTCCTCCAGCATGAACTGAACTCTTCCAGGTGGGCTTCTGAAGTTAACATAGCAGCAGGACTAAGCTGGTCCTTGTATCTGATCCATGTTCCATCACGGTTGGCTTAAACTTGTGACTTTCCCCTGTCTAGCATGACCAGAAAACTGCAAGTGGCACTTTCTTTTCTGAATCCTTAGCACTATTTTCACTTAAACTTAAAAAATAAATATCGCCTCTTCTACTGATTGGACTTTCTTCATTTGGATGCCATTGTATTTATTAGAATATACTCTATTGTCATATGGTTATTACGTTTCTATATATTGTGTTAAGTTAGCATGTGCTTATTAAATGTTTAAACGCCATATTTTCTTTCTGCTTCGGTTTGCACACGACACCTAGTTGTTATTACAGCTTTTAACCTAGACGAAAGATGTGATTTATTTGAGAATAATATGTTATTGCACTGGTATCAGTCGTGCCTGGAACACTTGGTACAACTGTCTGCACACTGAGAACTGCACACTCTCCGAATAACCTAACACAAGGTTGCTGCAGGCCTGATCCTCGCACCACGTTAGTCATAACACAAATAATGTTTGTGCCAACATTTGGCTTTACGTGAGTTCAAGATACAGTTACAGAGAATGAGACATTACACTTGATGCTGGACATGCTGAGAGAGGGTAGCTGTTGATGTGATCTCCTCCTACTGAGAATTCGAGGTATGGGTCCGCCCAGCTAAGAGCCCAGATGAGACCTTCTTAGATATAATATAATATGCTAATTAGGGTGCGCGAAATATAGGTGATACAGAATTCTATAGATTTTTGCATCATAATATGTTATCACCATTTGCTTACTATGGATTAGTGACTATGCTGCTGACTCTGATTATTATAATATGTATGTTGATATTATACAAGATACTGCGTTTGAGAATGCTGCATTGAAAAATAAACATTTCAAACTTGCACGTGTTTTCATTGCCTCCCAGTTTCGGTTTGGAATGATAATATAACGAAAGAGTGTTCATGTGTTCCACGATACCTGAGGTATTCTAAGTTCATGTTCTGGATTGTCTAAGACATTGGGAAGTATATACTACCGATGCGACACTGTAGCTAGCTAGGTAAGGGGATTTCTGAAACATAGGTGAGTTGTGGGTCACCCTGGCTCACCCAGGTTCTAGATCTCTATGCACAGTTCTGTGAGAGAACGGAAACCCTACGACATGGCGCCCATACGTTGGTTGGCCTTATAACATGACACTCGAGTAGTATATCATTCAAACCTTAACGCCTACATTCCCGTTTCCAGAAAACGGCAGTGTCGGAAAAACCTACCTATTTTTGAAATTGGTCCTTTTCAAGCTTGAATCTATCTGAAACGGTTTCTTTGGATTACTACCCAGTTGTGCTACAAAGTATAATTTGTTTTTCCTCGTTCCTGTGCTAACATGGCTCAAGCCGTGGACATCCCGCAGCATAGTCGCATTGCGGTGCGTGACCATTTGCGGATGTATGATGTTCCTGTGGAAGGCTTGGCTGTGGTTCTGGTGGTGAGTGCGGAACATGCTTACCCGTACAAATTGTTTTATTCGTGGGTGACATTTCCACCGGTGGACGCTAATTCTGGTGTGTTCCACTCATACACTGCTTCAGATGTACCGGCTGCGTATGCTCCGTACAGAGCACTGGAGGTTCCTATTGACGCTTGGCAGCATGGAGTTTGGTTTGGTGGCGCCCTACCGCACGCTTTAACCGCTCCGAGGTTAGGTCCTTTGTCCATTCCGGGCACTCCTTGGCCTGCTTTGGCTGGATTTACTCCTCACCCTCAACGTGCCACTTGTAACGTGGCTGATCTGCGGCGGCTTCATGAAGTCGCGGTGGGAGTGATTAGAGCGCTTGTTCATTACATTAGCCGTAATGTTCAGGACGCGGCCCCTAGAGGCGTGCAGCTTCGAGCAGAACATGCTGGTCTGAAAATCAACCCGGTCATGGTTAATTCCGTGATGGGTAAGAAGCCCCAAGAAAAGGACGATTTTCCGTTCTGGCTTGCTGAGAAATTCGGCCAGCTGGAAGCTGTGTTTCCCAATACGAGTCCGGGTGATAAACACCGGATTCTTACACTGAGTTTGCCGAAAGATCTGGCTCCTGACCTTGCTGACTGTGAAACCTGGGGAAAAACTTTTGCAGCGGTCTATTCGAGGTGCTATGGCTCCCCGTCTGTGACCAATCTAGGTGGGGTCCTTAAACGTGTTCAAGACGAACACGGACCGGAGGCGGCTGTTGAATTGGGCATGCGCCTGTGTGGCTCCTTTGATGTGGTTTGTGATCTGATCCTTGCGAATGTCAAGGGGGATGCAGTGAACTTTCAAGTTGCTAACGCATTAGCGTTGGTTCCCGAGGCCGACCGACCCCGACAGTTGGCAAAGATTATTGTGACTGCTTACAGAATGGTGGGTCGCAATGCAAAGGGGGTTAAATCTTTTCCTGAGAAGGAGAAGAAACAGCCCCAGGGTCAGACATCGGAAACTAGTGGTCAACAAAAGTCCAAAACACAAAATTGGCCTAAAAAGCAGAATCAGGGTAAGCAACAACAACAACAAACACAGGTTTCTGCTCCTGCGTCTCCATTGCCTGCACAGTCGGATCGTGTTTATGATTTGCGCGACCGCGCGATGATTAAATCGCCTGAGAGGTTTCAGGCTTCTGACCAACGCTCTCCTCGTTCCTTTCAGGACTCATCGGCTCCGTCAACCGGTGGTGGAGGGGGCGGCAGGGGCCGGGGTGGCCAGCAAGGACGTGGTCAGCCCCGCCCGCGTGCCAGTGGAGATCAGCAGGAAGGCTCTACGCCCAAGAGACCACAGTTTACCACGAAGAAAGTCACTGCCCTGACCGCGCATCGTTATGCCGAAGATAGTGAGAACGCGGCTTCGGAATCTGACGTGGGCTCTGACCTTGCTAGACAGCGCAGCAGAGATTACCATAGTGAGAGAGGCCCTCCGTCCACTGTTGAAGGTGACAGCGACTGATTCTTATGTTGTGATTGAAACAGCAGATACGCATGTTGCTCCCCCTGAACGACTTTTTGAAATTGTCCTGTTAATTGAAGGTGCATGCAGCGAACTGTAAAAGGGGTATTGACATTATGTATGACATTTTGCTTTCGGAGGCTGACTGGCCCCCACCTTTTGTTCTCGCAGCTCCGCGAGGGGAGGAGGTAATCCTACCCAGCTTCGCGCACACTGTGCCGAGGGTGGAGGCGCTGCATTTTGCAGAAGAGTGGGCTCTGGCGCTTGCGCCGGCTGTGTACCGCAATCAATGTGGCTGGGATAAATTATCACCATGCCATGAGATTCCTTTACGGTCACAGCCACAGCCTCAACCTCAATATCCCATACGGCGTGAAGCGAAAGCTTCAGTCGCAGCTATCCTTGAACAATTGGAATATCAAGGTGTAATTGAAACGTGTGTGTCACCGATGAATAACCCCCTTTTTACTGTGAACAAGCCGGACGGCTCATATCGTTTGGTTTTGGATTATAGGCATTTGAACTCGCATTGCCGTAACTGTGCAGTACAGAATACGCACGGCTCTGCATTAGTGAATAGTCTTGAGCGTAAACGGTTCAAAACCACGCTTGACATTTCCAATGGTTTTTATGCACATAGATTAGACGGTTCAAGTTCCCAATGGACCAGTTTTACATGCGCCGGTGTGCAAAAAATGTTTAAACGACTCCCAATGGGCTACAAGAACAGTCCTGGAGTTTTTTTCCGCACGCATTGTCTCTCTTTTGGAGAGCTTCGACCCAGTTGCTTGTTCGTATGTGGATGACATTTATCTCACAGACGACGATCTTTGGGAGCATCTGTGTCGAGTAAATAGCATAATTTGTAACTTTGCTGACATGGGTTACAAGTTTAACTTTGCAAAATCGCACATTGCAGAGTACACTGTGTTGTTTCTTGGTTATGAGCTTAACCATGAAGGGAAGGGTTTGGCACCCCATTTCCTGGAGAAATGCTCACAATTGTGCTCTCCGACAACACTGAAAAAATTACAATCTCTTCTGGGGTTTCTGAATTTCGGGAGGACATACATTCCGGAATATGCCCAGCGTATCAAGCCTTTGTATGCTTTGATACAACCATCTTTTTCCAAATCATGCTGGCTGCCTGAGCATTCGGCCATTCTGCAGTCATTGCAGGCTGATTTGCTCGCTTCTGAATACTTACAGACTCGTGATAACCAGACCAACCTGGTGATAAGAATTATCCCTGGGGCGGTGGGTTTCACGTACCTGACTTTTAATGAAGCAGACACAGTACCTATTGCTTACAAGTCACACTTGTACACTTCGGCTGAACTGCGTTTTTCCACTGTGGAGAAAGTTTTGACGGCTGTGCAGATGGCAATTCTTAAGGAACGTGCCCTGTCACAAGGAAAGCGCATGTTGGTTGTTACCCCGTGTCCTGCCTTAGAGGCGGTTACGAAAGCCAGTGTACCTAATTCCAAAGCTTTACACCCTCGGTGGATTCAATGGGCTGCGTCCTTGACGTCCCAGGATGTCATGTTTATTTTTGACGCCACTTTACGGTCACAGGAGTATTTACAGTATGAATTTGTTCATCCTGCTCCATTAGCAATGCGGCCGTTGGAGGATTTCCATTGCATCATTTACACTGATGGTTCGGCGCAGGTTGCGCATGGCTCTAAACATGCCTACGTTTCCGCTTGCGCCATTGTGGTCGGTGCCATGGTGAACGATGAGTTCGAGTCCAGTGTCGTGCACACGCAGACGCTTGGAGACTGCACCGCACAATTAGCAGAGCTTCGTGCTCTGATGCTTGCATTAGAGTACGCAGATCCTAGTGTGACGACTTTGATCGTAAGTGATTCTTACTACTGTGTCCAGTCTTACAATGAAAACTTGTTCTTTTGGATTCAGAATGATTTTCGTGACTCCAAAGGTAGCACAATACAACATAAAACGATCTGGGTCCGAGTGGCGGACCTTAAAGAGAAGCTGCCACTCATGTTTGTAATTCATACTCTCGGTCATCAGCGCGTGGGGGTCCACGCTGTTGGCAACTCGCTTGCTGATGAAGCAGCGAAGTCAGCGGTATCAAAATACTTAGTTGCAGCAGTCACGAGGTCCAAAGGCAAAATAGATGATGACATCTTGGCAGCTATAGCTGCAACGGAGAAGGGAAGTAAATATCCTGCGGGATTCCCTTCTACATACACATAACACTTAAGTCCCGATAAGGTTCCTTATGTGAAAATCCCTGAAGTTGGCGAGCGTTTAGTTCCCAACTCGGATCGCAGAGCTGCTTTGAATACAGCGGCACATGAAGGTGTGGCGTCTGCGCATGCGTGCGTCTCGGCCACTGTAACTCAGCTACAACAGAGATTCTGGTGGCGGGGACTGTACAAACAGACGCGTGAATATGTTCTTCAATGTGACATTTGCCAGCAGATTAAACCTTCAACTGCTGCGCGTCCGCCTCAGACACAGTTGTACATCTCGAATAAACCACTTGGATGTGTTTATTTGGATCACTGCGGTCCATTTTCTTCTGATACTGCGTATAAGTACATCTTAGTAGCAGTTGATTCATGCACACGCTTTGTGTGGGTATGGCCGCATCGGAGCGCTGATTCACGTACTGTCATTAAGGATTTGCGAGTCTTTGTGGGAATTTTTGCCTGTGGTACCTTCCATTCGGATCAGGGTCCGGCGTTTGCTTCTAACGCGTATAAGGATGCTATGGTTTCGATGGGGGTCCAAGTCAAATTTTCGAGTCCCTACAGACCTGAGGGTAATAGTGTAGTAGAACGAATGAACCGCGACTTAAAGCAATCTTTGACAGCTCGAGTTATAGGCACTGGCAGTAACTGGTTGGCCCACCTCATAGGCGTGCAGCGTGCGCTTAATAATCTCCCTAGAAGGTCTCTGGGTGGGCGGACCCCATACGAAATGCTCTTTGGTATCAAGATGTATGTACCTGACCTTGATGGGCTGGACTACAAGGCCCAGGCCACGGCCTTTGACGTAGATGAACATTGCAATGTTTTACAGAATCTACAAAAGACCAGAGACAGTCTTGCAAAGGAACATTTGCCCTCCACATCGGATGATGCGCTGCAGATCCCGGTAGTTGGCTGGCTACCCCAAGTTGGAGAACTGGTTCGAGAGAAGATCGATAACAAGAAAGAGTTTGGTCCCTCGTATCGAGCACCGGTTCGAGTCCTTGGAGTGAAGGGCACAAGAACAGTCATTTTACCACCACTTCCAGGTCATAAGGAAAAAAGATTTATTTCTATTGACAATGTCAAGACACACAGGGTGGCCGATTCTTCATAGCATGACACCGGCTGTATCCTGTCCTTCCATGGTGAGGCACTCTGTGCTGGCTATTACATCTGGTGCAGAACAGGAGGTGTCCCTCGAGATGCCTGCCATATCCAGTCCTTTATTAAATACTATTCCTGATACTAACATTGATGAGCTAAACTACACTTATCCTGCTGATTTATCGATGCCTGATTTACAGACCCGTTTGGCAGGCCAGTCCAGATTCTCTTTTGACTCTGTTTCAGAAACTTCAAAAAAACCCACAAACATTGCAAGATATGCCACATTGTTTAAAAAACATTTTTTAATTCCGCCTTGGACATACATTTGGTTGATCCTATTTTCATTCTATCTTTTTATGTCAATTGGTTTTGTGTTTTATTTTTTCCGCCTGATTGATGGTCACTACGTTAAAGAAAGAACAGGAATTCGGTACCTTAATGGAACATTGGCCCCTCTTTCCTCTTCACATTCTGCGCACAGACTGAAACGAAACTTAAATACAGTTAACATTACTGCTTGGCCTGTCCTTGATGGGATTGTGTGGGATGCGGTTAGATTTCAGATACATGGGCCTACTGTAGTGATTAATGTTCCAAATGTGCTTAGAGTAAACATGGGAGATGTGATTAAACAAAATATACGTTCTGATGATTGGGATATTCAGGCCGTAGAAGCATTATTCTCGGATTTGAAGTATTATGCTGCCTTCGATGCTGAGGATCTGTATACAGATTCTATTAATTATGGTGATTTGTTTTGTTTTCAACACTATGGTAATCATTTTTTACATAAGACAAATTCCAGGAGGGTTGCTGTAAATTATACACAATGGGAACATTGCCCTGCTCCATTCAGTGGCAGTTCCAATACATTTCTGAAAAAATATACCTATTTTACAGACTTTGATCAGTCTAATCCTGAGTCATTTTATTTTAAACTGACACAAAAGCCCATTTCCAAAGTTAGACTTACCGATACAAAATTGCTGTATTCGAAGTCCTTTTTAGACAGGTTGGCTGTAGATGGCTAGGAGTTCTGGAAAGGAATAATTGTCCTTAAATCGGTTTGGGGTACCAAAGATTGGCAGGTACAAGGCACTGAGGCTTTGCACCGTGCATGTCTCATCCCGAATCACATGTTGTTTTTAAATTCGACCATTTTCCAGACAACATGCTTTGGATTGGCTACTTCTAAAAAATTAAATACACCGACCATCCCTGATTTAAATGAATATACAGGTTGGGGTAATTTCACTGATTCCTCCATTCAAGAGTTGCAAACTCTTTTACACAATTCGTCCTTTAACATTTCCAGTTTGGATTCCAAGGGTTGGCTGGTATGGCAAAAGAGTGCTGATTCTTGCCAGCGCCGTTTTATGGGTTTGGCTGAGGGGTTCACAAAACTCAGGCCCGATCCACGTTTTGAAGAAGACTATACTGTCATGACTTATTCTGTGGGGAAGCTGTGTCAAAATTGGTTACAACATTCCACTTTAGCTGCAGTTAAACTACATCTGTCTCAATTACATGATAATGTGGATTTGAACGATTTTATAAAAGGCCCGGCTAAAGGTAGATCTAAACGATGGCTGTATGCGATTTACAATGAAATTTGGAAAGTTACCCAGGTTGAGGCTGCTAAACGCCTGAGAGCTATTGATCAAGCTAATTTAGAGAAAGTGCTTGCAGTTGTTGATAACAGCATTAACGCGCTTTCTTCCCGAATTTACACGTTAAATAATATTGTGTCTTCTGTTGTTGACATTGTACATGATGAAGTGTCCGTGTTATATCATGGTCAAAATCAATTGCGTTCTGTGATGCAGTTTGCGTGGACACTACAGACTCTTAAGTCTGGTCGAGTGCCATGGACTTTTATGAACGTCTCATCATTATTTGCCCCATTTAATCTGACTGAAAAACAGCGCATGTTGTCAATGAGAGATGCAACATTTTCTATGTTACATATTGAAAAATTAGAATCCCTGCCATTTTCGGTGGCTGAAGTGACTGCAGCAACATGGCTTATTCATGGTGTTATAACATTACCTTTTGCTTTGTATAAATTTACAAATTGTATGAAATATATTGCCATTGGGCGATATGAACCATTAGGCAGCGCTTTCCTCCATGAGACATGGTCTTTACCATACACTTACAGATGCCTTAAGGAGGGGAATGAAGTGAATCTGAATGGTGAAGAATGTACACAGTCGCCTGACCGCTCACTTATTTGCAGACACATCCAGTTGCATGGTTCTTGTAATCAGAACAAACCTAATTTGGCCTGTGTTTTGAAAGGGACACCAGTTCCTGCAATAGTTCCCACGTTCACGTTGTTGTCCAACGGTAGTTATTTACTTTTGAATAACGAGTTTTGTTGTGGGTTAGAGGCCGGTATCGCATATGTGGTTACCGTGTCTGAAAGGGTCGTTTGCTGCAAGAATGTGTTGTATCCACCCACGCATGGGAATTCAGAAGTTTTAATTTGGCCAAGAATACCAACCTTGAAAGCTGAGTTCAATGGTTTAGGCCGTATAAGAGCCCTTTTGTCTCAAAAACAGGTGGCCCTGAGTTCTGCCCGCGAAACTTATGTCCTTCACATAGCAAACACACGCACAGAAGTACAAGCACTTTTAAGTACTGATTTGCCGTTTCATTTTTGCGAGCTGGTTCATCAAATCTTCAATGCCTCCTCCACAACTAGCCTGGCTAATTTTTAAAAAATGGTTAGCAGTGGTCTCGTGACTACATTTGAAAAAGTATTTGGTATTATCCATGCGTTCTTTCATTCTATATTCGCTAGCCTGTTTGGCGGATTTCCTGTTTTGCTGGCTTTGGCTGCAGGCGTTCTGGTGATATTTTATTTCATAAAACATGGATGCCCATCCTGCGCAAGGAAACGCACAGCCCCTACTGATGCAGTTTCGCAACCGGATGCTTGATTATTATGGATCCCTGCCGCTTGCGACCGTAAGCACGGCTTTTGGATTATCCTTCAGATTTTCCTATTTCACCTGTGTCCAGCCTGTGTTTCATTGCCTGAGCTGTGATTTCGACTGGGCCATTGATTTGTGTCTCTGTTTACCGACTTCTCCTGACGTCAACTTTGATCAGCTGATGTCCCCCGTAGTGGCTCATGAGTTGGTCTGTTCTGGCGAAAGGGTTATGGCTGTGGCAGCGATGCATGGACTAATGGGTCAGTGGGACATATTCGCGGCGGCGCATGACTTTCTGGCACAGAGCGTTCTCGAGAACCCACTGAGTTGTCCTCTGATGTTGCTAGAGGATTCGGTGCTGGAGGAGCACGTATGTTCTTTCCCATTGCTTAATTGGATGGCTGAACTGTTTTCAGATGATGGCAGTGATTTCATGTTGGAAGCTGTTGCTACCTATTTTGCATATTCATTCAACGGGGAATGACTCTGAATACTTCCATAATTATGGCACGTGACTTTTTAGTAATTCTGAATGGTGCCAGTTTCAATACGAACATTCGATTTTTTCATATGTTCTAGGCCTATTATTAATAGTTAGGCCTCAAGTTCGACTTTTTATATTTTGTGTGGCCACTTTAGGCATTCATACATATAATTTTGTGTTTTTGATTTTTACATACATTTATATACATTTAGCTTGGCTCAATATCATTGAACTCTGCTTTCATGTCTTGCCTCTCATAGAGTATTGGCTTATATTTTTGTCTTTTGACCGTCCTCGGATCATTGGGGGGGTGTCATATGGTTATTACGTTTCTATATATTGTGTTAAGTTAGCATGTGCTTATTAAATGTTTAAACGCCATATTTTCTTTCTGCTTCGGTTTGCACACGACACCTAGTTGTTATTACAGCTTTTAACCTAGACGAAAGATGTGATTTATTTGAGAATAATATGTTATTGCACTGGTATCAGTCGTGCCTGGAACACTTGGTACAACTGTCATCACACTGAGAACTGCACACTCTCCGAATAACCTAACACAAGGTTGCTGCAGGCCTGATCCTCGCACCACGTTAGTCATAACACAAATAATGTTTGTGCCAACATTTGGCTTTACGTGAGTTCAAGATACAGTTACAGAGAATGAGACATTACACTTGATGCTGGACATGCTGAGAGCTGGTAGCTGTTGATGTGATCTCCTCCTACTGAGAATTCGAGGTATGGGTCCGCCCAGCTAAGAGCCCAGATGAGACCTTCTTAGATATAATATAATATGCTAATTAGGGTGCGCGAAATATAGGTGATACAGAATTCTATAGATTTTTGCATCATAATATGTTATCACCATTTGCTTACTATGGATTAGTGACTATGCTGCTGACTCTGATTATTATAATATGTATGTTGATATTATACAAGATACTGCGTTTGAGAATGCTGCATTGAAAAATAAACATTTCAAACTTGCACGTGTTTTCATTGCCTCCCAGTTTCGGTTTGGAATGATAATATAACGAAAGAGTGTTCATGTGTTCCACGATACCTGAGGTATTCTAAGTTCATGTTCTGGATTGTCTAAGACATTGGGAAGTATATACTACCGATGCGACACTGTAGCTAGCTAGGTAAGGGGATTTCTGAAACATAGGTGAGTTGTGGGTCACCCTGGCTCACCCAGGTTCTAGATCTCTATGCACAGTTCTGTGAGAGAACGGAAACCCTACGACACTATTCTTCTGAAATGGTTTGGGATTTATAGGAAGCTGGCTGCCTTTATTGTGTACTAAAACAAAGTACACTGTGCAGAGTCCAGTGAGTCCTTTATTGGTTTACAAAGGCAAAAGTAGATAATTCTTACACTCTATTTGCGGTAATGTGAGCGAGCAGTTAGGCTTATCAGAGGCTAGTGGTAGGCATTTGTGCATTCACAGAGGCAATAAATGAGACAAACACTGCAGAATTAATTAGAGACGAATTGGCAAAAATATTATACATTTTTATGTAATGTTTTCATCTCAAGAACTTTATCCGACCGTAAGGACTTTCAAAGTTATGAATTTTTAGATTTTGCAAAATCAATCACATTTGTGTACAATTCCGCACCAGTGAAAACAATAAGGAAAAAGACAAAAATGCATGTAAAATCGTAAAGTCGACTTACATGGTTCACCTCTTGGACTTCTGTAGTTGGCAAGACCAGGTCCAATGTTCCACCGCCTAATTCATTGGAACATCCCAGATTCAGCCGGGAGCAGGGTGCTGAGGTCACTAGTAGGTAGTGCAGTACGAGAGAGGGGGCCACTTGAAAACACACTGCACAAAGGGTTTTACAGGTATGTCAGAGAAGGCCCACTAGAGGGAGCAGGTCACAAGGGCCTCAGAGCCAAGCGAGCAGAGTTGGATCATCATTACTGGGGCTAGTCGGGCCAGGTGCAAAACAGATAGGTCAACCGGGCAGCGTGCGCCAAGATGTCCTTGGGGTCAGGAGTAGGCAACTTGGAGAGGTGATTTTGTGACAGGTGATTTTGTGACAGCTGGCCCACTCATGATGAGGGTCCTTGACGTCTCTCAATGGCTGCTTGCTTGCTTGGCAGTTGGAGTCAAGAGGGGACTCTTCAACTTGATGCAGGTTGCAAGAGGCCCGTACCCAGAGTATTGGTGCGGCACAGCTCCGGTAAGTTCTCGTGTTTTTCAACGTAATGGGGGAATGGGTCTGACCTTACTTAGCAGATGTACCACTTTTGCTCTGGGTGCTGTATCAGAGTTGCCGGGGAGCAGCAAATTGGTAAGTTCAGAGTCTGCAGTTTGGTGCCTGGTGCCCCAAGGGAGCAGAGCCTCTGCCCCAGTGATGCATCTTTAGCTATTTGTCAAAGACTGGAGGTGTTCTGTGGTTCTTGGAGTTCTCACAGTGATAAGATGAGGTAGCACACCATGATTGTCGAGTCCTTCAGACAGCAGACAGGGTTTGGTGCCAATTTCTCTGCAGCAGGGCTTCAGTACTCAGGCAGCCACTCTTCTTGGTCCATTTCTTCTTTGCATCATTCGATTCAAAGGTTCAAGGTCCAGGGATGACACCTAAATACTATATTTAGGGGTGATAAAGGGGGAGACAGATAGTATCCAATGGGTTCCCTACCTTTAGGGTGTCTAGACCCTTTAAGTGAACACTTCCTGAGGGAAGGGGCACTATCCTAGCCCTGATAGGTCATTTTCTCACTATCACAAGATGATAGATCTTTAAAAAGTAGTGTCTACATAATCTGCCACACCTTAGGGGTGATGCTGGGTGAATGTGGATGGTCCTCCTCATCTAAATATTGTTCCAGCCTGTCCTCCCACCAAATGTGGAGCAGGACAGGGGGTTGGCATTCCCCACTATCAGTGGAAGCTTGGGCTGCACTTCAAAGGCTGCCTCACTGTTGAAGCTTCCCACTCTGGAAGACCATTCAGGCCTGGAGGAGGGGTGAGAGCATGGGATCTCACCCCATGAGGTCAGAAACATGTTTGGTGGTGGCAGGCTAGCTATGAGTAGTCAGAAACCACACCAGTGTTTGGTAGGTGTTTTTTAGGGGCCCGCTAAAGGGTCTCTAGTGTGCCTTTAATAATAGATACAACAAGATGTTTAGTACTAAACATCTTAGGGTACAGTGATTCCATCATGGAGCTAGGAAACTCCAAATGACAAGTATCCAGCCCATGTACTCTTTATAGCTTCAATGTGCACTTACAATATCCAAGAATGGCTTAGATATTGCAGGGTCAGATCTGATCATGCAGGTATGCCCACACAATGGGATATAGTGCACTCTACCATAGGTCTGTAAGACCTGCAGTAGGAATTACACATATACCTCATGCAATGTATGAGGGCATGGCACACAGGGCTGTGTGCCATGTCGACTCTTCAGTTTCTCAACTAACAACCCCATTTTTTACAGCTGACACATATTTTCTTGTGCTTAAAATGTCTTTACATGGATGGCAGAAATCCATCTTGGCTGGATTTTGGAAAAGTCCTGGAATATACAAAGTTTTATTTACTAGACTCCAATAATTCCAAATATGGTAGCACAACGTTTGAGAAAAACTGAATCAATACCGGGGCGTTTGGCAAAGTCGTACTGGCTCCCAGGAGTGCCGATAATCTCTGTCAAAGTTCTGTGCCTGATCCATAAGACATTTATAAAACGTGACCCAAATACCTCTAGAGGACTTTGTTTTTAAACCTCCACAGGCACATGAGTCAATGTTAAAGGTCTTTTTTAAAGTTGCATTCCTTAAGTTCCAGCCAAAGTGGCCGGACAATGGTATCGTTTGTAATTCTCCAGCACTCGCTGTTATCTACCTATGCCTTAATTGTATGCGGCCATCTTTTGCAGGGAATTTCAAAGCAATTTGTTCAGAATTAAGTTCCCCTTCCCCTCGGCCTTCCTGGTGTCTGTCAATTTTAACACTAAAAGTTTCACTGTAAGTCTCCAGCCCAATACACTTGTGGAGGCAGCATTCATTCATTGAGTAAAAATCCCTGTAGTCTTTGGCATTTGTGTGCACCCTTATCAGTACTAATGTGCATGTTTGTGGTGTGTGCACGTGTCCGCTTATTTCTATACTCTTCTTGGGCCAGTCCTTTTTTTCCGTTTTGCCACACTCTTCTTTAAATAAATATTCCCCATTCCCCATTTTGGGTGCCAGTCATTGACAATTCCTATATTTGTACCACAGTATTATACTTTCAGACTCATAATTAAGGGCATTATGCAAGTGGCTATAATGTCACTACTGTGTGGACTTTTCTAAATAGGATTTCGTGAAATATAAAATATTGCACTTGTCATACATAGCAGGTGTACAACAGGCATAGTACTATGAATGGGCAAATATTTTTATTATAAACCAGGCCCATTGCATTCTCCATTAAAAATATGTTTTTGGTTTGCTAATAACTTTAGCATTTTTGAAGAATTTGCACAAAAATCAGTAATGTGTATCTTCAGAGTAATATTGCCATTTCGTATTTCCTACAGCTCCATTTGTGGTGTGCAGTTAAAGGGCATGGGTGGTCAAACAAAAAGCATTTTTCAATTTATGTCCCAAGGGATGTTTTACTCACCACTGCAGCAAAAACTACTGAATAGAATTACATCAAAAATACAGGCAGGCTTTGCACAGGCCCTGCTTGTGGTTTGGTGGAAACCCGTTCAATACTTTGCAAGATATTTACATTGCATAAAGGTAGCAGGTGGGAGTCCTATTGGTAACATTATGTACATATTTATTATTGATTCACAAATTTTTCTTGGATTTGGATCTGAGGATAACTTGAGAATAGCAATGTTGAAAAGTATTATAATCTGATCAACAGTGTGCACTTGGCACTGGGTGCAGGAAATGGCCTTCATACCTCTAGTCCCTTCATTGCCAGGGCAGAGCACAATGTACATGCATTTAGCCACATACACCCAACTCTGTTTGTATACCCCATATACGCAAATACAAAGTATGCATTGGGCACAGCCATCCACAACTCCATTCTCATCCTTCCATGGACTCTGTGGCTACTGCTCATGGGCTTTGACCATTTGCAACAGGCACAAAACACGTATATACACTTCACCGACCCATTTAGCCTCAATGCCCATTTTAGACTGAGGCTTGTTTCTTTAACTTACAAAAAGGAACTGCCAATTCTAAGTGATCATGTCACTTTAAATGTGTGTCGCCATAGTTTGTGACACTGCATAGTTTGCAATTGTATTGTTATTTTGTAATATTTTTACTTTGACCCAGTGATAACCATATTGCACTTGCACCATACCACAGCTGGGGTCACCTGAATTAATTGCCAGAAACGTGAGGATCAGGATAGCTGACAGCTGACGCATTTGCAGAAGGTAGAGAAGAACCATTACTGTGGCTAAGCCATATGATGTAGTCATTGTGGATTTTGTGATTAGAAGTAAGAATGATAGTGCAATCTAGCAGCAAAGTGAGTTACTTTGCTAGTCTTCTTTCTCTAGCAGATCTTTCTCGCAGTTCTCTTTTCACAGCTGTCCTTGTGAACAGTGGGCAATAGGAAGTGTAAAAACACTAATATGTCTATAAGTATTCATAGGAGGCTCTTGCCCTCAGCAAAAAAGATAGTAGTTTGCAATCTTCTCACCAAGAAGACAGAGGGACAGCTGTCAGGTGCCCCAATTCTCTTTTTTTCTCCAATTCATCAGGAAAAAAGACAACAAAGATAGTTAAGCTAACCCATGATGTTTAACTGCTACCCCATTACAGGACTGCTGGTTCTGGAGACCTTGGTGTCCCAAAAACAGGATCGGGCGGACTCCAGTTTCAGAGGTAGTGGGCTACTGATGGTGCCTTGGCACTTAGGGAAGGGTGGGAGTTAGTGTCTGTCTGACCCCTGGTTAAGATAAGTGGTTATCGAATGATCAATGCTTATTCATCCCTGGCCCTTGGTTAAAGCTTTGAAGGATTCTGAATGCATCCACCTAGCCAATGGGCAAGATTGAGGAGAGTGTGTCATGTCCTTCCCAAACAATGGACGCAATGTTGCACAATTGAGCGAGGTCAGTGAGGTGGTTGATGTGGAATTAATGCAGGTGGTCGATGTGGAATTAATGCACAATTAAGCGAGCCAGTAAGATGGTTGATGTCGAATTAATGCATGATTCTCTGACCCAGGGGTTTGAATGCGGGGGGAGGGCCGGAATGTTGCACAATGGCAAAACATTCACCCCCAGTCGTAGATCTGGGTTTAATCCATCGTTATTTTGCTCACCAAGCCACCCCAGTTCAGACATGGCCATATGCAAATCAGTCAACATTTCTACTAGTCTGCCTGCAACACTCATTATGCCACTCATTTAAGTAGCCCTCTTAACATGTGCCAGGTCTGTATTGCAGACTGTGTGTGTAGTCTTTAACTGCCACTTAAAGCTGTCAAAATAAACCTTTTTCCAGGCCTAAACCTTCCTTTTAATTCATATAAGTCACCCCTAGAGAGGACCCTAAACAGCCCAAAGAGCAGAGCGCCATTGTATTTTAAAATGTACTTTTAAGTTAAAGATGCCCTGATGGAGAAAAAGTCCTAAAAGTGTTTTTTCACTACTGTGGTGCCTAACTCTCCCATAGGATACCATTGGGTTACCTCATTATATTTAATAAGCAATACCGTTTGATAGGGAGCAGGTAGGAAAGTCATTTTTGGTCTCTGAGCAATTGTAGTTTAAAATCCTCTTCAATGTTAAAGTCAGATTTTTAAGTCACAAATCTGCAGATGCCACTTTTAGAATGTTATATTTACAAAAAGGGGTGGTGAGGGACAGAGTCTCTGAATTAAGCAGAAAGCTCTCACCCAGTCAAAAGATCAGGGCTAGATCCAACACCGTTTTTTAGCTCACTGCACCATCCCAGTTTCAGAACCTGGCTGTATGCAAATTAGTCTGTTCCTGTCCCAGTGCATGATGGGAACAGGACAAACCAAACTACAGAAGCCAATTCTTACACTGGGAAGGAAACAAGCTCCCGGGGACCGGTTTCTGGCATTACAGCCGTCTTCGGCCCGGTTTGCTTGAATCCTGATGGTGCAATGAGCAAGGGTCTCACATCTGAGAATACCCTTCCACGCTTAGGGTGGACAAAAATATTTACAAAAAGGGGTGGTGAGGGACAGAGTCTCTGAATTAAGCAGAAAGCTCTCACCCAGTCAAAAGATCAGGGCTAGATCCAACACCGTTTTTTAGCTCACTGCACCATCCCAGTTTCAGAACCTGGCTGTATGCAAATTAGTCTGTTCCTGTCCCAGTGCATGATGGGAACAGGACAAACCAAACTACAGAAGCCAATTCTTACACTGGGAAGGAAACAAGCTCCCGGGGACCGGTTTCTGGCATTACAGCCGTCTTCGGCCCGGTTTGCTTGAATCCTGATGGTGCAATGAGCAAGGGTCTCACATCTGAGAATACCCTTCCACGCTTAGGGTGGACAAAAATATTTACAAAAAGGGGTGGTGAGGGACAGAGTCTCTGAATTAAGCAGAAAGCTCTCACCCAGTCAAAAGATCAGGGCTAGATCCAACACCGTTTTTTAGCTCACTGCACCATCCCAGTTTCAGAACCTGGCTGTATGCAAATTAGTCTGTTCCTGTCCCAGTGCATGATGGGAACAGGACAAACCAAACTACAGAAGCCAATTCTTACACTGGGAAGGAAACAAGCTCCCGGGGACCGGTTTCTGGCATTACAGCCGTCTTCGGCCCGGTTTGCTTGAATCCTGATGGTGCAATGAGCAAGGGTCTCACATCTGAGAATACCCTTCCACGCTTAGGGTGGACAAAAATATTTACAAAAAGGGGTGGTGAGGGACAGAGTCTCTGAATTAAGCAGAAAGCTCTCACCCAGTCAAAAGATCAGGGCTAGATCCAACACCGTTTTTTAGCTCACTGCACCATCCCAGTTTCAGAACCTGGCTGTATGCAAATTAGTCTGTTCCTGTCCCAGTGCATGATGGGAACAGGACAAACCAAACTACAGAAGCCAATTCTTACACTGGGAAGGAAACAAGCTCCCGGGGACCGGTTTCTGGCATTACAGCCGTCTTCGGCCCGGTTTGCTTGAATCCTGATGGTGCAATGAGCAAGGGTCTCACATCTGAGAATACCCTTCCACGCTTAGGGTGGACAAAAATATTTACAAAAAGGGGTGGTGAGGGACAGAGTCTCTGAATTAAGCAGAAAGCTCTCACCCAGTCAAAAGATCAGGGCTAGATCCAACACCGTTTTTTAGCTCACTGCACCATCCCAGTTTCAGAACCTGGCTGTATGCAAATTAGTCTGTTCCTGTCCCAGTGCATGATGGGAACAGGACAAACCAAACTACAGAAGCCAATTCTTACACTGGGAAGGAAACAAGCTCCCGGGGACCGGTTTCTGGCATTACAGCCGTCTTCGGCCCGGTTTGCTTGAATCCTGATGGTGCAATGAGCAAGGGTCAGGGACAGACTGATTTGCATATAGCCAGGTTCTGAGCTGGGATGGGGCAGTGAGATAAATAACGGTGATGGATCAAGCCCTGATCTTTGGACTGGGTAAGAGTGGTCTGCTCAATTCAGACACTCTGTTCATCACCACCCCCTTTTGTAAATCGATTTTGGCCACTATAGGTGTGGCAGGGTATACTCAGACATGAGTCCCTTTCTCACTGCTCCATCAGGATTCAAGCAAGCCGGGCCGAAGACGGCTGAAATGCCAGAAACCGGTCCCCGGTAGCTTGTCTCCTTTCTGGTAAAGAATTGGCTTGGTAGTTTAGTCTGCCCTGTTCCCATGATGCACTGGGCCAGGGACAGACTGATTTGCATATAGCCAGGTTCTGAGCTGGGATGGGGCAGTGAGATAAATAACGGTGATGGATCAAGCCCTGATCTTTGGACTGGGTAAGAGTGGTCTGCTCAATTCAGACACTCTGTTCATCACCACCCCCTTTTGTAAATCGATTTTGGCCACTATAGGTGTGGCAGGGTATACTCAGACATGAGTCCCTTTCTCACTGCTCCATCAGGATTCAAGCAAGCCGGGCCGAAGACGGCTGAAATGCCAGAAACCGGTCCCCGGTAGCTTGTCTCCTTTCTGGTAAAGAATTGGCTTGGTAGTTTAGTCTGCCCTGTTCCCATGATGCACTGGGCCAGGGACAGACTGATTTGCATATAGCCAGGTTCTGAGCTGGGATGGGGCAGTGAGATAAATAACGGTGATGGATCAAGCCCTGATCTTTGGACTGGGTAAGAGTGGTCTGCTCAATTCAGACACTCTGTTCATCACCACCCCCTTTTGTAAATCGATTTTGGCCACTATAGGTGTGGCAGGGTATACTCAGACATGAGTCCCTTTCTCACTGCTCCATCAGGATTCAAGCAAGCCGGGCCGAAGACGGCTGAAATGCCAGAAACCGGTCCCCGGTAGCTTGTCTCCTTTCTGGTAAAGAATTGGCTTGGTAGTTTAGTCTGCCCTGTTCCCATGATGCACTGGGCCAGGGACAGACTGATTTGCATATAGCCAGGTTCTGAGCTGGGATGGGGCAGTGAGATAAATAACGGTGATGGATCAAGCCCTGATCTTTGGACTGGGTAAGAGTGGTCTGCTCAATTCAGACACTCTGTTCATCACCACCCCCTTTTGTAAATCGATTTTGGCCACTATAGGTGTGGCAGGGTATACTCAGACATGAGTCCCTTTCTCACTGCTCCATCAGGATTCAAGCAAGCCGGGCCGAAGACGGCTGAAATGCCAGAAACCGGTCCCCGGTAGCTTGTCTCCTTTCTGGTAAAGAATTGGCTTGGTAGTTTAGTCTGCCCTGTTCCCATGATGCACTGGGCCAGGGACAGACTGATTTGCATATAGCCAGGTTCTGAGCTGGGATGGGGCAGTGAGATAAATAACGGTGATGGATCAAGCCCTGATCTTTGGACTGGGTAAGAGTGGTCTGCTCAATTCAGACACTCTGTTCATCACCACCCCCTTTTGTAAATCGATTTTGGCCACTATAGGTGTGGCAGGGTATACTCAGACATGAGTCCCTTTCTCACTGCTCCATCAGGATTCAAGCAAGCCGGGCCGAAGACGGCTGAAATGCCAGAAACCGGTCCCCGGTAGCTTGTCTCCTTTCTGGTAAAGAATTGGCTTGGTAGTTTAGTCTGCCCTGTTCCCATGATGCACTGGGCCAGGGACAGACTGATTTGCATATAGCCAGGTTCTGAGCTGGGATGGGGCAGTGAGATAAATAACGGTGATGGATCAAGCCCTGATCTTTGGACTGGGTAAGAGTGGTCTGCTCAATTCAGACACTCTGTTCATCACCACCCCCTTTTGTAAATCGATTTTGGCCACTATAGGTGTGGCAGGGTATACTCAGACATGAGTCCCTTTCTCACTGCTCCATCAGGATTCAAGCAAGCCGGGCCGAAGACGGCTGAAATGCCAGAAACCGGTCCCCGGTAGCTTGTCTCCTTTCTGGTAAAGAATTGGCTTGGTAGTTTAGTCTGCCCTGTTCCCATGATGCACTGGGCCAGGGACAGACTGATTTGCATATAGCCAGGTTCTGAGCTGGGATGGGGCAGTGAGATAAATAACGGTGATGGATCAAGCCCTGATCTTTGGACTGGGTAAGAGTGGTCTGCTCAATTCAGACACTCTGTTCATCACCACCCCCTTTTGTAAATCGATTTTGGCCACTATAGGTGTGGCAGGGTATACTCAGACATGAGTCCCTTTCTCACTGCTCCATCAGGATTCAAGCAAGCCGGGCCGAAGACGGCTGAAATGCCAGAAACCGGTCCCCGGTAGCTTGTCTCCTTTCTGGTAAAGAATTGGCTTGGTAGTTTAGTCTGCCCTGTTCCCATGATGCACTGGGCCAGGGACAGACTGATTTGCATATAGCCAGGTTCTGAGCTGGGATGGGGCAGTGAGATAAATAACGGTGATGGATCAAGCCCTGATCTTTGGACTGGGTAAGAGTGGTCTGCTCAATTCAGACACTCTGTTCATCACCACCCCCTTTTGTAAATCGACTTTTAGAATGTTGGCATTTTCCTATCCAAACATTTGGTGCCTGCTGCCTGTTACTGGGTCATGACTATGTGTGAGTGGCAGTTTGCCCTTATATATTCTTCTCAATCTTATATTTTTTCAGCAAAATTTAACATATCCTTTAGGTATAATCTCCATCAATTTTTACATTTCTTTCTTTGCTAAAAATTATCTTAAATGTGTCGCCTGTTTCATTCATCTTGTCATGTTTAATCAAAATGATTTGTCTTCTTCGTACTGAATTGTCAAAAGCAAAATCAGTCTTTCATATTTTTGTTTAGCTTCCACTTTTCCGAAAATGTCTCTGCAGAACTATCCACACATTGTTATTGTTTTGTCAATTATTTATTAGAAGAATCTTTTGCCAGATTCCCTTGCTCTTCACCAATGCACATTTCATAAATGTTTTGATAGAATAAATGCATAACAATGGTAACCCAGTAATTACATACATTAACTCCAGTAACACAGACACATTCAAAGTGACTATATGCATATACTTTAAAGATTTTCAAAACACTTCATCTAATAGAAAATACCATTCTAACATATAAAATATATGGTAGTCCCAACCACGATATTCAGATCAAGAGATAAAATTAAGAGAATATGTAAATCAATTATCTACATACATTGAACATTATCCTAAGGCCTGAAATGAGATTTATTACTAAATAAATACTGACCTCTGTGTACAAGTTTCCCAAATGAGTAGCCAATAGGGCCCTCGATTACAGAGCTAGAATATTATTATTACAACCAGTTCATCTCATGTTACAGCAATTAATCTAAATTACAATACAATAGGTGCAACTTTACTCACCAGCACATATGTCATTAGTTATAATCTTAACCATGACTTTCATAAATTTTACCATTCATGTACAAATTTTGGGATTAGTCCCAGTCAGGCTCTATGCAGTAGTTTCGTTGACAGTACAAAAGCCAACATCTTTGAAAATCTGCTTAATCCAAAAGCAACTTTGTAAAATTAAAGCTAGGCAAATGTACAGGTTATGAATTAACTTTTATTTATTATAATTACATAGATGACATTGCGTCCATGAGAAACAGGATCATGTCGTGGTTTTCACAAAGTTGCCAGTTAGCAGTAATGAAAACCTCAATCGAGAAAACTTGTTTAAATATTTCTGTGCATTGCTACATATAAGTAGCCTGGGAATTCTACTGTTGACCATAAAGTTTCAGGGCATACTGTAAGATTTTCGGAATTTCAATGCTGAGCAAATCTACCAAATAGGATTGTCTCCCTAGCTTTTATTTCATGTGTTCTTAAAAAGTTATATGTCATGATACCAACCCAGGTCCACTTCTAAAGTTTTTAAGGAACCTGCTATATAGAGTGACTAGAGGTTGTCTGATCTGCCTGTCTGGTGTCCAGTTTCATTACATATTAATGGTCTAATTGACCATGTAGCTGCTCTTTGAGCCACAAAACAATATTTAAGAATATACACATACTGGGTCTATGATATCAAGTTAAACTAACCTTGAGCCATAAATGTTTTATTCAAGATTTCCTTCTTTTCTTCATATTAATCATCATTGGAGATTACCCGCTCAGTAGTTAGTAGTTATGAAAATGGAAAACGTTGTTACAAAGTTTCTGCAAAAGCTCACTCTATGTAAAAGTTTTTGTCTTTCTCAAGATTTCAAGTGTAGCCGTGTTATCCAATTATGATTATCCATTGTTAATATTGAAAAAGTCGATGTCGATGTGCACACTGATACATTTATATACACGAATGAGATCACATCTTTATTATCGAATTCACCAGTCATAAATTCTCCATCAACCCCGACTCAGTAATAGATGGTCAGGCAGGCTCTGAGACCTAAGCCTGGGGCTACTGATTGACAGGTCACAGGTGGGGAGACACGTAGCTGGCAGGCAAACGGGCTAACAGGAAACTCAGATCAATCCCACAGATTGACACTACAATGGTCCAGGGAGATTGGCCCCAAAAAAGCACACATGGCCAAAGGGGTGCCAGCATTCCAAACATCATCATAAAGTCAGATGTCACACTAAGCTATGAACACGTAGCCTATCAGAATACAGCACACAGATTACACGCAGCAATCATGGGCCCCTCATGCCAAACATCTGAACATGTTACCCACTGGCCCACACTGTGTCCATGCAAGGGGGAAGCCCACCTTCATTTGATACCAAGGACCTTATTTATGACTCCAAAGACAAGGCCCACATTCTTTACCATAAAAGGATAGACGGAGACAGTTTATGATGCCCAAAGAAATGTATGAAACCTTGTTCAGATCAACTGTAATTTTGGGTAGTCCTCAGACCAGCTTCTGTAACTGTGCTACTGGCTGAAGTGAAATGACTCTTGTCTTTTGTTTTTTCAAGGTAAATTCATATTTGAGCAACAGCATATTTTATAAGAACCTTCAAAAATTGCATTTCTTCAAAACTCATCTTATATGCAAATTTAATTTAATCATTTAAACACATAAGCCCGTCAGTCATTCAAAATACTTTATTTGATTAATTAAAATCATAAAAGACAGTATAAAAACAGGATACATTTAACATTTTTAAATGTTTACAATTGATATAACACATAAGCATGTTGTTGGTTGATTCAATTTGTATTAACGCAGTTCCCTTGTCTTAATTAATAAAAGTTCTCCTAATCAATTATTTATCTTCTCTAATTATTTCCTCTGCCAAATGGCACATTTAATTGATGCTAGGTATGTTAAAACTTCCTTCTCAAATAAGTCCATTGCCTTATGATTGAAATAGGCATTATAGAAGAGGTCGGTTTCAATTCTAATCATTTGAATTCATCACTATTTTATTCTTATTCTAGATTTAACTAAAAAAAAAAAATGTCATTAAGCAAAATGAAAATGTCATCAAAAGCCCTTGTCTACAAAGGTATAGATTATCAATTTTTGCACAAAATGTTCTTGTAGTCATGATCATTTGTCTTCATATGAGAAAATGACTACATTTTGATGTGGTTCGCAGGCAATGCATTTACTTCTTTCTGCCCTTTTATTTTTCTGCTTGCCCTAAATCCGGATCAGGTTTTTATTACTGTTTTTCTTGAGTTACTGATGCATTTGCTTATTGTTAGCTCACAATTGCTTTACGCTTTTCTCTTTCTTCATCAGTGTTACTTGACAAGGTCCTTTGTGAGTCAGAAAATAATTTACAATTCTCAAAATTGTTTTTTAAGTCATAATGAATTGCAATTAGAAGTGTTGTACCCTCCTCATTGTGATTCAGAATGACATGCATAAATGGCTTGAAACAGCAGTTGCGGTTGCAAACCTTTGAACAAGTACCAAAACGTAAAAAGGGGACGCTATCCCTGGAGGAATAGCTTAACAGTTAGGAATCATGTCTAGTGGCCTGGTGGATCAGACAGTTGTTCAGGGAATACGTGTTTCTAAAAAAAACCAAGCATTTGCAATGCAATAGGTCTCGCATTACGAAAGTTTGAGCTACTGGTATTGTAAATGACAAATATTTTATTAATGTGTTGGTTTTGAAAATAGCAAAATTAATAGGTTTGTCATTTACAATGCCAATAGTTTTAACTTTCGCAAACGGGACACCTATATCATTTGTGATGCAATATGTTTTCTATTTACATGACTTAGATGTATTAATATTACAAATAACAATGGCTTTCATTTTTTAAAATAATTAATACTTAAATAAAAGTTATTGTAATTTAAAATGGCAATAGCATATACTTTTGAAAATAACTTTTTGGAAGATTATGTTCAGTGTATTTTATTGTGATGAAAATCCAAGAACAGCAGTGAAATATTAACATATTTTTGTGACATTTGTAATAAAGCTTGACCCATTGAGAGAACATATTAGAACCGGTTGTTGTTGAATGGTTGCACAGAGTGATGCTGTGGCGTTCAGTGGTGCTGAGTGATGCTGTGGCCTTCTGTGGTGCTGATTGATGCTGTGGCATTCCGTGGTGCTGTGGCGTTGAGTGGTGCTGAGTGATGCTGTGGCATTGAGTGATGCTGTGGCATTGAGTAATGCTGTGATGCTGTGACATTAATTGATGCTGTGATGTTGGGTGATGCTGTGGCATTGAGGGATGCTGTGGTGTTGAGTGATGCTGTGGCATTGAGGCATGCTGTGGCATTGAGGGTTGCTGTGGCGTTGAGGGATGCTGTGGCATTGAGGGATGCTGCGCGCTGAGTGGTGCTGTGGCATTGAGTGGTGCTGTGGCATAGAGTGGTGCTGTGGCATTGAGGGGTGCTGTGGCATTCAGTGATGCTGTGGCGTTGAGTGGTGCTGTGGTGTTGAGTGGTGCTGTGGCATTGAGTGGTGCTGTGGTGTTGAGTGGTACTGTGGCGTTGAGTGGTGCTGTTGTGTTGAGTGGTGCTGTGGCGTTGAGTGGCGCTGTGGCGTTGAGTGGTGCTGTGCCATTCAGTGGTACAGAGTGATGCTGTGGCATTGAGTGATGCTGTGTCGTTAAGTGATGCTGTGGCGTTGAGTGATGCTGTGGCATTGAGTGATGCTTTGTCTTTGAGTGATGCTGTCATTGAGTGATGCTGTGTTGTTGAGTGATGCTGTGGTGTTATCAGCTGTGTTGCTTCAATAAAGCAATACCACAACTCCCATAATGCACTGATCTGTATAAGCACAGGAGTGGGAAAGTGGAGTCCCAGTAACATGGATGGTTCACCTCGTCGCCTTGCTGTGGGGTGCTGTTGTAGCAAGCGCTGCCCACCTCATCGTGTGAGAGCCTGATGTAGAGGTGGGTGACTCACGGGTGTCTCGAGGCAGATACCGGGCTCCAGCTGATCGCGAGCCCTCATGAACCCTTGCGCCCAAAGCGAGTCACACCTGGTGTAACGTCTGGTGCCAAGAATGGGAGACAAAGAGTTAGTGTGCTATTTGAATAGGATATATAATAGGAAAATGTGGTCGGCATCATCTAGTGCTTGAATTACACTATCTGAAATTAGAAAACCCCAGATCAGTCCAGGCTTCACCGAATTGTGTGATCCTAGGCAAATGTGTCATTTCACCGAGCCTGCTTTCTTCATCATGACAGAGCGCTTTCAAATAACCGATTTCGGGGGCACGTAACAACAAGCTCAGTATCTGGGCTTTGAGGGGACCTGGGAGGGCGGGGGCTGCCCACGCATGCGCGCCATTTCTAACTTTTGTTCTGAAGAGCCCCGGTTAGGCTCCCATGCCTAAGGGGAGAGCCCCGCGTCGTGCTGGCAGAGGAGCTCGAGTGCTCTGCGGGGCGTGTGCCAGATGATGCAGAGATTACACCAGCGCAGCGACAAGAGCCCGATGAGGTAAGGGGAGAGCGGGGGGTGCGTGCGTGCATGTGTGTGTGTGCGAGCGTGTGTCTGTGTGTGTGTGCGCGTGTGCACACGTGTGTGTCTGTGTGTATGTGTTATCTGCTTCCTGGCAATGTGGGACAGGAGATGTGCACGGTGTGTGGGTGAACGTGCGGGCTCACATGGAAGAATCCCCTGTGCGTGCCCATCACCTGTCTCACATTCCCAGGAAGTGAATGACAATAGATGCTTTGCTGGACTCAGTGCTTCGCACTGCTACACCAGCTTGACCTAAAAAGCACATGTTACTTTAAGGGACAAGGTAATTTGTTAAAGAAATGTTTTCTGTTTGTGAAAAAGAACTTCAAGGCTAAAGGTCTGCGGTCCTTTTCAGGCCGCCATCCCTGCGTTTTAAAGAACAACCAACCTAATTAATAATCATTAGGCATGTAGTTTTGCAAACTTCTGGAAATTGTTTGTTTTCAGTGCAATCTATTAATAAATATATTGCACTGAAAACAGAATCCTCTTTTGCAAACTTGACAGTGTGCAATTTGTATTTCCCTGGTTTGCGTCAAAATATAGTACATCAGGCTGATCAGTTGGCATTACTTCATAGTATGTTAACTTGGCCAGCCATTCTAGATAGACCTCTGTTCAATTAATTAAACAACATAATTATTGTAGTGTTTTAGGTTTCTCTGTAATTTTTATTTTTTTCTCTGTTCTATCTCCTTGGTAGATGTTGCTAGTTTTTAATTAATGCCCTCTAACATTCTCTGCCACATAGGGGCTGATTCTGATTTTGGCCGGAACCCTTCCGACGGAATCCCGACCGAGCCATTCTGATGGGCTCGGTCGGGAAGGAATCCGGTTCGGATTTCCTGATTGCAGACGACAGGTTTGGAGAGAATGTCCGCAGTCCGGAAATCCTCCAGTACTCCGCCTGTTACCTCTGTGCGACCGAGCGAGTAAGATGGCAGCTTTTCACTGCCTTTTCGTGCCGGTCTGTTCGGCACGAAAAGGCAGTCGGAAGCTGTCTCTGGGGGCCCCCAGCAGGGCAGCCATGGGTGTGAGGCCACCAGATGGTGGCCTGGGGGCACCTATGGTGCCCCTCCGTTGATGTTGCAATGCAAAAAACAAAAGAGGGACCCTGAAACCTGAACAAGATAGGAGGGAACAACCTGCCAGGGCGAGAAAATAATCAAACAACATGAAAGGGGGGTTCCCAATAATAAAAGGGGAAAATTCCAACAATAGGGGAACACCCACAGAACAGCTGGATAGTATAAAATATTCTTTTTTATTTTTATTCACACAGAAAAATATATCAAATATAAATAATTGCAATCAATACACAATACATTTCCTTATCACATTTGTGTATAAAATTTTCTTAGGAGGACACACATAAAGAACATTACATCAGCCTAGGAACACATGGAGCAGTAAAAAATTAACACACAATTCATTGACACACAATTCAATCACTCATCCAATCAAACACAAAATCATTCCTAAAACACTACACACATACAAACTCAAGCAAAGACAGCAATTCATCAGACATCCAGGAAAAGCGGCGACTCACGTTTCGGAACAGTGCCAATAAAAGCTTCCTTCATCAGGGCACAGAATACAGATATAATGATTAGCACGGTCTCGCAAGATCCGAACACCCAATCTTAGACAAGTGTCCTAGTCATAATCGTGGCTGGCGAAGCATATCTGTAGGCGGAAAAGGATATGAATCAAGATATCAACAATAAAATAAAATACACTGGGCATGGTAACGGGCAAGGCAGAATCCACATACACATACACAAAGCAAACAATACCACCCTACGTGCTTGCGCAAATATGTACAAGTAAAGTGGTGACTTCAAATAACACCTTACATCCCGTGTGAAAACAGCCAGCACAACAATGTGCAAAGAACTATCACCAGAGTAGAAATAAGTGAATAGAATCCAAGATTCGCCCAAGGACAATCAGAGCAATTTATCAGGCAGGATAAACAATACAAACAACAAAGATAAAAGTCCTGCTCGGGGCATACCATAAGGCCCGCATCAATGGTGCCTCCAACGATGCTATCGGGAGGATGTTAGTGGGACGGTAAGACCCTCAATGGCTCCGAGAGATGAAGCAAGGACCGAATTTGGGATCAAATAGTTGGTCGAGTACTGTGAAAAATAGGCAAAAGGACGCTGAATGGAAGCACTCTAACTGAAGGTAAGGACCTGCTACGACGTCGAGTAAACCTGGTGCGAGAAAATAACTCTCTTTACTGCTCTGTGGAGAGAACTATATGAGCAGCTAAACTCAGAGCCCACTCACACTTTATCCTCTGATCAACCGGCATTACGAAGGGACGGGGGAGCAAATTATGCTTACCTCAAACAATGTTCAGGGTCGATGACTCGATTGGGGTCCAGGGCACATCAGCGTCTGTGCTTCAATGTCTGTGCTTCAACGGGCGCAGGACTGTTGCTCGAGCACTCAAGCAGTTGACCAGAGTGTCTAGATAGAGGTAGCGATACACATAAGACTCGGTGCTGTTGAATATGCCCATCATGCAAGAGATTACATCACAACGTGGCAAATAATAATAATCGGCTGGGGAGTATCGCCCTTAATGTAAAACAGGTCTAGTGAAAGAGAAATGATTACGTCATAACGTGGCAAATAATAATAACCGGCTGGCGAGTATCGCCCTTAATGTAAAACAGGTCTAGTGAAAGAGAAATGATGGCCGCTGTGACAGAAAAATAAATACAGAAAAGGCGGTGCATACCTGGAGTAGTGAGGAACGGACGGAACACTCGAGGGGAGTCTAGCGGCAAGTAAATCAGCAAATATATAGCGTAAACATCTGTACAGCCCTGAAACATAAATAGAAATGCTACGATCCGGGAATATATTACAGGGGTAGTATGCCAGAGAGTCAGAACAAAGGATCCCACTCCCCACCTTGGGGTGCCAGCCACAGGGTGCAGGGATGAACTGCACCCCTGCTTTCTACATTGCAAGCATGCTTTCCAAACGGAAAGCATGCTAGCATTGTAAGATATACAAATGTGACCGAACCCTGTTCGGTCACAATGTACTAACAGGGCTGTAACCGACGACAGCAGGTCGGGTCGGTTACAGCTCCTGCTGTTGGTCCGTCCGACATCGGAATAGGCCCCATAGTGTTCTCGTCAACTGTAACTGTATTTTCATGTGTTGAATAGTAATAATAATAATAATAATAATGTTCCACATTTGTAAAGCGCAAACCATCACCCATTGGGGTCTCTAGGCGCTGGGGGACGTCGGGAAGATTAAGCAAGCTATTGCCCAGAGTCACATGGTGCTGGGCTAATCTGCTGCCGGCCCCAGGTATCGAACACTGATCCTCAGATTCCGGAGTCAGTCACCCTGGCCGTGGCGCCACACCTCTCCCTCTATGTTTTATGCATATGTAATTTGTATAAAACTAATAATGTTTTATACCACTGTCAAAAAAATCTCAAGTGAACATTTATTCAGTATTTGAAGATGATCTTAGTTGGATCCAGAAACATCAAAGAAACATTTATGCATTGAAATATCCCCTTGTTGTACATACCATCTGGTTGATTTCAAGCCTTACCATATCTTCAACTTGCTTTAAATGGGCATGAGTGACCTTTCCCGTTTCCCACTCATTCAAAAGTCAGCTACTAAAGCTCTGTCTTCTGGGATTGGCATTTTATGCTGTCTCACTAACCTGCCTCTCTCCTCCAGGCTGTGGTGGACATATAGCTACTGCACATTCATGGGACTCACAGACAGGTAAAAACTCTTCTGTCATCAACAGTAAAGCCAAACAGCGTTTTGCATTAGGATCAAAACTGAGGGGCATATTACCAAGAAATAACGATAATTATCGCTATTGCTTGGTTAGAGACAAAAATTTAACGCTGAGCTGCGGCGATTTTTATCGCAGATAAACCTTGGTATTACCAAGGTTTATCGCAAATGCAATAAAAATCGGCCGCAATGCATGAATATCGCTGAAAAGTCAGCGATATTCATGCATTACCGAGCTAATGCTCTTAGCCATGTTATCCACCTCCCATTGGATAACACGGCTAAGAACTGCTCAGGGCAGGTGTTAGCTTTTGAAGATATTCGCGCTTAGCGCGAATATCTCCAAAAGTTGGTAATAGGAGATAGCGATGTTAGCGACTGATTCCAGTCGCTAACATCTTGGCACGCCCACTTTCAATGTCATTAGAAATAAATATAACTGACATGCAAAGTGGGGCCCAAGATGGTCGCTATCTCCAACTAGCTGTCGCTAACGGGTGTTAGCGACAGCTAGGTAATAGGGAGATAATTTTATCTCCGCTTTCTTGGCTTTTAAAGCCAAAAAAGCGGAGATAAACCCCCTTGATAATATGCCCCTGAATTCTGAAAGGTCCTTCAGAAATTAGTTCATTTGGATCACCCCTGACAAGCCTACGATTTCAAAAAGCTGGATACGCCAGATACTGAAGTAGGACAAACTGCAGACCATTCCAGCGAATATTGACACGATTAGGTTGTTACTTGGCAAACTGAAGCACTGAATAAAGACGACATATAAAAGAAATTAAGACACAAGGTGGATGGAGTACTAAAGTAAGGCGTTTCAAGAAGGCAAAATGAGCATACGGGCATTCCCCTGAAAACAGTGGCGTAGCAAAGGTGCGCATGCCCTCATGCAATAAAGTATAGTGTGCCTCAGAGTTTGGTGGTAAAATACAACCATAATTTGAGTCTAGAGGGCCCTTCACACCCTTAGAGCCCTGGTGTCACGGAATCTGCAGTACACGTTGGCAGCTATGCCCCTGCTTAAAAAAAAAGATAGCATTCAGGGAGTACTTGCCATCATTACAATATATTGTTTTGGAACATTTAAGACACTTTACAATATATCATCAAAGGTAAACATATATAAACAGGGAAATGGTACCTTATCTAGCATTCACAAAATAAACATATTATTAGTAAGTGCTTCCATAGCGACAGAAGTAAACATGTAGGCAACTCTATTAAATGAGGTTAAAATGAAATAGATATTATTGATAGCATCATACTTTTTGACGAGTTAAAGAATTTACAACCTCTTAAATGCTATTTAGAAGCATCCAAATGCCTTGCCACTGCTTAACACATGATGTACCTTCCATTAAAAATAACAGCGTTATTACACTACCTGTGCCTGTGTATTGTTTAACGACAGGCTTAATCAAGCACTGTCAACGCCAATGGGTTCCACTTGAAACCCAGACCCAGTGGTTTGGAGAATGATTTATTACATTTTTCTTTCTCTTCTCTTTATTCCACTTTAATTGAATGGAGAACCATAACTTTATTATTGAAGAAGGAATCTTGATTTTTTTTATGTAACTTTGAGGAAATTCGCGAGTTCCATCCACCCCTAGTAAGAAAGTCCATCTTTGCAGTAATAATCCACTGTTAAATAGACTGATGTTCTTTTCACATTAAATTAGTTGGTCCTATTACCTTTATTGTAACAATTCCTAATGAACACGTCAGTCCTACTGCCATGATGTGTGTGTGTTTGTATTTATATAGCGCACTTCTACCCTGAGGTCTCGTAGCGCTGTATTCATACCGCTGTGGAACCCTTCCTGTGAGATGTCCACTCCAGGGCACCCCCAAGGTGAAGCCAGGCATCCAAGCGCTGCTGGGTCCGTTGTGGAGTTTAAGCAAGCTATTGCCCAGAGTCACAGAGTGGGACCCATGATTAGACTAGGCACCGAGGCGAGAATTATCCGGGAAGATTGAGTCCAAGAGCCGCTAAGGTAGTCCAGGGCAAGGCATCTGCATCAGGGTCTGCCGCTCTAACCATTGATTTTTAAAGAGAAAGGAGTTAGGTCCTTGGATAATGGGGAAGGCTGGACCTTGTAAATATTTTGGCACAAAAGATTGCCGCCCCACTTGTTCCGTTAGCCCTTATTTATAGGCAACACATCAACTTTGATTAGATATGTTAGGTATTTTATTTACCTTTGTTTTCAAATCTTTTTATGAAAAAAATTATGGATTCACATGACAGAGAAGGAACACTACACGTATAACACATAAGTACATCAACTAAAATACAACATTTATCAAATGAAAGAAATCACAAAGTGAAACATACAAAACAACTGTACCAGTTTCAGACTGTTCAAAAAAGGCAAGTCAGATTTACAAGCCTCAATAACCATCAATGAACGAAATCTTAAGAACAGTATTGGACAGAGTCACATTAACAAGGAGATATCACAATGCACCAATGATATAAGTCTAAAGCTCTCAATGATGATAAATTTTATCTCCTTTCATGCCGACGCGTTTCGAACTCCAAACAGTAGTTATGGGTTCTCTTCAGGGCCTTGTCACTTTCTGTCTGTATGTATATAAGAAAAAGGTAACAGTGTGTAAGTGTAACTAGCTATGGCATCATTGTTTTATACTGCTGCTGGTATCCCACATTCAAATACCATAGTACCTTATTTGTAGCTGTAGTTATCCTATGGGTGTTTGTGCATCTTTTGGAACTGCCGTCTAAAGGAAAATAAAATCAAATTGTCATTTTCAAGCAACGTTTTAACGCTAGCTCTGCAGTAACCTCGTGCCAAAACACTGCTGAACGTACCTTTCACTGTTTTTTGGTCCGTGTATGGGCCATCCCTATGGTGCGGTGAAGTTTTTGGACCTGGGGGGAAGGCGGGGATAGAATTACTATCGTTGTGCTTATATTGTAATCTCACTCGGTATAGTAGATTGTTGAAACAATCCTACCTTGTTCGCGTGCACCGCGGGCTTAGGGAGCCGCCGGCTCCATTATCAGCTGATTGCGATCGGGTTCTGTTTAAACGGATCCCGTGTTTGGTCCCGTAGTATCCTTTCGGTATACGGGACCAAACACGGGATCTGTCTAAACAGAACCCGAGCGCAATCAGCTGATAATGGAGCCAGCGGCTCCCTAAGCCCGCGGTGCACGCGAACAAGGTAGGATTGTTTCAACAATCTACTATACCGAGTGAGATTACGATATAAGCACAACGATAGTAATTCTATCCCCGCCTTCCCCCCAGGTCCAAAAACTTCACCGCACCATAGGGATGGCCCATACACGGACCAAAAAACAGTGAAAGGTACGTTCAGCAGTGTTTTGGCACGAGGTTACTGCAGAGCTAACGTTAAAACGTTGCTTGAAAATGACAATTTGATTTTATTTTCCTTTAGACGGCAGTTCCAAAAGATGCACAAACACCCATAGGATAACTACAGCTACAAATAAGGTACTATGGTATTTGAATGTGGGATACCAGCAGCAGTATAAAACAATGAGGCCATAGCTAGTTACACTTACACACTGTTACCTTTTTCTTATATACATACAGACAGAAAGTGACAAGGCCCTGAAGAGAACCCATAACTACTGTTTGGAGTTCGAAACGCGTCGGCATGAAAGGAGATAAAATTCATCATTATTGAGAGCTTTAGACTTATATCATTGGTGCATTGTGATATCTCCTTGTTAATGTGACTCTGTCCAATACTGTTCTTAATATTTCGTTCATTGATGGTTATTGAGGCTTGTAAATCTGACTTGCCTTTTTTGAACAGTCTGAAACTGGTACAGTTGTTTTGTATGTTTCACTTTGTGATTTCTTTCATTTGATAAATGTTGTATTTTAGTTGATGTACTTATGTGTTATACGTGTAGTGTTCCTTCTCTGTCATGTGAATCCATAATTTTTTTCATAAAAAGATTTGAAAACAAAGGTAAATAAAATACCTAACATATCTAATCAAAGTTGATGTGTTGCCTATAAATAAGGGCTAACGGAACAAGTGGGGCGGCAATCTTTTGTGCCAAAAAATGCTCTAACCATTGAGCCACGCTTTCATTGGCTTACTACCACAACTATGTCCAGCTGATTTGTGTATAAGCTCTATCACAAGCTAAAAAGTGGAATACAAGCACTGTTTTCAGTAGAAGCATACAACTTCGACCCAATCAAATTCTATACTCTCGGGAACCAATTTGTCGGTGGAGCCGAAACCCCTCTCAGTCGTACACTGAAAGTTCTTTTCTGATGATCACATAAGGTCTGGCAGCAGCTGCACTGTCAAACTAGACCTAATAAATGGTCCTTGAAGTAATTAATTACTAAGCTTAAGGTTTGAATGTGATAAAAAGGGTGTTGATTGATTATATTTTTCAAATTTAAATGAGTCTCCCATTATGAGATTTTGAATTATTAATTTGGGAAGGGTACCTCACCAACCAACCAACTTTGATAATATTTTGTTCAAAACACATTTCTGTGACAAAACCTTGCTCAAACTCAGGTAGCTATGGCACTGGTCCAAGCAATACCAAACAACATTTTAATCAAAACGGAACATGAGGAATATTTTAATATGCAAAAGTGATGCAAATACGGTAAAAATGAGATTAAGTGAATTTAAGACAACAATAAAACAAAAAGCATCAGTTGTAGTCCTGGGTGAAATTTGGGGCAGAAGATATGCAGCTACCAAGGCCCGAAAACACAAAGCACAAGTACAAGGTGCAATTTCAGGCAGGCTGTGATGGACAGTAGGGCCCAATGCGAGAATGATTATCAAAGCGCAACTCAGTCACTAACTGCTGTACGGCTACAAAAAGGTACAAATGCAACCTATAAAAAAATCCAATAGATAGCGTTTGCATAAAATTGTTTGGCAAACGAGTCGAAATGCAATTAACATTTTGTTAGTCACAAATTTGCAATCACCACAATGTAATTACCATAATGTGAATTGCAAATGCAAAGTACCAAACATTCACATTTTACAAATAGTAGTAAAATGTTGATTTTGCTTTTGCACATTATCATCAAGAGGAAGCAGGTGCAAGCTCTAAAAGGAATCTCAGACGTTTGTTTTTCTCTCAAGATGGCTGAGCTCTCTGCCACAGCAATGCAAATGATGATTTTGGCAACACAGTGTTGTATTTCACCTGTACTCAGGTCTGGATTGTTCCATTTCTCTTTCCTCCCCTTACCCTCCCTGTCATTATCTTCCCTCCCTCCCCTGTCCCTGTGGAATCTTCCTCATTATTGTAAGTGCTAGTGAAGGAACCTTCCGTGGGGTTGACAGTTGCTCTGACTGAAGGGTTGATGGTGATTTGTTTATACATTAAACATAATAGGAGAAGGACGAGACTGGAGGGAATATTCAGGGCCAGGTTTATGATCTTATACCAGAGAAGTAGGACAGGCTGAGCAGTAACGACATATAAGACTTCATAGATGAATTAGACCCACAGCTAGGATGATACACCGTGGCGTACGCATTCACATGTTGTCTGTTGTTGATGTCATTAACACAGGTGTTCACAGGTATACAGTTGATGGCAAAGTGTATATCGATGTTTCACGTGTGTTGTTTACATTCATATGTATAATTGTCTGAGCTTAGCTCGCGCCCCGCATTCCTCCTCCATGGAATCCCCAATCGAGCTCTCAAATGCCGTTTGGATTCCCTGGAGATCGAAACTGCGGGAAGTGGGTGCCTGCATTTTATATTTATAAACTTCTTACCGGTACTTTGATCATATCCTGCTGGCTCTTGGTCGTACTTACATTCTCAACATATTTGGCGCAAGCGACGACCTGCAGGTGCACTCTGTCTGCTTTTCGACATACCTGAAGCTGACTTTGCTTCTGAGAAGTCTGGATTTTGCCCCTTTCGCTACCACACTATGTCAACTTCATGCCCCTCGCCTCCAACACAGTGAGCAGCCTTCTGGGGTGATCTCTTTACTGTTGTTGCGGTTCCCAAACGGAGGGTCCCTCCACGGTGTTTTGAATGCGCACTGTCTCGTGCTGCTTGACACCCCCCACCCATGTGCCTCTATTGTGACGCCTCCGGCTGAATCTTGAACCCGACTCAGCGCGTCAGAGAAATGTTTGCACCATACTGCGTTTGGACATTTTTAAAGCCAGCAAATATATAACACTGCATTTTGGTAATCTTGCAGCGTATCCAAAATTTAAAAAACAAAAAACGCTGAAATCCTTGTACCTTTTAGGTTTACACCATTGCTCTACAGTAAACAGTGTAGACATTTTTATTTAAAAGAAAAAGGGAAGAAAAATAAGGTACATTTTACATGTCATAGTTTCAAAGTAAACAAAAAAACCGTTGTCTGGTAGTCAACAATTTGTGCAAATACAGCTTTTTCTGCAAAATCCTGACAAGCCACCACAACAATCAGGAAAAATGGTACAATACTTTAGACAATTTCTTAGTAGCAATTGATGCTGAAAAAGGTATTGCTAAAAGAAAAAAGGCTACTTCATATAGTAATTTAGGTTAACAGATTGTTGATAATCTACCAATAATTTTGGACCAACGTTGGATGTGGCCATCATAGCTCAATTTGTGTTTGGCTGCAATTCGTGAAAAATTCAGGAACGCCTTCTCGCCTTTAGGGAGATCAAACTTTGTTTGAAGTATTTATTAGCAAGAGGCGCTGTGGGGGGGGGGGGGGGGGCGGGGGGGGCAGAAAGCCCACCAGGCACCAGGGATTTTTTTTTCAAAGTTCGGGGTGGGGCAGATGGGGACATTAGGCCCTGATCTGCACCCCGGGGAGCAGAAAGCCCAGAAGGCAACAGGGATTTTTTTTAAGTGTACGTAGGGGTGGGGGCTGCCCAGAATGGGTATGATAATGCCCCCACCCCCTCAAAAAATGCCACAGTCTTTTTGCCTCCCCAGCAGACAGATTGGGGCAGTAGCTCCTGATCTGACCCCCAGGGGGCATCAGAGAGCACACTAAGCGCCAGCGATTACGCTGGCTTTTTTATGCATGGGGGCGGCCTAGAATGGGCATACCAATTCCACTACCCCCAAACTAATAGCCATGTCTTTCTGCTCTCCTTGGGGACATATTGGGGCAAACCCCCCTCTCCGAAAACTTACTAGGCACATCCTTGTTTTAAGCAATGTGCCTACCTGTAGATTTTGGGCCCTAGCGCAGTCAACACATAAGGAAACCTAGAAAACCTGTACATTTTTGAAAACTAGACACCAAGGGGAATCCAGCATGGGGTGACTTGTGTACCTCTATCCAGGTTCTGTTACCCCGAATTCCCTTGCAAAACTCAAACTTAGTTTAAAAAAACACATTTTCTTCACATTTCTGTGGTGGAAAGTTCAAGGATCTGCGTGAATCCACAAAATTATTCCCACTGCACATTTCCCAAAGTCTTCTGATAAAAATAGTAACTCACTTGTGTGGGTAGGCCAAGTGCCCAGGAAAGGAAATGGCCCAAAATCAAACCACATTTTCACACTCAAAACTGACCCTTTTTATTTGCAAAGTGCCTAGCTGTAGATTTTGAACCCTAGCTCTGCCGGCACCTGGGGAAACCTACCAAACCTATATATTTTTGAGTACTAGACACTTAGGGGAATCCAGGATGGGTAACTTGTATGGCTCTCACCAGGTTCTCTTACCCAGAATCCCTTGCAAACCTCAAAATTTGTCCTAAAAAACTAATTTTTCCCACATTTCTGTGGTGGAAAGTTCTGGAATCTGCGTAGATCCACAAATTTCCACCTATCCCACATTTCCCAAAGTCTTTCGAGATAAATGGTACCTCATTTGTGTGGGTAGGCCTAGTGCCAGAGACAGGAAATGTCCAAAAACACAAGGTGGACACACCACATTTTCACAGTGAAAACTGACCCTTTTTTTCCAAGTGCCTAGCTGTAGATTTTGAACCCTAGCTCTGCTGGCAACTAGGAAAAGCTAGCAAACCTATACATATTTTAAAACTAGACACTCAGGGAATCCAGGATTGGGTGACTTGTCTAGCTCTCATCCAGTTCTGTTACCCAAACTCCCATGCAAGCCTCCAAATTTGTCAAAAAAACACATTTTCCTCACATTTCTGTGGTGGAAAGATCTGGAATCTGCGTAGATCCACAAATTTCTTACCACTAAGCATTTCCCCGGGTCTTCCGATAAAAATGGTACCTCATTTATGTGGGTGCCCCAAGTACCTGCGATAGGCTAGGGCCCAACACGTATTGAGGAGACATCGAAATGACCTATCAAAAAACAACCTGGTTTTGCAAGGGGAGTCACCTGGGTTTTTGACCCTGGGCACTGCGGCCTTCTTGGGAAATCTACCAAACCCACACAATTCACAAGACTAGACACCAGGGGGAGTCCAACGAGGTATAGCTTGCGTGGGTCCCCCAACATTTTCCTACCCAGAATCCCCTGCAGTCCTAAAATGTAGCAGAAAAAATAACTTTTTTTCACACCATTAACTTAGGACAAAATCCTAAACTTACTACTTTTGGTATTCACAGAAGGCATTTAGTTGTAGCAAAGTTAAGATTTTGTCTTAAGTTTGACTTAAGACAGACTTAAGAAAGACTTAAGATAAACTTAAGACAGACTTAACACATACTTAACACAGACCTAAGTTAGAATTTTGTCTTAAGTTTTTCCTAAGTCTGTCTTAAGTCTATCTTAAGTCTGTCTTAATTCTGTCTTAAGTTTGTCTTATGTCTGTCTTAAGTCTGTCTTAAGTCTGTCTTAAGTTTGTCTTATGTCAAACTTAAGACAAAATCCTAACTTTACTACTACTAAATGCCTTCTGTGAATATCAAAAGTAGCAAGTTTAGGATTTTGTCTTAAGTTAGTTCTGTGAATCGGCCCCACAGAAATTTGAAAAAAAGGTGATTTTTTTAAAAAAAAGTTGAGTTTTGCAGGAGATTCTGGGTAGAGAAACGTTGGGTGATTTGTAAGATACATAGGGGGCATCTGCGTTTTTGGTCCCGGGGTTGGCAGCCATCTATTTAAACCTACCTATCTATATATTTCTGAAAACTAGTGACTCAGGGGAGTCCAGCTGGGTATGGCTTGCGTGGATCCACCAACGTTTTCCTACCCGGAATCACCTGCAAACCACACATTTGGATGAAAAAATCACTTTTTACAAATTTCTGTGTGGGAAAGTTCTGGAATCTACATGGATCCACACATTTCCTACCACCCAGTGTTTCCCCAGGTGTCCTGATAAAAATGGTACCTCACTTGCGTGGGTGGGTCAAGTACCCGTGACAGGCAAGGGCCCAAAACGTATTGAGAAGACATCAAAATGACCTATCACAAAACAACCTTGTTTTGCAAGTGGAGTCACCTGGGGTTTTCACCCTGGGCTCGGCGGCCATCTTTGGAAATCTACCAAACCCACACAATTGTGAAAACTAGACACCCTGGGGAGTCCAGCGAGGTATGGCTTGTGTGGGTCTCCCAATGTTTTCCTACCCAGAATCCCCTGCAAACCTCAGATTTATCTGAAAAAATCACTTTTTTCTCAAATTTCTGTCTGGGAAAGTTCTGGCATCTATGTGGATCCACAAATTTCCTTCCATCAAGCATTCCCCAGGTCTCCCGATAAAAATGATACCTCAGTCGCGTGGGTGGGTCAAGTACCCGTGACAGGCAATGGGCCAAAACATATTGAAGAGACATCAAAGTGACCTTTCACAAAACAACCTGATTTTACAAGGGGAGTAACGTGGGTTTTTGGCCGGGGCTCGGTGGCCTTCTTGGGAAACCTACGAAACCCACACATTTCTGAAGACTAGACACCTGGGGTAGTCCAGCGAGGTATTCCTACCCAAAATGCCCTGCAAACCTCAAATTTAGCTGAACATTTTTTTGCTGTATTTTGGATAACTTCTGGCTCCCCTCCAGGGGCATCCACAAAGCCTGAGTTCCTTTAAAATCCCCAAGATGTTGGAAAAAAGGACGTAAATTTGGCATGGATACCTTATGTGGTCAAAACGTTACAGGGGCCTGAGCGCAAACTACCCCAAATAGCCCAAAAAAGGCTTAGCACAGGGGTGGACAAGGCCTAGCAGCGAAGGGGTTAAATGTATGTGATGTATTTTTTTGTAGAAGTATTGTTTATGTCTTTTAATATATATGTTAAATATTTATTAGATATCAATTTTATTTTAATTACATTTTGCATTTTTTAGTTCCATAGCTGGTTGTGTGTCTGAAGGGGAATAGGGTGGGAATATTTTATTTTATAGTGTTAATTGTGAGAGGTAATTTATTTCTAGTTAGTTATTAATTTGCTGTTAATTAATATGAATTAATTGGCAATTAAGTATGGTAATTACGTCATTAATTTTAGGTGCGAGTTATGGAGTTTATAGAAGTAAAGGGTGGAAAGTCATTTATGTTTAATTAATTATTAATTAGTTGTTAATTAATATTAATTAATTAATTGAAAATGAAGTATGGCTAATTGTGTAATTAAGTTTAGGTGCAGGTTGTGGGGTTTATGGGGTAAAGAGTGGGAAGTAATTTATTTGTAATTAATTAATAATTAGTTGTTTATTAATATTAATTAATTAATGGTACATTAAATATGGAAATGGTGTAATTAATTTTAGGTGCAGGTTGTGGGTTTTATAGGGGTACAGGGCGGGAAGTTAATACATTTTATGTTTTAATTTGTTTTTTAATTATTAATATTCATTCAATTGATAATTATGTTGCATATGGAAGTACATTTTATTTTTAATTTAGATATGGGTTGTGAATTGTGTGGTGTTATAGGGTAGGATATATATTAAATACATGTATGCAATAATGTTTTTAATATAAATAATTTCTAACTAAAAATGTTTGTTTGTTTAAAAATATTTGTATATTTTATTTAATATAGGTATTTGTGATATGTACTTAACATTATATTATTTTTTAAGTGTTTAATATTGTATATTATTTTTTTACATATTTCTTTCTTTCATTTTCTTGTTTTCCAAATTTTTTTGTTGTTGATATTTTGTTTTTTTTAAATTTTTTATTGACTGGAGTGGGAACACTAATTTGTATCCCTTTGTATCCCTTTGCAATCCAACACTTTCCCTACTGTTGCACTGACTGGAGTGGGAATAGTAAATCTGATCCCTTGGCTAGTCAACACCTTCCCTACGATTGCACTCATTGGAGTGGGAATAGTAATTTATCTCTCTGCTATCTTACATGTTCCTCACTTTTGCACTCATTGGAGTGAAAATTAAATTTTTTACCCCTCCTCTAGCCAACAGTTTCCCTACTGTTGCACTGACTGGAGTGGGAAGAGTAATTTTTACCCCTCTGCTATCCAACACTTTTTCTACTGTTGCACTGACTGGAGCGGGAATAGTAATTTTTGCCACTACGCTTTCCAACACTTTCCCCACTGTTGCACTCATTGGAGTGGGAATTTAAATTTTTATCCCTCCGCTATCCAACACTTTCCCTACTGTTGCACTGACTGGAGTAGGAGTAGTACATTTTATCCCTCTGATATCCAACACTTTCCCTACTGTTGCATTGACTGGAGTGGGAAATTTAAGTTGAATTTGTTTTAAATAGTTTAATGTTTTAATTAATAATGGAATGTTTTTAACATACATTTTATGTTATTGGTACTTGTATAAATATATTATATCTGTTGCATTTTTATATAATTTTAACATTTTAAAATAAATTAAAATGAATAGTTTATTAATTGTTTAACAGTACATATATAAGTATTATAAATGTGTATTTAGCTTTTTTAAGTAAAGCTTATTTGTTAAAATGTATATTAAATCAATTCATTTTTTTAATGAATTTTATTTATATATGTAATATTTATTTTATTTTATATATATAAAAAACAATATTTTGTACATATATATTTATGACAAATATTTTTTTCGGTTATTTTTGTACTTACCATTATAAATATAGGATGTCGATATTTTTTACATCTATTGTTATGATTCAGTATTATTGTACAGGGATGTTTTGGGTGTCGATGTTTTGTCAGTGAACCCATCTCACATAAGGTCAGATCGATACCTGTATCAGTGAGATGTAAGTGTAAGTTTTTCTTGAAAAACTAGATAAAGATCAAGTGATTGTGCAGACTGATTCCTCAGAATGGACCAACCCCATTGTTGGAGAATGGTAGAAGAATGCATACTTTCGCACACAAATCTGGTCATTGACTGTAACCCATTACCCAAAATCAATGATTTGCTTTCTAGCATCAGTCTGCCCGCCATCATAACGATGGCCAGACGTCCCACCAGCCCAATTCGGATGCGACCGCCATACTGGAGGCCGCATCCTGGACTTTTACCATTGCAGACGGTGCTGCAGGCTGCAGCACCGTCTGCAATGCTAAAAGGGCATGCACAGTATTTCCCTGCACCACGTGGCAGGCACCACAAGGTGCCTGCTACTTGGTGCAGGCATCTGCAGGTAACCGCTTGTGAACCCCCTACCCCCTAAAACCCCAGAGGGGGCCCAAAATGGGCCCCTAAAGCCAATCCCTGCAAGCCTTTCTATGGTGCCATCTCCACCATGGAATGGCCTATCATTCACCCTCATTCTAATATGGCGGACGGTGCCTGCTAGGCACTGCCACCATATTAGTGGTCCAGCGCTGCCCAGCTGGCAATCTTGACGATTGCCACAGGCGGAAAAGCTGTGGACAGACTCTCCATCCACTGCGATGCCCACCGCCATCATAATGTGGCAGGGGAGGTATTTATTTGTCGATTTATTGAGCGCAGTTGCTGCCCAGGGGCGTCCAAGCGCTGAGTTTAGACAGAGACGTGACGGAACACAGGAGGAACTAGAAGGGCTTCCTGAATAGTATGGTTTTCAATTTTCTGCGGAATGAGAGTAGGTCGGGTGTGGATCGAAGATCAAGGGGGAGGGCATTCCACAGCTTGGCGGCGTTCAGTGAGAACATCCTGCCACCGGACCTGGCTCTCTTTACTCTGGGTACCGCTGCCAGAAAAGCACCGGTAGACCGGAGGTTCCTATTAGGATGGTAAGGGGTGACAAGGCTGGTGTTGATTGCTGATCCAGTCTTCCAAAAAGCCCGATGTGTGATACACAGAGCCTTGAATGCCACTCTCTGTCTCACAGGCAGCCAGTGAAGGCTTTTCAGTCCCTGTCTAACGGACTGAGACCGTGGAAGCTGGAGTATGGTACGTGCTGCGCAGTTTTGTACCACCTGCAGCTTTCGGAGAGTCATCTCAGGCGCCCCCAGGTATAGGGCGTTGGTTGAGTCTAAACGGGACTGGATGAGGCCTTGTACCGCCACCTTCTTGGCATCTAGAGGTAAAAGTGGAAGGACCTTCCTCAGCGTTCTTAATAAGCCAAAACAGGTGGCAGACAACTTGGTGGCCTGAGTGGAAAAGGAGAGTTTATGATCTAACCAAACACCCAAGCTTTTAACACTGTCCTTGGGGGTAGGGGGTGCTCCTAGACCGGCGGGCCATAGGGAAGAAAAGGGTAGTGGTGAGGCTGGGCCTAGGAGCATAAGTTCAGTTTTTCCACCGTTCAGTTTGAGGGAGGAGTTGGTCATCCACTCCCTCATGCTCTCCAGGCAGTTCAGCAGGCCAGCCGAGGCTTGCCCACCGTTCTATTGGGCCAGTGAAACCACTAGCTGGGTATCGTCGGCGTACGACACGATTTTAATGCCGTACGGTTCTACTACCCCAGCCAGCGGTTTCATGTAGGCGTTGAACAGTACAGGGCTCAGCGATGAGCCCTGCGGAACTCCACAGCTGAGAGGCTTGATGGTAGATGTTGTGTTGCCATCAAAGATCTGGAAAGATCTGTCAGCCAGGAAGGAACTGAACCATCTTAGTGCGTTTCCCGAGACTCCGATGTTCTGGAGACGGTTCAGCAGAGTGGCATGGCTGACCGTATCGAAGGCAGCACTTAGATCAAGGAGGATCACTGCCACTGATCCCCCCTGATCCAGTATCCTTCGAGACTCTTCGGTAACTGCTAGCAAGGCGGTTTCAGTCCCGTGGCCAGGTCTAAAGCCTGTCTGGGAGGTGTGCAGTAGGGAGTGATTCTCTAAAAACTGAACCAAGAGAGCATTTATGTGTTTTTCCAGCACCTTGCCAGTCCATGGGAGCAATGAGATGGGGCGATAGTTGGAGTGATCGTCAGGGTCCAAATTAGGTTTTTTTTAAGAGCGCTCGTACAGAGGCTTGCTTCCAGGCAGTAGGAACTGTGCAAGTGGACAGAGATGAGTTTAGCAGTTCCAAGACTACAGGGAGGATGACATCGCCTGCCTGCAACAGGATTTCTGGGGGGGCTGGGTCGCGAGGGGAGCCCGACTTAACCTGGCGAGCCACTTTCTCTAAGGTGACAAGGTCCAGGAGAGGGAAGTGATCAAGAGTCGGTTCAGTAGTAGACAGGCCTAAACGGGGGAGATTTTCCGAGTTGGGTGAGTCGGGCACCTCATGATTCAGGACCTTGGCTGGAAAGGTGGAATATATATTCAACACCTTATCGTGAAAAAATTCCGCCAGTTCATTACATTGCTCCTTGGTCTTGGTTAGAGGGGGAGCAGTAGGGGCATTCGTGCATTGCTTTACTATGTTAAAAATTTCTTTAGGCTTTGATCTGGCTTCCAAGATTTTGTCGGAATAATAAGTTGCCTGGGCTGCCTTGATCCCTTCTTTATAGCTTCTGATCGCCTCTCTATAGGCGGCCTTTTTTTCCGGAAGGAAGTCTATACGCCAGGCTCTCTCCCGTTGCCTACATCGACGTTTTGACTCTCTCAGCGAGTCAGAGAACCAGGGGGCTGATGTCTGTGCTCGCTTAGAGGACGATTTGCGAAGAGGCAGGAGAGAGTCTAAAGAATTTGTGATCCAGCTAACATAGTTTCCATATGCCAGATTGGGGTCTGAGCAGGATGGCGGACGGGTAGCATCTAGCTCACGCCTCCAAAGGTCGCCGGGGAGTTTTTTCCAGTTTCTTCTTATCGAGGTTTTGGGGGATAGTTGGGGGGTTTTATGGGTGGACCAGGTAAATGGCACCAGGTAGTGGTCTGACCACGGAAGGGGGATAGGTTGGGCCGTTATTAGATCCATACTATTGCTGAAAATAGGGTCGAGAAGGTTCCCTTTTTCGTGGGTTGGGGCTGTGACCAACTGGGCCAGTTGAAGGGCTTCGAGGTCATCAATTAACTCCTTGGCAGAATGGTCGGACGGCGAGTTAAAGTGCAGATTGAGGTCTCCCAATACTGTATAACTAGCCGCCGATAGGGATCTTTTTGCTACGATCTCTGGTAGTGCTCTCAGGAATAGTTTTGCAGACTCAGGGGGGCGATATATCAGCGTACCAGAAAAGGAGTGGTTGGCGTTGAACTCTATACAGAATTCCAGACTCTCACAGCCAGGGATAGTGGATATTGTGGTGCGGCAGTGGTACTGGTCTTTTGTGATGATGGCCAGCCCACCCCCCCTCCCTTCTGGTCTGTCGAGTCTAAAAATGTGATAGCTAGCTGGTAAGGCTGTAACAATATCGGGCTCGGATTGGGCCGTAAGCCATGTCTCTGTTAAAAAGAGCACGTCTGGCTTGTGCTCCTCAAGCAGCATGGCAATTTGTAAGCAGTGCTTGGGCAGTGACCGGCAATTTAGTGCATACATACAGTATTTCGGAACAGCGGCCAAGGGGGTATTCCGGAAGGGATGTTTGCAGACTGGGCAGCTGGGGGGAAGTTCTGTAGGGATGTATATATGCGTGCACTGGGCAGCGACGTTTCTTCCTATGTTGTGTAGGGCTGCCGAGCTATATGGCCTGCCTTGGGAGGTCGGTGAGCCAAGGGATATAGCCCCTGGTCCCGTCAGGTCGCGGACGGGCGCAGACGGGCTTGCCTTTGGCGCGCCTTCGGCGCCCCGCCGGCGCGCCCGCTGCGCCCGTCCGCTGCGCCTCCGGAAACAGCACATTCTCAAATATCCGAAAAGGAGGGTGTGGCCTAACTCGGTGGGCGGAGCCCGGGAGGTCGCGTCGGTTGCCTGCTGCCTGCTTCAGCGCCTCACTCGGCTGAGCAGCGACACAGAGCAATCAGGTGAGCAAAGTGCAATAGTTTTAAAAAACAAAGGTACAATCACGCAATACAGTTTTAAAAACAACTTTCAAGGAGGTCCCTCGCTCTCGGCTTTCCGCCTCAAGAGCTCTTATCTAAGTAGCGCTGACACCAGGGCGCGCCTAGATATAGTAAAGGGGGCGTGGCCTAACTCGGTGGGCGGAGCCCGGGAGGTCGCGTCGGTTGCCTGCTGCCTGCTTCAGCGCCTCACTCGGCTGAGCAGCGACACAGAGCAATCAGGTGAGCAAAGTACAATAGTTTTAAAAAACAAAGGTACAATCACGCAATACAGTTTTAAAAACAACTTTCAAGGAGGTCCCTCGCTCTCGGCTTTCCGCCTCAAGAGCTCTTATCTAAGCAGCGCTGACACCAGGGTGCGCCTAGATATAGTTAAGGGGGCGTGGCCTAACTCGGTGGGCGGAGCCCGGGAGGTCGCGTCGGTTGCCTGCTGCCTGCTTCAGCGCCTCACTCGGCTGAGCAGCGACACAGAGCAATCAGGTGAGCAAAGTGCAATAGTTTTAAAAAACAAAGGTACAATCACGCAATACAGTTTTAAAAACAACTTTCAAGGAGGTCCCTCGCTCTCGGCTTTCCGCCTCAAGAGCTCTTATCTAAGCAGCGCTGACACCAGGGCGCGCCTAGATATAGAAAAGGGGGCGTGGCCTAACTCGGTGGGCGGAGCCCGGGAGGTCGCGTCGGTTGCCTGCTGCCTGCTTCAGCGCCTCACTCGGCTGAGCAGCGACACAGAGCAATCAGGTGAGCAAAGTGCAATAGTTTTAAAAAACAAAGGTACAATCACGCAATACAGTTTTAAAAACAACTTTCAAGGAGGTCCCTCGCTCTCGGCTTTCCGCCTCAAGAGCTCTTATCTAAGCAGCGCTGACACCAGGGCGCGCCTAGATATAGTAAAGGGGGCGTGGCCTAACTCGGTGGGCGGAGCCCGGGAGGTCGCGTCGGTTGCCTGCTGCCTGCTTCAGCGCCTCACTCGGCTGAGCAGCGACACAGAGCAATCAGGTGAGCAAAGTGCAATAGTTTTAAAAAACAAAGGTACAATCACGCAATACAGTTTTAAAAACAACTTTCAAGGAGGTCCCTCGCTCTCGGCTTTCCGCCTCAAGAGCTCTTATGTAAGCAGCGCTGACACCAGGGCGCGCCTAGATATAGTTAAGGGGGCGTGGCCTAACTCGGTGGGCGGAGCCCGGGAGGTCGCGTCGGTTGCCTGCTGCCTGCTTCAGCGCCTCACTCGGCTGAGCAGCGACACAGAGCAATCAGGTGAGCAAAGTGCAATAGTTTTAAATGTCATAATGATGGCGGAACGATCGCCACCACCGGGCCAGTGGTGGCAATCGTTACGCCATCGTAATGAGCCCCTAAGTCTGCTTATCATTAGATTCCCCTTGCTGCAGAATCTCAAGAACTCACAACATTTATCACCCCTTTTGGAACTTATAAATTTCTAAGGATCTATTTTGTCTTGCTTCTGCAGCGAGCAATTTTTCAAAAATTAACGGGTACTATTTTAGCTGAGATCCCTAGCACAAAAGCTTAACAGGATGATATTTTCAAGAGCGGTGATTGAGCATAAAAAACCCCAAAAGTGTTAGAGGTTTTCAGGGATAGCCATTGCATTTAAGCCTGCCAAATGTAAATTACAAAAAAAAGAGTTAGATTAGTTAGGACATCATATATCTAACACTGGTTTAGACCAGAAGTTTTCACTGGAACAAGCCATACATGGTGCGGCTCCTTCCAAAGATAGATAATTAGAAATATTTTCCAGGAATGAGTGAATACTATTCTAAATTCATTCAAGGTTAGACTATGATTGTACAACCTCTTTGAAAGTTGTTCTAGAAAATTTTACAATTTGTTTGGGATGATGCAGCTGACCAAGCTTTCACCACAGTTAAAAATTTTATTATGAATCCACCTGCTCTATCAGCTTTTAAACCCAGCACTAAATGCATGGTGACTGTTGATGCAAGTCAGATTGAAACAGGTGCTACATTTTCACAGTTTTGAAAACAATGAACACAGTAGCTTTTGCTTCTCTATCCCTTAAAACTTCAGAATCTCACTATAGAACTATTGAGAGAGAAGCATTAGCCTGTTCCTGGGCTATCAAGAAGTTCAAAACCTACATTTATGGTATTAGATTTGTTCCTTTTACAGACCATAAACCTTTAGCTCATTTACTTAATGAAAATGGCGCAGGTAAAGCGTCAGCTAGACTTGTCAGACTTCTTTCACGCTTACAGGAGTGCATTTTCAAAATTGGCTACATTCCTGGTAACAGAAACTCAAGGACAGATTTTTTTATCTAGAATGCCCATTCAGGATATTGATTCTACTGAGGAGCATGAAGAAGTCATATTAGTCATAGCCACTTTAGATTATATTTCAAGTACATCTGAACTCATTTCTCGTGAAGTTTGCTTATCTGCCATTGCTGAAGATAACGACTTATCTTTGGTTAAAAAAGGGTGAACCAAAGAAAGGTAATTTTCTGGCCCCCAGATCTTTCTCACAAATAGCCAATGGGTTATCCATGGCTGAGGGCCTTCTTTTTAGCATTGATGTTACCATTCCAACTGCTGCCATAAGATCCAAACTATTCCAAGCTGCCCATCAAGGTCATTTGAGGATGGGGGCCACTTCTAAAAATGAAAAACAATATTTCTGGTGGCCCTCACTAGATTCCAAAGTGGCCATCTGGATATCTTCCTGCAGTACTTGTCTACTTTCAGACAAACACTCGCTTACTCATAACACACCATTGCGTGGTTCCTTATCCTGAAGAACCCTGGTCAAAAGTAACACTAGATTTTGCAGGGCCATTTCATTTACTACCATCAGACAAAAAAAAGGATTGATAGTTCTTGTTGATTATTTTTAAAAATGTATATATATTTTTTTTTGTTCCAGTAGCAAACACTTCGTCTGTGGTAAGGTTTTTAAGCAAAATCTTTGAAAATTAAGGACCCTTAGGGACTTGGTACTGATCATGGTACTCATTTTATCTCTTCACACATGAAAGAATTTGTACAGAAACCTCACATCAGACATCCGAACGTGGCTTTGAATTTACCAACCTCTCATGGTCTCGTAGAAAGACAGAATACAATTTTGAAAGAAGGCATACAGTCTGCTTTGTCAAGTAGAGTACCTGTTGAAGAAGCCTTGAAACACAAAGTCTGAGCATACCAGCTCACCCCACATTCTACTACTGTTGTGTCTCCTTTTCTTCTATTAAAAAAAAGGAAACCAAAATCAGAAGTATGTCAGGATTGGGTGAAGGACAAAATGCCCAGAGATAAAGTTTGTCATTGTGACGCTGCCAAATTGGTAAAACAAAAAGAGGATGCTGCACAGACAAAGCACAAGCCGTTTTATGACACCATACTGTGTGAAATATGTTGATTTCAAGGAAAATGATTGGGTTCTAGTAAAACAACCTACTAGATTTGTTTATTTTATTTTAACAAAATATTTAGCAGGACCTGGATGCTGCATCTTCTGTCCTCTTCGGTTTTGGTGTTGTGTTCTCAAGGAATCAAGGGACATTCAAATACAAATATATTTAATATTAAAAAATGTAAAAAAATATTTTAATGTTAAATACACATAACAACTACCTACAAATATTATAATAATTAAAATAAAAAAACAATTTCCAAACAAATACATATTTTTAATTCCCCTCCCTATCTTGTATCCTGTATTTGTATAATTCTTTCATGGAGTATACTATGTTGTATGTTCTATTATGTCATAAACATATTGCACTGATATCTTTCTTATATGGATCTTACCTTCATTTTCAATAGAGTGTAAATTAATAATTCACCTTATATCAATTTCTAGTTTTTTTCTACTTTATTATTTCACCATTTGTCAGATTTATTGATATGTACATCTTAGTTCATTAATATATTTAACTATTTATACTATTATTGCAATGTAATTTCGGCTCTTGTCTTAGAGACTCTTGTATTACATTTATAAAATGCTAATTAACAATTTTAACGCCAAAAAAAATATTTAGAAACAAGAACATTAATTATTACATACATTTACCTTTTTTTATTTCCTACCCTATGCCACCATAAAATTCACAAAGCACATCTAAATTAAAAAAGAAATTACTTCCTCAACTAACATAATTATTATTTAATTCAACATAAATTACTTCCCACCCTTTACCCCTATAAACCCCACAAACCGCACCTAAAATTCATTACACAATTTCTGTAAGAAATTTTCTATCAATTAATTAATATTAATTAGGAACTAATTATTAACAAAAAAAAAAATACTTCCCAACCTTTACCCCATAAACCGCACAACTCACACCTAATAAAATCACACAATTACCATAATTAATTATCAAGTTCAAGTTTATTTATTTATGATCTTGGAACTCCAAAGAGATCCACATAAACTGAAAGACCAACAACATATAGGTATAGGCAGTATAGAGGCCTTAACGGGTTGTGCGTGTGGTGTCCGCTAGTGGCACAGGACACGGTAATGCAGTCATCATGTTAGGAATCATAGTGCTACAATTTTCAGAATAGCAGGAGTGATGTACCCATACGACATAACAGCAATGTTTGGGGGGTTTGTTGACTACAGAGCCACCGAGAGGTGGAAATGGCATTTTAAATCATTTTAAATCATTGCAAGCCCTAGTGGTGCCGCTACCTTCACATGAGGGGGTCTGGTCAGATATTATCATATAAGTAAGTCAGTATTATATCTATGACGACTGCCCATCTGTATACAAACTGGTCAGTCCATATACTTTCATTCATTTAACCCAATACAGGTGGCTCTTACGAGGACGAGTCACTGCGAGACACGTGATCACGTGACACGGTGTCAATTTGATGGTTGCCGGTACATAATGGCTGGGCATCCATAAGGTAAATAAAGAGTTTTCACACAAACTCGTGCGTGTAATTTGGGACGTCCTAAACTGCACTCTCTTGCCACCGAGGTGTAGCATGATCAGTACAATGACTGCAATGCTCTGGTTTTTATTTACACAGGTCCTTGTTCAATCAAATTTTGACATGAAGTTCGAGAATAGTGAACCCCCTTTTACGCCCTGATGAAGTTGCTGAATTTATAGCAACAAAACATGTTGGCTTGATAAAGAAGAAGATATGGTACACAATTAAACCATTCTTAATGGAAGGTCTTGCAGCATCAGAATAAAGAAAAAAGACGCCCAGCAAGACTTTTCCAGGTTTTTGTTTACCTGTTTGTTTTGGTTGTCTTGGGGTCTTAGTATGTATACATGTTGTCACAGTATTGTCTGAATCCACTCACTGTGTTCTGTGTGTTTTCTTGTCACTATTCTCACTGTGTGTACTAGTATATTTGTGTGCACGTTTCTTAGTTCATGTAGAGAGAGTAACCGATGATGAGAAGTGGGTATACCGGATATTGCTAAACCGGCAACCCCCTCGGGTGTTATGACCGTGAGGTACTCTCTCTACTCCCCACACTTTTTCTAGTAAGTGTTGGCCTGTGGTTTTTTATTTGTTGATTTACTGAGACATCCTGGCCTAAGGAGTAGTGTGAATACACACACCTAGGGTATAGAAACAGACACTGTGGTCATTTACCCTTGTTGTGGTAAAGAAAGTGGATGGTGTGTTAACTGAGGTAGGGCAACAGTTTGATTATTTTTGGCTCATAAATAGAATCAAATAGTGCAGAGGCCGAGGGAATGGATAATTGTAAACAAATTGGTCTCATCCATTTACGCTGACCCACTAATAAAGGGGGACAAATAAATAGCACATGATTAACATCCTGAATGGCATCATTACCCAATTTACAGATCGGGAAAGAACCATACCATTTAGACAGTACGGTATTTAAGGGGAGCATACCCTGCCTCAATAATAGCCAAAAGTGGCGCACTCCATGGGGCAGGTTCCAGGAAATATAGGCCTGTACTTTATTTATCCCAAAGGCATCTGTGGCCGGGAGGGATACCCCTCTTCTAAATGCGAGCTTCCCTATCCCTTGTGAAACTTAATTCCCAAGTTGCCTGTTTCAAAGTGGTCCTTAGGGTAAACAGCAGAGACTCATTCAATTGTAGCAAATCAACCGCAGTCCTAAATTCTTTAAGAATTAATGACTGTTCTTTTAAACTTTCTAATATTTCTTTCTGAATTAAAAATCTTCATGTACCAGGATTACTCTTTACCAGCCTTACAACCCATTGCACTATCCCCGCAAGACCCTGTTCCCAGCTACTTCTTAAACCAAATTCTAACCTGAGAGCAGCCACTGGACAAGCATAGCTGACTGAGGATAAACTCCTTTAAAATTTGGCCTTCTGTTGTATTTAAAAAATAAACATTTCTCTTCATCGAGCCATTCAATGCCATACAACAGCGAAGCAGGGATTTTTGCATCAAATACCTCTATCAAAAGTGCAACATTTCTTTTGCCAGTAGATCTTTAAAGGGAGCCCAAGCGTTTCCCCTGCGTAGTAGGTTTATAGGTGTTATTTTCAATATGGGCTTTGTCACTTAGGTTGCTACACACTATTTTTCCCAAGAAAGTGTAAGATTTTACAAGTTCTAATTTTGGCCACCCACAGACCATACAAAATTCCCATACTGCAACTTTTTTCTTCCATGCATGCACATGATTTTACTTTTAGATATATTAATCTTTAGATAGTGGGCCTCTGCAAATTTATGAGGTGCCTGAAGACGACTATTTAATCCCCTAGGTGTTAGATCCAATATTATTATGTCATCTGCCTAAAGTAGACACACAATCGGATTTCCCCCAGTAACGGGGCGATGCCCTCACTTTGGGCCAAGTTGTAAGGAAGATCAAAGATATATAGGGAGAAAAGTAGGGGAGCCAATAATCATCCTTGTTTTAAGCCATTTCCAGTAGGGATGGTTTGTGAGAGACCTCTTTTCCCTCCCATTAGGACTTTGCACCAAGTATCTATATGGAGAGCATGAACTAACTCCAAAAGGGTGGCCGGCATACCCCTATTTGACAGTTTTCATCCACAGCAGGAGACGATCTACTTTATCGAATGCTGTGGAGAAATCTATAAAGTCTGTATACACTCTTCCTTCTCTAACTTTAACATATGTTTCATTTATTACCTGTAGTGCAGTTAGGTTATCAATTGTTCCATGCTTTGTTCTAAACCCGGTGTGCTCCAACTGCAACATTTTAACCACATCCACTCAGTCATTCATTTGGGTCAAGAGGCATTTAGCAAAAACGTAACCAACTACATCAAGAAGCGCAATTTGAAGATAGTTGTGAGGAACATCTCAATCTCCTTTCTTGAACAGAGGGACTCTTATACTCCCCTTCCAAGAGGGGGGAACAATTTTGTTTTCATAGCAATACTTGAACACCGGGTAAAGAATTTTACTCCATTGTATACTATTTTGTTTTAAAACTGTGATTGGTAATCCATCCGGACCCATTGGTCCTGAGGAACGCATCCCCCTGATCGCCATTTCTATTTATTTTTCAGAAGGTGATCCATATGATGAGGGGTCTTCCTTTAGTACGATGTACTTAATTGCCATCGCATTATCAGCATATAGATCCTGAATAAATCTAACCCATTTACGTTCTTCAATAGCCACAGGGAGTGATAAAAAATTCTTACCTGGCCTTTAAAGGCTGCTTCTCTCAGTTTAATCCAAATGTTCCCTCTCTTTTCTTAACTTAACCTTTACCCGAGTCCTCCTACTTTTTAATAATAATATTCTATACTATCTTTCCGAGGAGTAATTCAAGTACTGTTCCCTAACAAGTTTATTTATTTCAAGATTTAACGGCAGGAGGAGTCTGGGGACTACCTTAATGTTTTTTCTTTGGTTAACCTTCTTTGTAATTTCTACTGCTTGATTCATGAATGTGTTAAAACTTGCAATTTCTTTTCCATTCCAACTAGGCACTTTCTCCAAGGTAACCTCTAAGGTACTGTCAAGGCCTAAGATGGCTTTGTCATCCCTATGACATCTCCCTGTTTTCTTAGTAAAACTAACAGATTCACCATTTAATGCCCATGGATCATGAGAAAACAAATTTAAATTTACAAAAAGAGTTAGTATCTTATGATCACTACAGAAAGAATTAGAGACCTTTAGGTAGTTTAATAAGAAAAAGGATGAACTTCCCACTACCACATAATCTAAGGTAGACTCTTCACTATAGGTTGTAAAAGTAAAAGTTGCTGGTGTATCGGATGGAAATCTTCCATTTACTATAATGCCATCAGCCTTCATTAATTTATCCACAAGCATTTTCCCTCTCTTATTAGTTCCTATATTTTGTGGGAAGAGAGCTTGTGGATTCTGCATGGATTCTTCTTTTTCTTTATTTCAGAATCTATTCAAAGTAGAGTTAGAGATTTTACAATTCAGATCTCCTACTAGAACTATATGAAGAGGAATTTCTACATCATTAACTTTTTTAATGTAGGAAAAAAATGCCTTGAAGAGAACATCATGAGAGGAATCCGGTGGAATATAGGCAATTATCAATATTAGTGGGGACTTTTTACATTATTATCAAAATATACAACATTGCTGCCCAAAATTTTTTTCTAGGGTCTTTATAGTAATCATAATTCAATGTTATATTATTTGACAGTAGGCAAGCCACCCCTCCCTTTGCATGTCCCCTCCTGGATGGGGTTGCTTTACAATATAAAGTGAAATAATCCCTACATACCAGTTCCTCTGTGCACCAGGTCTCCAGAAGACAAATCACGTTTGAATATAACATACTTAAATATAGTAACTTCTCCCTACTATTCTTTATTCCTGCAGAATTCCAAGATATTATTTTTAGTACATTGCTAGAAGGATGGCTGTTTGAGATGTTTACTGTTAGATCTGCTCGACAGTACACCAGGTAACCTATTCCATTTTGGACTCTCTTCTTTTGAATTCCATTTGGTGGAAAGGAGGGGCATTCTTTAAGTTTCACTTGTCTACCCTTTTTGTTAATACAGATTTTTAATTCCTCTGTTTCATGCAAAGAATCTCTATTGTCTAAATGGGAGTGAGTTGACAGAGACCTATTGTCGAGGGCTCTATTTTGGGGTATCTCAAAGAGTGGAATGACATCAATCCCCCTGCTTTGGAGGCCTTCTGACCATTGTAATATAAGATTTGCAATAATTTTGGAATTAAACCTTACCCTCGACTTATAACCAACTTCTGTATTTAAGATGGAGACTAGATGTATATCACTACTTTGCATAGGTTTCAAACTTTCAATATCCGAGAGACATTTAATGAAGTCCTATTTAATATTAAATGGGTCTCAAACAGAGGAATAAAATCTAACTGTAGTGTGTCCATATTTTCCCGGAGGAGTTCAACACTGGTTACCTCTGATGTAGCTCTCATTTTTATGGTGTCAGGGAAGGGGACAGCCAGGGGCTTAAGTATTGATGAAAAAAGGTTAACTGGCCTCGACTACTCCACTGTTATAGGTAATGGAAGCCCCTCTACTATGGTATTAGCACACTCTCCTTTGGAGTACAGAATATTTTAGGGGGATGCCTCATAGGCCACCATCGACTCGCTTGTTAGTTCTTTATTCTGAGAGTTCACAAAATCAGATTCATCTTCCAACTTCATACCTCGTGATGCATTTTGCAGGGGCTGAGAGGAAGTCTCCGTACTAACTGAAACCTTGATGTTTTCTTTGAAACAAATTCTCCATTGCTTCTTTTTTGAGAATCTTTGGGTCGAGTTAATCTTTTTCCCTCTAGTCTTTTCTCCTTTTTTTCCAGGTACGAGGCTCCTAAACATTGTCTTTCTCACCACTTAACTGGGTTTTAAAAATAGGGAATACTTCCTGATCTATCCTTCTAAGGGAGTCCCCGAGCCTTTTACTTTTGGAGCCGAATCAGACATAACTTGTATGGGTTCGGGTAAAGGTTCATGGGTGTTCTCTAACATCACAACTTTATTCACTTTCCTATCATTTTTGGGATTACCATTGTGAACAGTTCAGATTGATTGACTACTAGCACCACCAAGTATATTCTCTAGAACCTCTTCCACCTTTACTTCCAGTTTTCCTGGTCCAGTATGTACACTTGGACTATTCTCCCTCTCCTGATTACTTTTTAACAATACCTTTAATATTTGAGTAACAGTTTCCAACACACAGTCTGAACCTCCTAAAAATTTCTTGAGTAGCTTTAGGATAGAAGATAATAAATGTTCTAAGGATTCTAATTAATTCGAGACTGTTACATTCTTCCTCAGGGTTTGACTAGGTTGGGTATCACTGATATATAGATCAGGGGTCAATGAGGGGTGTGATTTCAGAAGAGAATAATTAGATTTTCCCACTTGCAACAGATGTCCCTTCTCAAGCTTCCCCCAGCAGGCTGACATAACCGGCTGTGTGCTGTCCTGACTCCACTCGCCGCAGTCCGCCAGAAGGTGAAACCTGGAAGGTGGAGCCCCCAAAAACTGTCCCAAGCGGGGGGTGGGGGAGGCCGCTTCATGGGACCTCTGCAAATCGCACCCTCGGGGCGCTCCGGGACCCTTATCTGGCTATCGCACCCTGAGGAACCCTGGCTCCGCCACGGTTTTCAACGCCGAGCCAAGCTGCGCACCGCGTTCCGACCACCGCACTCGAACAAACAGCTCTCTCTGCAACAACCGGAGCCAGACGTGTCCTTTCTCTGCTAAAAATAAAAGATCTAAGGACAAGGGGATAGATCATTACACCATAAGAAACCATAAATAACCATAAATAATAAATAACAAATAAAGCAGCCCAGAGTCATCAAAATCATGGGACAGTGGAACCAGAGTCAGGATGCGCTGCGATAACCAGCATGCAGGCAGCTTCTCTTTCAGTTGCAGCCCCCGGTATCTCCACAATGCGCTAACTGCTACTGACTTTATCTGCCCTGGTCACAACTATTGTGGGGTGAGCGTAGGGTAGAAAAGCATCCAGCAGCTGTGGCCACAGCGGGAAGACAGGCTATATCTCCTCAAGTCAGCCTCACCATTGTGTCTCCCTCCGTTCTAGTACCTGGGGGTGCAGATGCAGATGCTGATACAGGCCCGGCCTGGCGGTCTCTTCCACCTTCGGAGCTCCCAATATTATTCCACCCACAGTCTCCGTGGGGCTCACCGTACATAGTAGGGGAAAGGTAAAGGGAAGCAGAGAATTGTACCTCCGGTCTCTGTGCTCACCAGTGCAGGTGCAGGTCTCCCTTCTAGGCGCCTCCGGTGCACGATGCAGACAATCACCAGCACTGAGAGGGTCCGAGTCCGCAACCCACACCACCAGATGCTCTCTCCAGCTCCCAGGGACGAGGACAGCCGGTGAACACTCAGCACCCTTCACCTCGGCGTCCCAGCGACCTCGCCGCAATCCATTTTTCCGGGTTTCTGCTCTGCGCTCTGAGCTCGGCGCCGTCACTGGCTCCACCTCCCCATCACTGGCTCTGCTTTCTCAGCTCTCCACTCCGCTCTCTCAGCAGGATCAATGACAGAAGACACACCTCGGGGCTTAGAGGCTCAAAGGCTAAAGGCTGGTATTGAATTCATTAATTACCAATTATTTAGTTAATATAATTTAACAACTAATTATTAATTAATTAAACATAAATTACTTCCCACACTTTACCCCTATAAACCCCACAACCCACACCTAAAATTAATAACACACTTTCCATGATTAATTTTCAATCAATTAATTAATAAGTTAACAACTAGGGGTCGATTCCGATTCGGGAAAAACCGCTCCGAATACCCGTTCGGAGCGATTTCCCGTACGATTCGTACCCTGCCACGTCCCCCGCATGTACGATGAAGCACGATTCGTACCGGGAGCAGGACTCCGTACGAATCGTACAAAGACCGTATGATTCAAATCTCCACACGATTCTCCCTCGGAACCTGCTGTACGCGACATCTGTACGGTTCGCGGCTGGTTTTTCCGACCCAGTGAAGGACTGGGCTATTTAAGACCCAGCGGTGCCAGGGAACAACACCTGAAACCTTCGTGGGTAACCTGCTCCGGCGTACAAATGACAGAGACACGGGACACTTCCTTCGGCGTCAAAGATTCGAGCTTTATTTACTGCAGGGAACACAGAAATCACGGCAAGTACAACGCGTGCTACTTGTGGAGACTGCTTCAAATTGATTCTGTGGATCGCTCCTTTTATACATAATTCACCCATAGGTTTACATGGTACACAAAGGTTTACGGCTTGGTTCCCATAGTTATCCCCCAGAGGGGTCGTTTTGGTCTCTTTGATACATTCAAGGTCCGGAACATAAGTGCGGAAACATTTGGTGGTTCCCAACTGTAAAAACCCATCTTCCCACCATTAGTGCATTCCAATCAGCAGTAAAACGGATCGAAGGAAGAACAAGGACGGGTGCGGAGGAAGATGGGGACAGTGGGGAATTGGAAAAGAGTGTAAAAGGGGAGGTATCGGGAAACACGAGCTCCTGGCATCAAAGGGACGTGCCTAATGAGATGCACGGCTGAGACAATAAACCGGCACGGCAAGATGAGCCTCGAGCGGGGCCATTTGCCTTACAGTATCATCCCCCTCATCATAAAGACATTTTCAAAGGACATGTGTCTTCCATACATCTCTCGGGAATCCCAGGGTCGTGAAGCGGACAGCGTCCGTTCGCTGACTACTTGAGGGCAAGAGACAAAATGGATGCTATATCTAAGATGGAACCCGTGGGTACAGATAGAATAACCCACGTAACAGACGAACGGTTTAGGTTAGCACAGCGAAACTGCATACACCCACTAAACTCGTCATTTGCGGTTCATAGATACCAGACTCGACCATATTCGTGCGAGTCAAACAAAAACATCACTTACAGTTGTCACAGAACCTCACCAGCAAGTACGATTTGTGTCGGGTAAGCACCGTACGACAGCCGAAAACAGCCGTAAAGCAGAGTTTGCCTCGAAACAGGTATGGAAGCCCCCCCCTGGTACGGTGCATACCCCCCATGATTGCAGGGGTACGGTGCGTATCATGGGGCGTACGGATCGTACCCCATGTTCGCAGGGGTACGATGCGTACACCCCTTTATCGCAGGGATACGCACATTGCCCCGCGATCATGGGGCATACGGACGGTACGGTGTCTATGTGATTGTGTGCTTTTCCGTACGAATTGCCCTTACCTGAAATGGACCGTACAAATCGCGTCCTCATAACACGTTCCGGATCGTACACGTCGGGTCGTACGGCATGTGTACAAGTCGTACGTTTCACGGTTTCAGCCTTGCTATACGTACGGATCGCGTAGATTCGAACGGATTCACGAAATACAGATCGTACTACGCGACTCGGACGGGTACGATTCGTACGGAGAGGGCTCCGGATGCGAATCGTACGGATGTTTTTTCTCCCGATTTGGAATCGACCCCCTAATTATTAATTAAACAAAAATACATTATTTCCCACCCTTTAACCCTATAAACCCCACAACCTGCACCTAACAAAATAACACAATTACCATAATTAATTAATATTTATTAACAACCAATTATTGATTAAATACAAATTATTTACTGACCATAATTAACTCTATAAAATCTAAATTAAATAAATAAAAATAATCATTAATTTATTATACCTAAATTACTTCCCAACCCACTTCCCCTATAAACCAACAAACCACTACGGAACTAAAAAATGGTAAATATAATTAAAATAAAATTCATAACTAGTAAAAATGTAACATATATTAAAAAACATAAACAATACTTATACAGAAAACATACATCACATACATTAAAAATATGAACTAAAATACATAACACTAATTAAAAAATCGATATTTTAACATCTATATTTTTGCAAACAATATTAATGACTTCTATATTTTTTAAAACAATATTTCTTACCTTAAATTTGACATTATTGACCACGATATTCTTGCTGTCAATATTTCTAAATCACACTATTTCCAGCTCGAAATTTGTGTAAATCGGCATTTCCAACTCAATATTTTTGTCTCAGCACCCAGGAGAACAGTTAAAGTCATGAGGTCTGAGGACTGTCTCTATTTACATTAGGTTTGCAATAGTCTTTTATACATTTTTACATCAAGCCATAAACATTTCAGCGTACCATATATGGTGAGGAATGTTGGCTGCTGCCTTATATTCATAAATGAATGGGCAAATGGTTACTACAGTTGTGTTTCAACCTTGCCTGGACACAGTGTCCAGTGGTGTGCTAGTTCCTGATTGGATATGTGCTCCTAACTCATATGGCACCTGACTTTATGGTGTTTTTTTAAAGCATGTGTACCACCTTGGGCCATGTGTGTTTTATTGGGGACAATCTCCCCTGACCATTGTGTTGTCCCTGTGCCTATCTGTACGACCGATCAAGAATTTCCTGCCCATATGTTTTCCCACCAGCCATGCACCCTCCAACCTGTGACCCATAACTCAGGGATCTTGGGACTAGGTCACAGTGCCTGCCTGATTACATACTTGCATGTCAAGGTAGATGTAGACTTTGGCGCGGGTGATTTTTTAATAAGGATGATAGTTAATTTTTATCGATAAGTGCATCAATATCCATATGCACATTTCCCAAACGAATTTTTATAAAATAGACAGATGTAATGAGCAAAACTGCACCAAGATAATTAAATTATGGAAAGAGGATAAAGTGCTCTGAAAACGTAAGACACCATTGAAAAATAACAGTTCATGTTTGACTAGGACATAGGCATCATATCAGGCCACCCCGATGGAGGAGAGTCTGAATACACAAAGGTGTTTTGGTCTCAGAACTGAAAGCCAAAATAATCTAGTAGGTCAAAATCCAAGTTTATGGCATGCAAGTGTTCCTCTAAGGTGCATATGTCATTTTGGAGCTCCTGCTGAAGCTGGTGGTTTTGATGCCAAATGTTCAGAACAGTCATAGATGGATTTTTTTTTACACCTAGGGTGCTTAACCGGTCACATAGATACTCGCCTTTGCCTTAGTGACTGAGTTACTTTTTTGTAAGTCAAATGCCTTCAGTGATGCAAGGATTAAAGCTGTAACTTGGAAGGGCTCTACAGATCCAGATACATTTATCACTAAGTCCTGCTAAACCTCTTCCCAGCATGGCAAAAATGTATGCCCAGATAAACATGGTTTACTTGCCTACTTAGAGTTCATCAGCATATTGGCCCAGTCCTCCATCGTTGAAAACAAATTATTAGAATAATGCTGAGAACGTCCCTTCTGGTCAGTTACACAGTCCCTAGCTCCTCAGAGCAGGCTTCTGGCAACCAGGTTTCTTTCCACTCCTGCATGGCCCGGTCATATGTGGCCATATCTGGTCAGCTGGAGTCATAAATCTTTCTGCTCTTTGTGTACCTTAAAGAGCCAAACAGGATGACAGCCACTATGCTCTTGGAGTGCGGTTCCAGCCCCTTGGTTCCAGCAGAAGCCAGAGGTCCTTGAATCTTTGAGTGAGTCCTCTTTCTCCAGCTGGAAACAGGAGTCTGGAGTCTTCCATCAGCAGAGCCTTCTTCTGCAGACAAAGTCTCCCCAGGTGCCGTAATGTTGATTGGCAGTTCGAGCTGGACTGTTCCCATGTGGCACAGGGTCAAGGCTGATTTGCATATGGCCATGTCTGAACTAGGGTGGTGTGGAGTGCAAGAAAACTATGGATTTAGGCCCAGATCTCTGTACTGGGGTGAATGTATGACATTGTTCTGCATTCTGCCCATCAACTGTTGTTTTTGTAATGTTCTGAGCAGGCGGTGGTTGAGATGTCAGATTTATAGTGTGCACTAACTAATGATTGGAGAAATTAGGCCACCCAATTCTAAAGACTTTCTCTCACTTGACCGACCTCCTTTTGCACTGCATGTATGTGTTATAGAAACATCACCCAGGAACAACTATTTTAACGTGACAAAACATATCTGCTGCTAGATATGCCTGTTCAGCTCCTTGACCACTCCCTCAATAGATGTTTACTCCTCCCACTTGTGACTGGATTCTGGCTGTCTAAGAGGCATCTGGTAATAAAGATGTTGTTTTTGCAATAAAGATGTGAAGCCATATCTGGTACATGATGGTCCTTTATTCTTCCAATGTTTCTGTCCATTCCCTGATACATGTTTCCCTGATAAAATAGTCAGCATTTAGCACCTCCATGTCCTTCCTGGGCTCAGAGGCAGGCCATTGTCTCCTGGACCAGGGCGACTAACTCATTAACTCTCCCAACCAATGATATGTATTCCAGATACTGAAGTATGATGAGTTGCAGAACACTTTCAATGTTTTTTTTTACTTTCAAAACAAAAACCCAAAACTGGATTTAGTTTTTGAGGATTGCAGAGAGGTGTTAAAAAGGGCGTAACTGGGCCACCTCTCTGCAACGCAGGCCTCTGGCACTTTTTGGAGGTACCTTATGGGCTAGTTGGCCCCCAGGGGCTCTCTGGATTGAAGGGGAATTAAATCCCCAACTTAAAACGTGCCACAGGGCGTGTTTGCACACATGTCACCTCAGGCCCGCCCCCTCCCTTCACAACTGTGCAAACGTGCCCCGTGTCGCATTTTAAGTTGAGGGATTAAGTCCCCTTGAATTCTGAGGGTCCCTGGGGTATGTCTAGGCCACCAGGTACCTCCAGTAAGCGCCACAGAACTGCATTGCAGACAGGTGTTAAAAGGGGCGTGGCCTGGATCACCTCTCTGCAACGCAGGCCTCTGGCGCTTTTTAGAGGTACCTGATGGGATAGTTGGCCCCCAGGGGCCCTCTGGATTGAAGGGGAATTAATTTCCCAACCTAAAACGTGCCAGAGGGGGTGTTTGCACAAATGTCAACTCAGGCCCCACCCCCTCCCTTCACCTCCTGCTGGGATGGGGCAGAGCCTCCGTACAATCCTGAGATTTTTTTTATTCTCTTTTTTGGAAAGGGGTGCTGTGTGGCCCCCCTTCTTTTTACTTTTTTTGGGCCCTGGGGACCCCATCACCTAGGGCCTGACCCCCTTAAAAAAATATATATATACATTAACCGGAAGGGGGCCGCGTGGGCCCCCCTCCTACGGCCAATTCTGGGCCCCGGGGACCCCATCCCCCGGGGCATGGCCAATTTTTTTTTATTATTATGGAGGGGGCTGCATGGCCCCCCTCCTCAGGCCATTTATGGCCCTGGGGACCCCATCCCCCGGGGACGGCCTTTGCCTGAATTTTTAATTTTTTAAAAATAAATTTTGGAGAGGGGGGCCACCGGGGCCTGTTCACCTCGTTGGGGTCCGTGGGGGAGCCCCAATTTCTCCACTATCCCTGCCGGCTCCCGCTGGCTCTCCGCGTCCTGCGGGAGCCGGCATTGCTTTTCCACATGGAAAAGCAATCTGGTTTGGATTTTGGAAGAGAGAGCAGGTTTCCTACTCTCCCTTTGAAAATCCAAACCAAGTTTGCTATGACAGGGCGGGAGCAGCACGGCTCCCGCCCTGCCATAGCAAACTGCAGTGTCGCGGGTGTGGGTACCCCGGGACACTGCAGAAGCCGGCCCTGAGGAGTGGCGGTCCCCAGGGCCATCACTGGTTCCAGGAGGGGTCTGCGTGGCCTCCGTCTCAACATCTACACAGCCCCGGGGGGTGTTGGTCCCCGGGGCTCGGGGTCCGTAATTTGAATAATTGGTGCCCCGGTGAGGTGGCAGCCCTTGGGCTTGTGGGAGGTCATGTGCCCCCACAAATATTATAAAAAGCCCTGGTCTGGCGGTCCCTGGGGCGTCTGGCTCGAGAGAAACAGTTTGATGTTGTGTTTTCTGACAAGATGCTTGCTGGTGAGCACTCGATCTATTAAAGTGGATATTACATAACTCGTGTGGCCTCACCTTGAATTGGGCTCCTGCAGTGTTGGATATTTTAACGGCTGGTCCAGTTCGTAAGGAGAGGCCCACTGCGGCAATAGCGGATCCGGGGTGCACACTGTGGTGCCAGAAACGGAACGAGTCAAGTTACTACCAGAGCAGGTTGGTGTGTGCTTTATCTCGATCGACTGCTACAAAGCGGGGCAGGACCCTTGCAGGACTGTGTACATCAGCAAAATTTAATTTAATTTCTGATGACAGTGCACCCACTTGGTTAAATTAAATGCACTACAACACCCAGAAGTCTATGAGACAATGCATACTGCAGCAGGGTTTGATAATAAGCGTGAGCAGTAGCGCTGTCAATCATCTTAAATCCACTGATGAAAGGACTTTTCCTGAAATGCGTCTGGCTCGAGAGAAACAGTTTGATGTCGTGTTTTCTGACAAGGTGCTTGCTGGCCAGCACTCGATCTATTAAAGTGGGAATTACATAACTTGTGTGGCCTCATATAACTTATGTGTGCCAGCATATATATATTACCTACTGGCGGTCGCCAGTAGGTATATATAGTTAGGATTTTTTCTCTATGGAACTTTTGAAAATTCTGTGTCTAATAACTTTGGCGTTTGTGGACGGAATCGGCTGAAATTTTCAGGAAAATGGCACATTTTGTTTCTGAGCAGCCCCTGAAGATTTGGGGGGGTTCCGTCAAGGGGGGGCCCAGAAAAAAGGGGGGTCCCAAAACGCGTTTTTCCCATTCATTTTTCCATAGGGCCTTTGGCCTCACTTTTAGCTTGAACGGCTGAATGGATTTACACGAAACTTGGCAAAATTGTAGGGACTGTTAGCCCGATGTGCCTTTGCTGGGTCTCAATATATGTGCTCCAGTGGATTTTGAGAAATTAACGTTTAAAAAAACAGATATATCTGTGACAGTGTCCCAGATAGCGCTCCAGATCGCGTACTTTTCGCGTAACGGAGCTTTGCGTAGCGAAGCTGATTGGCTCTCCGGTGTCTGTCAACATTCTAAACAGTCCGGTGCGGCCGCCATCTTGTCTCTCGGTAGGATCGAGAGACAAGAGGAGGAAAAAAACGAAGGGGGAATTTAATGAAAGGGGGCAAGGTAGACCCCTCTTGACTCCCTAGGAATGATGTTGGGGTTATTAAAGGGTCCCGTGGGGCAAATAATAAAAATTTGATTTTTCGCGGTAGAAGCGCTTCTCGGTTCGCGAACCGGGTCGCAAACTGTTAGCGAAACGTGAATTCACCATTTTGTGTTTCGATTTAATTAAATTACTAGGTATAAGGGGGTACTGGAGACGTATCCTGACCCCTTATGTTTTCTGAGGGTGGCTGAGGAGGCTCATATATGTTGATACATGTCTTCCAGCGGCTGTGCGTGAGCGTTTGTTTTTTTTTGCTGCGTGACGTCTGTTAACGTTCGATTCGATGGAAATCAGGAACTGTTGACCGCCATTTTGTCACTGCGAGTAAATATTTTGTTAAAAATAATTGTTATAAATTAATCCTTATTGATAAACATTGTCTGCGCCATCTTGCCTTTTTTGCAATGCCACACTTTTGTTGAGCACGGCAGCCATTTTAGATGCCTTGACCAGACCCACTCTCTGCACGCCGCCGATCCTCAGCATGGCTCCCCACCCTCGCAAGCATCTCCCCCACGCACTGGTCATCCCCGCTCTCTCTCTCATGCATGGGCCAGAAACCTCCTCCCATCTGCGCTGTTCTTCTCTGAGAATCACACCCTGTGCCCGCCCGACACCTCCCTTTCACCCTATTCACTACCGCACCCTCTGAGACTCCTCTTCCTCTGTGTCCGATTGTCCAGGCCGGTCCCAGGCTATCACCTAGCCCTGCAGATGTAGTTTATGGCCCCAGCTGTAGAGAATCACCCCTCTTCAAAGGAGTTACAGTAGATCAAGGCCCCCACCCGATGAGATCCGTCACACCACACGCGTTCCTACTATCTGATAACCATCCTGTATTGTGCTTGGGGAGGGGATTCTCACTGTGAGGGTGTGTGGGTCCGAGCCTGAAGCGGAAGATTCCAGGGATGCCTCTTTGTACATCAAAGTTTTTACAATTATGTGTCACATTAAAAATATATAGCACTCCAACAAAGTAGTAGGATTATAAAACTTTATTAACTTATAAATATATACAACGCAACAAAAACAGTAAATACATTTAAACATTTTTTTGAAAAAAGAAGCAACAATGGTCAGTAGCTGTCTTTTGTGAGAATAGTCCCAAGGCAGCACAACGTGCTGAGTTCTGGACGGCACCCAGGTGATGTTACCTGGGTGCCGCACTGGTTTTTGGTATCCTACAATGCTGCTCCGAAAAACGGCGTGGGGCGTCCCGGGAGGTGCGGGGGGAGGCCTCGTCAGTAGCGGTCTGTTGTACGAATAGTCTCAAGGCAGCAGAACGCGCTGAGATGTGGATGGCACCCAGGTGATGTCCATTAAGTTGCCGCACTGGTTTTGGTATCCTACAATGCTGCTCCGAAAAACGGCGTGGGGCGCCCCGGGGGGGGGGGGGGGGGGGGGGTGGGAGGCGGCGTGAACGGGCCTCCCCAGGTGGAGGCTCGTCTGCTGTAGTGGGGTGCCCCTTTACCATTTCAGTTGCCATTCCGCCCGCTTTTGGTACACTGTGCCAAAATCCGCCATTCAGCTGAGTTGCGCCCAGTCTTGCGGTTCAGCGATAGGCGGCTGCTACAGGACTCTCAAAATGGCGGCAGGCTCTTTCCTTTTTGGGCCTGGTCCACTAAAATGGCCCTGGGACACCTTGGAACTCGGACGCTTGTCTGCTCGGTCTTGGACCCCGTTCTCGAAAGCGTCCCCTGAGCCTTGAAGACTCTACAAAAGTCTTGGGGGCCCCTAACTCCTGCAGGCTTCCGGTGGGGAGCGGCTGCCATGATTGTTCGCGGAATGATCACGACGGAGCCACGAGATGGTGGTGCTCTCATGCTGACGCCAGCTTCAGTCTGAAACATCCAGAAACAAGGTGGGGCTTTCATCGTTTGGGAAGAAAAAATGTTTTAATCCAATGAAAAGTGTTATTTTTAGGTCATATGATCAAGTCTTCCATCATTAGGAAACCAAAAGTAAAATGAACCAATGAAAAGTTTTATAAAGAAGTCACATGACTTGTTATGCTTACGTTACGCGCTGCTATAAAAAGCGTAGAAAATCCATTTGGCACGTGAGGCGGCGTCAGTAGCGGACCGATGTGCGAATAGGCCGAAGGCAGCACAACGCGCCAAGATCCGGATGGCACCGAGGTGGTGTCCAGCAAGTTGCCGCACTGGTGTGGCCATCCTACAATGCTGCGCCGAAAGTCGGCGTGGGGCGCCCCGTTGGCCTGTGAGGTCGCGTCAGTCAGTGGGGGCTGTTTGAGGATCTGACTGCATTGGAAAGCAATGGGATGCTGTGCGTCGCCCCCAAGATGGAGGCTCCTCGGCTGCAGTGGGGCGCCCCTTGGTGTTTCACTCGCTATCCAGCTGAGTTGCGTCCGCACTTGCGGCTACAGTAGGCCGAAGGCAGCACAACGCGCCGAGATCTGGATGGCACTGAGGTAGTGTCTAGCAAGTTGCCACACTGGTGTGGCCATCCTACAATGCTGCGTCGAAAGTCGGCGTGGGGTGCCCCGTTGGCCTATGAGGTGGTGTCAGTAGCGGACCGATGTGTGAATAGGTCGGAACCAGCACAAGGCGCCAAGATCCGGATGGCACGGAGGTGGTGTCATAGTTGAGAGTTCTGAGCAGCGCTTGTAACACTGTCTGACGCTTATTTGCACCTGCTGCAGCTTCACTATTGCCCTGGTGTGGCCAAAGATCGCCCATGACATAGGCGGCCGGCTCCCGAGGTCCGGCGGAACTTTTTTCCTTTTCCTTTCTGCATCTTGTCCCACAATCCGTTTGACCTGAAGACACGACCAGGTCCCTGAATGTGTGCAGGGGGACGCTATTGATTGAATCAAAATGGCGGCTTCACACAAAGCTGACTCAAGCGTTGCTGCTGATGCTATACAGACAAAAACTGGTTTTCAGTTTGTACATTCTTCAGGATTTTTCCATCCAAGGCTGGTTGAGAGTTTGTAGAACAATGGCTTCAGATCTTGCCCTCCCCTCTTTTGACTGTTGGTTCTTGTTGCCTATCTCTTCTGTTGTCATTTAACTGAACCTTTTTTGACTGCCGAAAGGGGTTCTGGTCCGACCGCTGGTTGGTGGAGACATTTTGACTATATCCTGGACCTGCCCGGCCTCGCCCAAAATGGCGCCGGTATAAATGGGACTCGTAACTTCTTGTTGTGTACTGGTTGCACAACCTTGATATCACGAGATACGTATGCAGTTTTGAAGCACATGGCGGGCGGGGACGAGAATTGATTAAATATTTCGACATCCCTATTGATATGTGTTATTGATTACTGTACTATTGAAAGTTCGAATTAACGTCACCCATGGTACTTGCCCGCAAATGTAAATCTAGATAATTTTATTGTAAGTGGCCCTGTCGTATTTTAATTACAAAATGTACGTCCACCGATTCCGCAACTGTTAGACACCTTAGTTCTTGCAACCTAATGGCCCACTCGTTACGTTCCTCTACAGTGTAAATGTCTCCTCATCATATATGATTCCAGTTTGCTCCGTGGCCGGCCCACGTGGTTATAGGCCCGTATTTGTATTCTGACATTTTCACAATAAAGGTTTTTAAAACAAAACATGGTAGTAGTATTTACATTGGTAAAGTTTTTAATTTTAGCCAATGTTTTCGAATCAGTAAAAGGCAAGTGAAATAAAGCAGTCCAATTACATGACGGATAAAAGGTATAATACGCAGGAACGCAGTAAAGATAAATGGTCAAGGGCTGTTGTGTTTTCTACTCCTGCAACATAAAGTGATCGATAAGAATCTGATATTCAGGCGTATTGGCGACTAAGACAGCAGGCCGAGCATCTTTTGCTCAACGGCTCCGTCATGGGACGAAGAAACGCCCTTTTTCTAGAAAAAGGAATATATTTTACTTGCAGGACAGTTGTAAATTTTCCGGGAAAGTACATTAGCCTGGAACATTATAACATATATGTTTAGGAAAAAATAATGTTAGAAAGCAATAAAAAGCGTAATTTTTAGGTCATATGACCAAGCCTTTCATCATTAGAATAACAAAAGTAAAATGAACCAATGAAAAGTTTTATAAACAAGTCACATGACCTGTTATGCTTACGTTACGCGCTGCGCGCCGCGTCCCGGATCGCTTCCGGGAAGCTACGCTTCGCGCACCGGAGCACTTCCGGGTGCGCTAACGCGGCGTGTCATATAACGCATTACGCGACAACGTAGGTCCAGAATATAGTCAAAATGTCTCCACCAACCAGCGGTCGGAACACAACCCCTTTCAGCAGTCTAAAAAGTTCTGTTAAATGACAACAGAAGGGACAGGCAACAAGAACCATCAGTCAAAGAGGGGAGGGCAAGTTCTTCCCTACCGGGTCGTGTTGGGGCACTACCGGAACTGATCGAATTGGTAGTCTACAGTGTTTCTGGATGTTTCAGACTGAAGCTGGCGTCAGCATGAGAGCACCACCATCTCGTAGCTCAGTCGTGGCCATTCCACGAGCAATCATGGCAGCCGCTCCCCACCAGAAGCCTGCGGGAGTCGGGGGCCCTCAAGACTTTTCTAGAATCTTTAAGGCTCAGTGGACGCTTTCGAGAATGGGGCCCAAGCCCTAGCAGACAAGCGTCCGAGTTCCAAGGTGTCCCAGGGCCATTTTAGTGGACCACGCCCAAATCTGAAGAGCCGGCCGCCATTTTGAGAGTCCTGTGGCAGCCGCCTATCGCTGCATTGCAAGAGCGGGAGCAACTCAACTACATGGTGAGTGAGACGCTGTAGTCGCAAGAGCGGGCGGTAAACAGGTGAATGGCGGAAGAGGCACAGTGTAGCAAAAGCGGGCGGAATGGCAACTGAAACGGTAAAGGGGCGCCCCACTACAGCGTGTCTTCAGGTCAAACGGATTGTGGGAAAGGTCCAGAATGGAAGAGTCATCAAAAGGCAAAAAGTTCCGCCGGACCCCGGGAGCCGGCCGCCTACGTCGGGGGCGATCTTAGGCCACACCAGGGCAACACGACTTGGGGAGGGGGCAGGAGCCAAGCGCCCCCTCCCAGTCCGCGCCACCACACCGTATGTTGAAAATCTGAAGCCATCGTTCTACAAACTCTCAACCAGCCTTGGATGGAAAAATCTTGAAGAATGTACAAACTGAAAACCAGTTTTTGTCTGCATAGCATCAGCAGCAACGCTTGCTATCAGAGTGCATGAGTTTCATGCTCGATCGATTGAGCTAGCCGGATCAGGCAACAAAAAGTATAAAATAGTTATGTAAATAGTTATTTAATAAAATGTTTTACCCTGTTACTTTGCTGGTGTGTTGTATATATTTATAATATTTGTATAGAGTTTATCGTTATTTTGGGCGGGGTGGGTGGCGGAGCCGAGCTGTCTTGCAGCCATCATGGTGTGGAGCTCAGTTCATCTCACTATTTTCGTATTTCTCATGAAGGGTTGTTCCTAATGTTTCTATTTTAGCGAGGTCAAAAAGAGATCCCATTAGTGACCTACTGATTTTGCTTGATTACTTTTGTTTTTTTACTCGATTTTTCACTATCTGCAAAGACTAAACAGAGTATTGCGACTTTGTGCTTGTTTGTAAATAGAGAATGAACCAAGGAGAATCAATTCTAAAACAGTAAATGCTTGGATAACAATCAATCAAATGGAGAGACAAGCAGGCACGACGGATTACAACGGGGGCAAAGGCCTGCGTTAACTACCCTTCACTATCTGCAAAGAGAGAGTACTACTAAGAGAAAAGAGGGGGGGGGCAGCGTTCAAAGCACATCAGCGTGCATAAACACGAAAAAGTTTTTACCTATCACGTACTTGACATTTGACAGCTTTTGATATTTGCTATTAAAAAACCATTGAAATTCACTGAAAAACCATAGGTTTTAGGCCATATATAGTTAGGGATTAGCATTTACAAAACCTTAATTTACTCGCACAAAACCATAGAAATTTGCATATATAGTTAGATGCAATAACTATATATCGCGCACCCGCAACCCACTGCTGATGATGTCACGTATTACATCATTCATGACATGGTCAGTGACATCACTGATGACATCACTGATGACATCTCCAATGACATCATTCATGACATGGTCAGTGACATCACTGATGACATCACTGATGACATCTCAAATGACATCACTGATAAAATCACTGATAACATCTCATTTGTCATTACTGATCACATCACTGATGATATCATTCATGTGATAATACGATCAACCTCTTCAGACTCTAATATAACCTTAGATACAATCAGTGTAAACAGACTCTCACAGACTGTCACTCATCCATGGAGTTACTCACACACCTAGTCAGTCATGCAAAGAATCAATCACACCTCCATTTCCTCAACTATACAGTTATACACACCTTACTTAATCAAACATATACTAACACATATTTACTCTCTTATACAATCCCTGAGACAAGTTCACAATGATCCATACAGCCACTCACACATTCACTGGCTCTTATGCACAGTTATTTATATATGTCAACTCTTACATGTACTGTGTTTTACATATGTACTTACTTTGACATGTAGCACTGAGAAATCCAATTACTCACCAATGCACTCATGCTGATAGTCAACCGCCCATACAGCTGTTTTCACATGCACTTTTGAACCCATACATCTACTGAATCAACTGCTCACACATCTATGCACAGAGTCACACACCTCCCAGCCACCCCCACACACACACTCAGTCTGGCATACAAATATTTGGGCAACCAATCAATAACCCATATAGTTACTCATATAGCTACTGATCAACACATGCAGCAGTTTACAGAACTACTGTAATAATGATGCACAAATTAAGACAGTTTAGTCACTAACCCATGCACTCAGTGAGACACATTTAATCATTCTCTCATACAGTCAGTCATGCACCTACTAAATCCTTCATCCAAACACTTATACATCCACTCATTCTTCAATATGTAAGACATATTTTAACTTTACAGAAACATACAGTACTGGATGTTGTCATTTGAGATGTCATCAGTGATGTCATTTGAGATGTCATCAGTGATGTCATCAGTGATGTCACTGACCATGTCATGAATGATGTAATATGTGACATCATCAGCAGTGGGTTGCGGGTGCGCGATATATAGTTATTGCATCTAACTATATATGCGAATTTCTATGGTTTTGTGCGAGTAAATTAAGGTTTTGTAAATGCTAATCCCTAACTATATATGGCCTAAAACCTATGGTTTTTTCAGTGAATATATATATATATATATATATATATATATATATATATATATACTGGCAACTACGAGAGAATAAACTACCTTTGAATTGCAACTTTAGCGCTGTGGAGTGGTCTGTACCTGTGGCTTTCTTTGTTTATGGAATGCTTTTCCTCGAGTAAGAACGGAGCAGGAACTTATATATATATATATATATATATATTTCAATGACCACAATATGTTGCAGGTACACAGGTATAAAAATATGAATGTAAGTATAGATGTGTTTTTGTTCAAATCATCAAGGTGCACAAATATGAAATTAAGAATTGAAAATCTATACTTTCCTACATATAAACTTTCACTATATTCTGGTGGCCTACATAGTGAGTGCTGTTGGCCTCTATATTCTGACAAACAAACATTAGGCACTGGGGCCAGTTTGCCCTTTCCAACTTGGTAAAGATCCTTCTTTTAAGTTTTTACAATTAAAATCCTGGTTTGAGGCGGAGAGCGGGGGATAAGGGGAGATTGGGATACAGAGCTTCTTATTATATCACCACAACTGCTGAAGAAAGAAGTCTCAATTAGGTATAGAAAATTGGTTGAAGCAGATGATAGGAATATCCCAACACAGGCTTCTGTATGGAATCAATCTCCCTTTGAGTCTACAATAGGGGATCTTTTAGAACCTTCTTTAAAACTTCTTTATAAATTTACAAAATCAGCTAGTTTAAAGAAGAATAATTTTTTTGTTACCAATAGAATATACTATACCCCAGCTAAAATCGCTAAATTTTCCCCAACCCCGAACCTAAATGTCACAGATGTATGGCCCCTAAAGCTACTGACATTCATGTTTTTTTCGTTTGCCCGGCGTTGGGATCGTTTTGGAATGGGATTGGGAATTTTCTATGCAGCATTTTCGATTTGAACATTGTGGTTAATGGTTTTTAGTTTTTTTTGCTGACGACTGCTCTTCAACAAAGGACCTAGCAGTGAGGGATAAAGGACTATTACAATGTCTTATCTTGCTGGCACGCCAAAAAATTTGTGTGAAATGGAAAGACCCATGCCCCCCAAGAACGGAAGATTGGCTCAAATCGGCATTTGCAATGGCTCGCCTCGACCTCGCTGGCCCCAGCAGTACTCTGATCAATCTCTGGCAACCCCTTATCAATATGGTCCAAGCTTTAAGACTGTTCAGGTAATCAACAGTGAAGGTACCCGGTCCTATGATTACACCTTAACTCCAGGGTAAGGAGTTGGTCGGGAGACCCAAGCAAGTACAGTTGGCCGGAGGGAGCCCAGGGTCACTATAATGGCTGTAACACTCTGCAATATGTTTAACGGTGAGATGAGGACAAAAAAAAAAAGATCCTTCTTTATATGAAGACCACATTTTCCATTTAATGGCTTTGCATCTCCAGCTGTGGGGTTGGTAACCAATTATTCTAAAAGTGCACATGTTATCAACATGAATGCTATTGTGCTATGAATCTGGTATGGGGCTTAAATTACTACTAGTAGAACAAATGTTAGCTTTGGTAAGCAAATAGAAATGTGCATGCCATGTATGAGAATCTCCATTAACTGGGCAACCAACCATCTTTCCAGGCCTCATTTTTAAAAAATACACTTAGTACTTTAATCTTTCGACCTGTCAACTTGCCATATCGCATTCTCACTTGTTTTACACATTTTTCCAAAACTGTATAAGACATCTAAAATATCAGAAATATTTAAGTTATCATACTTCTCAAAATCATATACCTATCATTATTAAAAGCACAAGCTCTTGGTCCCAGCTTTCTCTACAAAAAGCAAACACCTTCCATCCTATCACTCCTTTTCATGATCTACTTGACAGAGAAGGATGTGAAGAGTGAGGGTGCGAGGAACAACCTCAAGAACAGGAGAAACAGCAGAACAACAGGAAACAGTTATAATGAGGAAACTAGTGGAGTGTCTCCATCACTGGTTCACCATTGTCACAGTACAGCGGCAATCAACATCTGACATCCTCATCCACACAGTACTGTGCCACACTGAAGCCACTACCTAGCAGAAACCTCAAACTATTGAACTGAAGATGTTTATCCTGCAGCAAACAGGGCAAGAAGAGTCTCACTGGGTCTTGCAAAGACAATGAGAACCACCTTGTGCCTGACATCACCACAATCACTGTGACTTACGTGTCTGCATTTGTGTCTATGCCCCACCTTTCCTTTCTCCATCCACTTCAGATGCATTTGAAATCTTGTCCACATGAACTACTCATTTTGAGATTTGTACACATGCAACTCTGAGACAGTTTTGATGCCATAAACCATGTATCCAACACTTTGCTGAACACCTGGGAGCGAGAAGCAAAGTTTGAGCCCATTGTGAGATCACTATGACTATAAATATTCTGTAAATAGAAAACAAGACTTTTGTGCCTTTTTTCTCATTTGTTGACTTGTCCGCTGACCCTCTGATGGGGTAATCGATAAGCTCCTTCTCCCTGTTTGCTCGTTTCATTCTGACTGCAGGGGTGAAAGGATCAATGCAACAGTGGGGATCAGACTAATATTTACAGAATATTTCTAGTTGAATGTCATAGTTTTATAGTTTATAGTTTATTTTTTTATCATGCTTAACTAAAACCATTGCATACATTAAGTAAGTGTTATGTCATAGTAATCTCACAAGGGACTTGGGGAAAAAACACATTGGAATTTAAAAACACTGGAGCACTGGTGAAGAAAAGTAAATCAAAGATCCAAGACAAAATCCAGCTGGAGCGCACATACTGTGGAAAATCATCTAGGAATATGAGGACAGTGAAAGGGAGACACTTTGTCTGTGTGCACGTGTGGGCGTGTGTGTGTGTGTGTGTAATCGAAAGAATTTAAGGAGCATCTCTCAAAATGGCACATTATTATAGATAGGGATTGAGATGATAAAGCTCACAGCTGACTTTATTTGAGGTGACTAAAATATCCTAATAGATATTATGTAGTTGAAAGGAGTGAGCATTTGCATAGAAGTAGAGTACGCAGAAATAACTCTCTAGCAAATCCAAAGAAATGAGTGTGTGGGTGAAAAAGGCATGTCCATGCATGAAAGACGAACATGCAATTCATTATTCTATTACGTAAATAATATGAAAGATTGGTAAATCTTTGATGTGGTATCGCTTCTGGCTGGCAATGGAATGCTGAAGGTTGGAATGACAGAATAGAATGGTGGGGTGGTTGTGTTCTGGAAGTGGACGGTTGGCAGCGGTATTGCTGTAGGGGAGTTGTATGTTGTTTCTCCCATGTTGGGAATAAAGTATTTTGGACCTACAAGAGGTGTCTGGTATCATTAAAAAGTGGCGATACGGTTTGGATCTTCAGCAGTAGAGGCATATTCCGTGATTGAGAAAGAAACTTTGGCATGTGTTTGGGGTATGGAACATTTTAAAGCCTTTCTTTGGGGCACTGAATTTGATGTGAGAACAGACCTTGAACCATTAGTAAAATTGTTGACCATAGAAGGATTTCTTAAAGCTTTGGATAGAATTGCTAGTTTCTCTATGAGATTGCAGAATTTCAATTATCGAATTATGCATGCTGCCAGGTGTGCAGAACAGAGTGCTGGATGGATTGAGTCATGTACCACTACCCATAACTGAGCTACCGGGCAATGAGTGGGATCAATTCCAAGTGGCTTACACAGATGACGATGGAATGGATTCCATTGGAATTAAGACTGAAAAAGTCCTTACAGTGCTGATGGAAAATTGAATAAAGTGAAACAGTACATTCAGGAGGATTGGTGAGAGAAGAAAAGGCGTCCTGAGGACCTAAGACCATTCTGGGAAGTTAGAAATGAGTTGGTAATGGGGTCAGGTTTTGTCGTTTGATATGGTAAATTGGATCCCCCAGAGAGTTTAAAGTTGAGAATTTTGGGTATATGTGGTGAAGGGCATTTTGGGGTGGTTTGAACTAAGAGGAGAGTGAAGTCAGTGTACTGGTGGCCTGGCATGGATGTATATAAAGAGACTAGTGAGGGAATGTTGCAATGTTGCAAGTTTGGATAAAAGTTTGAAGACGTTGAGACCAGGGTTATGTCCAAAGGTATGTCCTGAAATGGTGTGGGAAATATTGGCGGTAGATTTCGTTGGGCTTGTGCGCAATGCGATGGGTGACAGCAAGTACATTATTGTATTAGTTGATTAGTTCAGCAAGTGGGTTGACCTAGAGGTAGTACAAAAGGCAGGTGCTGAAACTGTAGTGACATTTTTAGATGCAGTTTTCATTAGGGAGGGTTTACTGAAGAAAGTTTTGAGTGACTATGGCCCACAGTGTAAGTCGGCTGTGATGGAGGAGTTCTTAGAGAGCAATGGTGTGAAACATCTAGTTACGTCAGTATATCACCCTGCAGGTAATGGTGTGGTTAAGCGCTTTAACCCTATTATCAATGGTAATTTACAGATGGCTATTAGTAATAAGAAATTGGATGTGAACATTAAGAAAATGTTGTGGGAGGAGGAGCTTCGCGGGCAACCAAGATGGCCGCGTGAGCTCGGAGCTCCGAAGACCCTCCGATCCTCCGCATTGATCCTGCTATCTATCCTGTCCCACATTAGTGGGAATCTGTTGCGGTGCTGTTGCTGAGGCGGGGCCCGTTCTCCGATTGAGGATCCGGGCTTCCTGTGCGGAGTTACACCGTGTTGAAGATTGGAGACAACGACGCCATCACAGCCTGGCACTACGAGGGTGACGGTGGTGCTTCGACGCGGTGGCAGTCCGAGGGGGTTGGAGCTGCCCCGTACTGCCTTGGTGGCCAGATCAGATTGTCCAGCGGCCTGATGTGCTGGTGAGGCGGTGGTGGGGACTACTGATTCTTGCTGCCTGGACGCGGCAGTTCCGGGTATATCCTCTTTGGATTGTGAGACCCCCGTCGCCCATCATGGCGAGCAGAGGTGACCCGGACAAAGGGAAGCCCCCGAGAGTCAGCAGGAAACCTTCCCTCTCGCAGACCACCATCTCTGAACGTTTCTCCCTCCCAAAGGGTTCACCTGGTGCTTCAGGTTGTACTAAAGACTCGCAGCGCGATGTGTCACCAGACGGTTCTGAACCCACCCTCCGGGACATTATGGGGCCATTGCGGGCATCAAGGCCGAGGCGCATAAGCAGCACGAAGTGATGTCGCAGAAGGTCGACACGTTGGCAATTGAAGTCAACCTCATCAGGGCCGACCTCGGAAAGACAAACGACAGGGTCAAGTCGCACGACATTAAGACGTCGAGTTTGACTACCGATGTGTCCGACCTGCAGTCAGAGGTTCGGGACCTGAAAGCCACGAACACGCTGCTTGCCCGCAGGCTCGACGATTTTGAAGGACGGGCAAGACGCCAGAACGTCCGCATTATCGGTGTACTGGAGGGCGCCGAAGAAGACGCTGCTGATCTCTTTGTTGAGAACTTAGTGTTGAAGCACCTGGCTCCCGGTGGACTGAGCAAGTTCTTTTCGGTGGAGCGAGCGCACAGACTACCTGGTGGCCAACCGAAACTGGGAGCATCTCCGCGCCCCATCATTGCCAGACTGTTCAACTTCAGGGACCGGGATGCGATCCTACAGGCTTCGAGAAGAGGTGGTCCATTGAAGTTTCAGAATGCCGACGTGAACTTTTTCCCCGACTTCACCCAAGCAGTTCAGAAACGCCGACAAAGTTTTATGGGCGTCAAGCGTAGGCTGAGGGAGATGGGGATGAAGTACTCCATGCTATTCCCGGCGAAGCTTCGGATAGAACATGGCACCCGGGCGGTGTTCTTTGATTTGCCTGAGGCTGCTGCGGACTGGTTGGACACCTTGCCTCAGCATTGGAGTGCCCCTGAGGATCAGTCGGAAGGGGCGTCGGGTGGACCTGATCTTCAGGAATGAACAATGTTTCCTTGGACTTCTTTCGGTGGAGGACCCTGCTAATGCAATCAGTCACGGACTATTGTTCTTCTTTCTCTTTTTAGCGTTGCTTTTTCGAGACTGGGGGATAACAGGGGGTGATAGGATGTCTCCCTTCTCCTCGGGGGGCTTTCTGTAGATTAGTTTCTTGGGGGCGACAGGCACACTGCTGGTTGGGGGGGCTTCTTAGTCTAATGCAGGGGTGCAGGGTGGGGGGTGGTTGGTTCGAGTGTTTTACTTGTGTTTTTCCTTTCTCTCTTCTTTTACGGCAAGGTGACTACTCTCCTGTTTACTATGTTGCGGTAGCTGTTTTCTGGGGGTGGCGGGTGGGGCGGTGCTTTGATGATGGGGGTAAGACTCTTAATGTATTGAGTTGGAACGTGAATGGGCTGGGGGATCGCATTAAACGTGGGGTAGTACTGCAGATGTTTAAACAATGTGTACCAGATGTTATTTTGTTACAGGAGACGCATCTCATTGGCAATACGTGCCATGCACTCAACAGGAAAGGGTTCAAGATGGTGGCTCACTCGGGGTTCTCTTCGGGGTCCCGAGGGGTGGGGGTTATGGTGCGCATGTCTCTCCCTTTGGAGGTGGAGACTAGGGTGGTTGACGACAGAGGCCACTATGTTGCTGTTGTGGGTAGATGGGAGGGGCGCTCCCTGGTTTTGGTTTCTGTTTATGTCCCCCCCGGTTTGCAGACGACTACCTTCCAGGATCTCGGCGGCGCCATTTTGGGCCTGCCGGAGGGTTTGCTAATAGTTGGTGGGGACTTTACCACGGTGGCGTCGGGGACCCTCGACCGTTTTCCATCCGGAGATCTTCGCAATGCACAATCATGGCTCCCAAATTTCTTGAGCACCATGGGGCTTATTGACTGTTGGCGACTTCTCCATCCCGCCCAGCGGCAGTACTCCTTTCATTCGGGCGCGCACGGAAGCCTCTCCAGGATTGACTATATCTTGGCTCCGGCGGTCCAGGCTTCGACCGTTTCCGGGGCCCTATTGATGGCCAGAGGCATATCGGACCACTCCCCGGTCTGGGTGTCGTTCGACTTTGGTATGTGGCTGCCTCCAGAGTAGCACCGGTCAACCCTTGGTACTTTCACAACCCTAAAACTCGTGACCTCCTAGCTAAAGCTATCGACCTGTATTTCTCCGAGAATACGGGCTCGGTATCGTCGGCCTTGTCTCTGTGGGAGGCCTTTAAAACTGTCCTGAGAGGAGAAGCTTTCTCCTTAATAGCCGAGGTGCGCAGATGCAGGGATGAGGACATGGTGCGGTTGGAGTCGGAAATTGAGGACCTTGATTCCCAGCTGGACTCGGATCCGACACCTGACCTGCTACACGCCCTCTCCCTAAAGCAGTCGGAGTACCGGGCCACTGCTACTGACGCTGCCAAGGCGATGGGCAGAGAACAGCAAGGGAGGATCTATGATGCAGGGGACAAGGCGGGCAAACTTATTGCCTGGTTGGATAGGAGAGAGATGGCTTCCCGCGTGGTGCCCGAGGTTCTGGGTGAGGACGGGGTGGTTGTTACTGACCCCAGCGCAATCGTTTCAGCTTTTGCTGACTACTTTGAGACGGTCTACACCTCGGTCTCCACTTTGACTGAGTCGGACTCGGCCTCTTTTCTGGAGGTATACTGGTTGCGCAACAGGGGTTTAGGTACCTGGGTATCTATATATCAACGCATGCCCGGGCACGTTACACTAACAACTTGCTTCCCCCTCTTGCGCGCCTCCGATGCGATGTGGAGGGTTGGAAAAGGCTGCCGCTGTCTCTGCTGGGCCGCGCTGCCTTGTTCAAGATGATGTCCCTTCCGAGATTCCTCTATGCGCTCCAAAACACACAGGATCCCGTCCCTTCCAAATACTTCAAGGAAATTGAAGGCCTGCAGCGGACCCTCTTATGGGAGGGCAGGCCAAGTATCGCTGTTGTCAAACTGACTATCCCCTGGTATGATGGAGGCATTGCCCTGCCTGACATCCGCCGGTACTACTGGGCCTCTCAACTGGCCGCTCTTAATCATGGCTTTTATGGACCGGCGGAGAGTCCGGGGTATGCCATGGATCGTTGGCTCTTGAATGACGGGATGTATTACAGAGCACTATACTCAAGATCTCTGGATGGGAAAATGACCGGCCCCACCAAGACTGCTGTGCACATTTGGAGGGCCGTCACGAAAGCACTGGGATGGAAGGGTAGACTTACTATGGCCACTCCACTTTATGATTCTGACTTGTTGGGAAGGTTGTGGCACACTAAGGGGTTTGACCGGTGGGATCTCATTGGAATTTCTAAGCTGGCTGATGTGATGGCCAGGGGGGAGATCAAGTCTTTTGCTGTTCTGCAAGCTGAGTTTCAACTGGGTGCCACGGAGTATTTTAGATACGCCCAACTGCGACATGCGCTTACGGATGCACTGCCAGTTGGTGAGAATGTCCCCGAATCGTCCCCGCTGGAAGACAGGGTGCTGGACGGCCATATGCCGGATAGTGCCATTTCCCTGACCTGCAAAAAGCTGATAAATGTCCGGACGGACCTGTTGTTGAATGTGAGGGACCAGTGGGTGCGTGATGGGATTGAGTTGGATGAGGAGGACTGGCAGTGTGCGGTGTCTTCTCCCAAAGAAGTAGCAATTTCGGCTAGGCTTCGCTTAGTTCAATTGAAAATACTCCACAGAGTCTATGTAACCGGCCCCAGACTGATCCACATGAGGCTCACCGTGGACGGTCTTTGTAGGCGTGGATGCGGTGCACTGGCCACTTTCATGCATACCATCTGGGAGTGCCAGGGTATTGCTTCTTATTGGAAACGGGTGCATGCGGTTATGCGGGAGGTGACTGGTGTGGATCTGCCTGCGGAAGCTCGGCGTTGCTTGCTGAATGTGTGGGGTCCGACTGATTACAATAATGCCCAAACCCAGTGGGTCACACTGGGGAACATGGTGGCCAAGCGAGATATTGCCCAGAAGTGGGGCGCCCCGACTCCTCCCACTGTGGAGCTGTGGAAGACCAATATGGATTGGTGCTTGCTCCGTGAGAAGACCGTGTATGTGGCCCGGGGGAAGCCCAGGAGGTGGGAGTCATCTGGGGGGCCTGGAATGAATATAGAGGTGATCTCTGCGTGCCTCCCGATGCAGGTCCGCTGGAGGTTCGTCTCTCTCCCTAGCCCTTCCTACAACCCAACTCTTTCCTTAATCGACATCCTGCTTTTCTTCCCCCCCTCACTTTGTATGCCTTTCCAGTATGGTTATTACAGTGAGCTACCTGGCCCCGCCCGCCCCCTGGATCCGTGCATTGCCGCCTGCGTGTTGTACCTTGCCACTTCTTTCTTTCACTGTTCCTTTCTTGTTGTTTATTAGGTTTTTCTTATTTATAATATAAAATTAAACCTGATGAGCTCCTTGATTTGATTTGTGCTCACCTTTTATCCGTTCCTTATAATGCTGCCTAGGGTTGTAAGGCTGAATAGCTGTGTGCTTTGAACTTCCAATAAAGGTTTTCCAAAAAAAAAAAAATGTTGTGGGCGTGCAGGTAGACTCCTTCACTCAGAGGTTATAGTCCCTTTGTGCTGATGCATGGAAGAGAGCCATTAACAAAAGATAATCTTGGATGGATGGATACAGCAAGGAAGGTGGAGTGGTCTCCTGAGACAGTGAAGGGTAATATTTTGAAGGTGAGGGAGGTGTATAAGAGATATTATGATGCCAAGAAGTGAGCAAGGGAAGAGAAACTTGAGGTTGGTGAATGGGTGAAAGTCAAAAAGGTTGAGAAGGTGATGAAGGGGAAAGTGGTTATTCTGAAGCACTCAAGGAAATTGAATGTCTGAAAAATGCAGTCAGACTTAGTGACAATCGCGTGTGGCACATGACTCACATAGCGAGATGTAATGCTGAGTGTGCAAGGGGGGAAAGAAATCAGGAGAATTAACTCATCGCAGGTAATTGGTTATGGAAGAGTAATTTAATGTCCGAGCATGAGGAGGTAAGTGATGCATGTAGTTGTCAGGAGGGGTGTCCGCAGCTGAAGGTGAATGGGTGTGTAGATAGAACTAGAAGGCTGGGAAGGATCATTCGCACACCAGCAAAGTTTGAAGATTTTGTTCTTGAATTAAAAGTGTGTGGTACATTAATTAAAGATGAATTTCACTTGTTTTGTATAAGATGCAAACTTGTTATCTCAGCGGTAATGTGATACATTTTTAATACATTACCTTTTTGTTAATGTCACAGATTTGTGTTTCCTTTATATAAAGGGGAAATATGTGTGGTAACGCTGCTGGCTGGCAGTGGAATGCCGAAGGTGGGTAAGAGGTAATAGAATGGTGGGGGGTTATGTTCTGGAAAGGGACAGTTGGGAGCGGTATTGCAGTAGAAGAGTTGTATAGGGCGGTTGTTTCTCCCATGCTGTAATGGAGTTAAGAGTAAAGTATTTTGGACATAAAAGAGGTGTCTAGCATTTGACAGGGTAAAAGTTGAACGAAAATAGATTATGACCATAGAATTTCTCTAATATAATTTTTTTTGCAAATGAAAGTTAACTGGAAAGGAAAAATACCTGCATGGGAATGTTTAACACAATTGAAAGTTTATTTAAGTCCTTTTACTTTGGCCAAAATGTATCTTTGGGAGCCCACTGTCAGTGCTGCCAAATATCGGGATTGCCAAATTCCAAAGTTTTTTAATTGTTGAATGCACCTTAAGCCTATTTTTTCGCCCTCTACACTTCCTGTCTCTTTTTATCACTCTTGAAGATCCTTTTTCATTCTTGCTTTCCCCCGTGTCACTGTTTGCCTATTTTTCCCTACATCCTTCTTCCTTGTTTTTCTTACTCAGGGTCTTGAGACAAGATTTATTATGGCTTTGTAGTGTCACAAAATGAAGCAAAGTGACCTAAGGGATGCATCAGTTTTTACTTTCCTCAGCAAAAGTGATTTCGCACTGCTTTGTGCTCTTTTCTGAACACAAAAAAAGCATTTTACGCTGCTTTGTTTCAAAGAGGAGTTCCATACATGGCTTTTTGATGCAAAGCCCGATCTGTTTAAATAGCCAGACCAAGCTGTTTATCAAAAAATAACACCTCCATGAAAAAGACATTAACAGGGGAAATGTGTGTGTTCTTACAAAAATACCCACAGTTTGTCCTTGAAGGGTATGCTCCAGTACAAAAGCTAGACATTGCACTCCTCTGTACTATGGTGTGAAGCTGTGCGTTGTACAAGGCAGCCCTATAAGAGTACAAATGCAAGTATGGAAGCAGCAGAAGGTCAATCATAGTAGATAAGGCTCTGTGCTGTGTTTTTTGCTTTGCCCAACGTAACATAGCAACTTTGTTTGCTGTGCTGTGTTGCATGAAAAATGAATAAATCTGGCCCAAAGTCTGATGCTTAAAAATAAACCCGGTCCCCAAAAACAAGCGGTTGTGTCCACCACCTACAATCGCTGAAGCAAAATAGGCAATGATGACTCCTCAGATTACATGTTTTTTTGGGAAGTTTTATTTAGCGTGAACTCGACCCAAAGGTTTTGGAGCATGTTACATCAGCGTCAGCTTATTGCAAAAGGTATTGTTCATTTTTGAAGGCACTGGGAGATGATTAAGGGTCTGATTACGAGTTTGCCGGTCTTGGGACGGACAACCACCCAGCACCCCGCTCCAAACTCACCAACCCTCTAGTCATTCTGCCAGCCAGATTACGAGTTGTAATCCAGGTCGATGGTCCTGCGGCGGCGGTGCCTTTCAAAGGCTCAAAGGAGAGCCTTACAAAGGCACCGCCATAGGAGCCCGCAACCCATTCCTAGACAGACAGAAATGCACGATGTGTGCATTTCTGTCCATGCAGGAACAGGGGGTGCAAAAATGCAGGGGGGCACAACTTGTCCTCCCCTACATGCACCCCAGTGCAAAGAGGCAACAGGGGGCCCCAGGGCCCCCTTAGTTTCCTCACCGCCACCCTTTTCATGGCGGGCTCATCACCATGAAAAGGAGGGCATCGAGAAAACATGTAATTTGCTCAGCGATGCCACATATTATTCTTCCTCAGACTGCTATGCCACCACCACGGGATCAAGGATCCTGGTGGTAGCAGAGGTCCTGTGGCGGTCCAACCACCGTACTTGTAATGCAGCGGGTGGACCGCCACTCTGGCAGTCTACGGAATGGAACCAATGGTTCGGCGGTCCTATGGACAGTCAAACTCGTAATCGGCCCTAAATCCTTCGACCAGAGTCACGTGATGTTGAGTGGATGCAAGACTCAAACATGATTCCCCAGTTCCAAAATCAGCAGCTTTGGCAGCAACTTTAAATGACCAGTACTAGGAAGAAGTTCCCTTGAATGAGATATTCAATAAAACAACTTAATTTGCAAATCAATTAGGACAATAAAGTTAAGAAAATTGTACACAATGTATTAATATCACAAAATATATTAAGAAACACAAGTGGGCAAAAGCACCACTGTACACAGATAAAAACAGATAAATTGAAGGAAAAATTGTTAAAACGGTTTTTTGACATACATGGAGATCAAAATCGACCAGCAATGTTGATACAAGGAAGGGGGAACAGACAACAGTACGACATCCAATTGTTACAGTACTAGGTGTACATTCAAACTCAATGTGATACCCATGTGCTGTGCACAGTTTGTATATTGTATCAACACAGGTATCCGAGTCTAGGAATTGTACTTGAAAGTGCGTCGACGCGTTTCGGTGGTTGAAATAGTTTTGGACCACCTTTATCAAGACTCTATTTTTTGTCTGTCGTGTATCTGGGGTCAAGAACGATCACCCTTTAAATTCTTGTTTGGATAAACTCCCTGTACGTTCAGTTGTGGAAATGTGCGCTTAAGGATAAGTGGGTTGACATCAGTTTTCCTTCACACTTTTGTATGACTGACTTCAGTTTATCGGTTTAAAAATCCTGCAGATAAACGTGATGCGCTTAGCAGTATTGCTCGTCAAAGAGCGTCTTTTTCTGTTTAAAAGAAGTGGAAACCAGGGGCGCTTTCGTCTTGTCCTCCCGGCGAAAACAATTGTTTCCCTATTCGGCCGAAGAGAACTGCCTGCTTCTCTGGTTTCAGTCCGGTCAACTTTAAATGATGCATCCAATCAAATTGTGGTCAACCTTAATTCGTTTTTTGCTAACACACCATATTGGCCTAAGGTAGGCAATGCACAAAGAGAAATTTTCAAACACAATTTCATAATGATTGAAAGGAAAAAAACACGCATTAATATAATCCCATAAGAGGCACCAAATAACAGCAAACAAAATAGTACGTATTGTTTAAGACCCGTATTAAACACTGATTAATAGCTATGGGGCTAATTCCAAACTGATGAGGAATTAATGACTGTTCAAGCTCAGTTCAAATTGCCATAAAATGTAATGCACTTGTTCTATAATCCAATGGACTCTGTTGTTTCTTGCACGTTTTAGCGAGTTTAGAAAATATGTTTCCATAATCTCACACCTCGGTATGGTGGCTCCACTTCATAAAATGAATAGCGACTTCTACCAAGTCATACAAGCCAAAAATGCAATTGAGATAGATTCAAATGTGTTCCACAATATCACAGTGGACCAGATACAAATGGATTGATTGGCATGTCCAATTAATTCATCTGCAGTTTCGTACAAGATTTTATCAAGGGGCCAGATTTGTATCATTCTTCATATCCTCAAAAAGTGCGTCTCCGGGATAAGATAACCAATACGTTTAATCTACCTGGTTCACATGAAAAATGATTGCTGGGAAAATTAGAGGGTGGGCACAGATACATTTTAGATAAATAAGCCAATGTCATTAATGAGGATCCGAGAAGGGCCGATTGAGGGACACTAAGCAAACAGGTACAAACTAGTGAAGAAAGCATGGCTGTATTCGTGCCTCCAAAATACTCAACTTAACGTGGTGCCCCTAACACTGGTGATATTGCAGCATGCGCTAGATGTCCTGGCTACATATGCTTCTGCCAATGCATTGGAAATTAATCTGATGAGAAGTCAGAGATTAAATTTGAGTCCCCAATATTTAAAGTTGATAGTGTGGTAATGGTAACCAACAGGATCATACTAAAATATACACATATTTGCGATAATAAACATATATTGTCATATGAACCAAATACTGAAAATAGAGTATTAGATAAGCGTTGAGGATTATCATGCCTCCTAACACGTATATCTCATGCTCCATCCTTTACTTTATTAAGGGAATTAAAGGGGTTATTGTGTCCTCAGTCACTTAAAATGCTGCTGGTTGGTTAGTTACCTTTTATAGAGAAGCTGATTGACAATGAGGATACCTCTTCCTGTAGGAAGGTGTTGAAACTTTCCTCAACTCGAAATTGAACTGATCTCTATTTGGATTAGAATTCCAGGCTGGTTAATGAGCAGGTTTTTTTTTTATTTAAAAAGATGAGCTGCAAATAAACTGCAATTGCTACTTCATGAAGAGAATCTGGTTTATGGTCCATATAGTGACATCTCATATTGGGGATCCGAAATGCTGTGGCCGCTTTGCCCACCACAATAAAAATAAAGAGTGTTCGATATTCATATAAACATGCACCATTTAAAATCCCAAATATTTGCCCAAAGATATTGGTCAATCAAAGGTAAAAGAGCTGATGATGAATCGGAAATTCATTCAGAAGATTATAATCCAAGTTGGAGAAAGATAATGCTGGAATCAAATACTGAGACTTGCCAAATTTCCAGATATCTGTGGTGGATGCCGAAAAAGGATAGCTACATGTAACTGAATACCTAAATAAAGTACCACTCTTCGGCAGTGCCAACATTATTTGCAGTAGCTACAATTGATTTAGTCTGGGAGAAACTGAAATGCAAATCTCAAGTGATCAATGAGAGTAAAACCTAATTACCTCCTTATTTCCCTTCCTCATCTCCATCTGCAACTCTGAAGAGGAAGGGCAGGCCCACCTTCCACAATGCCCCATCTGTAGCTATGTTTTTCTACTCCACCTATCATTGGGGACCATGAGCTGGAGCACTACCTATAACCTGTTCTGATTTTTCTGCCTGCCAAAAAATACTTCTTCAGTAGATTTCAACACTCACCTGGTCAGGATTTTGCAAGGTGGGCTTAGCTGGATCCTGCTAGTGGGCAGCTTCCTCTTTCCATGGAGCCCGGTTACTTGGCCAGGTGAGGAGGTTGAAGTTGGCACCCTATGGGAGTCTTCTCTCAGTGTCTGGCTTGGACTCATTGCAGATGGTGCACTGTTTGCTGATCTGGGGCCTGGGTGCCATCTTGCTGTGGTGGAGGCAGTTGGTCATGGAGCCTCCTTCCTGGCATTCCTCCACCCCCAAAGAGTGTGGTGGCCATATTGTTTTGCAAGCCCTGTGCTGTGTCTATGGAGAAGTGGTGTGTATATCCGTACAGTTCTGCATTGTGCTTGTGGGAGAAGGGGGTCCACAGCATTTTTAATACTACCTCAAGTGTACACTACCTGGCTCACACTATGATGAGCTTTTGTGCAGCATGTCAGGAGCAGTGTTCCTCCTCTGGGATGCTGATTAATTAGGTCCAATCCATGATTTCATTGGCCTACCATGTCTCTGGCAGTGGTCCACCTGATTGAGTCTAGGACCTACATTTGAGCGAAGTAGCTGACTCTTGGGTAGAAGCTCAGAGTATTTCCATGGCTGATATTTACCAGCCACGTTTGCTCCCTGCTCTTTAATAATCTCCAAATGCCACGCCCAGCGTAGGATACATGCATGCATGTTGGCATTGTTACATTAGAGGCGTGTCATATAAAACACTACATTTCTACCCAAATTTCTTTCAACATGAACCTTAACATGTTCCAATTTATGGTCACTCAACGTGAAGCCCAACCACCTCCCCTGTAGTTCCAACATTTAATTTTCAGACTAATTAAAACTCAAAATCATTGAACCTCCAAGGCCTTTGTATGTGGGTTCATAGGTTGCATGGGTGTCCGTGAGATTCAGTCGCAGGGTGCATCCCAACTGCACTCTCCCTGTTGCACAGCAGGACCCAATCACCAACTGTGATGTCAGGTTCCCTTGACATTGGGTCCTGCTTGGACAGGTATTGTTGCTTTGTGATTATGTTGACCATGCTTCAGTGTTGATCAGTGAGCTTATGGTTATTTCCTCTATTTTGACTTGGAATGTAGAGTCAATCACCCTGGTTTCTCTTGGATTCCTAGCACACACAAAATGATAAAGATCTAATCCTCCTAATCGTCAACTTGGAAGTCTTTTGGTGTGAATTGGTTCCACATGGATGTCACTGGGTTCAGCTTCAGCGATGGTGGGCACTCCTTGGGGTCGCACTTCAACCTCATGTGTGTAGTTGTTCTGCAGCCGCAAACGTTTGCGAAGTGTTTAGACAACTACCAGTTGGGGCAGGTTTTGCCTCTTCTGGGGGCAGTCTTGCATGGCGTGAATCTGCAGAACACATAAAGTTCCCATGCTTGAGGGTTGGTGTTTGTTCTGGGTAATGCATGTGATGCCTGGTCTTGGCAATGGCAGAGACAGTTTTGGACTGAACTCACTTACTTGTTTAGCTGTGTGCTTGCTGAATGTCAGTTCCATCTGTCAGCTAGGTCAATGGAGATATTGTGCAAGTAGGTGAATGTGACAATTGTATACAGTGACATGCCAGTCTTTTGCAAGATGTGGTGCTTAAGGTGTGCTAACTTGCTGCCTTGGATTAGTTGTGCCTAAGTATGGGCGGAAAATCCGTTCCGCTCGCAGATTTTGCGGATTTTCGGTAAATTCGCAATCCGCGAGATTCGCGAATTTCCCGCAAAATCCGCAAATCCGCGAGCAGCGGATTTTATGGCTTGCTCGCACTGTTCGCGTGAGTTCGCGGCTTCCCAGTTCAACTTCGCGCCCCGCGAATAAGCGCTAAATTGCAGAAATACGATCTTAGCAAAACTGAAACTACTTACCAGGTTCAAAAGTTCAAGCTCATCATTAGTAGCCATTTCCTGTAGTGCTTCCTGAGGGGCCCCTCCAGAGTTCGGTTGCCTACTTGCAACTATTATGTGACCCTGCTCTGACCCTCAGAATAGTTACACATATGCCACAAAGGTCCTGAATTACAGCTAAGGGAGACAAGCAGGAGCCAGGCTGGAAGTTCAAATCCAGTGACACATTAATCAGCCCCTAATTCATTATTGTCAGTTGGGGCAGGGCAGGTGTTGTAACTAATTTTGCAACAATGAAAGCACTTAGCAAGTGCAAAAGATCACTAATCAGGAAGCACTAAGGAAGCAGGTGCCAGCTAAAAAAATATTCTGTGACACATTAATCAGCCCCAAATTAATTCAGGTCACTTGAGGCAGGGAAGGTGTGCTTTGCTTTGCCACAATAATGTACACTGGACAACCAGAGGGTGCTGTGATGAAACAGAGGGTGGCATGGGTGGGCCAGAGGGTGGCATGAGTAGTCAGAGAGTGGCAGTGGTGACAGAGGGTGGCAGTGATGAAGAAGAGTGTCCCAAACAGGCTGGACACGTAGAAACAACAAGTTCGCAAAACTTGCGACCCGACAGGTAAGTTCGCGTTTGCGAAATTGTACAAAACCCTCGCGAACTGGCAGAAACCCGCGCGAACACACAAAAAAAAAAAATTCGCAAATTCGCGAGAATTCACGGATTTTGCGGATTGCGAGTTCGCAAATCCGCAAAATTCGCGAATGCGAGATTCGCAAAATTCGCCCATGCTTAGTTGTGCCCTTAATTGCTTTTGAGGGCAGTCATCTGTGCAGGTTCTGAGAAGTTCAAAGAATTGGGCATAAAACAAATCATTGAATTCCACCTCTAGTTGGCAGGCTTGGCAAAGCGTAAACAGCTTAAAGTCAGGGTTCATTTGGGGGGCGAAATATGTATTCAGAATGATGACTTCTCTGTCACAATCATCATTGCTACCTGTGCTAGGTAGGTTTTCAAAGAGTTTGCATATTTCTCTACCAGCATAGTGTAGCAGTAGGGATTTCTTTACCTACTTTTCTTGGTAGCTTTGTAATAGTTATTGAGGCAAGACACTTATATGCGCCAACGCGGGGCTATTGTGGCAAGGTCACTGAATTTAGTAATAATAGAGGGTTGGCGGCTTCACCCACTAGGTTCAACAGTCTACCGTAGATCTGGGCTGCAGGGCAGGCCCAAGAAGAGGTGATGCCTACGGAGGATTCTGAGCTGTATCTTCCCCCTCTTTATGAACGTTGCTCATTGTCCTGGAGGTAAGGAGGTGCTATAATATAATTTGTGCCACATGGTTTATTATACTGTCCCTGAGGAAGTGTGGGATTTGAGAGCTTGTGTGTACACCTCTCCATGTCTAGCAGGATGTGGGTGCTGTGCCAGGTGTGTTGGTTGGAAATAGCCAACTGAGTGTCACCTTCTTGTGGTACTCCTTTATTCTGTGGCACTTAAGCTAGAAGTGGTACAGGTATGAAGTGACCCCCATTTTTTTTGCAGATCTTTCTTGAATTCAAAATGTCATGAGGCTGTAGAGAGTCTGGATTCCTGCATGTGCTTCATACTGCTTCACCCTGGTGGTGTAGATGATTTACTGTGGGACAGCTTTCATTTGCCAATGCTCTGGCCTGCGTACTGAGGGTGGCACTCAGAATGTAGGGTGTGGATGATAGTGATGAGGAGTGGTGGGGAGTGTCGCGCAACCTGCTAAAGTTGAGGCAGCAAATATTGATTCAAGGCACCAATGCTTAGCTGCCAAGGTTTCAGATTGCTTATGTGTGACATTTTCATAATTTCTGTGTAATTATGAGTGACATTCAATGACAAAGAGTGAAAATTTCTCGTGGGCTAAACAAAGCAATGAAAACATATATAAATATGTTGAGGGTGCCTGCCACGGGGTGCAGGGATGAACTACGGCTCCCATTTCCCTATGCGAGCATGCATTATGGCCGGTTTACAGCTGAAATACATGCTCCCATAGGGAAATGTAGGAATGTGACCAAACAGCATCCTAATGAGGCGGTCCGGACCTCCCACCATGTATCAGTTGGTTCCAGCACCAAGTCAGTGTTGGGAGGACATCGATAGCGAAATCAGGCCATAGAGTGACATTTTCCTGCAGGTAAAACCAAACAATCAAGTGCAAGGAAAGAGATGAATAATAGAAAGTACACTCTTGATCAAAGAGAAGCCCTAAAATATCTTGACACTGCTTAAAATCCCTTGAAATGGATGGTTTAAATACTGATGCAAAACAATTTTGTGGCCAAAAGATGTAAAAGTACATACATCCTCATAAAAAATCTAACACCCCTCCACCATTGAAATTTATTGCACCCTACAGAGATCAAATGAACAAAGGGCAAATGTTGTTTCAGTAGGCACAAAAATATGCAAAATCACATGAAGCTGGTAAATATTTTTTCCCTCTAGCTGTACATACTTCAAAGAGCAAATATAAATAGAAATCACTTTTAAATGTGTTCTAGAGCTGACCCATGACTAATACTTACAGTAAACAGATATTGCATGTTACAAATGAATATATATGATTTTGTTTTCAGTCTATTTGCTACCACGTCCAGGCATTTGCAAACTCTTGAAAAAACAAGTAAACTTCTCTTGGGAAGGGGTCAACACGAGGCAGAGCACTTGACTCACCTAATTGCCATTCCATCGCCTGCGAGTGTCTCTCAAAGCTGAGCGCTTAGCCAGCTTGCTTTATTTCAACGGAGCTGCAACGTGTCTCAGGCTTTCAGCTTGGGGAGGGGGACAATGGGCTACAGCTGCAGTTCACAGCTGTGTCACACAGGCAGGTCTCCTCCAGAGTGTCTTGCTCTGGCTGGTGGCAGTTTCTGATGAGTAGAGGACCCCATGCATGTTGTTTCTGGTGGTCCCGCCTGAGCAGCAGCCAGCGATACCTAGGTGGGGCAGCAGAGCGCACATAAAATTAATAAAATCCTGCACGGTGCCTGTCATGCAAGCTGAAGACCCTGGGAAGGCATGCCTAGGGCACCTGGAGATGGCCCTGCCAGTTAGGTGCCATGGATCAGAGAGCATTGTAGTGTCCTGCAGGACACGTTCTAGTGTTTTTCCATTTCCTGTAAGCCAGCCACTCCCTCGAGGGCTGGGCACACTACACCCCCTCACCCATCCATCACGGGTGTGACGAGTCACGTGACCCCGCTCATAAAAGGGCCCGGGTGCACGTGCTCGTGGCCAGTTTAGTAACCCACTACCCTGTGTCCGTGTATCCATGAGCGCCGTAATGCGGGCCTAAGGCCCAACACCACAAGCCTCACACTCTCTCTCTGCCTGCGGCGTGCACCCCTACAAGGAAAGACCAAGGTAAATTTGCCCGAGATCACCACCACTCACTGATTGGCCATAATCCCAACACAGCACACAGTGAAGGGGTGGGATTCGTTGCCAAAAAAACAAGGAAATGCGCCACCCCAAAATGAATCAGTGCAGGCACACTGCTGGGTGAGTTGATAACTGCACAGCAAACATAGGAACTGTTTTTGCAGTCTTCTGTGACAGCTGCATCACATGAGGCTGCGCCACGGCCCTGGCTGAGAGTGTGCTTCGCTGATTGAATGCAGCCAGTCCCCAGGCATGGCGGGGTGCTAACTCTAATTTAGCGATAGTCGGTTTCAATGCCTCCCAATCTGTATACAGCAGGCTATGGTCAGGCAGCACACAGTTCCGGGCACTGCACTCACCAGCCTCACGCTTCTTAATTTAATGGAGCAGGGCTCCAAAATACATCTCAACTGTGTCATCCAGTGCCATTAATCTCAGCAGGTGTTATCAATGCATTAATTTTGCATTTTAGTACAGAGATGTGGACCATCGCACTTTAATCTGTTAGTCTAGCGCCTGATGCCTGGTACTTGACAGAGATAGCAACTGCAGAGCATGTGGCATCGGCTCCACCGATAGAGGTCAAGAGAGAGGCACTGCTCAGGGGCAGGTGTCGGTGCAGCGATGCGTTTATCTGTTGTCACCAGTGAGGTGGTGGTGGAATGGGCCCTGTTCAAGGAGCAAATTATAGGTCTGGCTTAGGTATTGAGGACACAAGCATCAGATATTTGTGCAAGTATGAAACTTGCTCTTTAATAATTCCCTGATGCCCCATCTGGCGTCAGGATGCATGCATGTGTGGTGGTGTTGTTACGTCAGAGGTGTGACCATGACACATCTCAGTTGGCCAGGAAGAGGATTTATTGTTATGGATACTCCTCTTCTTATGGTCTACCAGTGGTGAGGGATGCACATTTCTAGCTACAGTGAACTGTCTGGGATGGGCCTCCTCCTCTTAAAGCCTGAGATGAGGATGAAATTTTTTGATTACTGGTACTTAATCTAGGCATTAACCTTGTGAGGAGAATTCCTCTGGTGCAGAGAACATAACTAAAAAATCAGCACTAGCTATTGTTTGCATAAAAAGTGATATAAATTAGGCCCTTGAAACAAAATGTTATCTTGTATGGCTGATCACTTGTTTTTCACATCAAAACCAGACCTCACATGAGTCAGGCATACGTGGAAACACTTTCCTCTGTGTCAGTTCAGTGTCAAACTGAAGGTCGAAAACATTTCATGAAGTGCTGCTGCGCGTTGAAATCTGAAATAATAAAAGATTGTTACTAGGTGTGCGAAGGAGCAGTATAATTCATGGTAAAATGCAATCTGTACTTAAATGAGACAATTCGAAGAAACAGGTTAGTATTTGAAAAAGGCCATTAAAACAAGCATAAAAAAGTGACTATACTTGACTTTCAATTTGCATATAATGTATTCCTCAAAAGAGGCATTACTGCAAAACAAATGTGCCTTTATGTCTGCTGACATTTTTATGAAAGAAGAAGAAACCACGTTGTTAAATGTTCTTTTTTTTATTGCTATTCTTTTAATGCATGTAGAATAAGTAGCGGAATGCATACACAAAGCAATAACAATAAAATAAGTTAAATAAAAGGTTAAGCGTTTATTTAAATGTTTATTGGAGTTAAAGAGAGAAATTAACTAGGGTGTAATTCCTAAACTGCTTAACTTTAGGAACACCTTCATATATAAAGACATTTAACAGCAAGCGTGTAAAAATATGATAAAGTCTCGTTAAAATTCAAAAAGTGTATTTCATTAACATACAGAACCTTTCACCTTAGTAAATCAGATTCTATCAGTGTAATGATAAGTATTTTTTTTAAAGGTGATAGTTTTCAAACATCACTTTAGAAGACATTCATGCTTCTCCATCATCCGGGCAACAATGCCAATAGTGAACTAATAGGCATGTCAGTTGTTATACCTTCCCCTGTTTCAGAATTGCTGGAAACACGGAGGTCTGACTGACCCTCTCCCTAGTAATCTGGAGCAAAATGACCCCCCTTTCTTGTAATCTGTGCACACGAGGTGACAGAGGGGACACAAGGCGCAAAAGAACACGACCTCCTGGAGCCCGCGCTGGGATCGGGGAGGCAAATGAGCACTCATCAGGACTTCCAGGGAAGCCTGGCCATCTGGTCACCCCATAGTAAAGCTTTGCGTGTGACCAGATGGCCGAGGGGATAGGTGCGACCAGATGGCCGAGGGGGTAGGTGCGACCAGATGGACGAGGGGAAAGGTGTGACCAGATGGCCGGGCACAAAAAGGAAGCCATCTGGTCACTCTGTGCCCAAACGAAAGAGTGAATGGGTGTGAGGGCATGGGGGACCAGAGGCCCAGGGACCCAGCTGGGCCCCAGCCATGGAGGCTGCGAGGGGGCCCAGAGGGGCCCTTTGACCCAGGGCCTGCGGACAGCTTGAATAGCAGGGGAGATCTGCATGGGGCCGACGGACCCCATCCTGGGCCCTTGGTGGAGCAGCAAGCTAGGGGACGGGCCCAGGGCTGGAGCATCCGACCGGGGCCCGTTGGGGCCCCTGGACCCAGCCTGGGCTACCATTCCCAAAGGTACAGGGGAAGCTTCCCCAGTTCCGTTGGACACCATCCAGGGCACCCTGCCACGCAGCAGGACCAAAGACAGAGCCCGGGGGTGGGGAGGTCGCCCTCCCCGGGGCCCTCAGGGTCCCCTGCCTGAGCTCCTGAACACAGCCAAGCAAGGGGAGGCTCCCTGGGCACAACGGAACCCTGTCCCGGGCCTTTAGCAGAGAGTCAGTCCGGGGGACGGGGCCCAGGGCCAAAGCACCTGACCCGAAATCAGGGAGGCAAATGAGCCCTCATCAGGACTTCCAGGGAAGCCCGGCCATCTGGTCACCCCATAGGAAAGCATTGCGTGCGACCAGATGGCCGAGGGGATAGGTGCGACCAGATGGCCGAGGGGATAGGTGCGACCAGATGGCCGAGGGGATAGGTGCTACCAGATGGCCGAGGGGAAAGGTGCGACTAGATGGGCGGGCATCTGGTCGCTCCATGCCCCAACGTAAGAGTGAGTGGGCAGTAGGGCATGGGGGACCGGAGGCCCAGGGACCCAGCTGGGCCCCATGCATTGAGGCTGCGAGGGAGACCCAATAGGCCGTCTGACCCAGGGCCTGTGGACACCTTGACTAGGAGGGGAGGCCTGCATGGGACCAACGGATCCCCGTCCAGGCTCCTTGATGGAGCAGCAGGCCGGGGGAAAGGCCTAGGACTGGGGCACCCAACCCGGGGCCTGGTGGGGCCCCTGGACCCAGCTTGGACTCCCACGCCCAAAGGCACAGGGGAAGCCTCCCCAGGCCCGCCGGACACCATCCAGGGCACCCTGCCAGGCAGCACGACAAAAGACAGAGCCTTGGGGTGGGGAGGCGGTGCTCCACTGGGCCTTCAAGGGCCCCAGTCAGAGCATCTGAACTACGCCACGCAAGGGGAGGCTCCCCGGGCACCACAGAATCATCACAGGCCTTTGGAAGAGTGGCAGGCCGGGGCCTAGGGCTGGAGCACCTGACCCAGGGCCCAGCAGGACTCCTGGACCCAGCAGGGGCTCCCAAGCCCATCGGCGCTTGGGAAGCCTCCCTGGGCCCACCAGACACCATCCCGGGCACCCTGCCATGCAGCAGGACAGAGGACAGAGCCCGGGGTGGGGAGGCCACCCTCTCCGGGGCCCTCAGGGTCCCCAACCTGAGCTCCTGAACACAGCCAAGCAAGGGGCAGCTCCCTGGGCACAACGAAACCCTGTCCTGGGCCTTTAGTAGAGCAACAGGCCGGGGGACAGGGCCCAGGGCTGGAGCACCTGACCTGGGGCCCGATGGGGTCCTTGGACCCAGCCGGGGCTCCCAGGCCCAGAAGCCTCCATGGGCCCGCAGGACACCATCCCGGGCACCCTGCCATGCAGCAGGACCTAGGACAGAGCCTGGGATGGGGAGGCCACCCTCCCCAGGGCTCCTGAAAGGCCTTGAACCCAGCCAAGCAGGGGGGGGCTCCCCAGGCACAACAGAACACCATCCTGGGCCTTTGGTGGGACTGCAGCATGGGGGAGGGGGCCCAGGGCTGAAGCTCATGACCTGCGGCCTGACTGGTCCCATTGACCCAACCGGGGCTCCCGGGCCCGTAGGTGCAAGGGAAGCCTCCCTGGGCATGTGGGACCCCATCCCGGGTACCCTGCCATGCAACAGGACCAAGACAAAGCACAGAGTGGGGAGGCCGCTCTCCCCGGGGCCCCTGGGAGGCCCTGAACCCAGACAAGTAGGGGGAGGCTCCCTGTGCCCACAGGACCCAATCTGCTGCAGCCTACCACGTGGCAGGCCCAGGCTGGGGCTGCATCCTGGCCCATCCAGCTGCCGGCTGAGGACCACCCGGCTGAGAGGGGATCCGGAGTACCCTATCCCTTGTAATCCGGAGGAAAGCTACCCCCCTTTCTGGTAACCCGTGCGGACCACGAGACTAAGGGGACCCTAGGCACAGAGGAGCCCAACCTCCTGGAGCGCTGGCTGGGATTGCGGAGGCAAATGAGCTCTCATCGGTTGCCTCATTGAAAAGCCTTTGCGTGCGACCAGATGGCCGAGGGGAAAGGTGCGACCAGATGGCCGGGATCGAAAGTACTCCCATCTGCCTACCCCAAGCAAGGGCAGGCTTCCACCTGCCCTTGCAGGGCTCGGGGGCTCAGCTTCCTGGGTTGCTCGGGGACCCCGGCACGACCTCAGGCACAGGGAGGACCGCCGGAGCTCTCGGGCCCGGACGCCCGGGAAAAGACTGCCCAGGACACATGGAGCCCGTCCCGGGCACTTTGCCACACCGTGGGCCAGAGGAGGGACCCCCGAAAGGAGGGGAGGTGTTTTCCAGGCATAGCCCATCTCGTTTCCGGCAGAGAACCGCCAGCCCAGGAGGGGTGTTCTGGCATACCCTGCCCCTAGTAATCCAGAGGAAAGATACCCCTCTTTCTGGGAACCCGTGTGCACCGTGAGACTCAGGGGACCCTAGGCCCAGACACGCCCGACCTTCTGGAGCCCTGGATGGGATTGGGGAGGCAAATGATCCTCCATCGGGACTGCCAGGGCAGCTCGGCCATCTGGTCACCCTATTGGAAAGCATTGCATACAACCAGATGGCCGAGGGGAAAGGTGCGACCAGATGGCCGGGCCCGAAAAGATTCCCATCGCCCATCCGAGCCAAGCCATAGCGGTAGGGCTTCGCCTGCCCTTACAGAGCTCGGGGCTCTGCTTCCCAGGGCCTTGGGGACCCCGGCTGGGCCTTAGGCACGGGGTGGACTGCTGGAGCTCTAGGGCCCAGACGCCTGGGACAGGACTGCCCAGGACCCATGGAGCCCGTCCTAGGCATTCTGCCACACCATGGGCTGGAGCCCCTGGACAGAGGAGAGGTGTTGTCGGAGCATAGCCCATCTGGCCACCAGTAAAGAACCGCCAGCCCAGGAGGGGTGTCTCGGCATACCCTGCCCCTAGTAATCCGGAGAAAAGCTACTCCCCCTTTCTGGTAACCCGTGCCCACTGAGTGATGGAGTGGACCCTAGATGCGGATGCGCCCAACCTCCTAGAGCCCAGGCTGGGATCAGGGAGGCAAATGAGCCCTCATCAGGACTTCCAGGGCCGGCCGGCCATCTGGTCGCCCCATTGGAAGTGGTGTCCCGGCAAGACCTGCCCCTAGTAATCTGGAGGAAGGCAACCCCTCTTTCTGGGAACCCGTGCGCACCGAGAGACTCAGGGGCCCTAGGCCCAGACGCGCCGACCTCCTGGAGCGCTGGCTGGGATCAGGGTGGCAAATGAGCCCACATCGGGACTTCCAGGGAGGCAGGCCATCTGGACACCCCTTTAGAAAGCATTGAGTGCGACCAGGTGGCCGAGGGGAAAGGTGCGACCAGATGGCCGGGACCAAAAGGTTTCCCGTCTGCCCGCCCGAGCCAAGCCATAGCGGTAGGGCTCCTGCCTGCCCGTGCATGGCTCTGGGACTCTGCTTCCCGTCGGGCTCGGGGATACCGGCTGGTCCTCAGGGACGGGGAGTACCACCAGAGCTCTCGGCCCCGGACGCCCATTGGAGGACATACCTGGGACCCATGGAGCCCGTACCGGGCACTTTGCCTCACCGTGGACCGGAGGAGGGAGCCTCCGGGATGGAGGGGAGGTGTTTTCCGGGCATAGCCCATCTGGTCGCTGGCTGAGTACCGCAAGCCCAAGAGGGGTGTCCCGGCATAACCTGCCCCAAGTAATCTGGAGGAAGGCAACCCCTCTTTCTGGGGACCCGTGCGCACCAAGAGACTCAGGGGCCCTAGGCCCAGACGCGCCCGACCTCCTGGAGTTCTGGCTGGGATCAGGGTGGCAAATGAGCCCCCATCGGGACTTCCAGGGAGGCCCGGCCATCTGGTCGTCCCTTTAGAAAGCATTGTGTGCAACCAGATGGCCGAGGGGAAAGGTGCGATCAGATGGCCGGGATCGAAAGTACTCCCATCTGCCTACCCCAAGCTCTTGCAGTTGGGCTTCCACCTGCCCTTGCAGGGCTCGGGGGCTCAGCTTCCTGGGTTGCTCGGGGACCCCGGCACGACCTCAGGCACAGGGAGGACCGCCGGAGCTCTTGGGCCCGGACGCCCGGGAAAGGACTGCCCAGGACCCATGGAGCCCGTCCCGGGCACTTTGCCACACCGTGGGCCAGAGGAGGGACCCCCGTACGGAGGGGAGGTGTTTTCCAGGCATAGCCCATCTCGTTCCCGGCAGAAAACCGCCAGCCCAGGAGGGGTGTTCTGGCATACCCTGCCCCTAGTAATCCAGAGGAAAGCTACCCCTCTTTCTGGGAACCCGTGTGCACCGTGAGACTCAGGGGACCCTAGGCCCACACACGCCCGACCTTCTGGAGCCCTGGATGGGATTGGGGAGTCAAATGATCCTCCATCGGGACTGCCAGGGCAGCTCGGCCATCTGGTCACCCTATTGGAAAGCATTGCATACAACCAGATGGCCGAGGGGAAAGGTGCGACCAGATGGTCGGGCCCGAAAAGATTCCCATTGCCCATCCGAGCCAAGCCATAGCAGTAGGGCTTCGCCTGCCCTTACAGGGCTCGGGGCTCTGCTTCCTAGGGCCTTGGGGACCCCGGCTGGGCCTTAGGCACAGGGTGGACTGCTGGAGCTCTAGGGCCCAGACGCCTGGGACAGGACTGCCCAGGACCCATGGAGCCCGTCCTAGGCATTCTGCCACACCATGGGCTGGAGCCCCTGGACGGAGGAGGGGTGTTGTCCGAGCATAGCCCATCTGGCCACCGGTAAAGAACTGCCAGCCCAGGAGGGGTGTCTCGGCATACCCTGCCCCTAGTAATCCGGAGAAAAGCTACTCCCCCTTTCTGGTAACCCGTGCCCACTGAGTGATGGAGTGGACCCTAGACGCGGATGCGCCCAACCTCCTGAAGCCCAGGCTGGGATCAGCGAGGCAAATGAGCCCTCATCAGGACTTCCAGGGCCGGCCGGCCATCTGGTCGCCCCATTGGAAGGGGTGTCCCGGCAAGACCTGCCCCTAGTAATCTGGAGGAAGGCAACCCCTCTTTCTGGGAACCCGTGCGCACCGAGAGACTCAGGGGCCCTAGGCCAAGACGCGCCCGACCTCCTGGAGCGCTGGCTGGGATCAGGGTGGCAAATGAGCCCACATCGGGACTTCCAGGGAGGCCCGGCCATCTGGACACCCCTTTAGAAAGCATTGAGTGCGACCAGATGGCCGAGGGGAAAGGTGCGACCAGATGTCCGGGACCAAAAGGTTTCCAGTCTGCCCGCCCGAGCCAAGCCATAGCGGTAGGGCTCCCGCCTGGCCGTGCAGGGCTCTGGGACTCTGCTTCCCGTCGGGCTCGGGGATACCGGCTGGTCCTCAGGGACGGGGAGTACCACCAGAGCTCTCGGCCCCGGACGCCCAATGGAGGACATACCTGGGACCCATGGAGCCTGTACCGGGCACTTTGCCACACAGTGGACCGGAGGAGGGAGCCTCCGGGATGGAGGGGAGGTGTTTCCGGGCATAGCCCATCTGGTCACTGGCTGAGTACCGCAAGCCCAAGAGGGGTGTCCCGGCATAACCTGCCCCAAGTAATCTGGAGGAAGGCAACCCCTCTTTCTGGGACCCGTGCGCACCAAGAGACTCAGGGGCCCTAGGCCCAGACGCGCACGACCTCCTGGAGCTCTGGCTGGGATCAGGGTGGCAAATGAGCCCCCATCGGGACTTCCAGGGAGGCCCGGCCATCTAGTCGCCCCTTTAGAAAGCATTGTGTGCAACCAGATGGCCGAGCGGAAAGGTGGGACCAGATGGCCGGGACCAAAAGGACTACCATCTGCCTGCCCCGAGCCTTTGCGGTAGGGCTCCTACCTGCCCATGCAGGGCACAGGGGCTTCGTGTCCAGGGGGGCTCAGGGACATGGTGGACCACCGGAGCTCTCGGGTCTGGACTCCCGGGGGAGGACCGCCCAGGACCCATGGAGCCCGTCCCGGGCACTTTGACACGTCGTGGGCTGGAGGAGGGAGCCCCCGGCGGATGGAGGGGAGGTGTTGCCCGGAATAGATCATCTGGTCCCTGACAAAGAACCTCTAGCCCGGGAGGGGTGTTCTGGCATACCCTGCCCCTACTAATCCGGAAGAAAGGCACCCCTCTTTTTGATAACCTGTGCGCACCGCAAGACTCAGAGGACCCTGGGCCCAGACGCGCCTGACCTCCTGGAGCCCTGGCTGTGATCCGGGAGGCGAATGAGCCCTCATCGGGACTTCCAGGGCAGGCCGGCCATCTGGTTGCCCCATTGTAAAGCATTGCGTGTGACCAGATGGTCGAAGGGAAAGGTGAGACCAGATGGCCGGGACCGAAAGGACTCCCATCTGCCCACCCCAAGCAGAGCGATAGTGGTAGGGCTCCCGCCTGTCCTTGCAGGGCTCCGGGGCTCTGCACCAGGGACCCTTGTCCTGGGCAGATGGACACTTGGTAGGCTGCAGGATGGGTGCTCCCACACCCCAGGCCCTGACCGAAACCCAGGCCCCGGGCCCGGTCCCTGCTTCTCAACCCAGCCAGGCTTGGGGAGATCGGGGAGCCTGCTCGGGCATGAGGGACCCCTGTTCTGGGCACACGGACCCTCAGGACGTGCGCTTGTTTTTCACACATTTTTTCCATAATTCCGTGTAGTGGCGTAACAAAATTTCCACCCAGCCCTAGTGTATATCCTCACAGTTCTGCATTGTGCCAGTGGGAGAAGCGGTCCGCAGCATTTTTAATAGTACCTCAAGTGTGCACTACCCGGCTGACACTATGATGGACGTTTGTGCAGCATGTCAGGTGCTGTGGTCCTCCCCTGGAATGCTGATTAATTAGGCCCAATACATGATTTAATTGGCATACAAGGTCTCTGGCAGTAGTCCATCTGATTGAGTCTAGGACCTACCTTTGAGAGATGTAGCTGACTCTTGGGTAGAAGCTAGGACTGTTTCTGTTGAAGCTAGGAGTGTTTCCGTTGCTGAAATTCACCAGGCACATTTGCTCCTTGTTCTTTAGTAATCTTCTGGTGACACCCCCAATGCAGGATACATGCATGCATGAATGATGGTATCGTGACATTAGAAGTCTGTCATGTGATACACTACACTCCTACCCAAATTTCTTTCAACTTGAACCCTAACGTCTTCCAATTTATGGTCACTCAAAGCGGGGCCTAACCACCTCTATAATAGTTCTGACTTTTAATTTTCACACTACTTAGCACTAAAATCATTGAACCTCCACAACTTTTGGATGTGGGTTCGCAGGTTGCATGGGTGTCTCCGGGATTCAGTTGCAAGTGCAGGGGGCATCCCGACTGCACTCTCCCTGTACAGCAGGACCCAACCTCCAACTGTGATGTCAGGTTCCCTTGACCCTTGGGTCCTATTTGCACAGGTATTGTTGCTTGCTTATTATGTTGACCAATGCTCTGGTGTTGATCAGTGAGCTTATTGTTGTTTCCTCTATTTTTATTTGGAATGTAGCGTCAATCATCCTGGTTTCTCTTGACTTCCTAGCACACATGAGATGATAAAGATCTCACCTTCCTCATCATCAACTTGTAGGTCTAGGGGTGTGAATTCGTTCCACATAGATATCACCGGATTCAGAACCAGCAGTGGTGGGCACTCCTTAGTGTTGTATGTTCCCCCTCGTGTGCATAGTTGTTCTACAGTCACTGCCTTGGCAAACTTTTGTGAAGTGTTTGGAGCAGGTTTTGTCTGTTTTGGGGGCAGTCTTGCATGGCTTGAGTCGAGAATTTGCAGGACCCTTACAGTTTCCATGCATGTGCGTTGGTATTGGTTGTTCTGGGGAATGCATGTGATGCCTGGTTTTGACTTTGACAGAGATATTTTCGGACTTAACTGGTCTGTAGTTACTTACGTGTTTAGCTGTGAGCTTGCTGAATGTCATTTCAATCTGCTCAGCTAGGTCATTGGAGATATTGTGCAAGTAGGCGAATGTGAGGATTTTATACAGCAACATGCCAGTCTTTCGGAAGATGTGGTTCTTAAGGGGTGCTGACTTGCTGCCTTGGATTAGTTGTGCCCTTAATTGCTTTTGAAGGCCATCATCTGTGCAGGTCCTGATAGGTTTACAGAATTGGCCATGAAACACATCATTGGATTCCCCCTCTTGTTAGAAGGCTTGGCTAAGCTTAAACCGCTTAAAGTCAGGGTTCATTTAGGGGGGAAAATATGTATTCAGAATGATGGCTTTTCTTTCATAGTCATCATTGCTACCTGTGCTAGGTAGGCTTTCAAAGAGTTTGAAGATGTCTTTACCAGCATACTGTAGCAGTGGGGATTTCTTTATCTCCTTTCCTTGGTGGCTGTGTAATACTTATTGAGGCGAGCCACTTATATGCGCCAGATCTGGCCTTTGTGGAAAGGTCACTGACTTTATTAAATAGTGCTAGAGGGTTGGTGGCTTCACACACTAGGTTTGATAGACTACCCTAGTTCTGGTCTGCAGGGCATGTCCGAAAAGAGGTGATGCCTTTGGAGGATTCTGAGATGCATCTGCCCCCTCTGGATGAATGTTGCTCGTTGTCCCTGACGTAAGGAGGTGCTATGATATAATTTGTGCCACATGGTTTATTTTACTGTCCCTGGGGTAGTGTGGGGTTTGAGTGCTTGTGTGTACACCTGCCCATGCCGGCAGGATATGGGCTCTGTGTCAGGTGTGTTGGTTGAAACCGTCCAACTCAATGTCAACTTCTTGTGGTGCTCCTTTATTCTGTGGCACTTAAGCTAGAAATGGTACAGGTATGAAGCGGACCCCTTTTTCGTTGCAGATCTTTCTTGAATTTATAATGTCGAAAAGCTATAGAGAGTCTGGATTCCTGCATGTGCTTCATATTGCTTCACCCTGGTGGGGGAGATGATTTACCCTGGGACAGCTTTAATCTGCCAATGCTCCAGTCTGCTTGCTGAGGGTGGCACTCATAATGCAGGGTGTGGATGGTAGTGGTGAGGAGTGGTGGGGAGTGTCTCACAACCTGGTAAAGGTGAGGCAGCAAACGTTAATTCAGGGAACCAATGCTTAGCTGCCAAGGTTTCAGATTGCTTATGTGTGAAATTTTTTATACTTTCAGTGTAATCATGAGTGACATTGAATGACTATGAGTGAAACTTTCTGGTGGGCAAAGCAAAGCAATGAAAAAAGAGGTAAACATATATAAATATCGGAGATTAAACCCATTTGAGCAATGAGAAACTCTATGAAGATCTTAAAACTGCTGCAAAGTACCAGAAATTGAAGGGCACTAACCTAGTACCGTTATATAGGGGTATTGCATGGAAGCTGTGCGTCGCTGCAGCCAGGCCCCAGATTCAAGGGTTTTGAGGAGAGGGGGAGGTGTGGGAAGGCTACATGCATATGGGTGCTGCCTGGAGGGTGTGTGTCACTGCATGCAGGCCCCAGATTCATGCATTTTGAGGGAAGCAGGGGGGTGTGAGAAAGCTCCATACACATAGCTGCCAAGTTTTCTGATTGTGTGACATTTCCATGGTTTCAGTGCCCTTATGAGTGACACTCAACTGCCAAATATGTGACACTTAGAGGCCGATTACAATGCAGCTCGGACGGCTCAAACCGACAGTCAGGGCCTTCTGCCCCACATCGTAATTGGCTCCTCGGTTTACATACCGACCGCCTCATTATGATGGAGGCGGACGGAAAAAAAAAACGGCCAGTCATTGGGTCTTGCTTCTGCAGGACTCCGAAAGCCTGTTGGCCAGTCGGTAGCCAGTCAGTACTCTCAAGGGCGGGCCTTTCCGCCCTTGAGATAACGATGCAGGGTTTCTGACATGGTTTACATGTCGACCTGTCTGAAATGGAAACCATGCCAGAAAGCGTGTTTGGGGCCCCCAGCAGGGCCCCCTTTGGTGCACGTCCTCCGGTTGGAGGCCGCGGTGGCCCCTGTTGATCCCTGCACCCCATGGCAGGCACCTTGAGGTGCCTGCCACAGGGTGCAAGGATGCACTGCACATCCCAACTCACTATGGAAGCTTGCATTACATCCGGTTTAGGAAAATGTAGGAATGCTAATGAGGCAGTTGGGATCTCCAACCAGGTGTCGATCGGTTCCAAGGCCGAGTCGGTGTTGGGCGGATATCGAAATCAGGCCCACAGTGTTTTCTTGCAGGTAAAACCAAGCAATGAAGTGCCTAGAAAGAGATAACTATTAGAAAGTACACTCTTTTGATCAAAAAGAAGCCCTACCATATCTTGAAATTGCTTCAAAACCCTTGAAATGGACTGTTAAAATAATGATGCAAAACTATTATGTGCCCAGAAGATGTAAAAGTAAATAAATAATCATAAAACATCTCACACTCTCATTCCATTACACTTTATTGTGCCTTAACAGGTAAGCACATACTACAGAGATCAAATGAACAAAGGGCAGATGTTGGTCCAGTGGGTACACAAATAAGCAATAACACACATAAAGCTGGTAAATATTTTTCCCTCTAGCTGTATAAACTTCAAAGAAGAAATAAAAATAGAAATCACTTTTAAATGTGTTCTAGAGCTGATCCGTGACTAACACTTAAAGTAAACAAATACAGAAATTGCATGTTAGAAATGAATAAATATGATTTTGTTTTCAGTTCTGTTTGGTATCACGTTCAGGAATTTCCTAACTCTTGAAAAAAACAAGTAAACAGAGTGCTTGACTCACCTAACTGCTGCAATTCCAGTGCCTGGGAGTGTGTATCAAAGCTGAGCGCTTCACCAGCTTGCTTTATTTAAACAGAGCTGCAACATGTCTCAGGCTTTCAGCTGTGGGAGGGGGACAACAGGCTACAGCTGCAGTTTACAGCTGTGTCACACAGGCAGGTCTCCTCCGGAGTGTCTTACTCTGGCTGGTGGCAGTTTTTGATGAGTAGAGGACTCCATGCATGTTGTTTCCGGTGGTCCCGCCTGAGCAGCAGCCAGCGATACCTAGGTGGGGCAGCAGATCGCACATAAAATTAATAAAATCCTGCATGGTGCCCGTCATGGACGCTGACGACCCTGGGAAGGCATGTCTAGGGCACCTGGAGATGGCCCTGCCAGTTAGGTTCCATAGACCAGAGAGCCTCATACTCTCTCTCTCTCTCTCCTTACCTGCGGCGTGCACCCCTACAAGGAAAGAGCAAGATTAATTTGCCAGCGATCATCACCACTCATTGATTGGCCATAATCCCAACACAGCAATACCAAAGGGGATGATGGACGGAGCGCTTGAGCAAATAAAACACTCACCCCCAGTCAACTGATCTGGGTTTAAAACATCATCATTCTTTAGCTCACTCCACCACCCCAGTTCAGACATGGTCATATGCAAATCAGTCTGACCCTGTGCCTCATAGGAACAATCTAGCACGTACTGCCAAGCCATGTCTTTCCTGGACCGGAACCAGCATCCTGGGACTGGCTTCGCGTTCACAACCCTCATAAGCCAGGCTATCTTGAATCCAGTGGCAAAGTGAGCAAGGGAGCCACGTCTGGGCATTCCCTGCCAACTTAGGGCGAACAAAGTGATACCAAAGGGGATGATGGACAGAGCGCTTGAGCAAATCACTCACCCCCAATCAATTGATCTAGGTTTAATCCACATAGATTCTTTAGCTCACTCCACCACCCCAGTTTGGACATGGCCATATGCAATCAGTTAGACCCTGTGCCTCATGGGAACAGTACAGTCCGAACTGCCAAGCCATGTCTTCCCTGGACCAGAAACGAGCATCCTGGGACCTGTTTCGGGTTCACATCCCTTATCAGCCAGGCTATCTTAAATCCAGTGGCAAAGTGAGCAAAGGACCCATGTCTGGGCATACTCTGCCAACTTAGGCCCAACAAAGGGATACTAAAGGGGATGATGGATGGAGCGCTTGAGCAAATTAAACACTCACCCCCAGTCAAATGATCTGGGTTTAATCCATCATCATTCTTCAGCTCACTCCACCACCCCAGTTCAAACATGGCCATATGCAATTAGTTAGACCCTGTGCCTCATGGAAACAGTCCAGCCCAAACTGCCAAGCTATGTCTTCCCTTGACCAGAAGCAAGCATCCTGGGACCGGTTTGGGGTTCACAACCCTCATCAGACAGACTATCTTGAATCCAGTGGCAACGTGAGCAAGGGACCCACGTCTGGGCATACCCTGCCAAGTTAGGGAGATCAAATTGATACCAAAGGGGATGATGGACGGAGAGCTTGGGCAAACCAAACACTCACACCCAGTCAACTGATCTGGGTTTAATACATCATCATTATTTGGCTCACTCCACCACCCCAGTTCAGACATGGCCATATACAAATCAGTCTGACCCTGTGCCTCATGTTAACAGTCCAGCCCGAACTGCCAAGGCATGCCTTCTCTGGACCGGAAACAAGCATCCTGGGACCGGTTTCGTGTTCACAACCCTCATCAGCCAGGGTATATTGAATCCAGTGGCAAAGTGAGCAAGGGACCCACGTCTGGGCATGCCTTGCCTACTTAGGATAAACAAAGCGATGCCAAAGGGGATGATGGAGCGCTTGAGCAAATCAAACACTCACCCCCAGTCAGTTGATCTGGGTTTTAATCCATCATCATTCTTTGGCTCATTTTAGCACCCCAGTTCAGACATGGCCATATCCAAATCAGTCTGACCCTGTGTCTCATGGGAACAGTCCAGCCCAAACTGCCAAGCCATGTCTTTCCTGGACCAGAAAAAAGTACCCTGGGAGCGGTTCATGTTCACAACCCTCATCAGCCAGGCTATCTTGAATCCAGTAGCAAAGTGAGCAAGGGACCCACGTCTGGGCATACCCTGCCAACTTAGGGAGAACAAAGCAATACCAAAGGGGATGATGGACAGAGCGCTTGATAAAATCAGACACTCACCCCAGTCAACTGATCTGGGTTTAATCCATCATCATTATTTGGCTCACTCCACCATCCCAGTTTAGACATGGCCATATTCAAATCCGTCTGACCCTGTGCCTCCTGTTAAAAGTCCAGCCCGAACTGCCAAGCAGTGTCTTCCCTTGACCAGAAGCAAGCATCCTGGGACCGGTTTAGGGTTCACAACCCTCATCAGACAGACTATCTGAATCCAGTGGCAACGTGAGCAAGGGACCCACGTCTGGGCATACCCTGCCAACTTAGGGAGATCAAATTGATACCAAAGGGGATGATGGACGGAGAGCTTGGGCAAACCAAACACTCACACCCAGTCAACTGATCTGGGTTTAATACATCATCATTATTTGGCTCACTCCACCACCCCAGTTCTGACATGGCCATATACAAATCAGTCTGACCCTGTGCCTCATGTTAACAGTCCAGCCCGAACTGCCAAGGCATGTCTTCTCTGGACCGGAAACAAGCATCCTGGGACCGGTTTCGTGTTCACAACCCTCATCAGCCAGGGTATATTGAATCCAGTGGCAAAGTGAGCAAGGGACCCATGTCTGGGCATGCCTTGCCTACTTAGGATAAACAAAGCGATACCAAAGGGGATGATGGAGCGCTTGAGCAAATCAAACACTCACCCCCAGTCAATTGATCTGGGTTTTAATCCATCATCATTCTTTGGCTCATTTTACCACCCCAGTTCAGACATGGCCATATCCAAATCAGTCTGACCCTGTGTCTCATGGGAACAGTCCAGCCCAAACTGCCAAGCCATGTCTTTCCTGGACCAGAAAAAAGCACCCTGGGACCGGTTCATGTTCACAACCCTCATCAGCCAGGCTATCTTGAATCCAGTTGCAAAGTGAGCAAGGGACCCACGTCTGGGCATACCCTGCCAACTTAGGGAGAACAAAGCAATACCAAAGGGGATGATGGACAGAGCGCTTGATAAAATCAGACACTCACCCCAGTCAACTGATCTGGGTTTAATCCATCATCATTATTTGGCTCACTCCACCATCCCAGTTTAGACATGGCCATATTCAAATCCGTCTGACCCTGTGCCTCATGTTAAAAGTCCAGCCCGAACTGCCAAGCAGTGTCTTCCCTGGACCGGAAACAAGCATCCTGGGACTGGTTTTGGGTTCACAACCCTCATCAGCCAGGCTATCTTGAATCCAGTGGCAAAGTGAGCAAGGGACCCACGTCTGGGCATTCCCTGCCAACTTAGGACGAACAAAGCGATACCAAAGGGGATGATGGATGGAGCGCTTGAACAAATCAAACACTCACCCCCAGTTAACTGATCTGGGTTTAATCCATCATCATTATTTGGCTCACTCCACCACCCCAGTTTAGACATGGCCATATTAAAATCCGTCTGACCCTGTGCCTCATGTTAACAGACCAGCCCGAACTGCCAAGGCATTTTTTCTCTGGACCAGAAACAAGCATACTGGGACCGGTTTCGTGTTCACAACCCTCATCAGCTAGGCTGTAGTATTGAATCCAGTGGCAAGGTGAGCAAGGGACCCACGTCTGGGCATACCCTGCCAACTTAGGATAAACAAAGAGATACCAAAGGGGACTATGGAGCGCTTCAACAAATCAAACACTAACCCCCATTCAATTGATCTGGGTTTTAATCCATCATCATTCTTTGGCTCATTTCACCACCCCAGTTCAGACATGGCCATATCCAAATCAGTCTGACCCTGTGTCTCATGGGAACAGTCCAGCCCAAACTGCCAAGCCATGTCTTTCCTAGAAAAGAAAAAAGCACCCTGGGACCGGTTCATGTTCACGACCCTCATCAGCCAGGCTATCTTGAATCCAGTAGCAAAGTGAGCAAGGGACCCACGTCTGGGCATACCCTGCCAACTTAGGGAGAACAAAGCGATACCAAAGGGGATGATGGACGGAGCGCTTGATCACAAATCAGACACTCACCCCAGTCAACTGATCTGGGTTCAATCCATCATCATTATTTGGCTCACTCCACCACGCCAGTTTAGACATGGCCATATTCAAATCCGTCTGACCCTGTGCCTCATGTTAAAAGTCCAGCCCGAACTGCCAAGCAATGTCTTCCCGGACTGCAAACAAGCATCCTGGGACCGGTTTCGGGTTCACAACCCTCATCAGCCAGGCTATTTTGAATCCAGCGGCAGGGTGAGCAAGTGACCCACGTCTGGGCATACCCTGCCAACTTAGGGCGAACAAAGCGATACCAAAGGGGATGATGGATGGAGCGCTTGAGCAAGTCAAACACTCACCCCCAGTTAACTGATCTGGGTTTAATCCATCATCATTCTTTGGCTCACTCCACCACCCTAGTTCAGACATGGTCATATACAAATCAGTCTGACCCTGTGCCTCATGGGAACATTCCAGCCCGAACTGTCAAGCCATGTCTTCCCTGGACTAGAAACAAGCATCCTGTGACCGGTTTCGGGTTCACAACCCTCATCAGCCAGGCTATCTTGAATCTAGTGTCAAAGTGATCAAGGGACCCACGTCTGGGCATACCCTGCCAACTTAAGGGGAACAAAGCGATACCAAAGGGGATGATGGACGGAGCGCTTGAAGAAATGAAACAATCACCCTCAGTCAACTGATCTGGGATTAATACATCATCATTCTTTAGCTCACTCCACCACCCCAGTTCAGACATGACCATATGCACATCAGTCTGACCCTGTTCCTCATGGGAACAGTCCAGCCCGAACTGCCAAGCCATGTCTTCCCTGGACCGGAAACAAGCATCCTGGGACTGGTTTCGGGTTCACAACCGTCATCAGCCAGGCTCTCTTGAATCTAGTGGCAAAGTGAGCAATAGACCCACATCTGGGTAGACCCTGCCAAATTATGGCGAACAAAGCGATACCAAAGGGGATGATGGACGGAGCGCTTGAGCAAATCAAACACTCACCCCCAGTCAACTGATCTGAGTTTAATCCATCATTATTCTTTGGCTCACTCTACCTCCCCAATTCAGACATAGCCATATGCAGATCTGTCTGGCCCTGTGCCTCATGGGAACCGTTTAGCCCGAACTACCAAGCCATGTCTTCCCTGGACCAGAAACAAGCATCCTGGGACCGGTTTCGGGTTCACACCCTCATCAGCCAGGCTATCTTGAATCCAGTGGCAAAGTGAGCAAGGGACTCACGTCTGAGCATACCCTTCCAACTCAGGGCGAACAAAGCGATACCAAAGGGGATGATGGATGGAGCGCTTGAGCAAATCAAACACTCACCCCCAGTTAACTGATCTGGATTTAATCCATCAACATTCTTTGGCTCACTCCACCACCCCAGTTCAGACATGGTCATATACAAATCAGTCTGACCCTGTGCCTCATGGGAACAGTCCAGCCCCAACTGCCAAGCCATGTCTTCCCTGGACCGGAAACAAGCATCCTGGGACCTGTTTCGGGCTTTCAGCCCTCATCAGCCAGGATAGCTTGATTCCCATGGGGCACAGGGTCAAGACTGATTTGCATATGGCTGGATTCAAACTGGAATAGCATGGTGAGCAAAGAAACGATGGATTTAGGCCCAGATCTCTGTTCTGAGGTGAATGTATGACATTGTTCTGCATTCTGTCCATCAACTGTTGTTTTTGCATAATCCCAACACAGCACACAGTGAAGGGGTGGCATTAGTTGTCAAAAAACCAACAAGGAAATGCGTCACCCCAAAATGAATCAGTACAGGCACACTGCTGGGTGAGTTGATAACTGCACAGCAAACATAGGAACTGTTTTTGCAGTCTTCTGTGACAGCTGCATCACATGAGGCTGCTCCACAGACCTGGCTGAGAGTGTGACTCAGCTGATTGAATGCAGCCAGTCCCCAGACATGGCAGGGTGCTAACTCTAATTTAGCTATAGTTGGTTTCAATGCCTCCCAATCTGTATACAGCAGGCTGTGGTCAGGCAGCACAGAGTGCTGTGCTCTGCACTCACCAGCCTCGCGCTGCTTAATTTAATGCAAAAACCACAGGTGATGGACAGAATGCAGAACAAAGTCATACATTCACCCCAGTACAGAGATCTGGGCCTAAATCCATCGTTTTTTTGCACTCCACACCACCCCAGTTCAGACATGGCCATATGCAAATCAGTCTGACCCTGTGCCTCATGGGAACAGTCCAGCCCGAACTTCCAAGCCATGCCTTCCCTGGACCGGAAACAAGCTTCCGAGGACCAGTTTCTGGCATTCCAGCCGTCTTCAGCCCGGCTTGCTTGAATCCAGTTGTGTGGAGTGCATGGGACTCACGTCTGAGCATACCCATCCCACTCGGGTGACAAATGCAAAAACCACAATTGATGGACAGAATGCAGAACAATGTCATACATTCACCCCAGTACAGAGATCTGGGCCTAAATCCATCGTTGTTTTGCACTCCACACCACCCCAGTTCAGACATGTCCATATACAAATCAGTCTGACCCTGTGCCTCATGGGAACAGTCCAGCCCGAACTGCCAAGCCATGCCTTCCCTGGACCGGAAACAAGCTTCCGAGGGCCGGTTTCTGGCATTCCAGCCGTCTTCAGCCCGGCTTGCTTGAATCCAGTGGTGTGGAGTGCATGGGACTCACGTCTGACTACACCCATTCCACTCGGGGTGACAAATGCAAAAACCACAGGTGATGGACAGAATGCAGAACAATGTCATACATTCACCCCAGTACAGAGATCTGGGCCTGCCTAATTTAATGCAGCATGGCTCCAAAATACTTCTCAACTGTGTCATGCAGCGCCAATGGTCTCAGGAGGCGTTGTGAAAGCATACATTTTGCATTTTAGAACAGTGATGCGGACCATCACATTAAAATCTTTTAATCTAACGCCTGATGCGTGGAACTTTACAGAGCTACCAATAGCTGAGCATGTGGCATCGGCTCCACCGATCGAGGTCAAGAGAGGCATGTGTGTTGGCGTTGTTACATCAGAGGTGTGACCGTGACACATCTCTGATGGTCAGGAAGGGCATTTATTGTTATGGATAGTCCTCTTCTTATGGTCTACCAGTGGTGAGGGATAGAAATGTCTAGCTACAGTGAATTGTCTGGGATGGGCCTCCTCCTCTTTACTTAAGATCTGGGATGAGGATGAGAATTTTTGATTACTGGTAATTAATCTAGGCATTAGCCTTGTGTGGAGAATTCCTCTGGGGCAGAGAACATAACTAAAAAGAAATCAGCACTAGCTATTGTTTGCATAAAAAGTTATATAAACTTTAGAAATTAAGCTCTTGAAAAAAAATGTTATGTTGTATGGCTGATCACTTGATTTTCACATCAGAACCAGGCCTCCCATGAGTCAGGCATACATGGAAACACTTTACTCTGTGTCAGTTCAGTGTCAAACTGAAGGTCGAACACATTTCATGATGTGCTGCTGCTCGATGAGTTCTGAAATAATAAAAGATTGTTCCTAGGTGTGCGAAGGACCAGTATAATTCATAGTAGGGATGCAATCTGGTACTTATATGAGACATTTCAAAGAAAGCAGGTTAGTATTTGAAAAAGGCCATTAAAACTAGCATAACAAAAGTGAATATACTTGGCTTTCAATTTGCATATTAAGTTTTCCTCAAAAGAGGCATTACTGCAGAAGAAATGTGCCTTTATGTATGCTGCCATTGTTATGCCAGAAGAAGAAACTGCGTCGTTAAATGTTCTTTTTTTATTGCTGCTCGATAATGCGTAAAGAACAAGTAGTGGGATCGCATACATCAAGCAATACCATTAAAATAAGTTAAATAAAACGTTAAGCGTTTATTTAAATGTTGATTGCAGTTGAAAGGAATTAACCAGGGTGTACTTCCTGAACTGCTTAACTTTAGGAACACCTTAATTTATAAAGACATCTAACAGCAAGCGTGCAAACATATGATAAAGTCTCTTCAAAAGTCAAAAAGTGTATTCCTTTCACCTTAGTAAGTCAGCTTCTATCAGTGCATTGATAAGTATTTTTTTTAAAAGGTGATAGTTTTCAAACTTGACTTTAGAAAACATTCATCCTTCTCCATCATCTTGGCAACAATGCCAATAGTGAACTAATTGGCAAGTCAGTTATTATCTGCACCCTTTGGGTGGCTGGGGTTACTGCCATACATGAACATTATAGTTTATCATATGCAACATAGGAAATGTTTTTATACAGTGCACATTCTAAAGTCATGTATTTCGAGGGCCTCTTGTAAGTGAAAATGAAGGAAAAGGAGAGAAAGGAAAAATAAACAGTTGCCCAGGATCACACAATTTGGTCAAGCAGGAAAGCCAGGATTGTTCCTAGGTTTTCTGTTTCCACATTGAGCAATTCAATTCAGCCAGTAGATGTACATGCTTCGCTTCCCCTACACCCGCCTTACACTCCCTCACCCGACTGCCACGGCGGTGATCCGGGCAGTAAGAGGGGTAGGCTTCCTTGATAATAGAAATAAACAGCGGGGTGGGCACCCGTAATTTAGATAAAGGACCGGCACGCAAAACGGGGTGGGCACCCGTAATATAAATATTTAAATGCGGGCATAATGCAGGGTAGGCTCCTGCCTGTAAATAGCAAAATAAGCGGGGTAGGCACCCACCCTGCTAGTAAATGCAGCCATGAGGAGCTAGGTGCCCCCAATTAAAGGACAAATTAGGATAAAGCGCTTCCCAGGCACTAGGGGGAAAAGAAACCCCAGTTCAACAGAGCAAGTGGGGAAAAAGGGCTCCAAGAAGTCCTGCGCATAAAAAGTGGAGCACAGCAGCTCCCAGCAAAGGGAAGTCCTCCAGCATCCAGGGCATCCAGGGGCTGGGCAGGGCCCAGGGAGGCAAGCCTTCCCCTGGCCCCAGCAGCAGCACGTTCTGGTAGATTCAAGTATCAGGACCAGAACATTTTTCATGGGGTCACAGCCCCTTTTTATACACAGGAATCCTTTGTCTAGGGTGTAGGGCAAGGGGAGAACCAGCAACAGCTGGTTCAGGGGAACTCCTGAGCACTTTGTTTTGCTCAACCCCTCTCTCCCTTTCACTGGCTAGGCTAGGGACATCAGACGCACCACAGGGGGTTGAGCCAGCATTGTGTAGGGAAGGCCCAGTCCTATTCAGGTCCCTGGTGCACTCCTCCCTCTCATCAACATGCAGATCTCTCTATTCACCATCGAGGCAGATTCATCCTGACTCCTAGAGCCAGGCACACCAGCCAGCTCCAGCCAATCACAAGCCAGACAGTCAATTCACATTTGCTGCACAGTCAGGCCAACTTCTAGAAGGGGCACTTCCACACTAGACACAATAAATCTGTGCACATCATCATGCAGAATTTAATCACACAAGTTTGCACATACCAAACTCTACCCTGCACTCCCCACACATCAGGAACTACTATGGTCACACATATTCCCCATGCATTCCTATGGGAGGGATAGACCACTCTCACCACACATACACAGAGAGCACACACACTTTACACCTGGACCACAGGGAAAAGTGTGCAGAGGCCTAAAATCACCAACACCAGGTTACAGAAACAGGCTAGGCAAATGCAAAATGTTTCGGGGTGAACCTGCCAAAAGGGCCAAGTCCAACACCCCCACTCCTGGAATTTGAGCATACAGTGTGTTATGCGCATCTAACTTGTAGAAGTACTTGAGTGGAAAGCCTTTTGTCAGGAGGGGTGAGCTGTTCTTTGAGGCATTGATAGCTGCTAGTATATCTCAGTCTACTCTCATTTGTGAACGAGTGATTGCGGCAACAGCAGCAGTTAGCACTGTCGCCTTGGCAGCTTCATCAGCCAGTGAATTCCCATCAACATGTATGCCAACACGCTGATGACTCAAGGTGTGAATAACTTGAGCCCTTGGCAGGAATGCTTTCAGCTTTGCCACTTGTTACCATAACAATTTGTGTTTTATTGTGCCACCTTTGGTGTCTCTGAACCCGTTCTGGCCTCAGTAGTGAAGATATTCATTATAAGATTGCACACAGTAAAATAAATCGCACACAATCAGTGTGGGGAATTCCCGATCCGTATACTTTAGTGCTAGTATCAGGGCTTTTAGTTCTGCCAGTTGTGCTGTACAATCTTCTAGAGATTGTGTAATTGTATTGCTGGGGTGGAACTTAACATCCCGCATCCGACCTTTCACTATAGTGCATGGAGCGCCATACTGCTGTTTACCTCCTATCGTAGGTTGCGCTGAGCCGTCAGTGTAAATTATGCAGTCATACTGACCTAGAGGCAAGATTTAATCCGGAAGAGGGTATTCTTCTTCGTGCTGCAGGAATGCTCGTGCTCCAAGTCTTGGATAGTACCTGTATTCCACATCTGTTGCAGTGAGAGAATTAGCCCATTGTATCCAACGTGGGTGCAGTGCCTTTGCATTTGGAATGTTGGCTTTAGTTATCACTTCTAAAGTCGGTATCGGAGTTACAACAGTTTCCCCTGTGCTAGTGCTCTTTCTCTAATTACAGCAGTCTGTACAGCTGCCAGAATTTTTTCTGTTGCTGCAAATCGATTTTCAGCATTTGTGTACAGATAAGATTTGTATGCGATTGGAACTGTCTCACCTTCATTGAACGTGATGTAGGTTTAACCTGATAATCCGGGGACCACCTGCATTACCAGGTTGTGGACGTATTTTGAAGCCATTGTGTCAGCTTGAAATGAACATAGAGTGTCAGTATGTTTTTGAGTCCACTTGTTTGAGAGAATTCTGGTCTGATTAAATCATAGAAAGGTTTGACTCTTTCTGCATAGTCTTGAATGTATGTTCTGTCGAAATGTAGAAATCCTAAAATCCTAAAATGTATTGTAAACCCTTCAGTGTTTTTGGATGTTGGATTAGCGCGCACTTTTCTCAAACGTTTGCGGAAAGGCTTTTGCCTTCACTCAACAGCTCATATCCCAAAAATAGGATGCTGAGATGGGCAATTTTTGATTTTCTGTAGTTACATTTGTAGCCCAAATTGGCAAAACCAACAATTATGTTGTTCACCCTTCACAAGTGTTTAAGTAATTCATCATCCATCGGATAAATATCATCTATGTAGGACACTGCCTCTTGATCACAAGTTTGTAATAGCTGTGACACTCTGGCCAAGAATAACCCGGGGCTGTCCTTATAGCTTTGGGGCAGGCAGAAAATCCTGACAAAGTTCGGCTTTCAGGAGCTATATTTTGGCAGAAGAATCCATTTGAGATGTCTAGTGTTGTTTTGTATTTTGCATAATGTTATTCATCAATGCGGCTCTGTGTGTGTTCAGAATTGTAAATACTTTTGTGCATGTGTTTAAATGTCTGTAAACTAAAACAAAACGATTTGCGTTGTCAAGTTTCACTACGGGAAATAAAGGGTTGTCATTTATTTATTTATTTATTTAATTATTGAATTTTATATATCGCTGGTTAGACCTGGAGGTATTATAGCGCTTTACATGAGGAGGTGCAAGTTTCAATCACATCTTGGTATTCAAGTTGGCTTAAGGTTTCTTTGACCTGTTTCTTCGCTTCATTTTTATTAGGGTACTGTCTCTGTGGAGTTGGAGTAGTTTTTAATGGTATTTCGTGGTGTTTGGGCTCCACGTCCCACCCTACATGGTTGCATTATGATGCCGGAGCTATCTCTTGTGCCCACTGCTTGTATGAGTGTTTTAAGGAAACAGGAAGGAGGTCGGAAAAAGCTGCCAAAATGACGCTTTCACCTTATGAGCATTCCATTCAAAATTCAGGTGGCCAATCATTTTCTTCTAACAGGATGTTGTGTTCAAATGTCAAATTTTCCCAAAAGAGACCTTTAATTTTTCTTGAGATGTCCCCCTCTATTTGGAGATTAATTTCTTTTAGACGGTGTGGGACACCCACTCTTCTATCAGGTGTTTCCACTGTGATGTATTCATTCAATACTGCTGTCATCAGAAATTCCTTCAGGTTCTGGTGAGCTGTTCTTGCTTCTGCAGTGCAGTTTAGCATCGTCAGTGTCCATTCCTCATTCAGAAGCTGAGTCCTCAGTAACCTGGACATTTATAATTTTTAAGCCGGCAACTTTCTTCTTTTTGGACTGAGTCTTTGTTTTAGGTTACTCTTCCTGTTTGATAATAAAATCTGAAATGCAATACTTTTCCCATTTTCCCTTTGGTTGATCTTCAATTATTTGTTCTGACCGTCCTTGCCTCTCCGAGCTTTTTGATGAACCCTGAAAGAAACTAAACGAATGTGTATCAGTATCCTGATACCTGACAGGATGCTAATGTTATCACGATTCCTAAGGTTGTATCTCTTTTCAGAGGACTCCCATTGGGGAGACCCATCCCTTGATCGTGAAGTGTTTCAGTTATTATTATTTTTAGCCTGACTATTAACCCATTTATTTTTAGAAAAAGTGGGGGATTGCTTCAAGTTCTCTTTTTCATAACTACTCACCACTAGGGGTTTCCCGAGTTTGGTTCCCAAACTATTTCCGCCTAGTGAAGCATAGGTGTCTTCTAAGCATGGGCGAATTATGCGAATCTGGCGTTCACGAATTTGCGAACTCGCAATCCGCAAAATCCGCAAATTCTCGCGAATTTGCAGATTTTTTTTTGTGTTCGCAAGGGTTTCTGCCAGTTTGCGAGGGTTTGGTACTAGTTCGCAATTGCGAACTTACTTGTCGGCTCGCAACGGTCGCGACTATGTTGTTCCAAGTCTGGTTCATCATCACAGCCTCACAGCACCCTCTGTTTCACCACTGCCACCCTCTCTTTCACCCATGCCACCCTCTGTTACATCAATGCCACCCTCTGGTTCATCATCACTGTAGATTATGGGGGGGGGGAAGCAAGCACACCTGCCCTGCTTCAACTGACATTAATTAATTTGGGGTTAGTTTATTAATGTGTCACTGTTTTAAAATTCCAGGTCTGGCACCTGCTTCCTTATCAGTAATTTGCTTTCTGTTGCAGTGCAATTTTTTTTTCCAGGACCTTTGTGGCCTACTTCTAGCTATTCTATGAGCCTGCTGTGAGGGTCAGAGCAGGGTCATACAATTGTTGCAACTAGCAACTGAACTCTGTAGGGGCCCCAGTCTGGAAGCACTACAGTGAATTGTTACTAATGATGAGTTTGAACTCTTGCACCTGTCGAGTGCTTTCAGTTTTGCAAAACTTGTTTTTCTGCAATTTCGCAGGATTCCGGGGGCGCGAACACGCGCGAGATCGGATTCGGAAGCCGCGAATTCGTGCGAATATGCGATTTCTTTTTTTGCGGCATGTTAGTTCGCAAAGTTTTGTGCGTTTTCGCGAGCCGCTTGTAGCGCAAGGTGCGAAGATACCCTCGCGGTCATTCAAGGGCGCGGCCATCTTGTTTGCATGATGCATTTCCGTTTCCGGGCGCAAAGTGTAATCTCGCAAAGTGTGCGGCTCGCAAGTACAATTTCGCGAGTGTTCGCGAGGAACATCTCGCGCGAACTTACCCGGCAGTCGTGAACGGGCGCGACCATCTTGTTTGTCATTCATTGCTATGGTTCTGGGCATGCTTCTTGTATCCTCTCTAAATCTGTGCCATCCTTTGCTTGTTTGAAGTTTTTTTTGATCTATTTTACTTATTATCTACCCCTCTATTTTTCTAGCCCTATATTTTTGTGTTTACTGCTACTTTTTGTTAATTTTAAACTACTTTTTTAAACTCTTTTCTTTTCTTCTCTTCCCTATTCTATTTTCTTTATTCCTTTCCGCCCAGACCATGGTGAAGGGAGCCGGGAAGCATCCCGAGAAGGGGAAGGGTCCCGCACCCCGTGCCCGGCTCCCGTGCGGGCGTTTGAGGGGGAAGACAGTCGCACCCCGGGAGATTTTCAGCCCGGAGGAGGTGGGCGCACTACCGTTCTATATACAGCGCCACCTCCCCAGGACCATAATGGCAGGCGGCAAGATCGGAGGCAGGTACGGGATGCGAGATCGCCGGAAGCGGTGGGATAAGGTGTGCCGGACCATGTACCACCACTCTCGGGTCCGGCGCACCTACAACCAGGCCACCCACCGCTGGACGGATGTCCTGACCCGTGAACGAGATCTGCTCGACCTGCTTGGCCTCGAGATCCCCGGGCTTGGTGAGTAGTAGTAGTAGCTATTTCTTTACTACTCTGTTTTCTCCTACTGTGTTATTATATTGCATTTTTTTTTACCAAGAGCAATAATGCTGCTCATTACATTGTAGGTACTATGCTTATTTGTTTCCGATTTTGTGTTCATTTCATTGGCCTGTGAAATTATGTATGAGTGTAGTTTAAAGAACTGCGTAATGCTACACACTAAGGTTCAGATGTTTAATTACCGGTGCATCCCTGCAAAGTAGCAGGAATGCGCCAGTAATTGTGCGCCACGCCACTATCACCCATGGTGCGCCGTATTTACAATGCGGTGCACCATGGGCCCAAAACGTCACCAAAGCGTTACGCAACGATGGCGCAGCTCCATCAATGCTCTGGGGTGCTCTATCTCCCCAAAGCTGCGTCAAGCCATGCGTCTGCTTCAAGCAGGCGGAGGGTTTGAGTCACGCATCATTGTCGTTAAAGTGAGTGATTGAAATCTTGCAGATTTCCCTCAGCCACTTTTAGGATGCTTTCCTGCGCAAGAACACCCTCCCTTGCGCCGGAACCCCCCCTGATGGCGCAGGGCTTTACAACGTGATGCATCTCACATAGCCGTCACGTTGTAAATATACGCCGCACCATTGCGCCTCTTTTGTGCTGCAGCTGCGTCACAAAAGTCACGCAACAATGGAGCAAAAGAGCCGCAAGGGGCTTCTAAATCAGCCCCTACAGACTCAAGTCCAGTCCTTCCTTTGTACACATGGCGATAAGAAGAAATAGTGGTGGTGGATTGATAGTTTGAGTATTTTAATGACTGGTTAATGTAGTAGGAAACGTTAGTGTTGTCGCTGATCTGCAATCACGGTGGACTTTGGCTGTCACTTTGCATGCTGTGGACTGCTGCCTGCCAATCCTACGCAAACCTTTTTAGTACTTTGTGTAGTGAGACACATAAGAAGTTTACAATTCGACGGTCCGCAAATCAAGCAATACTAATAACGTAGTAGACCACATGAGATTGGTCAATAATATATCCCGTTGAATAGTTGTCTATTTGCTAGTTCGACAAAATATTTTGTTAGTTCTTTTGAAATGTTTGATTTGGTTGACAAATATCATCCATGTTTTCTGTTTTTCTTTCTTTCATGTTGTACATCAGCTTCCCCCAGGGGGAAGAGGAGGACACAGGAGGAGGAGGAGGAGGAGGGTGCTGTTGAGGATGCAGGCCAGGATCGGGCAGGCGAGAACTCCTTTGCTGGCCCCAGTAAGCTTTAATTTTAATATAGAGTACTTATTTTTTCCCAGCGTTCCTCATTCGATTTTTTCTAAATCCTCTTTGATATTCTTGTAGACTGGATCTAAATTCTTATCCTGCCATGACTATGACTCTGTGTGGTATTACTAGATTATTTCCTATTAGTCTGTCTGTGTAGCTAACTAAGATTGCACATTTGGCAATTCCATTGGACTCCCATTCTAGTCAGCAATAGCTCTATGCACAGAGTGCAGTCCTGTGGGATTGTCCATAATGTCTTTTCAAGTCTTCTAAATGTTTATGCTTTGACGATTGCCAACAATAAAAAGGTGAATGACCACCAAGAAAGAATAAGATACTACTTTACTTTTGGTTTGGATAGGAGGACAATCCATTCTACTACTGTTGCAGGGACAAATCTGCACAAACAGAACTATGGACACTAAATAATGCATTGCTTAGCTTATCAATTATAATAGGTGCTGTTAGACTTTCCACATACCTCAGTGATAACAGACTTTGTAGTTGAACCCCCGATCTCCTTACTGACCACAGAGTCTATTTAAGTTTAAAAGCTTTATTAAAAGTAAATACATTTATTAAAATCAAGTTTGTCATAAAAGTAAACGTTTAACTGAAAATGGAAAAGTGCTTAGTGCTGACGATTAATTGGACACATTTCTTGTGGTCGAGCCGAGCTCTCACCTGGTTTGAACTTGATCCTGCTCGTGTTCTTAGAAGTCAAGCTTCTGTCTGTTAGGAGAAAAAGTGGTGCGTGTTAAAAATAAAAAGCAAGCATTCATCAGTTGTGCCAAAAAGTGCAGCAAGACAACAGCCTTCCCTGGAAAAAGGGACATTTTTACTTTAGAGTAGACAGTCACAAAATATTACATTGTATACTGTTTTTTTCACATTTCTTTCTTCCTCCTAGACCAAATATTATATAGTAGTGAGTGGTGTATTCTAACATTATTAAATGTACTTTGTAGGTGGAACATCTGGAGGCGGGGCCAGCGCGGAGGTGGTGGTGGCATTGGATGAAGAGTGTGCTTTTTGCACGGGTGTATTATAAATAAACCAGGTAGTAGCCTCCTCTAAATGTACTTCGACTTAGCTGTGAAGTTTTTGGCGAGAAGAATCCCAATCAGATCTGAGATGAACTTGATGGATGGGATGAACGAAAAGCGAAAGAAGGGTGTAAGTAAGTGTGGAAGGATGAGAAATGTAATGATGACTGGCAAAGAAGAATGATATGTGTTTGCTTAGTCCCCGAGGTGGCTGGGAAGGAAAGAATATGGTATGGTGCATTGCCGGGTGAATGATGAAGCAAGGATGGGTGGAAGGAGAACAGACTCGGTGGGTGAAACAGAAACTGTATGTGTGCATATACTTTGAATGGATGGATGCCTGGATCATTCATGGTGCTATCTGACTCTTAGATAGCATATGTGTATCTAGAGAGAGTAGACGGTCACTGGATAAACTAAGTGTTACTTTGAAGAGCATGTAACACCGCACCCGCACGTCCGTTCCAGTGTAGGAAAGGCAAGGAAAAGAAGTTGTAATTTTGTCCAAATACTACCATGAATAGTAGCAGTAGTTTGTATTGCAACTGCAAGCACAGCATATATCCGGTTATTGCGGTGGGCACTCCCTACCTCTCTTAATAACTTTAGTTTAGTAGTAGTACGTCATTCATGTGTGGGTGTATCACTGTTCACTCAATAATAAGCAAAGCACCTAAAGTCATCCCATATGTCATCAAATACATCCCATGTGATGTGATAGATAATAAGATTATTTAGCTTCTTCATTTTCCTTTTCTAATACTCATTTGCACTGTAGGGTGAAAGCTAAATTAATTAAGCAGTAGCCCTTTTAACAGAGTATTCTCAGTGCCACCCATAATAGAAAAGTAAGAGCTTCACCACCTGCATGTACTGGACCGGTACAGTAACGCAAGTCTGTCTCACTCACCATGGTGTGCGTCTGTTTTTCTCGGGTGCAAGTTCATTGCGCTGGCATTATGCCGGCTTGCATAAGATAACGTACCAATTTTCCTAAACAAGAGAGAAGAAGAAGAATAAGACTGGTGTACTGTCATAGTCGACTGTAATGGAAGTCCATGGTGCTCGTGAGAATTTGTTCCTTAAACTCTCACTAATGTTAGAGCAAGGATGAAGAAGTCGGAGGTTACATAGATACTGTCCTCAATAGTTATGTACTGTGCTTTCAATTTGCTACTTGTACTGTGACAACTTTCTGCTCAATCATTTTGTGTTAATCTTAAGGAGCATTGGTTACAGACAATGTCTTTCTTTCTTCATGTAGTTGCTCCTTCCAAATCCAAGAGACCATCAAGGAGGAGGGAGCTGGCTCGAATGGCCCGGCAACGGAGGCTGGATGCCATTGTCGCTGAATATCGGCGGCTGGTGGTCCTGGAGGAGGAGGAGACGCAGTCTGGTACTACAACAACATCCACTGGGACAGCTGCATCCTCCTCCGTGAGGGCATGCCAGCCAGCGTAGTGCTCCAGCGGTACGGAGCCGGGCTACCAAAGCCAAACGCCACCGCCGAGCAGCAAAGACAGCACCTGCCCCCCACAGTATTTGCAAGGCACGCGGCGCCGCTTATCCCTCAGACTGTCCTACCAGGAGCAGGAGGTCCTGAACTATAAGAACTTGGTGGAGGGCCTCCGCTTCGAACATGCCACCCTCCGCAAGGAGCATGATGCCCTGGCTGCTAAAGTCAACAGCACCCTGCCATAGTGTCCCTTGCCCCTTTTTTAGAGACTTTTGGGGGGTGGGAATTGGGAGTTGGGTTTTTTGGGGACTTTTGAAGGACAATCGTTGGGGTTAGGGAGGGTCTTGCGGGAGATTATTTTGTTAGGGCTATAAAAATATACTATTTGAAACTTTATCTGACCATACCTGTTTTTTACGGCTTTTGTGTCTGGTGGGTGGGGTTTTAACAGTAAGTTTGTTTTCCTGAATAGTCCTAGGACTTTAGTAGTACTACCGTCAATCTCTCATCTCTCCTAATACTCCATTATACTACCTCCAACGCTTATCTTACCTGTAATTTCTGTTTGAAAGTAGGGCTAGGCCCAGGGCTGGCTCCACGGGAAATGGTGATTAAGGTTGCAATCCAGGGCGGCTGAAATTTCCTCCTCATTGTGGTGGTACTAGTGGTGTGACACAGTGGCAGTTGCATGGATATGGAAAAAAAGAAAATGAAACCTGGTTTGTCCTTACTGTAGCATTACAACGGTACGATAGAGAATATAGCAGGTGACAGTACCCTAGACTACAACAGTGCCACAATGTAGCCTAACAAATGGTAAAGTATTTATAATATAACTTGTACTTGTTTCTTTGACATTGGCTAATACTACAAGAAATAGTACTGAAGCTGAGTAAGTCTAGAATATATCCGCGGATTCCTTCACCAGCCTGTTGCTATGACCTTATCCTCCCCAGCAAGTGTGTGGAATTATTGATGTCATTTAGTCACACATCAATCAAAACCACACAACCCGGGGGAAGAGGGTTAGGGTTTGTAAAATGGATAGGAATTGGGGTTTCTTTTTGGGTAGGTTTTGTTGAGAGAAAAAAAAGCACAGAATGGACAAACAATAATTGAACATAAAGAAATTTTTGGGTACAAAGCTAACCATAAATCTTTTACGTGACATAAAGGAAGTGCATGCACTACTGAATGCATTGTTACAGAAAAGTAAGTAGTACTTTCGACAACCGTGAATGACAGAATGCGACAGTAGAGGGCTACATTAAATTAGGTTTAAAAAATAGCCAAAGTAAAACCTATAGAATGGCTGTAGGGATCAATTTAGAAGCAGAGAGAGATCCAAGAAATGCAGTCACACACACTCATTGAATAAAAGAATGGATACTGTATCTGTATTGTTGTAGTTGTCCTGTTGAATTTGGTAAGTAAGTTGCATGCAGCAAACAATTCCTCTTATTAGCGGCACTCCTCCACTCCAGCTGACGCTTTGTCCATCAATGTTGGTGACCAGAAGACACCCTGTCCACTGCCTGCCTGGCGGATGCTGAATTGCGGCTCGCTAATGTGAAGCCTGACTCCATCCTTTTTTCCCCATTGCAGACTGAAACCTGGCCTGTAATTATTGAACGAAAAACAGCACTGATAAATAAATATAAGGTATGTACGCTGTGTAGTGCAAAAAGTCACACTTTGATTTTCCTAATAGACAGTACAACATTTTTGAAAGTGCGTACTCTGTCTGAGTCACCTTTTCAAGGATAAGTAAGTAGGGGCAAATTAATTTAGCGGATCTTTCCCCTCAAGCTAGGTGTACTGTAAACTGTGTTTTAGAACAAAATTAGACCTTCCCAGCAGTGCTTCCACCCAGACCCTTACTAAAGCCAGTTGCAAAAATGTAGAAGACCCCCAATCAGATCTCAAAAAACAAGGCCTAGCAGAAAACTGGTGACAAAACGTACTTCGAAAGTAAAAGTAGGCCCAAATACCCCCTTACCCACCGTGGATTGTATTCAAACCACTTGCAAGCAAGCAAAAGTATCCATAGCCAGCATCGCTCCAAGACTCGAAAACCCCCCCACCCAAACACATGCAATAGAAATACTGCTAACCCTAACGAGCCATAAGTTAAGAATAGTGGCAGAGGCTTTCTTTAACTATGCCAAATCCCCCCTTTCCCACCATGGATTTTCTTCAAATGACTTGCAACCAAAATTACACATTCTCACGAGTGCTCTAAGACCCCAGAACTCAGTTGCAAAAATCTAGAACACTCCAAAACACATGCAATCCTGCTGCTAGGGCTAACCCTAACGAACCCTAAGTTACAAAACTTGCCAAAAGGCTTTTCCTTATGGATTTTGTCCCAACCACTTCTATCCGGTATTAGACCTTCCCAGGAATGCCCCAAGACCCGCAAACCCACCCGCCAATAAGCACAACACCCCCAAACAGCCCAAAAGCAAAATCCCATACTTACAATATTTCTCGGCCTTCGGTCCAAACGCGCTGTGTAGCTAGGCCATAACTCCGGTTTACCACCATGGATTTCCTGAAAAGCAAATGCAATCAAGATTAGAGTGTCCCAGCAGTGCTCCCAGACCCCGAAATCACCCACAAACAGCCGGAACCCCCCCAAAGAGCTCCTCAAAGGCAAGCAAGTCAGCAAAAAGACAAAAAAAATTCCGCCTCCGATTTGGTCCAAACCACTTTTATTAACCGGTATTAGAGCTTCCCAGCAATGGCCCCAGAGCCGTCAACCCAGGAGAAAACGAGTAGAAGACCCCCAAACAGCCAATTCTTTTTTCCCATGCCAATACGCCAATGGGTCAGCATTAACATAGACCTCTGTTGAGTCATTCAGATAGTCCTTCACCATCGACTCAAGGTCCTCCTCCAAGGTTCCTCCACTTTGCTTAGCTGTTGCTGTGACCTTTTGAGAACCAAACCCAAGCCGAGCTAGCCAATCCTCTTCAGCCTCCAATGTTTCTGTTGTGTCTGGTGCAGATGATCCGGTTGCCGGTGTCTTTAACGGCTGAGAGGTCACTTGTGCCACAGCCACAAGTGCAGAAGTGGATTGTTTTGACTGGGGATGGCCTGCTGATGCTGATGTACTGCCTTTTCCTTCAATTTTCTGCCGTTCTCTTTCAAACCTCTTAGCTGACAAGGCTAGCCAACGTTTGTACTTTGGAACATGTTCATCATCCAAAGGAAAGAATGCTCGGCCTGCCAGCGCCTTTTTGTAGCGTGGATCCAGAATAGTAGCACAAATGTAATGCTGGTTTGAGTGGATCATTTTAAGACGTTCATCACCTTGTAGGCACTCTAATAATTTCTCCGCCAAAATAAAAAGGGTCTTTGTTTTTTTCATCTTTTTGAAACACAGAACACACCTCCTTCAGTTGGTGCTCCAGCATGTACAACAATGGGATAGCTTTTCCCAAATTACAGTCCTCCTTGCTGACTGCACGCGTGAAGACCTCAAAAGGACGAAGCATGCGTGTCGGGCTTTTAACTATGTCCCATTGCTCCGCACCCATCCTCAGGTCCTTCTGAGCTGTACCCTGTGTTAAGAAATATTGATTGAGTACCGTATACTGCTAATACAGACGCTCAAGCATCTAAAAGGTTGAGTTCCAACGTGTTGCCACCTCCTGGATGAGTGCTTTCACTGGCATTCGACGTTCATTTAGCAGGCTCCTCAGATGCTTCCGGGCCTTAAAAGAATGGCTGAAATGGTTGCACATTTTTCGGCAGGTCTCCACTACCTCGTACGCTGGACTGTCTTTATCACTCAAGAATTTTTTGACAACCAGGTTTATACAGTGCGCCAAACACGGCACTCTGAAATACTGACCCAGCTCCATGGCCTTAACTACATTGGCGCCATTATCCGTGAAAACATAACCAATCTGGCGTTTTTTTGGGGACAGCCAGTCAAGGACCTTTGTGTTAAACTCATCCAAAATGGTTTGTGCTGTGTGACGTTTCTCCAAACCAAACATGGCTAGTGTTGCATGTTTCCGAGCAGCTTTAAAAACTTGGTCCGGGTCAACACCTGCGTTTAGCTTTGCTTTAACCCCTGAAAAAGAGACCCAGTGTGCAGTGATGCACATGTAATCAGCGCCTGCGCCACTGGTCCACATGTCTGTTGTCAGATGTATAGTGTGAACAGCACTCTTCTGCAAAGCTGCCCCAATCACCTCCAGCACATCTTCATGTAGTGCTGGAACCGCAACTCTGGCAAAATAGAACCGGCTAGGAACCTTCCATTTAGGGCAGAGCTCTGCCACTAATTCTAGAAAACCAACCCCTTCTACAAAAGAAAAAGGGAGAAGGTCCAGAGCTAACATTTTCGCCAGCTTAGTGTTATACAGACGCGCCAGTGGGTGGTTGCGTTCATATTGCGCTTCTGTAAACAACATCTTTTTAATGTTGCCCTGGACCAAGCATTTACAGGATGATGATGATATCTTCGACCTAGTTACGCTCGCTGATGAACTTTTTCGCATTGGTGTTTCACTCTCTCCCACACTCTTAGTGTGGCTCACATGGGGTGTGCTGCTGACAGGGGTGCTGGCCGGTGTAAGTGAAGTGTTTGACATGTCTACTTCCTCCTCGTCATCATCAGATGAAACAGCATTATGTGCAATTCGGGCTTCCTTGATGGCCTGTCGGTGCGCAAACCATTTGACAGCGTGCTTTCTTTCAAGATGACCAAACTTACCACGACTAACTGCCAACTTATAAATGCTACAAATGGCAAAGTTTTCCTTTTTTAGGCAAACACTAAAGAAGTCCCAAACTGCGGACTTGAAATGTCTTTGGGGGCCAGAGGAGGCGGCGATATTGGTGGTGGTGGTCCTGCTGCTAATGCCAGATGAAGTGGAGGATGTGGATTGCCGAACTTCAGTACGTTTTGCACTTTCACCACCACTAATTGAGGTCGAGGTGGATGGAGGTCCCTTCTGGCGACTAAGAAATATGGAAGCGGTAGGTGTTGGTGTACTAGTTAACTCCAATGATTGTGGTGTTTCTTCCATTGCCTCCTCGTCGACAACATCATCACGCTCAGCAGCTTCTCAGGCTAGGGTCAAAATGTCTTTTTGCTGCATGCCAGCTGGTGCTGCAGTGACCTTTATGATGACTGCGTCGTCGTAGTGAGAGTCTTCATCAGCAGGAGTATCCGCCACTTCTTGTTGAGCCTCATCACACTCCGTAACTATAAGTTTTTCGCCGACCTTCCTTTTACGCTTAAGTACCTTTGTCAGATCATGGTGTGCCTCACTCTCAGACGGCCGTGATGGTTCCCAATCTTCATCCAGATCATCAGAAAGAGGTGGGCTTGAAGAAGATGTAGACACCAACCTTGATCTTTTCCTTGCTAGGGATGTGGAAGACAATGAATGATCATCAGGAGGAGTGGCTTCCAATTATACCTCGGCTTGATTGTCGATTTCCTGATGTGCCCCTACTTCGGGAGGAACAACTATTGTGGGCACTTGTGTGACCCTCCATGCACCTCTGCTTGCGCATCTCCTTGCGCTGCCTCTCCTTCCACATGTACTTGGGCTTGTACTTGCACATGTGGTTGTTGTTGCGGCTGTGGTTGTTCAACACTTGTCAGATGAGTTACAACAACCTGTGTTGATTCAGGGACATTGCTGCTACTTTCTTGCGATGAGCCAACATCACTGGTCGATGGTGATTGAAGAAGTACACTGACTGCCTCTGCAGCACTCAAGGGCTTGGACTTAAGTTTGCGTGGTGGTGGTGGTGGAGGCACTGAGCCCAATGGAGCGGGGGTGCTGCTCCCAGCTTGGTCCCCAGCAGATCCCGCTGCTGGTGCAGGCGTACTTTTTTTTTTACTCCCAAAAAACGCGGCGGCCGGCACACCAGCCTCCTTGGTAACTTGCTTCTTCTGCTCCTTACTGCCAACTTTCTTGCTAGAGGAGCTACGGAGAACTTTTTTTGGGGCCTTCTTCTTCAGAGCAGGTCAGAACAGCAGGCCGCAGTTGCACAAGTTGCAGAGTTGTCTGTGGCCAGACGTGACGTCGCGTGACGTTATGCTGCACACACACACCGCTGCAGGACTTCTTCCTGGCACTGGTGGTTCTCTTGAGTCTTGTGCACCTAAACGCAATGGAAGACAGAGGAACATCAGTTCAGTTATACACCCCAAAAAAATCGAAAAAAACCCAGAAAAATCAGCACAATCCCATGCCCTCCATGATGTTTAAATTCAAGACACCCCACAGAAAGACTAGGCCCATACAACACTCACTAGTCCCTACCCCTGGTGAAAAGGCCACAACAACAGGCCAAAAAAACGAAAATCACAGAAAAATCAGCACAATCCCAAGCCATCCAGCCCCTCCATGATGTTTAAATTCAAGACAACCCACAGAAAGACTAGGCCCATGCACCACTCACTACCCCTGGGCATAATGGATGAAAGCTAGGCAAAATGGGTGCAGGCCTGAGAACACTGCCTGCATTCAAAATGTCCCCCTCCCTCCCAGCACATGGCCAGGGCCTGTAGCAGCACTCAAAATGGCCCCCACCCACATGGCCTGTCTCCATGAACACCCCAAAAAATTGAAAAACACAGAAAAATCAGCACAATCCCAAGCCATCCAGCTCCTCCATGATGTTTAAATTCAAGACAACCCCCAGAAAGACTAGGCCCATGCACCACTCACTACCCCTCGTGAAAAGGCCACAACAGGCCAAAAAACGAAAATCACAGAAAAATCAGCACAATCCCAAGCCATCCAGCCCCTCCATGATGTTTAAATTCAAGACAACCCACAGAAAGACTAGGCCCGTGCACCACTCACTACCCCTGTGCCGTGTTGCCCCTTTAAGTTATGTTTGGAATTGTTTTGCTTTGACATTCCTTTATGTCACAGGATTACTTTCCTAGCCTCTGTGTTTTACAGTTGCTAGGAAGAAGTCCTGTGTAGGTTGTACCCTACCTTGCTCCTGTGCTTTCCTTGCAATAAACTTACTTTTCTACCAAATATTGAGTGGACTCTATACTACAATTTTGGCGACGAGGTCCAAGAAGCACTAGAAACCCATGAACCCTGATGATTTTGATTCATGAATTTCTAACTATTTTTCATATTTACAGGAAAAATATTTTTCTAATAATTTTTATTCAATTTTTACTTTCCTCGACCTCGGAAAATACTCTTGTATTTTGGAAACCTTCTAATTCAAGAATTCTTCCTCTACTGCTGTTTGTGTGACTGTTTCCTTGCTGCTCCATCTAACTGCCTCAACACCACAACATCCATGTAAGTAACGATCTTCGTTGTTTTGACCCCGGATTTCCCTGTATGCGCAATCATCTTTGAGATTACTTCAATCTCTTTATCCTTAGCGCAGGGTCGATATTTATTTCGAAGAGCTTGTTGTGAAGTGTGCATTTTTTTAAATCACAGCAAGGCAGTTTAAAGAAAAGCCTAACCTGGATCGAGCGCTTTCATTCTCGTGCGCCTTCATTCTTCGATTCTCCTGCTTGCAGCAGCATTTATTCTGATGCCCGTCATTCCCCTTAGACGCACGTTGCGCGTTGACGTAGGACGCCGGCGGCCATTTTATTATTTCTTTGACTACGTTACCACCATTTCCATAGCAACGTCTTCAGCGTTTCACCGGCTCTTCGCAAAACATCGTGCTACAGCGTTTTCTTCATTTCAAGGCAGTTCAAGGCAGTTTTCATCAGCGTTTTCAGCGTTATTTACATTTTAACACTATATTTTTCCACCTGTTTCAACAAGTAAGATTATTTTTCTCTTCATATTTTATTATATTGTGACTTCCTCATGGCTACTCAAAACTTCACTATACAGTCTCCTCAAGCCTTTTGTACGTCTGGATCAGAACCTTGCATGAAGTGGCTTCAATGGAAGGCATATTTTCTAAACTTTATTGATACCATCGATGAAGAGGCAAAGATGAAACCTGAAAGAAAAAAAAATTTGTTTTTACATTCTCTTGGTGCTGGAGGTTTAAAAGTATATGAGGAAATGTCAAAATGTACTGGTGGTGGAGAATCGAATGTTTTTAATGATATTCTAATAGATTTTGATAATCATTTTTCTCCAAAAGTATGCATAGGTATTACCAGGTATAACTTTTTTCGCAGAAAACAACAACCTGAGAAACTATAGATGTTTATGTATCTGAATTGAAAAAGATTGCTGATGACTGTAAGTTTGATCACCTTCAAGAACAATTTATAAGGGATCAAGTTGTGATGCATGCATCAGATCCATCAATCCAAGATAGACTTTGGATTAATGGTGATTCCGATCTTAAAGATGTTCTAGCTATTGTTAGGAAGGCTGAACTTTCTGGTCGCAGCGCTAAAGCCATTAAGATTAATGATAAAGTTTCTCCAGATTCTAACGTTATTTCGGAACATACTGTTTCTAAGGTTCAAAGTAAATCTAATTATAAACAGAGGTTCCAAAATAAACCTAAATCTGGTGAGGTTAAAAATCCTGATAAAAATCCTGATAAACTCAAGTGTTTCAGGTGTGGCAGTAGTTCACATTTGGCTAACTTTAAATTGTGCCCTGCCATTAAGGAAAAATGCTCAAATTGTGGGTTAATTGGTCATTATTCCAGAGCTTGTCACAGATCTAAAAGTAAGAAAGTGAAGGTGATTTGCGATTCATCTGATTCTAGTGATGAAGAAAACTTAATTAGAAAAGTTTTACATTGTTCTATTGAAGACGAGTGCATTAAAAAAGTTACACATTGCTCTATGGAAGATGAGTGTGTTCAGAAACCACTGGAGAAAGTTTATATTTTCAACATCAATGACTCCTTCAAAGGGAATGTCCTTAAAAAACCTATTTGTAACATGTTGATTGGTGGGGTTCCCATCAATATTTATGCAGATTCTGGTTCCCATTATACAATTGTTAATGAGAAAGTGTGGAATTCTGATTTTGCACAATATTTAGGTAATGATTTTTATGCTTCTGATATTTCTCCTGAAGGGTTTTTGGGGGAAAAGATTGAGATCATTGGCTTTAAACCTTTAAAGTTCAGATTTAAGGACAGGGATTCCCTAGGGAAACTCTATGTGTCTAAACATGGTCCTTCTGTCCTTGGATGGAGAGATCAGAGAGATTTAGATATTATTCTGAATCCCAATAGTCCCGAACCTGTTTTAATAATTAATGATGGTGAAAAAATTGGTGATTCCATGTTTAAAAAGTTCCCCAAAGTTTTTAGTGGCAAAATTGGTAATCTTCAAGGATTTTCTCATCGCATTGTCTTGAGAAGTGATGCCAAACCTAAAATTTTTAAAGCTAGGAATATACCTATTTTAGTTCACAGTGATGTTGAAAAGGAATTGGAGAAGTTAGTTAGAGAGGATATTATTGAGGCTATAGAATCCTCTGAATGGATTTCTCCAGTTGTTATCGCCAGACGTGCTAATGGCAAAATTCGGCTATGTGTAGACCTTCGCCATTTGAATGAGAACATTGTAATTGACAAATTTCCATTACCTAAGATTTCTGAAACGTTGTCTTCTGTTAAAGGTGCCACCATTTTTTCTACTTTGGACCTTTCGGCCGCATACCATCAGATTTCCTTGGATTATGACAGCAGGCACCTCACAGCATTTATTACCCCTATGGGGTGTTTTCGATTTAAGAGGATGCCATTTGGCTTAGCCTCCGCTGCTGCCATTTTCCAAAGTATTATGCACCAATTATTTGGTAAACATCCTAAAATTAGATTTTTCTAGGATGATATTTTAATTTATGGAAAAGATGAGGTAGAGCACAACTCCATTCTTGAAGAGGTTCTTAATATTCTGGATAGTAAAAGTTTAACCATTGAGTTTTCCAAATGTCATTTTGGGGTTAAATCTGTAACTTACCTAGGTCATGTTCTGTGTTCAGATGGTGTCTCAACTAAACCCAAGCTTGTTGATGCCATTAAAGAAGCACCCTCCCCAACTAGTAAGGATGATGTCCGATCATTCCTCGGTATGGTAGAATTCTACTCTAAATATGTTAAAGGGTTTTCTAGTAAAGTTTTTAATATTAGAAAACTTTTGAAAAGTAAAGTCAAATTCGAGTGGTCCGCCCTTTGATAAAATAAATTTAATAGTATTAAATCAGACATCATCAATGCCCCAGTGTTATCCCCTTTTGACTTAGACCTTGATTCTGTCATTACGGTTGATGCCAGTAACACGGGTTTGGGAAGCGTTCTTTCGAAAATTGACAGTTCTGGAAAAGAACACATTGTCGCTTTTGGTCCAGGGCTCTTTCAGTTCCAGAAAGTACATTTTCTGTTATTGAAAAGGAAACTCTTGCTGTTGTCTGGTCCTTAGAGCATTTTCGAAGTTTTGTATGGGGCAAAAGTTGTGTAGTCAGAACTGATCATAAACCCCTTACCAAACTCCTCTCCACTGATGGCCGTTACAATGCCACTGCTAGAATTGCTAGGATGACTATGCGCTTACAAGACTTTATAATCAAAATTGTATATTTCCCAGGCAAAAGCAATGTTATTGCTGATTTCCTTTCGCGCATGCCCTCAGACCTGCAAGAGTGTGCGGTTAGTGAATGGGATTCTTTTCAAGTTGCTCTTATTCATGATGAGAATCCTTTTTGCATTGAGAAGAAAGTTTGGGCTGAGGAGTATGTTAAAGACAATGTTCTAGCCTCTGTTGTTTCTTCTATTCACAAGGGGTGGCTGGAGAAAAGTAAATTATCATCTGACCTTAAACCATTCTGGGAGGTCAGGAATGAACTCACTGTTTTGGATAATACAATTTTTCGTGGTGACAAAGCTGTTCCCCCTGCAACGTTGAGGGACCCCATTTTAGGGTTATGCCACAAGGATCATTGCGGTATTGTTAAGACCAAGCAAAATATCAAGCAATAGTACTGGTGGCTGGGTATTGATGTCATGTCTGAAAGAATGGTACGGGAATGTGTGGTTAGTTCTAACTCAGATAAAGTACTTAATACTTTGAAACCTGATATGTGTGTACCTATAGTTCCTGATGGTCCTTGGCATACTGTTGCTATGTATATTATGGGACCTATTGGGGATTGTCAAAAATTTGTGATTTCTATCATTGATATTTTTTCCAGATGGCCCTGCATTACCATTGTTGATAGAGTTGACTCAGCCACGGTTTTAGAATTTATCGATAAAGTTTTTATGGAGGAAGGTCTTCTTACACAAAATATTAGTGACAATGGTGTCCAGTTCTTATCTAAGCTGGCTAAATCTTATTTTGACAGGACAGGTATAATTCATAAAACCACTTCATTATACAATCCGAGTGGTAATGGTTTATGCGAGAGATTTAATAAAGTCTTGAAGAGTGCTATTCAACTTGCCAAAATGAAAGGAGGCGATTGGGAAGTTGGTATCCACAAAGCTGTTTGGTCCTATAGAACCAATATTCATGTGTCACCTTTTGAAATTATGAGAGGTTGTGTTGCTAGGACTAAGTTTAATCCTAATTGGTTGCACAAGAAAGATTGTTTAGATATCCGTATGAATGAAATTAAAGACAATAATATTGGAAAACATCTCCAATACAAGAAGAATTTTGATAATAAATTTGCTTCTGGTTCTGCGAAAGTTGAAACTGGGATGCTAGTTAAAGTTAAAAAACCGTGGAAGGTTTGCAAAGGTGAATCTCAGTTTTCTAAACCGTTAATGATTAAGAAAGTTTTACGCAATGCTGTCCTTTTGAGTGATGGTAAGGTGTGGAATTTAAAGAGAATAGCTATTTACAAAGGGAAGGAGGATTTTTGCTCTGTTAATTCTGCAAGTTTACCTAACATCTCGCTGGATCCTCCACTTGTTCAAAAAGAGGATCATGGTGGTTTTCTCTTTTCTGAAAATATTTCTGCTCCATCTGGAAATAAGTCTGTTACTGTTGACACCTCTACTGGTGGCAGTATTAATAGTGAAGTTATTCCAGAAGTTTCTAGTAAGGATGTTTTTGTTTCCACTGGTAATGTTAATGATGTTCACATTGCAGATGGATGTGGTTCTTCTAATCAAAACACCAACAACACCACTGTTAAGGATTTCAATTGTATTAAGAATACTGTTATTGGTAAGAAACGTGTTTGTTCCAAACCCATATGAGTACGAGATTTTGTTTGTTAATTTATTTTGGGGTTTTTTCTCCATAAGGAAGAAGATGTGTTGTGTTGCCCCTTTAAGTTATGTTTGGAATTGTTTTGCTTTGACATTCCTTTATGTCACAGGATTCCTTTCCTAGCCTCTGTGCTTTACAGTTGCTGGGAAGAAGTCCTGTGTAGGTTGTACCCTACCTTGCTCCTGTGCTTTCCTTGCAATAAACTTACTTTTCTACCAAATATTGAGTGGACTCAATACTACACCCTGGGCATAATGGATGGAAGCTAGGCAAAATGGGTGCAGGCCTGAGAACACTGCCTGCATTCAAAATGGCCCCCTCCCTCCCAGCACATGGCCAGGGCCTGTAGCAGCATTCAAAATGGCCCCCACCCACATGGCCTATCCCCATGAACACCCCAAAAATCGAAAAACACAGAAAAATCTGCACAATCCCAAGCCATCCAGCCCCTCCATGATGTTTAAATTCAAGACAACCCAAAGAAAGACTAGGCCCATGCACCACTCACTACCCCTGGTGAAAAGGCCACAACAGGCCAAAAAAACGAAAATCACAGAAAAATCAGCACAATCCCAAGCCATCCAGCCCCTCCATGATGTTTAAATTCAAGACAACCCACAGAAAGACTAGGCCCATGCACCACTCACTACCCCTGGGCATCATGGATGAAAGCTAGGCAAAATGGGTGCAGGCCTGAGAACACTGCCTGCATTCAAAATGGCCCCCTCCCTCCCAGCACATGGCCAGGGCCTGTAGCAGCACTCAAAATGGCCCCCACCCACATGGCCTGTCCCCACGAACACCCCAAAAAATCAAAAAACACAGAAAAATCAGCACAATCCCAAGCCATCCAGCCCCTCCATGATGTTTAAATTCAAGAAAACCCACAGAAAGACTAGGCCCATGCAACACTCACTACCCCTGGTGAAAAGGCCACAACAGGCCAAAAAAACGAAAATCACAGAAAAATCAGCACAATCCCAAGCCATCCAGCCCCTCCATGATGTTTAAATTCAAGAAAACCCACAGAAAGACTAGGCCCATGCAACACTCACTACCCCTGGTGAAAATGCCACAACAGGCCAAAAAAACGAAAATCACAGAAAAATCAGCACAATCCCAAGCCATCCATCCCCTCCATGATGTTTAAATTCAAAACACCCCACAGAAAGACTCAGTGCACCCACCACTAAGTACCCCTGGGCAAAAGGCCCCAAAACAGCCCAAAAATCGAAAATTCCAAAATTGTAGTTGCAGCAACTGTAATGCCCCAAACAAACTTACTTGTGAAATTTCTAATCCAAAAGTGATTCAAAGAAAGTCAAAAAGGCCTCAAATCCAAATATCCAGCAGCAGCCACAAAAAGTAATCCTTCCAGCTCCAGATCCAAATGAAAAGTGACCAGGAGATGGATAAAGCACTGGGAGGAGCCTGCTGGACAGGAACAGGAAGTTGAAGACTGTGGGGCACTTCCTTCCTCCCCCCCTCCCCAAAATGGACTCCTCGCAAAAAAAGTGCAGGTAAATGTCAACCTGAGGAGTTATTCAGATAAAAATCATAATTTCCAGAAGGTTTATGCTGCTTGCTGGTGGATTTCTTGTGCAGAATTGCAAATTTTGTATTTTCGCGAGTGCGAGATTGTTGCTGCTCGCCGCATCTACAAGCTCGCAATTGCGAAGTACCGCGATACGGGATCACGGCGTACTCGCGTTGAGAAACTCTCGCTGTGCAAGTTGGCAAGCCGCGATTACGTAATCGCGCTCGCCAAATTCCCGCGGGATCCCGCAGCAAGATCCAAAATGGCGCAGCACTCGCAAAATACCAAGAAAAACAACTCGGCAAATGCTGAATGACGGTAAGTAAACGCAGCGCGCTGCAAAATTGTATCACCAAGAAAAAAAAATCCGCTGCGTGCGAATTTGCAGATTTTCAGTAAATTCGCGAGCGTTCGTGGATTGCGAATTTACCGAAAATCCGCAAAATCCGCGAGCGTAACGGATTTTCCGCCCATGCTTAGTGTCTTCGATAACTTTTGGTAATGTACGCTTCTGATTCGTAGGAGGTGTTTCCCTCAGGTTTTGGCGTATAGCCACTGCTGCTGCTTCCCCCTTGATGTTTCTCAGTATAATTGCCTAGACTTGGTCAAAATTACCCATCAGTTTCATTCCCAAGTCCTGGGCAGCTCCTGCCCCGTACTCATTCTGTGTCTGTTTTAATACCTTAAGAATAAGTGATATGGTTGGGTACCATGTATTCTAATGTATACTGCAGCAAAGAGTGTTCCCCATGTCATGGAATCCTCAATTGAGGGAACCATTCCCATTGGCAAGCGAATTGTTAACATTCAGTGTTTTTCCTGCTGACTCGTACGGGGAAATACTGCTTCCAGTTGTACTGTTTTTTCAGCAACCCAGATGGAGCTTGATCACTTTATGATGGGAACGTACCCATTATTACTTTTAGTGTTTCTGGACTAATTGTTGGTGTGGGCTGGCTCTGGACTTTTCCAGTTGGAGCAGCTCTTGCTGGTTTGCAATGTGAGTGTTCGTATGACGAACTCGACAATATGTCTGTGTAGCCTAACTACTTCTTTGTAAAGTGTGGGCACTTCCCCTTCTGGGAGTGTGTCTATCTTGGGATGTGGAGTGTAAGCCGCTAAGACCGGCCATGTCGCTCCTTCTATGCTGAGCGGACCGGGTCTTACGACTGAAGTTGTGTGTTTGAGGGTGCCTTTAAACCAGTTTTTATGTTGCTGATAAGTTAACGGGACTTGAATGTCCTCGCATGGGATGTATTCTTGCAGAGGATCTACTTCAATGTATTCATGAAATATATGTGTCTGTGGATCTGCAGGTGTGAATTTCACCCAGGAATAGAATACCTCTGATCCGAAAACCTCGTGTGCCTCAATCACGAAAGTAACATGGCCACCTGTTGCAGTTAAATCATGTTCTAATTATTTCAAAGTTACTGCCTTTCAACAGTGTTCTGTAATGTGGAGCATTAGCAAATTTGTCTCCTTACGCACTTCCACTGCTACTCGCAGGTTCAGTCATTTTGAAAGGTGAAGGAAGGAGGTACGGTTTAGCACAATTATGGGAACTTTTTATCCTTACAAGCTTGTCTAAAACCTTCAGCCAATACACAGGGGGTGCCTGCTCAGCTGAGGCAGATGAACATTCCAACTTCAGACGTCTCTGAAAAATGTGAGTAGGATTGCCTGAGAAAGCACAACTGAGCTACTCAGATGTTACTCTTAATATAAGAACCAAACCAACGTTGGCTGTGCCATGTTGTGTAGGACCCCCCAGGACCTGTGCATTTTGGATGACCTAAAGTCAGCCATTAGACCTGCTAGCATCATAGTACCACTACCATCCCCTGTAGTATACAGTGTGGTAGGTAGTTTCTGGCAACCACTGAACATGACAACCGTGATTCCTCAGGTATCGTGGAAACAATACAGTATCTTTTGCTTAGTAACTCATGCTTGCTTTTCTCAGAATACATAGAATGACGATTGGAACGGTTTCAATAATTATTTATTGGTCAAGACTCAGTCTAGTAGGAAACATGTTAGCTGCGACAATCAAAAGACAGGAGCAGACAAATGGAATCACTAGTTCCAATATCGTAAAAAGTAGATACATTTCTACCATTGTGCTAATAAGATGAATAAAAATATGTTGCATAAAATAATGGAATTTAAGTACTCCCACGATGAGTAGCCTCCCTAACTGTGCCTAGCCTGGATGTGTAGGTGTAGCTTGTATGAGTAAGTGTTAGGATATGGCCTAATGGAACCTAATGGAGCCGAGAATTCCCCAGGGAAGTGCTAACCCCTCACCTGATGGTTCTGAATGGACCTGATCCTCTGCGTTGAGGATCTCATCCCGCAAGGGACATCAGATCTCTGACTGTCGAAGGATCAGCCTGCAAAGTCCTGGTCCAGCCTGGAAGGAAATCTCCTGTGTTTAGTAAGGGGAAGTAAGAGTCTTTTTATACTAAAGTAGTCATGCCGGGGTTTTTCTAGAATTGATATGTTTTGAAAACATTCGCTAATCCCCTGCTAATCTGTTTCTAAACAAACATGATCATGCACAGCTGGCTGTTGGCCAAGGATGAAAAAAAGTGGTGAGTCTTGTACAGAATAAATCTATCATGCCTGTGGACATATTTGTGTACATCAGGTACAGAGATTAAGATATGGCACCAAGAGCCTGATGCAGGAGTGACAAAAGTAAGCTACTAGATAAAAGGTCACCTATGTAAGACCGTTATGTCTTGTGGATGGGACATAATCTATGTAATCGGTATGTACATGATGGGACTAACCTGAAGGACATGACAACACACACACACATGCATACACACAGCTGTTGTATAGTCTCTCTAGTAGTGCCTGTATCTAATGGTGATTGCTGTTGTGTTGTCTGTGACCCTTCTGGTCGCTCCTCCTGCCGCACGGTCCCCGTGTGCCAGGGCCTCCCTCTGCCTGCCGCCTCATGCCAGGTCCTCCCGCCGCCTACCTGCCTGGTCCCCCTGCTGCCTGCCTTCAGCCCCAGGCAAGCCTCGCACGTTCCCGTGTGCTTGGCCCCCCTGCTGCCGGCTGCCCGACCCCCGACCCTGCCATAGCACGGTCCCCGGGGGCCAGGTCACCCTACTGCCGGCCCGACCCCTGCCCCTGCCCCCTGCCCGCCGCCTGCTAGGGTCAGCCCTCAGGCCTCCCCCCTCGCCGCTCCGCCGCTTTCCCGCCGTTTTTTGCTTCCCGCCGATCCTACCTCCACCCCTCCTCCCCCCGCCGCTCACTTCCCCCCCTCCCCGCCACTGCCCCCCTGCGGCCCGCCCCCTATTCCCTCTGCTCGCCCCTGATTCGCCTCCCCGCTCCCGCCTCCCAGCTGCCCCTCCCTCGCTCCACCCCCCCACTACGCCATTTATGGCGGAGTCCACGCGTACGCGCAGCGTGCACGCGCAGCGGGCGCGCCGACTGAGCGCCGAAGGTGCGCCAAAGGTAAGCCCGTCTGCGCCCGTCCGTGCCTGGACCGCGCCCAGTGCCAGGACCCCTGGCCCCCGCAGACCCCAGCCCGCCCGCCGGACGTACGACGCCGCCACCCTCAACCCCATCAACGCCGGCCGAGTCCCGGGCTGCTACCGAGCCACCCCGAGACGCACCCACGGACCCCTCTGCTGCAACTCCTGCAAGTTCACCTGCTTCCGGACCTGCACTACTCCAGCACCAACCAAGACCAAGACGAGCAACAGCAGCAGCCACCTGATATGCATCCTGTTCAACACCCGCTCCGTCCACAGGCACGCTATCGAGATCTAGAACGTACTCGACACCACGGCCCCAGACGTCGCCTTCTTCACGGAAACCTGGATGAACGCCTCCTCAGCGCCCGACATCGCCATCCCAGACGGCTACAAGATCATCCGAAGGGACCGCATCAACCACACCGGAGGAGGCATCGCCATCATCCACAGGAACACCATCCGCATCACGACCAACACCGACGACACCCTCGCAACCACCGAGCACCTGCACTTTCAGGTCCACATCAACCCCAAGACCACCCTCAGAGGCACCCTCATCTACAGACCTCCGGGACAACGCACACAATTCAGCAAAGACATCGCCGACTTCATCAGCCCGCACGCCCTCTGCTCCGCTGACTACATCCTCCTAGGGGACCTCAACTTCCACCTGGAGAACAACAACGACCGCAACACCACCACCCTGCTGGACAACCTCGCCAACCTCGGACTCAAGCAGCTGGTGACCACCCCCACCCACTACGCCGGACACACACTCGACCCCGTCTTCTCATCCAGCAAGGACATCGCCTTCAGCCACGCCACCGGACTCCACTGGACGGACCACAGCTGCGTCCACTTCAGCTTCGGAAGGACCACGATCCATCACCACCAGCAACAGGTTGCACGCAGGAGCCTGAACAAGATCACAGCCGACCAGCTCGCAACCTCCCTGAGCATGAACCCTCCCACCAGCACAACGAACCCTAGCCAGGCGGCCACCAACCTCACGAAGTGGATCAGCGACTGCGCAGACGAGCTCGCCCCCCTGAGGACCCCGCCTAGCAGACCCGGTAGCAAGAAAGCCCCATGGTTCACCGACGAACTCAAGAGCTCCAAGAAGAACTGCCGAGCCCTCGAGAGAAAATGGCGCAACACCGAACAACATGACTGCCCTCAAGCTCGCCACCCGAAAACACCACCAACTCATCCACGCCACCAAGAAAACTGCATTCAAGGAATGACTGGACAACAACGCATACAACAGCAAGGAACTCTTCAACATCGTCAAAGAGCTCTCCAACCCCAACGCCGGAAACAACGACATCACCCCTTCGCAAGACCTCTGCAACTCCCTCGCCTCCTACTTCCACAACAAGATCGCGGACATACACAACAGCTTCAGCACTCAACTGACGAACGCCACGACCGAACCACCGCCCCCCACCACCACCCTCCGCGCCTGGACTCCGATCAGCACCGAAGACACTGTCCGCACGATGAACTCCATCCACTCCGGATCTCCGACCGACCCCTGCCCCCACCACATCTTCAACAAGGCCGACGCTGTCATCGCACCCCACCTGCGGGACATCATCAACACCTCCTTCGACACCGCTACCTTCCCGGAGAGCTGGAAGCACGCCGAACTCAGCGCCCTACTTAAGAAGCCATCGGCCGACCCCACCGACCTCAAGAACTACCGCCCCATCTCGCTTCGACACTGTCTGCCACCGTACCCTAGTACAACGCCTCAGCAAAGTCGGAGTCCAGGAGAAGGCACTGGAGTGGATCATCTCCTTCCTCGCCGGAAGGACACAGAGAGTCCGCCTCCCTCCATTCAGATCTGAAGCCACCGAAGTCATCTGCGGCGTTCCTCAAGGCTCCTGGCTCAGTCCAACCCTCTTCAACGTCTACATGAGCCCCATCGCAGACATCGCACGACAGCACAACCTCAACATCATCTCCTACGCCGACGACACCCAGCTGATCCTCTCCCTTACCAATGACCCCGCCACCGCCAGAGCCAACCTTCACGAAGGGATGAAAGAGGTAGCCGAATGGATGAAGAACAGCCGCCTGAAACTGAACTCGGACAAGACGAAAGTCCTCATCCTGGGATCCTCACCCGCCGCTTGGGACGACTCCTGGTGGCCCCCCGCCCTAGGCAGCGCACCCAAACCAACAGACCACGCACGCAACCTGGGCTTCATCCTGGACTCCTCCCTCTCCATGACCAGACAAGTCAACGCCGTCTCCTCATCGTGCTTCAACAACCTGCGCATGCTACGTAAGATCTTCCGGTGGATCCCCACCGAGACCAGGAAGACGGTCACCCAGGCCATCGTCACCAGCCGTCTGGACTACGGCAACTCCCTCTATGCCGGAACCACCGCCAAACTCCAGAAGAGACTCCAGCGGATCCAGAACGCCTCAGCACGACTCATCCTGGACATCCCCTGTCGCAGCCACATCTCCGGACACCTAAGAGACCTGCACTGGCTCCCGGTCAACAAGAGAATCACCTTCCGTCTCTTCATCCACGCACACAAAGCCCTACACAACCAAGGTCCAGTATACCTCAACAGCCGCCTCAACTTCTACGCTCCCAAACGCCAGCTTCGATCGACCAGCCGCGCCCTCGCCGCCGTCCCCCGCATCCGAAGAGCCACCACAGGGGGACGGTCCTTCACCTACCTCGCCGCCAAGACATGGAACTCCCTCCCCACCCACCTCCGCCTGACCCAGGACCACCTCGCCTTCAGGAAGCAACTCAAGACCTGGCTGTTCGAGCGGTAGCGGACCCCTCTCCCCCAGCACCTTGAGACCATCTGGGTGAGTAGTGCGCTATATAAATGCGATGATTGATTGATTGATTGATTGATTGATTGATTGATTGATTGAGTGTGTCAGGGGAGGCTGCTGTTCCAATTCCAAAGTCTATGGGTTTTAAAAATCACTCTACAGCCATTCTTCTGTACTTTAAAAATGATGTCAGCCCAGCTGGCAAATTTTGTGCCTTTTTGGATCTTCACGAAAGCTTAAAATCAACAAGAAAAACAGATCTGAGTGTGGCCTCCACAGGGACTCGGCTGTCGGGCATTGTCCACTCCCTTGGAGACCAGTCATAAATCCATCATTATGTGTCTATATTCTGCCTCTTAGTGCTGGTTACAATGGATCATTGACCACATAAAGGACCATGTATTGAAAAAAGCAAATGGAAGCTGTGAAACCTGTTCTGTTTCAATGATAATAAAATAGCATATGCTAATGGCACACGTCTCATTTTTTGATCAAAGAAAAACATTGAGAATGTTTTTTTTTATTCAGCACACAAAAGCTGCTGCATAAAACAAGGCAAGAAAACTCTCCACCCTGTGAGTACTCAACTCACTTATACACTAGAGAAATTAACTCTACGATGACCAAACTCTGCATGTCACGAATGACAGTTACATTTAACAAATGGATAATGAGTGTCACAGATGACATTTAGAAGAATTCATGGCAGAGCCCAAGGTCAATCTTTGTATCCAATATCAGTATCTATGTATACAGTGAGACAGTTATATTTGTCTCTACCAGACCTAAATAAGTATTGGCAAAACCAATAGTCCTGACTTTCGTGTGCTATTTGTGTTTGATACCACATTACAATTAGACCTATTGGCTTTGCCATTGCTTTCTTTTTGGATTGACACACAGACATGACTGTATCTGTGTCTCTGCTCAAATTGGATTTAATCAGAATGGCTGACCTGTGGGACGTTTACAATTATATGTTTAATGTACCACGCCATGCATAACATGTGCGAGACATGGTAGAAGTATCAATTATAGATAAAGGGAATGCACAGACAGAAGTCGTGGAATCAAAGGGACCATGGTGTTGGCTTTAGTAAACTTGTGTACGGAAAGGTATTTTGTGTCTATGCTGGGAGGTGACATCACATGCCGTTGAATTTGCTTTCACTTGCACACACACACGCTTCTTACATAAACACAGTGAGCCACAAGCATGCACAAAACATACATTTCAAAATATTTTTAGGTTTCGCCTAGGCAGCGCTTGCACTGTCTCGTTGAGACATGCAGTATATACTATAGCGTGGAAGCTTTCTAGAAGCTTTGCCCACTCTCCGCCCATCTTTTTGATTGGCTTACGTCCTAAATGCTGCTCTCTGATTGGTTTTAGGCTTTTTGGTCCCTCCTCCTGACGGCCATCTTGTCATTTGTATCCTTCCTGGCTATTGGCCCGTGTTATAATCCAGAAGTACTTATTGCATTTACAGGTTGACTAATGTGTTATGATCTACAACGTATTTACAGGCTCATTACAGGTTGTTAATATCCTATTATTAAGGTGGGGTTATACCCTAGCCCTACACAGGTTAAGGTATGTGTTTTATACATGAGGTTATATATAGAACTTGGTATCTTCCTCCACCCCTCCCTCTCCTTCCCCTTTGGAATGTTCCTACCCCTGGAGGCTGCTCTAGAGTGTTGTCAGAAGAGAGACGGTTCTTGAAGAGAGAGATGTATTGAAGTGTCCTGCTATCCTGGGGGCACTGTGGAGGCCGTGAATAAAGAAGAAGGTTATTCAGATTGTGTCTGGTATATTTCTAACAAATAATAAATCAGACAGGCTTAATTTTGAATTAACAGATGTGCCTGTCAGCGAGATGGACGCCAAATGAATGGTTTCAGTGCACTTGTAACCTAAGAGCTGTGCCTGTCAGCGAAACAGCATTGTGTGGCTCAGAATAAATGTGAAAAGACAGGCTTGAATTTAAAATGAACAGCTGTGCCTGCCAGCGTGATGGACTTGATAACCCATAAGAATATGGCCAGGCAACTTAATTAATAAAGACTGGATGTGAAGGGTGAGGAGAATAAGTGGATAAGATTCCTTTGTGTCCTCTGCTGACAGCCTACGGAAAAATACCAAGGAAGTTTAATCAGGTAGGCAATATTTTAATTAGAAGGTTGAGCCCGTCAGCAAGTAGGGCGTAGGCAGCAGAAATCTACTAAAGACTCTGTCAGGCAAGGGTTAACTGAAGTGCTACATGCCAAGTTGTTTCACAACAGAAGAACTGAAAGTCAGAGCACTGGGAGATCCATGGCTTACTGCCCCCTAGCGCTTGGAACGCAACACCACGCACACCTCAGCTGAGGGGAAGAGCAGCTGACAGGGAAGCACGCTCTCGTCACAGCGCTGTACTGCCCGCGGGCAAATGGCATGATCGAGAGAGTGAATAGAATGATTAAGGAGAATATCCAATTAGCATGTGCAAACAATGTTCCGGTGAAAAAGTCTATCAGAGAGTTATTATGGGCATTTCACACAACTCCAAACACTGTAACAGGAATATCTCCTTTCTGTTCCCTCAGAAGAAGGAAGCCGAGTACCAAATTCTTCCCCTCATGGATAGGAGGTGGAGAATGTTTTTCTCATTCGTTTGAAGAAGCTAGAGGAAAAATAGAATAAGATGTGTTATAATCCAGAAGTACTTATTGCATTTACAGGTTGACAATTGTGTTATGATCTACAATGTATTTACAGGCTCATTACAGGTTGTTAATATCCTATTATTAAGGTGGGGTTATACCCTAGCCCTACACAGGTTAAGGTATGTGTTTTATACATGAGGTTATATATAGAACTTGGGATGAATAAACAATTTATTTTCACTTTGACTGACTTCCATTCACACTGGGTAGTGACTAAAATGGTCAATGACATCACTACCGAATCCTTAATAGAGTTCTTGAGTGACACATTCTCCAATGAAGGCATTCCCTCCGAATTGGTCACGGATAACAGAGTACAGCTCACATCATCAGCAATGTCAGAATTCTTGGAGAAGCTCACGATACGCATCTCAAAACAGCGCTGTACTGCCCACGGGCTACTGGCATGATCGAGAGAGTGAATAGAATGATTAAGGAGAATATCCAATTAGCATGTGCAAACAACGTTCCGGTGGAAAAGTCTATCAGAGCGCTATTATGGGCATTTCACACAACTCCAAACACAGTAACAGGAATATCTACTTTCTGTACCCTCGGAAGAAGAAAGCTAAGTACCAAATTCTTCCCCTCATGGATAAGGTGGAGAATGTTCTTCTCATTCGTTTGAAGAAGCTAGAGGAAAAATAGAATCTCACCAGGACAAATATAAAGAACAGTACGATTCTAGACATTGATGCAAGGCACAAAATTGGAGAATTGGTAATGGTAAGGAGACCAAACATTACTGGAAATTTTGAAACCAAATACTTAAAGCCACAAAAGATTGTAGAAGTTAAAAAAACACAGTGACATTGGAGAAAGGCCAGAACTGGAGCATGGACTGATTGGCAAGGTATCATGAACCGGGAACCCCTGCACAAGGGAACTACCGGAAAACCACCGACCGCAGGGGGTGCACCAAAAGGGTTACCAAAGCTCCTAACTTGCACAAGGACTATAGGATGTATTGATTTTGTTATAGAATACTATTATCTTCTTGCATTTTGTTAGGAAGGAAGATGTGTTATAATCCAGAAGTACTTATTGCATTTACAGGTTGACTAATGTGTTATGATCTACAATGTATTTACAGGCTCATTACAGGTTGTTAATATCCTATTATTAAGGTGGGGTTATACCCTAGCCCTACACTGGTTAAGGTATGTGTTTTATACATGAGGTTATATATAGAACTTGGTATCTTCCTCCACCCCTCCCTCTCCTTCCCCTTGAATGTTCCTACCCCTGGAGGCTGCTCTAGAATGTTGTCAGAAGAGAGGCGGTTCTTGAAGAGAGAGATGTATTGAAGTGTCCTGCTATCCTGGTGGCACTGTGGAGGCCGTGAATGAAGAAGAAGGTTATTCAGATTGTGTCTGGTATCTTCCTAACACCCCCTTTACTCAAATGCTATTTTATGCCCTTTGTCCCCCCCTCCCCCTCCCGCAGTTCGTCACTTCTCGCCCTCCATGAGCCCCTCCACTCCCATTCGTGCCTTCTTAAATGCCTGCACTCCCATTTGTAATGCAATACGTCTCACGTAAATGCGAGTGGTATTGCTTTGCAAATGATTGTTTTAAGGTAATAGGAAGTCACAAGCACGCCACTCTGTGAATGGGAGCCCACCCTGCATTGTGGTTGAGCAGGAGCCCAGCCCGCATTCTGTGTTCCTTCAAGCGGGAACCAACCCCGCAGTTGTGCTCAGTTAAAGGCAGGAGCCTACGCCACACTTTGCCAGAGAAAGCAGCGCGACCTGGAAGTCAGGCGCCCGTGCCTGGTTGTAGGCAGGCCCCAAATAGGAAGCGCCAAGAACGGAAGATCAGGCGTCTCGCGCCTGAGTGTGGTCGGGGCTCCCGTGCACCATGGTAAGCCCCACACTCCAACCAGAGGAAGACAGAACTTACCAAGATTAAGTTGCAATGTTCACACCTCTTTTGTGATGTTCCTTCTGGTCTCCCCTGACTTTGAATGAAGTTACTCCCTTTTCGTCTCCTCAGTGCAGAGTGCCACGTCCGGACAGCGGCAGGGCTGTGAGTGTGGCTCCCCTCTTACCAATTGTATTATTGTCTGTGCGCTGGGATGGCTCAAGCAGAACGTAAATGTTAGTTCTCGAATGGGGAGATGAAAGCGGGAAGAAAGTTGTTTAGATTTTCGTTACTGCCCCGAGCACAGTGTGCTGTTTTTTTTTCAGCCACGCTGCTCTGCTTTGATGAAAATGGCAGGCTTTGCCCCACTCGTTCAAGATGGTTCAAAATGAGGGGCACTGCTGCCCTCTCTGTAGTACGTTTGCAAGGCATTAGTTTTTGTGGCGCGCTGTAATTTACTTCTGAGTACTGCTGCTGTGCAACCGTCATATGAGGGATATTTGATGTTTTGTTTTTCTTAATTCAAAGTTATCCAAGCCTGTGTGGTGAAGCTGGAACAGCAATACTCTATCCCCTAGATTCATCAAAGTCCTGTTTTGCGAGTCCTTAATAGCAATTATGAAGGAATCGCTATTAAGGACTTGCAAAACGAGATTCATGTAGGAATCGCAAATTAAATTGCCATTCCTACACATTCCTTATTTGCGATTAGCAAATTGCTAATCGCAAATAAGGAATAACTCCCCATTCATTCCTATGGGCCTAAAGGCCCATAGGAATGAATGGGGAGTTATTCCTTATTTGCGATTAGCAATTTGCTAATCGCAAATAAGGATGCGATTTCAAGGGTGCTAGGGGTGTCCAAAGGACACCCTGTAGCACCCCTGAAATGTAATCTACATTGGTGTTGCACACACACATGTCCAAAGGACATGTGTGTGTGCAACATGCAACTTAGAAAAATGCATTTAAAAGCCTTTTTCTAAGTTTTCGCTATTTACCACGAGGTTTGACCTCGCGGTAAATAGCGGCCCGAAATTGCGATTTCGCAATTTAAAAATGGTTAATGAATTGCATTTAAGGAATCTCAAATAGAGATTCCTTAAATGTAATTCATCGCAATTTAGCGAATTTGCAATTACCGATTTTTGCATTTGGGATGATGAATCCCAAATGCAAAAATTGCGCTTGCAAAGGGCCAGATTATCAGAATCTGGCCCTCTGCGAGCCGATTTTTCAATGATGAATCTACCTGTAAATCTTTAAAGTTACAGATGTGAAAATCAAGCTGTGTTGGTATAAAAAGCATACTTTGCTATATTGTAGGTGCGTCCTCAGGAGCATCAAAAGTGTTTGTTGGCATGATATGCACCGTCTAGCATAATTATGGCGCGGCACGTATGCCCAGTTTAGCCTAGTGTCCTGTGATTACATTCTGTAAGTAGTAAGTTTGCTTAGTTTTAGACGCAGAGTTATTTGACTGCCTAGTGGACGCAAGGAAACAAAACAGACTATTCCAGAGTACCTGCAGTTCCTTGGGGCCAGTGCTCTTCTAATGAAAGGGTTACTAAACACTTACAAGGTCCCAAAGGCGAGACCACTGCATTGGAAATGCTTGTTTTTACTTACCTCAACTGCAAGAGAATGCCATATTTTAGCTAACTGTACTACAATTTTTATTACACTAATAGTGAATAATGTAACACGCTTTCAGCTCTTGAGGCACAGCCGGGAGCAGGGACAGGCAGCTATATTTTTAAAGATCTGCACTGAAACACCTTGAAGTTTGTTTTAAAATCGCCGTTTCTGCACCACCCTCGCCACTCAGCAGATTGCTTGCTGACGTAGGCAAGGATTCCTCAGCTGACACGACGGGATTGGCGTGGCGCCAGGACACGCCCACTAGCGTAGCCACGCCCCCTTGGACACAAAACGCGCGCTGATCACGAGCGCAGCGTTTGTTAACTTTCAGCTCTTGAGGCACAGCCGGGAGCAGGGACAGACAGCTATATTTTTAAAGATCTGCACTGAAACACCTTGTAGTTTGTTTTAAAATCGCCGTTTCTGCACCACCCTCGCTACTCAGCAGATTGCTTGCTGACGTAGGCAAGGATTCCTCAGCTGACACGACGGGATTGGCCTGTCGCCAGGACACGCCCACTAGCGTAGCCACGCCCCCCTTGGACCCCTCCACCTTCCGCTACAAAGCATGTGCCCCCACCGGAGGCGCAGCGGACGAGCGCAGCGTGCGCGACGATTGCGCGCCGAAGGCGCGCTTATGGCAAGCTCGTCTGCGCTCGTCCGCGCCGAGGCCGGGCCCAGGGCCCCCCCCTACTCGTTGCACACCAGCCCATGATGCGCTAAGATATAGCAGGGGTACACTCATGCTACTGAATGCACAGGCAGACAAAACTGAGTGCCCACGCTTAGCCCCTCACGCAGTATACCAGGATGATAAAGATTGCCCTCACTGCCAAGTTCGGCTTCCACACATCAACCCCCTCCCCCCCAAATCAATCTTGATGCCTTATCCTAGCCCTGACAACATCAAGACCCATTCCCTATCAGCCCAAGTAGGAACTGAGCCCAGTACCAAAGGGAAACTAGTTAACAGACTTTTAAATGTCCGATCCCTTCCGAAACACGCCACCGAAATACAGCTTCTAATTGAGGCTAATAACCTCGACATCCTGTTCCTAACCGAGACATGGATGGCTGAAGGAATTGAATCAGAGCTAGGCCTAGCATGTCCAGATGGGTTCAAGATCATTCAGAAACCCAGACACTGAGGTCGAGGAGGAGGTTTGGGGATCATTTTTAAGGAACAACTTAACATCACTACCCTAGACGTTGATACCGTTTCCTCTGTTGAAATCCTCGGGATTTCCATTAAACATGATTCTGAACACTGCCTCACGGCCCTTTTATGTTACAGGTCTCCGGGGCACTTCAATGCTTCACAACAGCAGGAGTTAATCACGGTCATAAATAATATGTCAATCTCCCACAACAGGCTGCTGATACTGGGCGATTTTAACATATGGGACAATGACTAACTACGTGCAGCCTTGCACAATATTACTCAATCCTGCCACAATCTAGGGCTGAAACAGTGGATAAACACTCCTACACATATACTAGAAAACACACTAGACCTAATTTTTGCGGCAGAAGACCTACTGACCCTAGACACTATCCTTCTAGTAGGCTGGTCAGACCACTACCTCCTCAGGTTCAAATCCCACCTCCCGTCCCACACAGGATCCACGAGATCGCACGTCAAAACCTTCTTAGGTCGGGACTGGAAGAACCTGTTGAAGAGGAAAGAGGAGGGAAAGTTCGATCTACGCCAGGTTGGGGACTCGTTCAAAATAGAGAATGATGTCTCCACTAATTATCGTTCCTTTTGCCACGAGACTACAAAAAAACTCGACGCCATCATCCCGCTGAAAACAATCACAAAAAGGGGAAAACCCTCCGCCCCCTGGTATACGGATAAACTGAAAGAACTAAAAAATATCTGTAAAAAGGCGGAGAAGCTCTGGAGGAAAAATTACTCAGACCAGGAGAAAGCACGCTGGAGGCTCACTATCTCTCAATACAAGAAAGAAATAATAACAGCCAAATCCAACTACTTTGCTGAGGTAATCCTCAAAAGCTCTAATAAATCCCGAGATACATTTAGGCTCATCAAAGAGCTCTCTCACCCCGCCTGTGCTAATAGCCAAATCAAGCCCTCACAAGAACTCGACGGTCTAGCAGTGTTCTTCCAAGATAAAATCAGCAAAATTGTAGAGGGAGTGAATAGCAATCCTATCTCCTCATTGCAAGACAACAGCATTCAAGCGAACAAAGACAAGAAGGTGGAACCAGACACATACCCCCCTTCAAATGCTACCCTCGAAATCTTTACGATTCCTTCAGGACAGGAATTCCTCATGACAGCCCTCAATACGTCTTCAGGCTCTCCTCTAGACCCCCTTCCCCATAGAATAGCCAAGAATTTCGAGGACGATATTCTACCAGCTCTGCATCAACTATGTAATCAATCTCTGCGCACAGCCTCCGTGCCCAAAGACTGGAAACTGGTGATCGTCACCCCGCTATTAAAAAATCCAAATCTGGACCCCAGCTGCCAAAAGAACTACCGACCCATATCCCTTTTACCATATCCAATAAAGATCATAGAGAGGTGGGTCAGTAGATCTCTAGCCCTCTTCCTAGAAACCAATAACGGTACACAGACAAAATATCGAGTTTTAAATTTCGATATACAATTATATCGAAGTTTAAATATCGATGGGACATAATATAGAAGGTAAGTAATATCGACAGTCTTAATATCGATATTAGTATGATATTAGTAATTTCGAAGTTTTAAATATCGATGTCAATAATATCGAAATAAATAATTTCGATGTTACTAATATCGATTTTTAAATAAATGTTCTGTATATTATATTGTATTTATTATGTTTCATTATTTATTTTTAATGTAATTTAATTAATTATTGTCTTTTAGTACTGTGGCGGGTTGTCGGTTTATAGGGGAATAGGGTGGGAAGTAATTTAATTATGTTAAATTAATTATTATTATTAATTTATTATTAATTAGTAGGAATTATTAATTAATTATTGAGAATTAATTTTTAATTAATTTTAATTAATTGATTAATTGATAAATATGTTCTGTAGCGGGTTATGGGTTTATAGGGGAATAGGGTGGGAAGTAATTCAATTATGTTAAAATAATTATTAATTAGTAGGAATTAATAATTAATTAATTGAGAATCATTTGTAAATAATTTTAATTAATTGATTAATTGATAATTATGTTCTGTAGCGGGTTATGGGTTTATAGGGGAATAGGTTTGGAAGTAATGTAATAATGTTCAAATAATTATTAATTAGTAGGAATCATACATTAATTAAATATAATTGGTAATTATATTTAATTATTTTGGTAATTATTTTTAATTAATTGATAAATATGTTCTGTAGCGGGTTATGGGTTTATAGGGGAATAGGGTGGGAAGTAATTTCATTATGTAGAATTAATTATTAATTAGTAGGAAGCATACATTTATTTTTATTAATTGGTAAATAAATTTAATTAATTGGTTATTAATTTTAAATAATTAATTAATTGATAGATGTAATTTATAAGTATGTAATTTAAACCCCTACGCTATCCAACACTTTCCCTACTGTTGCACTCTCTGGAGTTGGAATAGTAATTGTTACCCCTACGCTATCCAACACTTTCCCTACTGTTGCACTCTCTGGAGTGGGAATAGTACTTTCTACCCTTATGCTATCCAACACTTTCCCTACTGTTGCACTCTCTAGAGTTGGAATAGTAATTGTTACCCCTACGCTATCCAACACTTTCCCTACTGTTGCACTCTCTGGAGTGGGAATAGTATTTGTTACCCCTACGCTATCCAACACTTTCCCTACTGTTGCACTCTCTGGAATTGGAATAGTAATTGTTACCCCTACGCTATCCAACACTTTCCCTACTGTTGCACTCTCTGGAGTTAGAATAGTAATTTTTAATCCTACGCTATCCAACACTTTCCCTACTGTTGCACTCTCTGGAGTTGGAATAGTAATTGTTACCCCTACGCTATCCAACACTTTCCCTACTGTTGCATTCTCTGGAGTGGAAATAGTAATTTTTACCCCTACGCTATCCAACACTTTCCCTACTATTGCACTCTCTGGAGTTGGAATAGTAATTGTTACCCCTACGCTATCCAACACTTTCCCTACTGTTGCACTCTCTGGAGTTGGAGTAGTAATTTTTAATCCTACGCTATCCAACACTTTCCCTACTGTTGCACTCTCTGGAGTTGGAATAGTAATTGTTACCCTGACGCTATCCAACACTTTCCCTACTGTTGCACTCTCTGGAGTTGGAATAGTAATTTTTAATCGCACGCTATCCAACACTTTCCCTACTGTTGCACTCTCTGGAGTTGGAATAGTAATTGTTACCCTGACGCTATCCAACACTTTCCCTACTGTTGCACTCTCTGGAGTGGGAATAGTAATTTTTACCCCCACGCTATCCAAAACTTTCCCTACTGTTGCACTCTCTGGAGTAGGAATAGTAATAGTTACCCCTACACTATCCAACACTTTCCCTACCGTTGCACTCTCTGGAGTTTTAATAGTAATTTTTAACCGTACGCTATCCAACACTTTCCCTACTGTCGCACTCTCTGGAGTAGGAATAGTAATTTTTACTCATACGCTATCTAAAATGTATTTACCTTTTTTATTAGTATATTGTTGTTATTAATTGTTATTTATGTGAATATTTTATGTAAATAAATGCATTAGTAATTTATTACATTTTTATTTGTTTTTAAGTTATGACAATAATTAATTTAGAGTTATTATTAATGAAAAATATATTTTGCATTATATATTTATTAACATTAATTTGTATTACATTATGTATTAATTTTAAATATTATAGTACATTTTTAAATATGTTTATTACATTTATAAGTATTATTTTGTTAATATTACATTTTTATTATATTTTGAAAAACGATATTTTACAAAAAACGATATTTTTGTCATTCTATATTTTATTTTCGATATATTTGTACTTACATTGTTAGGGATACGATTCCTATATTTTTGTTCCGATATTTTTGTATATCGATATTTTTGTTTTCGATATTTTGTCAGACATTCCCAACAACATCCTGGAAGAGGAGCAGTTTGGCTTCAGACCAGTTCATGGAACAGAGTCAGCCCTGCTGACAGTCATGGATGACCTACGAATGAGGGCGGATAGGGGAGAATCAGCAACTCTGATTCTGCTTGACCTGTCCGCCGCGTTCGATACGGCATCCTGATAGAAAGATTGAGGAACATCGGAGTTGGATTGGTCGCGCTTGACTGGTTCCGCTCCTACCTGACAGATAGGTGGCAGGCAGTAGCCATCCCTCCCTATCAATCAGAGTTCATCAAAGTTCCGCACGGGGTCCCACAGGGATCTGCCATTAGTCCCATACTCTTTAATATTTATATGCAACCCCTGATGCGGATCATCAAAAGCCATGGCATCAGCGTGACAAACTACGCAGATGATACCCAGTGATAATCTCGCTGGACGGAGCTCGAGCAAGCTCAATGGAAACTTTCCACACCTGTATGCTGGAAATGTCTCTTTGGCTCAATCAAAACTCACTAAAATTCAACAGTGAGAAAACTGAAATACTGCATTGCACAGTAGGAAAAATCCCCAAAAATCTACCATCAGATATCTGGCCTCAGTCGTTAGGGGAACCACCCACCCCAGTGATCTCAGTAAAAAATCTTGGATTCACTATCAATAACAAACTAAGCCTAGAGACAAACGTCAATAAGCAGGTCAGCTGCTGCTTCGCCTTATTAAGAGGACTCCGCAGGTTGCTACCTCTCCTGCCTCCACAGACCAGAACCGACATAGTCAGGAGCACTATCCTCAGTCGCCTGGATTACTGCAATGCCCTCTTGCTGGAATCCCCTGCCTATCTCATCTCCAGACTCCAAAGTGTCCAGGCAGCTGCAGCCAAACTGGCACTTTCCTGTGAGCGAAGATCTTCTACTACTCTTGCCCTGGCTGACCTACATTAGCTGCCCATACAGCAAAGGATTTGCTTTAAATCCCTATGTATCGTTTTCAGTGCAGTTCACGGGCTCGGTCCCCGACCACTCCAGAATCAATTCAAGTGGTACGAGCCCACCCGGTCTCTCCGATCCTCATCCTTAAACTTCATCAGCATTCCCAGGATCAAGAAAGCCACCTGCGGAGGACGAGCTTTCAGTATAGCTGCAGCCCACCTTTGGAATAACCTTCCCATCGACATCAGAAAAACGAATGACCTTCTGACCTTTCGAAAAAAGGTAAAAACCTGGCTTTTTCCAAAAAATCCTCCTAAAACCCATCACAACAAATAAATCTACTCTGTTTAGCACCCTGTCCATGTTCCTGTCCCCCCCCACAAAGCTTTTAGCTATGTACCCAAGCGCCAGGATGCCCGTAGGGTTACAGAGCGCTCAACAAATGCTATAAATAAATAAATAAATAAACAATTAGTGTAATGAAGAAATAGTCAGAAAACAGGGAGAATGGATCCCCAACCGACGTCCATAAGAACAAAATGCCCCTGTGTTCCTGACACAGAATTTGCTTCCTCTAAGGACAAGGGTCAGAAAAGCAGTGTCAGGGGCGCAAGGGGCAAGCCAGGCGGTCGCAACTACGACCCCTGAAGACTCCTAAATGATGTTCATGCTAACTTGTAAGTTCATACTTCCAGTTGTTGAAAGGTTTTCAATACACTTCTCTCTTTTGAGTTCAACCAGGTTCAAAATCTCAAAATTAATACTTTAAAATAAAACATGAATCAATATACAAACAAACATTAAAAAAATCATAATTAAATATACAGGCCCATAGATATGGTAGATATGGCCATGTCAATAAGCAACTCTCCGTCTTTGGGGAGTACCAACATTCTTTAAACCCCTCTCAATCAGGGGTCAGAGCGGGACACAGTACTGAATCTGCTCTTCTAGGAGACACAGAACACAGATTGGATGAAGGCGAGATGGCAGCACTGACTTTACTCATTCTCAGCACTGCCTTCGATGCTGTGTGTCATGCCACGCTTTTACAAAATTTGGCCAATCTGGGCCTCCAAGGAACAGCCTTATCCTGGATGGCATCCTTCTTTGAGGATTGTACCTTTCAGGTTTTCTCAGTCGGCGCCTCCTCCACACAGCAGGCCCTTACCTCAAGAGTTCCCCAAGGATCAGCCTTAAGCCCGGTGCTATTTAAAAATCTATGTCCCCCCATTGGCTAACCTGGTGGAAAGCTGTGGCCTCACTTTATTCTATGTGGATGATACGCAAATCATCTTCTCTCTGAAATCTGCCCAGGACCACAACCCTGAGGCCTTGAACTCCTGCCAGGGTTTGATTGCCACGTGGATGAATAATAACTCACTCAAACTTAATGGGGACAAGACCGAGGTACTGGTGCTGGGAAGGAACCCGTCCTTCCGGGGTCCAGAGCTCTGGACAGAAACCTTCAGCGCTCTTCCTGTTCCAGTTCACAAGGTTAAGAACATTGGTTTTCTGCTGGACGAAAAGCTGTCTATGAAGCCTCGGGTGGCGCAGATGACCCCTGTCTGCTGTCCTCAAACATCTGCATAAAATCACCTGGTTGTTCCCATTCCCAGCTTAAAGTACGGTTATCCAAACATGTATTTTGTCGAGACTGGACTACAGCAATGTATTCTATCTGGGGGCTGACAGGGCGTTCATGAGATGGTTGCAAATGGTCAAGAATTCTGCCATTAGGTTTCTCTACAGGCTCCTTAAGAGTGCATCGGCCTCATCCCTCCTCCGGGAGCTTCACTAGCTTGTGGTGGAGAAACGGATTCAATACACAATCTTGGGTTATGTGCACATAGCAACATCAGAGGTCAGCCCACGATATCTTCACAAAATAGTGAGACCATATCAGCTGGCTTGTCCCCAACTTTCCGGGGACCTATCCCTGTGCACTGTTTCCAGAGTCAAACGAAACGTATTGGGAGGCAAGTCCTTACAACACCAGGGCCACAAGCTGTGACCAGTACCCTTGAGAAGTTTGACCTCACTGGCCATCTTTCTAAGGCAGTCGAAGACCTGAATGTTTTGAGTCAGTGGGTCCTGGTTAGATCCTACCTGCTACTAAAGCACCTGAAACACCTGCATGGGTAGCTGAGCACTATATAAGACTTTCTAACGTAACCTTTGACAGGGGAAGTAAAAGGTGTAACGCAGTAGTTATCCATTCATGAGTTTTAAATATTGTTCTTGTTAGAAATGACCATCTCTTACGTGGTCTTCCCCCAGATCTTTGCCTTCTGTAGCTGAACCCATGTTTGTTGGTATTAGGACTCTGCTAACCAGTGGAAAAGTGCTTGTGCACACCCTTCCAAACATGGTAAATTTGGTATACACCTTAGTGGTACAATTAATTTACTTATACGTCCTTCGTATATGGTACTACATGTGCCCAGTCGCGCAGAGGCCAGTGGTGGCACAATAACTCAGCTTCCGTGACAGAGATAACACACTGCAAATAGCCAGACAAGGTGGAGAACAACTCGGTGACGAATGCTCCTGATTACACGGCAAGTGCAGAGACAGAGGGAATCCTAACACGCTAATAAACAAAGGCACTGGCAACTTGGTCTCAAATATGCAATAATAGTCCCAGCGAAATTGAACTTGTTCAAGGGAGATAAGCCATTCTTTTTTCTTTCCTCAAAGGAGGCCTGAGATTTGCTGCACCCTAGAGGGGAGATGCTCTCCTTGGAGCATGCGGATCCAGATGGGGGTTAGATGAGGAAGAGGGCAGGCACCGGGCCACCCGCAGCCTCTGCAACCACCCATCCAAGGAGCAGGGGAACCAAGACAAAGCACAGGTAGTTGCCGAGCTTGATTGATCTGGGATGCCAGATGCTGGGACCTGGAACTCTAATTTAGACATATCGAACTCACAAGATGGACTACTCCCGTGAGGGGATACATGAGGACATCCAGAAGGACCTTCCGTTGGACACTGCTTTGTCTATTGTTTTTGGCTGTCACTAGCATCTTTGTGCAACAGCCTGGGAGGTGCGTTTTAGGGATGTGTTCTTCATGGTTAATCATGTTGTTTGCTGCATGGGTGCACCCACCCTCTCTCACCACTTTGCCGGGTATCTCTTCAAAGTCATACACATAAACTCCCTATGACGACACAGGAGTATAGGCTACTCACATGGAATGTGAAAGACAAGGGCACGTATGTGAAGAGGGAAAGGATTCCCGCATATATAAAAAGGTGTCATATACATTTTGCATGCCTACAGGAGATACATTATGGAAGAAATGATGGGGAGGGGTCTTTGGCATGACCTATTCGGCCTTCTCAAGGAGAGCTCTTGTGTGGGTGTCCCAGGAGTCCCGTACATATTCTCACATACTCAGATAGATCCAGGGGGTTGATATGTGGTGCTGGAGGGGCTTCTAGATGAGGAGCCACTGACATTGGTGGCTGTGTATGTGCTCAACACAGGGCAGGCTTCCTTCTTTGCCTCCTTGATGCCTTCAACCCTACAAGACAACACTGCAGCCTCGATATGGTGCAGGGACTATAACAGTGTCCTGGACCTAATGAGGGCTAGACCCATGCCCCCAGTCCATGGCGCACAATCCTGTAATGCTGCTCAGTAGATATATCTTTGGGCACACAACATGCAAGTGGGAGATGTGTGGAGGCTACAATACCCTGAAGATCAATCAATCAGTGGTTTGTAAAGCGCTGCTACTCACCTGTGAGGGTCTCAAGGCACTAGAGATAGGGAATGCTCACACTACTCAGCAGTATATTCACCACATTCACGGCTACATATAGTGTATTGTTCCCTCAACCTGGTACATACATTTGTACGGGCAGAGTATCTGGGGCACACCCTCTCTGATCACAAGCCACCACTGGTCACGCTCACCTAGGGGAGGCCCTGCCAAAGATTGCAATGTGACGCCTGCTGACAGTGGTTCTTAACAATGAGGGGTCGTGTACTCAAATGGACGAGACCATAGAGCAGTACTTCAAGGAAAATGATGGCTCAGCATCCGATGCACTTGTTGAGTGGGTTGCCTTCTAGGTGGGTTTGAGGGGGATGTGCATGAACAGGTGCTGAATGAGGAAGTGCTTAGAACAGAGGACCATATTAAGACTTTAGAAGGTCAGTGTGTATCACACCAAGATGGATGAGCATCACTGAAAGAAATGAGGCAGGACTATAGGGCGCTTCTGCATGAATTTTACAACTTAGACTACAAGCTATACCTTCAGTGCCAGCATGAAACAAGAGATAAAGCTGCAAGGCTCATTACGTGATTGCTGCAAGAAGAACGGGGGTGGGTGGCGCCTCATTATGCGGAATTCCGCGGAGTTGAATAAAATCTCCATGGAATTCTAATCCGTCCTAGTCTTAAATGCTTTTAAGGGTGTCATGAGAGACATACAGGAGTTTGGAATAATCGCGTATTTAAGGTCAGGCACACACTTCTCGCTGTATTAGAAACTTTGGGGCATATTAGCAACAAATAGCGATATTTATCGGAAAATGCGGTAAGAACATTTTTTTTTATCGCTGCCCATCGCCGGATATTATCTCAGAGATAACATGCTATTAGCAACATTTATCTCTAATGCGATAAAATATCCAGACATTGACGGTAATCGGGATTTAGCATGAATATCCATCTCCCATTGGATAAAAGGTTAAGTCATGGTCTGAGCAGGCGTTAGGATCTGGCGATAATCGCACTTAACGCAACTTTTTTAATTGCACAGCCTGCCTTGCTAATAGGCGATACCTGTGTTAGCGACTGCTTTCAGTCGCTAACAGGTTGGGTACGCCAACTTTGCATGTCATTAGCCATAAATATGGCTCACATGCAAAGTGGGCCCCAAACCGGTCGCTATCGCCTAAAAGCTGTCAGCTGTTAGCGACAGCTTGCTAATAGGTTGATAAAATTATCGCCGCTTTAGCGGGAAAAAGTCCAGCTAAATCGGGGATATTACCCTTGCGCATTTGCCCCCTTATTTGGCTTCTAAACAAAGAACTCATTCCTATTTTCTTTCATAAAAAACAATCTCATACTGGTTTCCACTTTGCATACTTGTAGTTGTAGTCCTCAATTGTTAATGGCTTAAATGTACAATCATCAAATTACAAGTAGAAAACACGACTGCCAGAACTACTAGATTTTTCTAGTACTGTGTTTTCCCTTTCTTACAGAATGAGTACTGCACAAATATTTAAACATTGCCTCCAAAGTCTGACTGCTTTGTGCCAGGCTATGAGAGGGTTATGCACAGGTATATTTAGTGACTTTTCTGAGTCAAGGATTGTGATTATTATTACAGGTGGGGCCTCACCTTCTCCACTAATACTCCAGTTGTCATCACCTCTATGATACTGTCAAGTTGGTCAATCCAGAACGTTCGATTGAAATAATCTGAATGGTTAGTTACACAACAGTAACACAGTTATGAGGCTGAGATGGAAAACGGTACCTCAGAAATGTAAACTATGCACGCTTCCAGTGAGATACATATGAATAAGTCTTGTAAAACGCTTTTATGAAATACTGTTTACCATTCACGAGCTAGACTGTCGCATCAGGGCAGGGCTCACCTGGCCGCAGTTCCAGCCGTGAGGGCAACGGCTTTCACACTCTCCGTGTTCCCCACCTTGAACCAGTACTAGCCATGAGGGCAACGGCTCCAGCATTTTCTGTGCTCCCCACCCCGGCACCACTACTCCCAGGTGCCCCGGGGGTCAGGGCGCACCTGTGACGACACCGCAGCGGCCGGAGGCGCTTGAAAGGATTGGAACGCCTTCCGCATCGCGGGACGCGCGCGGGAGAAGCCCGGGACAAGGGCGGGACCATCTGTGGCCATCAGAGGCCTGAGGAGGACGGGACGGTCCACCCCCCTTGGCATCAGTACATGAGGAGGTAAAGACTCGGACTCTCTTATTTACAGCCTTTCCTAAACGGGTATTTTGATTTTGTGACCTCTGTTCTTACAAGATCCTGCTGCAGTTGTCGGTACTCGCTGTTTTTCAATCAAGCTACATTATGACTCGCAAGGGGGCTACCAAAAATGCCTCCCCCAGAGGGATTCGGTGAATGGGACACTTGACATTATTTAAATAGAGAGTTTGGAGCTATCCCCGCTCATAGACAGCTCACCCAACAAACAATCTCCCTTACAGGTAGTCGACACAGCACAAAATCTATCTCTACTGGAGGAACTAAATAATATATGTAAAACAAATTATGCTTCGCTGGAACCAAGAACAAAGCAAATTGGCGCATTTAACTACCACACAGCAAGTACTAATCCCCAGATTAGTACATCTTTCCACCAAAATGATAGTCTGTTAGGCACCTCCAATTTGCTATCTGCAAAAGATATCACCCCAAATATAGTGCCCCCTCAGGATCCCCCGGCTAAAAGAAAGCAAAATGGGATTACAAATCTGGGAACCCAGGCGAAACAACTGAGATTGTGCTCAAGCCCCCTCTTGGCCATTACCACTTCCCCGCCAGCCCCAGTGGGCGCCTCTAATTCAAACTTAAATTTGAATCCAAACAATTCACACTTTTTGGCACCTCCCATCGATGAAAAATTACTGGCCCAGATTGAACATCTGGTCAAATCTATAATATCCCCAGTGATTGAAAAAATCAAAATTCTAGGGGATAGGCTCACGGGATTAGAGGAAACAATCAAGGCCAGTTCGACACTCATAAAAAGCTTTATAAAATCTAACCCTCCCCTGTCTCTCGCTACCACAGAAGTGTCCAAACAATCTGCACAAATTACTAAGGTCCAAATACAACCAGTAGCCTCACTCACGCCAGTGCCAAATACTTCAAGAGTATCCATTAACCCTACACCAGCACAGTGCACTTCCGACAGATTAGGATGGAGCAAAGATCCAACATTCCATAAGGGGACAGTTTCTAACCACGGCAATATGTTAAGATCACTTAATCACATTCACCTACCACCGGAGGCCGCTCCATTTGTCTGTGTTCTTTCAGGTGTGCCAGCACTCACAAGTGGAAAAACCAAGAGGCATCAGGACCTATTGAATAAGGTTACTTTCTGGCTAACAAAAAATAGACCCCTGCCCCCCACTATAGATGGGAGAATCATGAGAGTTAGAAGGGTGGGCTGGCTAGGACCCCTCCCAAAAGATATCCCCGGTGACCTGGTCCTAGTAAAATTCAGGAACAAAAACGTTGTCCCATATCTTCAGACTTGGCAGCCCCAAAAAGGAGATGGCCCTATATCCACCCGGGATCTATATGACTTTTATCCTACCATGCATGCTTTTGCTTAGCAAGACCAACTGCTAAGCATAACCACAGATGGACGGAAGTGTCCATGCATTGAGTGGCTGTAATATCTCCACTTTTAACTGTTTTGAATCCATTGTATAAAAGCTACGCTTGATTTACATATGGAAAAGTCTCAATAGATCCACCCTGTTTGTGTTTAATTGTTTTAATTTAGGGACCATTCAGCTGTAACGGTATAGTCCCAAATGCTTAAATCCAATGAGATGACCATAATTATTCAACAACAAAAGGAGAGGTAGGGAGAATGAGGACACTCTCTTAGTCCCCGGTTAATTATGCAAAAACAAGAAAAGAGAGGTCAGATCAGGCTATTGATCAATCTAAACGCAAACTTTACAGACCACAGTTCATGGAGTTAACACAAGATTCGACTACCACAACCGATTTGGGTGATAAAGAAAGCCCTCACACACTGACCTAGTCAGTGTCATGCTTCATCATCGGGCCCCACCGACAGAGGCCGAATGCCTCTGTGGTGTGCTACGACGCCAGAAAGACTGCGGAGCAGGTTTTGTGTTTGGAGGGCGTGCTCTTGTTTACAGTGAAAGGTTTAAAAGTGCCTGAAAAAGGGTATCGAAAAAAATATATTTAATAAATGATCCCTGAGGCACAAAGTAAGGAGTATTATGTGTCTGTATTTACATGCCAAGGTTTAAGGTTGGTAAAATACAGAATATACTCAATTTTTTAGTCAACATGTTTCAGCCATAAGGGTGGTATATTACCGTGGCATTCTTCAGGACTACACCCCGGCGGTATGGGCTCTCTAATCACCCACCCTAACCTGGGGACGTGAAAGTGAAAAACAAGAAGTGAAAAAAGTGCATAAAAATAATGGAAGAGTGAATTACTCAATTCCAAAAAATACTCCGTAAATTTGGAGTGTCACTGCACTTTCAAAAGGGGCGCTACTAGCACCATGGGTCTCGGGAGGGGATCGGAGCGACCTGGCACATCGCCCTCAGCGCTCTCGACCCACTGTTAAACCTGTTTGTGGCCTCAAATCCGGACCCCGAGGATGTCCGGATTTGAGGCCACAAACAGGTTTAACAGTGGGTCGAGAGCGCTGAGGGCGATGTGCCAGGTCGCTCCGATCCCCTCCCGAGACCCATGGTGCTAGTAGCGCCCCTTTTGAAAGTGCAGTGACACTCCAAATTTACGGAGTATTTTTTGGAATTGAGTAATTCACTCTTCCATTATTTTTATGCACTTTTTTCACTTCTTGTTTTTCACTTTCACGTCCCCAGGTTAGGGTGGGTGATTAGAGAGCCCATACCGCCGGGGTGTAGTCCTGAAGAATGCCACGGTAATATACCACCCTTATGGCTGAAACATGTTGACTAAAAAATTGAGTATATTCTGTATTTTACCAACCTTAAACCTTGGCATGTAAATACAGACACATAATACTCCTTACTTTGTGCCTCAGGGATCATTTATTAAATATATTTTTTTCGATACCCTTTTTCAGGCACTTTTAAACCTTTCACTGTAAACAAGAGCACGCCCTCCAAACACAAAACCTGCTCCGCAGTCTTTCTGGCGTCGTAGCACACCACAGAGGCATTCGGCCTCTGTCGGTGGGGCCCGATGATGAAGCATGACACTGACTAGGTCAGTGTGTGAGGGCTTTCTTTATCACCCAAATCGGTTGTGGTAGTCGAATCTTGTGTTAACTCCATGAACGATGACCATAATTAGACAGGAATCTGCATCTAAAGGATGAGGATCATATTTTAATTTTAATGTGTAGATATTTTGTGTTTTTGTAATGTATGTTTTATGAACGCTATGCCTTTATGATTTGAATCTTAAATCGAATAAAGCTGTTACTGACTGACTGACTGTTGCGTCACTTCCGTTCCTGTCTTAAAACAAGCATTGAGGAGGAGGTGCCTAAAAAACAAATGGCAAATGTGTAATAAATAAAAGTAGCGCCAGTCTTTTGGGTGTGCAAGGGTCAGCATATGTGTGCAGAGCTCAGTACGTGTTCTGTACTGGCAGGTAAGAGGTACCCGAGCTGCTAGGTGCTCGTAATGGAGCGGAAGTCAGCCTGCACGAGCTGCAGCTGATGCTCATAATATGCTTGATGGGGCAAACATGCCAAATAAAACCCTGTGGGGAGATGTAAGCTTCAGAGAGTGCAGACATTTTAGCACTCCCATGGTGCCATGTCAATACAGTATGAAGCTCAGAAAAGGACGACTTTAAAGCTAACCATAGTGAAAAACAGGCAGAAGATCTTGACAAGTAAGGCTCTTATCCCTAGGCCCTGTGCATTTCAGGGCCTTGAGCTTATGTTAGAAAATGTATTTAAATAATTTAAAAAACAGGCCTTGTCTGTTCAGCATCCACTCATACAACATGGCTGGATATGCGTAAAAACAAACAAAACAAGCATTCGCCTTTGGGACCTTATATGTATTTAGCTATGCAGCATATTAGCCTGGGTGCTGAAACATCTACTGTTCTTTAACATGGATGGAAAGTAAGCACCAAATTGCATGAAAAGCTAGGTATAGGAACACATAGAGAGAACTATTGCCTTTCAGCGGGAAATCGTAAAGTCCAAAGCTCTTGGGAATCTGTGGCGGGGAAACGCCAAACGCTGGATGTCAATGGAGGCATCAGTACAGAGACGCCCCCTCCCCTGCACCCACAGGCGCTGCCATTCAGTGCACCAATCAGGTTGTACGGGACAAGGCAAAATAGCCAATCTGCTGCTGCACATACCTCAACCACCGTGGCACCGCCCGATGCCCAATAAAAAGCCAAAGTATGGCAGCAACAGAGAAGGAGTGTATAAGGGAGAAACAGCGAGTGGGACAAGGCAAACTGAGGGAAAAGTTAAGAGAGCTTGGCAAGGACTCTAACGAGCATGCAGGATGGATCAGCGACAAATATGTGTGGTAAAGACGTGCGCCAAAGTTAACAAAGTGGGACAGAGATGTCAAAGACCCCATAGAATGGGGTAGAGTGAGGGCAAAATCTGGCACGGATGTCGGGTGAGCAAGCAGCATTGCTCAGACAAAGCTGATTGGGACAGAAGTCAGTGTGAGAATGGGCCCAGTAGAGATACATGATGGCGAGAATTGAGCAGGATGATCAGAGAAAAATACGTGCAGGACAACGAGTGGATGGAGAGGGGGCAACGGTGACAGGGAATCGGGGTGATGAAGGAAAGGAGAGTACGTAACTGAAGAAAGAGGAAAGAAAGAGGAGAAGTGAGTAGGCCAGTCATGAGATTTCACATGTCATCAGAAAGCAGAACTCGAGTAGTGTGTGATCCCTGTTTGATGTGTGGGAGAGTGCTTTTTGTTGCACAGAGGCATTTACGCAAGACCTATTGCATTGGAAACGGGAGTGTGGGCGGGCGTGCGAGAAAGCACGAATGGGAGTGCGGTGGGGGGAAGTGTGGGTGCCTAGAATACACGGACTGCGGGAGGGGGGGGCACAAGAAGAAAATTGTGTTTGTATTAAAGGGGCCAGTAGCCACGGAAGGATACTAATGACAACATGGCGGTCATGAGGAGGGTCTAACAGTCCTAAACCATAGCAGAAGGCAGCATATAGGTCATGTACCAATGAATGGGCGGAGAGTGGGCAGAGCTTCCACAAATCTTCCACACCATACTGAATACTGCATGCCTCGCAAAGTGAGCAGCGCATGCGCTGCAATGGTAGGCTCAACCAAAAAACAAATACAACCTTGTGTAATGTAGCTGGTGCTGGTGTAAAGTGTTACAATACCTTCGGGTCAAGTTCTAAAGTGGCAACAAGAAAAGAAAAAAAAAGCTTTGCCCAGTTATGTGGTGCAGCACTGCAAGTCATCTTGTTGTGCTGCGTTCATCACAGGGAAAGGGCAGGTATGCACCATATTTAAAAGAATATGACAAATTCCTGTCCTTGTCCCTCGGATGGCACCATTTTGGCTGCCTAGAGCCAATGCAGGCACTCTTGCACCACGGTGCAATGGTGCTTGTATTGTATGCAGGATTGTTTTTGTGCAGGGAGGGGTACTTTCCTGCACAAAAACAATCCTGAGAGGCAAATTGCTCTTTCTATGCCTGCTGCTGAATGCAGCAAACACAGAAAGACGAAGTAACAAGGAGAAATAGACATATTTCTCCTCATTATGCCCTCCCTGGGAAGGAGTATCTTTCTTGCACGTTTCCAGGTTTAGCAGTTCTGGTAAATCTGGAAATGTATCAAAAACCATGAGATTTGCGTGGAAACACCCACCCCACGCTCTTGGAATGCCTCTCTGGCACAGAGTAAGGCAATGCAGCAATTTGCTCTGCATTGCGTTACTCAAGATTTATGTAGACACTCAGGACCACACATGCATGGCTTCATACATCTCATTTTTGAGTTGTGTAGCTCATGCACCACGTTGCATTTGCAGGAGTGATGCAACGCGGCATCCTAAACATGGCTCTTATATTTTCCCAGAAATTATTTATTTAGCATCGAATGAGTTGCTCCTTATAAGTACAATAAAATCAATCCTGCATAAAGTTTTCGCTTTGGGCTACAGAAAAGCCTCTGACAGGCCTCAAACAACGTGTAAACAAAGTATCCATCCATAAAATGTTGTGGAATGACCCAAACATGCACACCTGCCACTGCCTGAAGGTGACTTGTCGAAACAAGGCCACTCTTTCAGCCAGATTCATCATTGTCCCGTTTTGCGAGTTCTTAATAGCGATTATTAAGGAATCGCTATTAAGGACTTGCAAAACGGGATTCATGTAGGAATTGCAAAATAAATCGCGATTCCTACAGCTTCCTTGTTTGCGATTAGCAAATTGCTAATCGCAAATAAGAAATAATTCCCCATTCATTCCTATGGGCCTGAATGGGGAGTTATTCCTTATTTGCAATTAGCAATTTGCTAATCGCAAATAAGGATGCGATTTCAAGGGTGCCAGGGGTGTCCAAAGGACACCCTGTAGCACCCCTGAAATGAAAATGTAGACTGATGTTGCGCACACACATGTCCAAAGGACATGTGTGTGTGTAACATACAACTTAGAAAAATGCACTAAAGTGCATTGTTCTAAGTTTTCGCTATTTACCACGAAGTCAGACTTCGTGGTAAATAGCGGCCAAGAATTGCGAATTCGCAAATTACAAATGGTTAATGAATTGCATTTAAGGAATCTCAAATAGAGATTCCTTAAATGCAATTCCTCGCAATTTTGTGATTTTGCTATTAGCGATTTTTGCATTTGGGATGATGAATCCCAAATGCAAAAATTGTGCTCGCAAAGGGCCAGATTCTCAGAATCTGGCCCTTTGCGAGCGCAATTTTCAATGATGAATCCGGCTGTTTGCAAGAGGCCTTGGCTACTCCTGTTTTTTAAAAGGAAAAATAAATTAAATAAAATCTTTGTGTGCTTTGAGTGATAAACAATGCTGATGAATGTACATTGAGCAGTACAACCTGAGTAATAGGGGTGAAGTGTGATAAATGGTAATAACTTAACTGTTCTTCTAGAGACATTAAAATAGTCATTGCTTTAAAGGTGCATTCATCACAACCCACAAACTCCAAAGAATGCTAGTTGTTCATGATCACACAACACGACAAAATAAGCTCTTTAACATGATTGCTCACCCTGATCATGGCTGGAAAGATGTTGCATATTGATTTGTTGAGGAAAAAGAAAAATCCCTGTCTCCTCCCGTTTCCTTTCATCTTCTGTACCATAAATCTATCTGTAAATGATTTATCAGTGTTTTTTTCAAAAGCAGGAGAATGAAGGATACCCAGGCATGTCAGCATTGGGAATTACTGGGTCTTTTAGATACCATGCCTCCATGCTTTAGATCTGATTTGATTGTTCTTGACAATCGTCTTTTACCTTTTACTTTTAAATTAAAATATTTAAAAACAAAAGAAACGTGAATAAACAGAGCAATAGTGCAATATGATTCGGCTCAATTTATTACACTATGGGTGGGCATGTGAAAATGGAATTTTAATATTTGTTTATCCTTAATTTTTCTCTACCCCCTTTTGCTTTCATAATGACCCAATTCCATAGAAACTGAAGTTGTGTCATGATCATGTACAGAAGTGTGCACAGACTCCAGAAATAACTATGGATGCTCTGTGAAAACGTAAATCTGTTTCTATCATGTGTCTATATTCCCATGCAAAATTGTGTTATTATTGCTGTATATAACCAAGGAATGTGTAAAAATTTTACAATCCAAAATGGATGTTGATTTATAGTAGCTTAAATCGTCCTGTTTCTTTGAATATGCTGGCGAGGTTTCTTGGTTCAAGAAGGGCTCGGGTAGCCAAGATACTAAGGGCTGTACATACACAAATTTCCTAGAAGCGCAATCTCACGTTCAAATCTGGCAAGTGGGAGCAGAATTTTAGGAGAATAATGAGGCTGGTATAATGAGCCTGGGTGATTGATATCTTCTCCCTAAGGATGATCAGTGGTTCCTACGGAAGAAGATCTTGCCATATGCTCATTAGGTAGGCTTTTGCTCAGAATGAGAAGTTTCTGTCGCCTGCTTAAGCTCTATTGAGTTGTGTTGAAACATATTCTATGTATTTTAGTGCCACTGACCTTTTCTTGTGAGAGTTCTTATCAGCTGAAATGCCACTTGTCTTTGATTCTTTTTCTGTTCTGCTTTCAATTTTGCATTACATGTTAGTTGGACTTTCGGCTTCTCAGCATGTTTTATTTTTAATAGCTGGCTGCAAACAGCTTCCGATGTCAGATACCACATGTCAGCACACAACACACATAATACAACACTTAAAATTCAGAAAGGGGCCTTGTGGCAACCCTCTTCAGCTATTGACTTGATTTACGTGAGCACCCATTGGGCATTGGCTCAAAGTTTTGGATTAGCCCAACACATTTTGTGGATGTTTATGTATTGGCTGTTTGAAATGGTGGCCAGTATGAACATAATTCCGTTTTTGACTCTCCCTTGAAGCTGCAGCAGTCCCTGGACACAAATATAAACTCATTTTCATTACTAGAGCACTGGGAGGTGTGAGTGACCGACAGAAGCAGCAGGCGACCACTGTAAAAAATGCACATATAGCCTGGCAGCCATGCATTTATGGTTGTAAATAGGGCGTGCCTTGCCAATCACAATAGGGTTTCCACCCCCTGGTTCAGAAGACATTGCAAAATCCTCCAGCTATCAATAGCACTTTGATATAGGGACAAGGGTTCACTCGAGGGCTGCCTCTTTTTGTGCGGTGCTCGAATCCCACCCTTTGCACTGCTGTGGGCCACACTAGCCTACCTACAAACACTGAGCTTTACTTTCCAGAATCACCTCATTGGAGGGGAGGATGAAAGGGAGGGCAAGGACCAGGACAGGAGAAGCCTCTCCCACTGTGACTACTCTTGCCCTAAGAAGCTTGGGCGCCGAGGAGAGGAGAAGAGCGTGCCTGCTGCGGAAAGGCGCCCTGGGGATCCAGAGTGCTGAGATGACCCAGGTGAGCCTGCACCAAAAGGAAGCTGTTTCAGCTGACTGCTCATGCTTTTAACGGGAGTCTTTTCACTTGTTAGTAAATCTCCTTATAGAGGTGGGTTGTGGGTATTCCAGAGCATGGAAGAATGGAAAGGTTGGTGAAACCATAAATGTTAAGCCTGCTAATATTCACAACACGTTTGCAGGTAGATTCGAATTTTGAAATAGTCGAAGATTCACCCCTCTTAAAGGCAGTAGTAAACTGGGTGTAAAAGGAGAGACACAAGCTCCAAAATGGGGGAGGGGTGGTTAGTTGAAGAGATTTGCCCACAAGAGAAAAATCGTTTCCCTCTTGATGAAAAAAGGTGATCAAATAAATAAATTTTTTCATTTTCATTTTGACATTTGAAAATGTTCATCTGTTAAATTTCCGAATGAGGAACATGTTTATGCATGAGAGTACCACTGGGGCGCTCAAGAACACGGAGACAGTCCCAGCATCCCAGGAGTTGCGCTGGATTTATTTATGATTTCCAAGGAATGTGCAAATTTGTTCCATTGGTAGGAGTAACCTTGGGGAGTAAATCGCAGACTTTCATTGTGAATCAGGCCAGGCGTCATTCAAGAACCATTCCGTGCCCATGCAAAATCCGGTAATTTGCACCCCTTAATTGCAGTTAAGTGTACATACGTCTGTTCCTTACAGGTGGAACTCATTCAACAAAATTGTCTTATTTATTCGGCTTTATCAAAATGTGTACACTCGATCCTGCGGCTCAGGGGATATTAATGGCAAAAAGTATTTTTTGTTATAAAAGAGTGTGTTACAAGTATTAACTCCTACATAGATATGAACTGATAACCTTATCGGTTATCGTACAGAAATTCCTAAACAGGAGAATACAATGGCTGAAATCAATGGATGTCGGAATATTTCAAAGCAAATATCAGGTTCCCTCTGGCCACACACACTCTAGTAACTCGTGCTTAGTTCCTGCTTTCATTATTTCGTCCGTGATATTCCAAACGAAGTGAAAGCTGTAGACTAATAGAGAACAGCACTCAAACAGCAATTTTAATCACTGATACCAACACCTTCCTATTAAAGTTATAATTTGAAACATTTCTCAGGCTCATCCATTGTAATTGTTATGCTACTTCTGGGCATACATGCTTACATTTCTCCTGACCTATAGAATATAACATGTGGTGAATTCAAGTATGAAATTGGCGTTTTAGAAATTAATTATTTTTTTCTGATTGAAGCACCCCACAGCTCTCTAAAAAGGTTTCATGATTTTTCTGTAGTTGCAGCGCGGTCAGGGTTAATTAAATAGACAGACGATTTCGCTCATTCAGCTCCTGGGCCCTGGAGTGTCTGTGGTTAGTCATTTGATATTGCTTTATAAAATGCACTTTACACCGTGTTCTGGGGGGGAAGAAATGTATATATTTCTTAAATGTCTATTTAAATGTACAAGCACATTTATTTCCTGCCTACCTAGCATAGAAATTAGGAGCTTTCCTAGAAACGAGTTGTTGTACGTCACCAACAGGCTTAATGATGTCAGTTCCGGTCAGTCATATCCTGGCACACAGTGAAGGGCCGTTGTCTTCACTGCAGATGTGGCAGGACAAAAGGATGCATACATGATATCGTGTTTTGAATTGACTTTTTGGAGTCTTGCTTATGTTTGTAGCTATTTTAGACTATGCACTAACTTTCATCCTATTGAGGGATTTAGCGACCACTTATGATGCTGGCTTGAACAAACGAACGGCAAATGTAATTTTTTCACAGATCTGCAATGCACCCTGAACAAAATCCAAGAACCCTTGAGGAGCAAATCATATACTTGGAGAACGGTTTCTTTCTTTTGGAAAACATCGAAGGAATGCATTGCAGCTGACAATTCTCGCACTTAAATGCACACTGTCCACCCCAAAAACACAACACTTCCAATCCAGGGCCGGACTGTCCGGACCGGGCATCGGGCGGTTTCCCGGGAGGCTGGAAGGGTGGAGGCCAGTTCTATATCGGTGGAGGCAGGTTTTGTAACGGTGCTGCAATATCAGCCCCCAGTAACAAAAGCAGCAAGCAAGCGTTTCCAGTCTTCTAGGGCAAGGCCGTGCTTGCCCACAGACTGGCCCGAGCAAATTGCCAGGGCTACTTTGGGTTCCGAGTCTGTCCCTGCCCCAATCTACCTACTGTCCTAATAATTAACATATCAATTAAGAGCCTCAGTTGTGGCCTTGGACCAGTCAACTTGGTAGAATACGCTAATATCTGGAGACCTTTCTTTCTTAACAGATCAGCATCTAGGTTTGGCGCTCACAGTATTTGGAGACGCCCCTTTGCTTGTAGATGGACCCCAGCTCTGGTCACAGGTGCATTGTCACTCTCCTCTGACTTCCACTTTTCCATGAAATGAGACATCAGCCTCACTTGCAACCATTACTAATGGTCCCCCTCACGATTGGGGTTTAAAAGTCACCAGAAACAGTGACTTTCCCTTTATTCTTAACACCAATCCTGGGGCAACAACCAATTCCCAACCCACCATTGCACTCTGCAGCAGCTCCAGAACCTGTTCCTATATCCTCTAAGAATAAGTTCAGCATGTCCACACATCTCATCCAGTGATATGCTGTTAGACTTGTCATCTTAGAGTATGCTTCCCTCCACTTTTTGCTGTATCTTTTTGTGAACCTTAGGACTCTGAGCACTTTACTACTAATAACCAGTGCTAAAGTGTACATGCTTCACCCCTAAAACAAGGTGACATTGGTGTAGACCTGATTGGCATATTTAGTTTACCTTCACGTCCCCTATAAAGTGGTATACCACATACGTAGGACCTGTAATCTGAATGCCTCTAGTGAGACTGCAGCACTGATAGTAACATCCACATAAGTAGCCTTTCAAACCGGTCTCGGGCCTGCCAGTGCAGGGCATATGTGTGCAGTTTACAGCCACTACGACATGGCATTTAAAGCCACTTGTCAAGCCTAAAACTCCCCTTTTATAACACATAGGTCACCCATAAGGTAGGTCCTATGTAGCCTTATGGGCAGGATGCTGTTTAAGTAAAAGTTAGGACATGTACTTTTAAGGTTTACATGTCCTAGTAGTAACAAACAGCTAAATTAGTTTTTCACTACTTTGAGGCCTTCTCCTCTCAGAGGTTAGCATAGAGTGTTCCTTAATACACTTTAAAGCTGTAATTCCTGATTAGAAAGGAGTAGCTAACTCATGTTTCAAATCTTTGGAATGATAATGACAATTCTCTTTAATGGTAACATTGGATTTGACATTACTATTTTAGAAATGCCACTTTTAGAAATCGGGAATTTCTCTGCTCCCAACTTTACTTTGTGTGCCTGCAGCCTGTCTTCAATGCAAGTCTGTGCTGGGTGACAGCTACACTTTGTGCATTTCCTCTAGACAGCCACAGACACAGGAAGGGTGGGTGTGACAGAGGACTCATCTGAATTCATCTGCATTCTGATAGCCTTCCTGGGCAGGAAGGAGGAGAGGGATATTACACTTACATAGGATGCATTCTATCCTCACACAAAGGACTGATTATCCCCCACAGATATCCTGGCAGACAGGGCTTGGGTGAAAGGGGATCCGTGCCCTTCAACAAGCTGCTTTGAAGTCTGGGTATAAGTACTAAGGCTGCCACCCTACCAAATCAGTACACTACGGGACCTGGGAAGAACTCTGCTGCAGTAAAGACTTCTATGCTGTAAGAATTTCCACTTTGCTTTGATGGACTGCTCTGAGAAGCTGCTTGTCTGCTTTGCTGGGCCACGCTGCTGCTTGCTGATCCCTGCCCTACTAAGGACAAGGACTAGACCCATCTCACTTGAACCCAGAGAGACTCCAAAGATTGCTGGTTTGCCTCCAGTTTTCTGGAGTGTCAGGGACACAAAATACTTCCTGCCTGCAATCTTGCTGGTGCTGCTGGACTCTGCCATCTATGAGTTCTACCCTTGCTTCAGTCCTGGGCCTCAGAAGAGGGTTCTACAGCTGATTTTCACAAAACCGACACATCCTCACCACTGCGCTAGTAGTGACACATTAACCTTCTATGTGGAAACAGAGGCTGTTCGACGACAGTGGTTCTACATCCTGCCTAGCTGGATGTCGGTGCTCTGCATGGCTTGAGGATGACACATTGCATGTATCTCGATGAATTGCGATGAAGCAGTGACTCAACTGTGTGGGACAGATCAATGCATCGTGCCCTGAGCGTTGACACTTTGCTCTATCCAAGGTACTTTTTCAGTGGGCTCTTCGTGAGTCTCGTAGCCAGCCTGCCCACCATCGTGGTCAACCTGAACCTTGGATTTACCCCGTTCCCTCACGACCTCAAGTAACCTTTTAGTGATATTGACTCCTAAGCATGTAGCCGTAATCTTACCTGCTGGTTGTTCTGGACACTGGGCATTCTTCTTTTCCTTCACCGCTGCTGTGGAGAAGCCACGCAACACACCGCTGGAGACTGCAACCCCGACTTCCCTTGAGCTTGTAACGCACATGAAACCGTGACGCCGGCCCGTGGCATGGGACGTGTGCGGGACGCACCCAGGCAAAGCTCGGGCCAAGGGCAGGCCCGTCTCCGCCCTGAACAGGCCGAGCTGGGCCCCCCCTTTGGTGCCTGGTGAAAGTGAGGTGAAAAAGACCGCTGCATATACAGGGAGGAGGAAGGCAGCCCACCCGCCAACTGAGGGGGTAACTTTTACTTCAAAGGCCTCATCTGCCACAGCTTTAGAGATTGACCAAGCAGAGAGGAGACTATCAATGGGTACAGATAATGCCTCAAAAAGGGATATGTCGTCTGATTTGATCCATGAGGGTCAGATACCGAACACACAGGGGACAAATATGGCGGTAACAACCATTCTACCCCAATTACCACCACAATGAGCAGTACTACCCTATATAAGAGGGATTAATACCACCGGTTGCAGTACCTGTGCAAAAAAGAAAGATAAGCCCCTCTAGAAACCTTCGCACACATAATTCCAATAGACCAAGAAAATGCAAAATTGCACCAGAAAATGTATCAGGTGGTAATATGGAGAAACCACAGCAACAGCCGATAGTCACCCCATTTAAGGCCCTGAATCTGGATGATCTTCTTGAAAAACGCAAAGAACTCCTATCTTCCATAAGCCTACATTTAGAATCTAGTGAAAAGGCAATAAAGGAGCTAGGATCATCAAGAAATATGACATCTTATGACGGTGGGGCCAGAGAGAATACCTCAGGGCAGTTGCAAAATCTTGAAGGTGGTGACCGTAGTGACATGGTGAATAACAGGGCAAACCCCCCACCAGTGGCAATCCATCAAGCTCATAGTGTGGCGCCAGTAAACCAGCCTCCATCTCGGTGTAATGCTGTTTGTTTCCCCTCAGCATCATCCTTAATTTAAGGAGCAGGATCAGTGATGGTGTCCCGTCCCCTACGGGACTCTGGGGACATAGAACAGGATATTTCAGCTGTAAGGGCGGGCAGGGGGCCCTAATCTTTCACAAAGATTAGATTAGGGGCCGAGGCTAGATCTCCCCCCCACCCCCAGCTGCAAGTCCTTATTTGGTCATTTTGGCAAATACTCCAGCTTTAAAAAGTGACCAAACAGACACTACCACACAGCAAATCCACAAAGCACATCAGCATAAAAAATCTTGAGGGGGCCCCCTACAAAGTAATTGGAAGGGGTCAAATGCTCTCAGGCCAGCAACCCACCATACTGCAGGGGCTGCCCCAGCAATAAAAAAGGGTTCTGGTTCCACCATTGGTCACATCCGCCCTCTCATCTGACGATATCCATACATCAGTAAATACTGCTGCTGCGCCCTCCAGCAAAGTTTCATAACACTGCATCCAGCAGACCCACAAACACATCTTACTACTTGATGACCCACCTCCAAGCGAAGCCTGCTCAGTTAACCACCTCCAAACACAGACCACTGCCGTCTTCCCTGCGACTAACGCATCCATTGCACTCTATTCTCACCCCTACGAAACCCACAGTTATGCTTTTCCACCTGCCTTTAAAACCACCCCTTGGATGTCAATGCAAACCCCTGTCCACCACCGACAGAAAGACTGATGGCCGGTCCCCATCTAACCACTGCCTACCAGTAAAGACAAAGCATTTCAGCTGCTGCCCTCCTCAATGCCACTGTGGTAGTTTAAAACATGTTAAACAATTTCTTCAACTGACCACCCCAAAACAGTTCTTCCTGCTAGCCTCTACGGCATCAAAGCCATTCCTGCTACTTTTCATCCTCTGCATGATGCACACAATAATATTAAATGTACAAAGGGGCCATTTTTTGTTTCTGTACGCCAACATTAATTTACACTATGTACCCTACTAAACCATACCTCTTGTCAAAGGCAAACCTGCTCCCATATGTAGCACCAGTCAACAAGTACCTCAAGGACAAACACCAGAGAGATTGTGTGATTCATGTAAGTAAACATACTGTGACAACATAGCATTTCCCCACGCTCTGTCAGCCCAGCGAAGTCTTCAACCGAACAGTAGCCATCAATACTGGCAACGTCTAAAGTACATTTCCACTTTCTTTCATTGGCAGCTCCTGATACATATACCTATGCCTTCTGGGCGGCATCTACCACAGACCACAGCATTCTTTGTCTCCCTAAGACTAACCGAATGCTGTTGGTGAATGCTTCTCTTCCCCCTTCCTTACTAATAACTAATGGAGGATAATAAAAAAATATATAGTATTTTCTTATGCAAATAGTGTATCACGCACTTGCTGCCCGCAGTCCTCACTATATCCACACGTATCAATATTCTGCTATCACACCATCTTGTCAACCCTATTATTATATTGAGATGTTTTTATCCCTTCTTTCAACTGGGAAAAGCAATACCTTGCACGAAAACAAGTCCTTTTAAAAACGTTTTATACTTATACAGGCTGGCAAAGCACTTACTTGCTTTACTAACTGTCGTTGTAAAGCAAACAGGTAACTCCTTCTAGGATTGGGGGGTGGAGCTAGCAGCTAAGATGGCCGCTTAAGAGAGAAGCTCTGCACGACCACTGCATTATTCAACATTTATCCGTCATCTGAGCCGTGTGCAGCACTCCGCTGGGGCTTCACTAGAGTACGCCAGAGACCCTGTGCCGCAAGAATTTACTCCGGCTGTTCGGGCTGCCCGGGCACTGCACTTACGGATTCAGGCCTCCCTGTTCTGGCGTGACAAGGAGATCCCCGGACTAAAGTGAGGAGCGGGTGTGGTCTCGTACTCGGAGACACTTGGGGAACCTACCTACTAGCTGCGGAAGTGTCGGGCGCCGCTTCAGTTCCGAGATGCGGCCTCCGCAACTTGGACGGGAGACCGCTGTGTCCAGTCACAGCTTGATTGATGTGGGTGGCTGTGGTGGGTGCCTGTTGTGCGCTGGGACCGTGACATCATGCCTCTTGTGCGGCGCCTCCTTCTGCTGACTTCCTCTGGTAATATAGCACTGACGCGACTTAGAAAGCTAGAGTATAATAGCAGCATGCAACCTGGCTGCTTGGTGCCCTGTGCTATCGTTCTTGGTGCTAGGGCGTGAACCGCCATCTTGGAGGCCCACCCTGTGTGCTTGAAGCTGTTGGATTGAGACATCAGCCGGACTGCTACTGAATCCCTTGGCCAGTGGGTAACTGAAAGAGAGATTGCGCATGCATGCATTGAGTGGTGACCTCTCAGAGGACTGGTCATACATGTATTGGGGACTGTGGGGGCTGTCAGACTTGTCAGTGGACTTCCAAGGTTTACACCTGTGGGTACACCAGACTGTTGCATTGTGTGCGGTGTGGCTTATTCTGGCTAATTGTGGCGTCCCCCCGTGTCTACTTGTATGGAGGGAGCGGAGCAACATACTGGATATCTCTATGTGAATTGTGGCCTTTGAACACATTTTGCTACAAGTTGTAAGTGGGAGATTGCCCCCGCCCTCTCTCCGATGGCGTGGACCCCTGCGCCATTACAACGGTGTACACTGTGTCTGGGAGCTGGCTTTCTGTGCCCAGTGAAACGTTCTGCGCAACGCGCCTCACGTGATGGCCCCCCTCGATGCTCCTGTAGTGTAGTTCCTATATTCCCAATAGGCTCTGTGCATTGGAATAATATATCCTATGGATTAGACCTAGGACTGAGGTCAACTAGGTCTCTATCGAATATACTAAACTTAATTGTGTGTGTGCCAGCTAACTTAGAGGTCACTAGAAACTTTCTTGAATACACAAGAAGGGGTTCGTTGCTGACAACCCCATAAACATGACAACTTTGTTTCCCAAGAATAAGAATATATCTCTCAGAGTCACGGAAACAATAGATAAGTATTTCACTCAGTCAATCGTGCATGCTTCGTTTCTACAGAGTTGCAGAGAAATAGAGAGATGGGTGTTTTCATTAAAAAGGTTTATTGAACAGTCTTCTTTCTCATGCAAGAGAAGTGAACTGCTACAATCGTTATGCAGACTGCAAAGTATAATGTGTACAGCGTAAACAGTAATATGAAATAATACTGTAAGAGCATTGTATGGTTTCTAAGCCCTATAAAAATACATACATAAATACACAGGCTAAAATACTCAACTGGTGCTTCTAAAATATGCCTACCCAATGTACCTAACCTAGTCTAGTGCGCGGGAAGAAGTAAGTATTGTGTAGCATAGGTTTAGTTTTCTTTGCCAAGAACCTACTAAAGGTTTCTAATCAGCTCCATACCTTAGAATGAATGAGGTCTGGTATCTCAGTCTCGGGACTTGATTTCTCAACACCCCGCAAGGGGAACCGGAAACACTGGAGCTGGATTCTCGGTAGGAGAAGGGCAGCTTCCTGATCAGTGTGTCAGCTGGAGAGCCGGCTTCCTTCGGCACTTGCTGTAGCGAGCTGCGTCGGGCAAGTAGATAGTCGAACTGCAACGAACCACCGTAGTTTGTTATAGCAAGTGAATGTATATTTATACCTTGAAGGTGTTTAGGAATGCCATAGTTTGACGTAAAGTCGGGCATATGAACATCATATTGAACCCCTTGGGAATAGTTGTTCATTGTAAAGTTCATTGGAGAAATCAATATTAAAGCAAGGGGAAGTTCCCTGACTGCTTAAGCCGATTTTCCAAGAAATCGTTGTGACGTTTGGTACGGGTGGAAGTAGCCATGCCTGTATTTGGGTAGCATGGGCTATGCCTAAATAAGGGCTTGATTTCTATGCCTACATAAGGGCAATGTGAATTGTACCTACATAAGGGCATGAATCGGGAAAATTCACTCGGAGCCTAAAATGCCACACAACACTCCTGATGCTACTGGGACTGAAGGGGCTGGCTGTGAAGACGTAGTATCCCTTGCAGGACTTGGTGACTGCACTAGACGAGCGCATCTCTTCATTGTAGCAATGGGCAAAGTAGATCATGCACAAGCATAAAGGTCATTTGAACAGCGGAAATCCAGTGGTCAAGATGCTACCATAGATGAAGCAGACAATACACAGAACCCTCACCGGGAGCCTGCAGACTGTGACATTCACGCCCTGCTTGCTGCTATGGAAAAGGGACTACAGCGCAGTCTCTCGGTTCTCGGATCCAACATAGACTCCCTTTCCTATCGCATGGATAGGATGTCGGAAAGGCTGGACAAGCAGGCAGAAAGATTAGATATGTCAAAGAGCCGAGTTACGGAAGTGGAGGAAGCCCAGACAACGCTGACGCAGAGCATAAGCAATTGGGGAGAGTGATGCATATCCAACAACAGAAGACCTAGAAGCGAGGTGGGTCTCTGCGCTGAAACCTGAAGATCACAAAGCTGCCAGAATCGACTCCGACTGGCAATATGGAAAACTTTGTGGAAAAACTGCTGATCACACTACTTGGTAATGAAACCTTTTCCCAGATTTTCGTGGTGGAGAGGGCGCACAGGTCCCTGGGTCCGCGACCTCCCCCAGGCACGCCTCTGAAACCCATCATAGCCAAGCTACTTAACTACTGCGGACCATGATGCAGCGCTGAAAACCGCCTGAAACATACATTCCCTAAAGTACGAGAGCTCAACCATTTTTCTGTTTCCAGACTTCAAGCTGCGAGTTCAAGAGGCCCATAGACAGTTCGCCCCCTTGAAGAAGCATCTCAGGGACCTGGGTATTGACTACCCAATGTTATATCCAGATAGACTTTGTGTGAACCATCAGGGCCAGTCTAGGATCTTTACGGACCCTAAGTCCCTTCAGAAAGCGCTGAAAGACTGGCGCAAGGACAAGCAATGCAGCCCAGATAGACATATCAGCAAGGGGGCAGAGAGCGGGCTCCTGAGTGATCAAGAATGAACGATACTACCACCCATCGCAAAGATAAGCTTAATCTATATGATGTTATTTTAGTAAAGATCCTTAGCATAGCGGCTGAGGTTGGATAGTCTGTAATTTTTTCCTTATTCTTTATTGTAATATCTGCATACGCTACATGTGGTATGGGGAGACATAGCAGGGGGCGGAGTTAGATACTGAGCATTTTCTGTACTATCTGTCTCCATCAAGATGTGAATTGTGGTTGACAGAAGTAACTGGTGTTAATACAATGGTGACGAAAACGCTTCCAAACATACCGGTGGTGTGCGGAGAAGAGTACTGATTGCACTTTGACAGCTTGCTTACCTGTGTTGCAGAAGTGCGAGCTTTCTCCAACCACGCGTGTTACACACTCTTTGGAGGTTTTTGTTTGAAGGGCTAGGGAGGGGAGTTGCATTTCATTGAAAGTTCAATGCATTGTTTATGTTTGCAGTTTTTTCTGATGCTTATCGAGAGTGGGTTAGTACATAATTGCCAAGGCTTGGTTGGGGGTATAGAATAACAACAGGAGGGAGGTAGAGTACAGAGATAGGATTCTTACTCCACGGGCACTGTTACACAAACAAAAAGAATCCTACTCACAGTGGACAGGGAGAGTGTAGACCACAGATGTGGGGGACACTCAGTGTTTTGTAAAATACCCCTCACACACCAACAGGCCCCTTGGTGTCATGCTTCATCATTGGGGTCTTCGCACCCCTCTATCGGGATGCGGCGTGCTGAGACCTGCGACTACGCGGGAGCACTGAAAGAGTAGACTATGTGTGGTACGTGTGATGGAAGTGATAGGGTATTGTAGATGTGAGTGGTGGGGTATGGTGAAGGTTAAAAAGTTCCTGGCTCGTAGGTGTCAGGAAAAAACTTTATTCACAACCTCGGGCTGGTACTATTGAAAGAAGTGCAGTGTGAGGTAGTTAGTTGTCGTAATTATGGACATTACCTCTGGTGTGCGTCAACATGTTTCGGAGCTTGTGCTCCTTCTTCAGGATGGGGGCACAACTTCCCCACCCTACTCACGTTTCTCTATGAAAAGTGTAAATAACTAAAAGTGAAAGATTATTTACAGTGATAAACTAAGGCTATAATGTGCCTACAGCGGTATTAGTCAATGCAGTTGCATGACCTGAAAGGACAAAAATAAAGAATAAATTTGGTTGCCCCAATTGGGCTGGCTCAGACAGGTGCAGTCACCTGGAGCACCAAAGATGCATTGATCCTGTAAAGAAAAAAAGACATACAAAACACACAACAAAAATGACACACATTAGGTTGAAAAAGCCCTATGGACATGCTCATTATGCAAAGTGTTGTGGCTTCATGAGCATTTCAAGAACGTCGGGGTTGGTTGCTAGATTCGTAATCTATATGGACAAAGAGATGGTTTCAGTACTTTTTACTCACTGTTTTGGTGGAAAATGGTGATTTTGTTTGTTTACTCAATACTCACAGAATCGGGACGAGATTACCTCTGTGTTACCCCTTTCGCTGCTCCACTGGTAATAGCCATGAGAGTGCGCCCTGTCTTATGTAGGCCTGAATTCACTGATTGGTTGGGGGTAGCCTGGCGTGGGAGGGGGTGGGATGGGTAGGTGTATTGTTAGGAAGATTACTTGCTGTAGTCACTGTTCTGGACTCATGGCACATGCTCACTCAATAAGATCTAATGGAAGACAGACATAGTCTGTTAGCGCCTTTGCCTGACCCAACAATCAAAATGTCTCATCATACAACAGCACAGCTGACATTAGAAGCCCTCACATGGTATGTGAGGGACATTAATAACTACAGAAAATTGAGAAAAGTATCAGCGTATTTAACAAGGCACAAAATAGATTGTGCACTGCTCCGGGAAACACACCTCCTCCTTAGTAGTCCCATGCTAGGTGCTAGGTGTTTGTACAGCTCCATATATGCGACAGGGTTTACAACACACGCCAGCGGGGTTATTACCTGGGTCAGACCTCGATCATCTCTCTCACTTGAACCCTAAATCACTGATGCTGATGGCCGATTTGTCGTATCTAGATGTCGTGGACATGGCCTAGATATCCTGGTTATTAATGTGCATGGACCTAATTATGGCAACCCTGATTTTTATACTACATTGCATACCAAGGTCTCCTGCAGCGGAATGGATTGACATTGCTGTGGGGAGGTGACTTTAACCTAGATCTTGACCCAGCCGGGACCGCTCGGGTGGGCCAGACAGGCGACTTACTGCTTCAGATAAAGCAGTCATAGATACTATTACGCAAGAGGATTTGCATGGTGTATGAAGGCAGAGGTTTCTCCGACAAAGGTGGGTTCACACATTACTCAGCTTTTCATGATTTGCCTACCCGCATGGACTACTGGCTGGCCTCTAGCCAATCGCTCTACCAGCTGCGGCGTGTGATGTCCTATCCAGTACACTAACCGACCACTCATTGGTCTTGTTAATCTTAGATGACCCCAAGAAGTTGACAGCCCCATTCGCTTGGAGGTTCCCATCGTACTCCTTGCTGGTTCCTCTATTCAAGGAAGAGAGAGCTGAAGCGATTAATTTATACTTTGAGAAAAATGTTGGGTCGGTTGAGAATTTCTAGATTGTTTGGGAAGGTTTCAAGGTTTATATAAGGGGAGTGACTATGTCTAAACACTCTGGAGTCCTCAGAGCGCTACGTAGGAGGCTTGCATATCTGGAGAAGGCTCTGGCTGGCTTGGATTAACGCTTAGTGGAGGGTCCTGACGAAGAGCTCAAGCGAGAGTTCAAAGTCCAGTTAGAGGAATATCATGATGCTGTGAATACCGAGATCAAACATCTAGGTAAATACGCACCGGCTCGTTCCTACGGAGAAGGTGAACGCCCGGGTGGTGTGCTCTTGAAACAGAGATGGAACTACGCTGTTATACCTGAAATTAACACTGCTTAAGGAGTACCACTTACAACTAGCGTGGATATTGCTGAAAGATTCAAGCAATTTTACTCTTCCCTATATTCCTCTCGGTGCTTGGGTATGGAAGATGACATACTTGACTATTTGTCCCACATTAAACTTCCCTGGCTCATCAATACTCACAGTAAATTCCTGATGTGCCCTATGGAGAAAGAGGAAATTACTTTAGCGCAAGCTAGCAAGAAACCTGGTAGTGCCCTGGGTGCGGATAGCTTGACTGTCGCTTTTTACAAGGCTGATCTTAACTTGCTCTTGCTGCACTTGTCTGCCCACTTTGACGATATGTGTACCTCAGGCACGATGCCTCCTTCTATGAGAGAAGCAATATTAGTCACAATACTGAAACCAAACAAACCCCCAGGAGAGTACTCGTTGTATCGTTCTCTCTCTCTGCTTAATGTAGACACCAAGATTTATGCAAAGATATTGGTGAACAGACTTCTCCCCTTAGCACAGACGCTCGTTGCCCTGGAACAGGCAGGGTTTGTCCGTGGTTTCAACCTTACTTACAATTTACGTACAGTGTTTGGAACGCTCCAACACACCAAGCCTGAGGTTCTGGCAGTCGCCGTCTTTCTCGATATGGAAAAGGTTTTCGACTCTGTTGAATGGCCCTTTCTGAGACAGGTGCTGTTGAGAATGGGGCTGGGCGAGGTCTACTTACAGTTATTGGGTGTGCTGCATTATAAACCCACTGCCAGGATATAAATTGGCGACTTAGTGACCAACTCAATTAATATTACTATGGGCATGAGACAAGGCTGTCCGCTCTCCCCAATCCTCTACGTCTTAGTGGCGGAACCATTGGCATGTGCACTACGCAAATATCACAAATACAAGGGTATTCGCATCCCAGGCTATGAAATCATAGTCTCAAATTACACAAATGATACCTTATTATATGTCCATGACCGTAAACGCCACCTTTCCTCAGTGCTCTGTGAAATTGTACGTTTCTGCGAAGTCTCTGGGCTGCGTGTTAATTAGCCGAAATCAATAATTTTCCCCCTTACCCCTGCCATGACACAGTTTTCCCCGGAATACCCGCTTCAATGGACGTCGGACTTGGTGAGATATTTAGGAATTCACGTCCATTCCGATGCATACGTGATTTTTAGGGAAAACTATTGGGTTCTGTTTAGTAAACTGGAGGATGAGGTTGAAAGATGGATAAGACTCCCACTGTCCCTCCTCAGCAGAAGCTCTATAATGAAAATGGTGGTGTTGCCACGTTTTCTGTTCCTCTTTACTAATATCCCGATGGTACTTCCTGTTTTTTTTTCACAAAACTCACTTCCCTTATGGTCAAGTTGGCATGGGCAGGCAAGCAACCCAGGGTAAAATGGCAAGTACTCACATTGCTGTATCATATGGGAGGTCTGGGCGCGCCTGACTTTGATATGTACTACAGGGCGGCACAATGCGCAAACGCCTTTCACTGGATACATGGTTCATCTGATATTCCCCATTTGTGCATTGTGAGAGTGGTGACCTCCCCTCGTCCACTGCCAATGGTGCTCTTTTCCCCTCCAGACCGAAGGACCTGAATACTGGATTCAGTCAATGCGACGGCTCATGCATGGCATCTACTCCTTCAATTTCAATCTAGTGCCCTTATGTACTCTCCCCTTGCCCCCCTGGACTGGTGCCAATGGCTGCATCCATGCAGGGAATTGGGCGTGGTACGGGTTATAGGGGTCCAAACTATAGGTGATCTTTTTGTTGATGGCTTGGCCAGGAACTGGGACACTCTGGATATAGAGGAGGCTAGACCCACGCCCTTCACTAGATTCCAATTTCACAGAAACCGACAAGCGCTGGGGCAACTTCTGGGAAGCGACATGGAGGAACCACCAGTACTAGACTCCCTCACTCTGATCATTAAAGCTAAAGAACCAACGTGGCTTGTATCTAAAATTTACAATCTACCGCAATCTTATAGAATTATTTTTTATGAGCGCCCGCCTGGCATGGCAGGGAGACCTTAACAGAGACATTGATGATGAGACATGGAAATATTGCTGTACCAGCATAAAGCGTGTCTCCCATAACGGGCGGCACCGAGTGACCCACTTTAAATACCTAAATAGGGTCTAATATACCCTGGAACATCTACACCGCTATGGGCTTAGAGACGATCCCAAATGTGAGCGCTGTTCGGAAAGAATTGCAGATTTTATCCACCTGTCGTGGCTCTGCCCTGGTATTGCTGGGTTCTGGGGGGACGTCTGCTCAGAGTTGTCTGCAATAGTTGGATAGGAGCTGGAGCCAGACCCAGCCCTGATGCAGCTGGGTTGTTCCAAATCGTTACCAAGGGGGCTCCGTAGATTGTGGACATGGGAATGTTAATGGCAAAACGTAGAGTGGCGACCAGCTAGATGTGTGGCCGCTTCCCACAACTACACACAGGGTGAGGGACATGTTATATTGCTGCATGCAAACGGAACACTACAGTGAACTCCCCCCCCCCTCGAAATCGCCCCAAGAACTTTTGGGCCCTGTACACTGCTTATAGACACCCAGGAAGTGGTGGGGAGGGGGAAACTAATTCTGAGACCCACACTGAGACAGTTTATGAACCTACCTGATTGTGTATTTGGCATTAGATCTGGGGAAATATGGTATGACATGTTACATTGCATTAACACACCCGGCCCAGGGACAGGTTATTAGCCTATGCAACATATTGGGATAGACTGTGTACTGTGTCCTTTTATTCTATGCCTTGGGAGGGTACAATGTGCTGCCTAAACTTGATGCTACACTGCTAATTTATTACTTTATGTCTGCTTTGCTCTGCTACCTTTCCTATTTGCTTGCCGTCAGACTATGTCATGGCTAATTCAGTGTCTTGCAATGTAACTGTTACATTATATTGCTTGTTTGAAATAGAAAAATAAAAAAAAAATAAAAAAATAAAAACTCATTCTAGGATTGGAATTACTGCTTAAAAGTGTGGAAGTTAATCATGAAAGGATGAGATTTTTGCACGTCTGCCAGACACTCGTTCTTCCCTGCATGCGCACACAATGCAACAATACAATTTAGCGTAACAAATTTTTCAGAAATGTACCGGAAGATAAAGAAGCAGCCCAAATAATTTTTACAAAGAAAAATAGACAATCATCAACTTTATACCCCATGACATAAAAGCCTTAGCGTGCAGAACTTGTTCAAATTTGCGCCACCTAATTCTACCACACACAGCACATTTGAAAATCTCATACTTCTATTCCACACAATTCAAAGATACATAATTTAACCCTACAACATTCCATACCACATAATTACAATCGTAAAAATTAAAAAACACATATTTCCAGTTCACTTCATACCACATAAATTCCACATCATATAATAACATTCCACACAACTTAATACCACTCCAAACCACATAATTACATTCCACGCAACACAATTCAACTTCACATAATTCAACCTATATAATTATACTTCACACACATTTTTACACTCAACTCCAAAACACCCTCCACAAAATATAACTCTGTAACATGCTGCATAATTCCACTCTGCATAATTATACCCCACACCGTGCCACATAATTCCACACATCACACAATTCCACAATTCATCCCCACTCATTTCATCACACAACATAATTACACTCCACATAATACCGCTCAGCACAACATAATTAACCTCCACATAATTATGCTCTACTCCATATTGCATAAATACACTCCACATAAATCCAGTCTGTGCCACGTAGCAACATTCCACATAACTACACTTCACACCATGCCTCATAATACCACTTAACATCATTTTAAATCAACAGCGCATACTTCCACGTCACATAATTGAACTCTACACATTTCCATTCCACACCACATAATTCAATAACAAACTACATAATTCAAAACAACAACACAATTACACAACACACCACATACATCCAATCTACACCACAAAATTCCACATCAAGCTACAATATTTAACAGCACATCACATAAGTAAACTCCACTACATACCACTCCACAACATAAAATACCACTGCAGATAATCTCACTCCAAGACACGCAATCTCACTCCATGACAGACAATCCCACTCCAGATAATTCCAGTACACTCAATACCGCATAATTACTATCCACATAATTACACGCAAATCCATGCCACATTATTTTACCACACAGATGCAATCCACACGACACAATTCCACAACTAATTCCAATCCAAACCAAATATGCCCACTTGACACCACACACATTCGTTCCACTCCAAACAGAAAACGCATAGGTAAAAATAAAATACATTGTCCTTTACAATGTCAATAGCTCTAACTCTCACAAATGCAAGACCAATTGCATTTCAAATGCTTGTTTACCTTCCAATGCTTCCCAGCAGATCCTATTCCGGAGCTGCAAACATTCTCCTGTCCCAATGAGCGTTGTGCTGCCTCGTCCCTTCTCAGAGGGACAGTGCCCTGTTACAGGGTCGGATTGGGTCAAGCTTAGCCCCTGGGGGGGCTGCACAGAAACATGAAACAGTGCACCTTATCCCCTGCTGGGCTGTCAAACAGAGGCATGATGGGAAGAGTAAATCAGCCTTCAGTGTCAGGTGAAAACGGCAGATGGCCCATCTTCACTAAAGCCCCAATTGCCCCCCACCTCTGAGGTCGGCCTGGTATCTTTGTTCTGTGCTTCCTTCTACCTCTGCCAGGTCATAGCCCCGAGGCTATCGTGGGCTGGGGAGGAGGTGAGTGGGAAGTGGCCAGTGGCCTCTCTGGGGCCAGTTGTTCCTCTGGCTGTAGGGTCATTTTCACCTCACCCCCTTGGGTTTGACCCAGTCCAAAATCACTGGGGCAGATTTACAAGCCCCTTCCGCCTCTTTAACGCCGCTGTTGCGTCACTTTTGTGACGCAGCGGCGGCACAAAAGATGTGCCATTGTGCGGGGTATTTACAACGTGATGCATCTGGGAGATGCGTCATGTTGTAAAGCCCTGCGTCAGAATGAGGTGTTCCGGCGCAGGTGGGGGCGTTCCGGAACACCTCCTAAAAGCGGCTGAGTGAAATCTACAAGATTTCACTCAGTCACTTTGGGGCCCATGCCGTGTCAAAACCGTGTGTCTGCGTGAAGCAGGCGTAAGGATTGACCCAGCATTAACAAGATAGGGCCCCCAGAGCATTGCTAGAGCTGTGTCGAACTCCAGTAATGTGCCGCCTTTACGGCACAGATGCGTCACGCATCTGTGCTTTTTTGCCCCAAGGTGCCCCGCAATGTAAATGCCACGCTTCAATGGTGGCGGAGGCATGGCGCACAGTAACCGGCGCATCCCTGCTGATATGCACGGATGCGTCACTTATTGTAAATCTGCCCCACTGCTTTCCCCTGGCCCCTTCCCCACTGAGCCATCACATAATTTTCAGGTCTTGGTGGACTGGGAGGGAGAGAGTATTCAGGGGCTTTGCTGGGGGTGTGGTGTCGTCTCAGCCCCAGTGTCTTTCTGCACTGAGGTGGTGTGTGTGTGGGCGGGGGTATTTCAATAGGCCTAGCTGTGAGGTTACCTTGACGAGAACTGCCAACTTTGGAACTATGTTGGAATCCCGGCTTTAGCTCAACATCCTGTGATTCTGGGCAAATCACTGCTTGTCCTGAGGCTGAAAAATAAAAACAAATTTGATCTCCTCTAGTGCATCTGGTGCTAATTCAAATAGATTCAATATCCTTGGGACCAGTTCATACTATATGAAACTACAAAAATAGTATAACTAAGGTAGGTTTAGATGGAGAAATTGTCCGACTTGTCCGAATAGCTGACCTGTCACTAACCCAACACACTCAATAGGCGATCGAGAACAGAGATGCTGGTGGAGCACTCTGGCAAAAGAATCGATTACCCAGTGGGGGTACTAATTGGCTTTTCCTAGTGAAAGGGGTGTGACACTGGTGTTACACTTAGCTGAGGTCACCTGTCCTGATCGGCACCTGTCTTGTCCCGTGGGCGCCTGATTTGTCGGGTGCCTGGTCCTGATATTGCCCCAGCCCGTGAACGGGATTAGTCATTGCATCATTCTAGGTAAATATAATCTGTGTGAGATGTCCTTGTGCTATTTTCCCTCTCTCACACTTCCCAGGTACCAATGTTTAAAGGTGTTACTGTGATTTCTTGCAAACTTTACTTGTTTATACTCATATTCTTGCTTATGAAATTCATTATTTCTGTAATTTGTTCAAAGACTCACTTAAATCTTTCATAGAAATCTTTCCCAGAGTTTGTGGTTATTCAGGAAGGATAAATGTTTAAGTAAGTTACCTATTTTATGCTAACACCCTCTGATCCACAGGACTAATAGCTAAGGTGACAAGGATTGGTAAGTCATGGTTTACAGGTATAAGTCCTAAAGGACTCAACTCACTGATAGACTGTTAATAGTTAACACAGGCAGGACAACTAGTTCAAAGTGTGAATGTGTATGGGCTCAGGAGAGTATGGTATAAACTGAACTAGTGGTTCCGCACGCTCTATCATTATATTGTATAAGTTTTCGAGGCGCATTCGAGGCGACCCGTTTAACTACCTGATGTATCTTTGCCCATTTGTTATCGGTCATGGATTCAGCTAACCGTAATGCCCTATATGTGAGACAGGTCTACGACCTCCAGTCAGGCCAAGCAATGCCCGTAGTGTTAATGTAATGGGCGGTTCTTGAGGGAATGTGGGCCATATTTAACGGGCAGTTGCTGAGATCTTTGCATATTGCAAAAATTGCCCCCTTCCCAATGTAAATTTATCCTCAGCTTCTTCCCTTGATATGAATTGTTCAATACTATATAAATCGGCCAATTGTATGACACCCTTCTTATGTCCATCTTTTAATGGACATAGAATCTGCTATTGTTTTGAAGGGTTTCACCACCCATAATGGCATGTTGAACCACTATTTTTACTGCAGTGTACCATATTGCTGCCACATGTTGAATAATATAAGGATATGGTCCCGGCACCCCGGTCCTCATTAGAAGGAGCTCTGGCAAAGGGACGTCTTCATGTGTGCCTGCTAGCAGTTGTTTCTCCCAGTTATAATGCTCGTCTATCCAATTTACCACCTGTTTAAGTTGCGTTGCTATATAGTAAAGATCCAGGCATGGGACATCCATGCCTAACATTTTTGTTGGAGAGTATCTAGTTTTACCCGCTTCCTTCTGCTTTTCCATAGTAGGTCAATCAATAATTGTTCTATTTGTGTAAAGTATTGGTGTGGGATTTTATTCTGTAGAACATATAAGCACATTGATAGAACAACCATTTTTATTCGCGCTTCCCATCAGGGAAAGTGGAAGCTCCTTCCAAAACTTAACGGAATTGCTGATACCGTCCACTGTCCTCCCTATGTTGTTTTTCAAAGCAAAGAATGGGTCTGTGGAAGGAGTGACCTTTTTCCCCACTCGAGCTCCTGAACAGCAGAATTGCTGCTGCCAAGTGTTGGGGAAGTAATCTTCTCTTTTCTTCCCTACTCCTGGGACTACCCACTTGTGTACCCATGATGTGGATACAGGGGACTACCGTCCTGTTAAGAATAAATCTTACAGGTTGTTGGATAAGGTGAGGGCCAGCATCAAGAGTGAAGTCTTTAAGATGTTGAAATTGGGGGTTACAGAATCCCCCAGTAACCCCTGGTCCAGTCCTGTGGTTCTGGTACCAAAAGCTGCCCCTGTGGGCCCCGCACGTGAACTGCGGTTCTGTGTGGATTGTAGAGGGCTATATTCTGTGGCAAAGACTGATGCTCATCCCATCCCTAGGGCAGATGAGCTGATTTCCAGAATAGGGGCTGCCCAGTACTTAAGAACTTTTGGTTTTGGGCCAAGTCAATACTAGAGCAGTTCTGGGGTGGAGGAACATGGAGGCCGCTAGCTAGACGGTCGCGGCTGCGCTCACCTCATGGATTATGGAACGCAGTTTTGAGGTTTTGGCGATGGTTTTGGCGATGGTTTCTTTTTCATGCCCTGCATATTTTTGCTGCCCGGACATCTGAGAGGCCATGTTAGAGGGCGCGAGAGGCTGTTGCAGCGCCGGTGAGGAGCCGGCTTTCTCAGCCGGATACGGACGCGATCATGAGCATACTGACTGGAGGTGGGAGGAGGCTGCACGGCTGCAGAGACGCGGCGACGCCGCCTGCTTTTGGTTTTACTCTTCGAGCGACGTTGAACACACCGAGCCTGCATTTGGGGACTCTGAAGCTGGCATATTTAAGTTAAGTAGCCCGCTGGAAAGCTCGTTGTATAGGGGAGTGAGGGGACTTAAGATCAGTGCGTTAATCTGGGGGCAGTTTAGTCTTCCCGGAGAGCCTCTGAATATCAGCTTCTTTCGCAGTGCAGCCTCTGACAGGGTAATCTTTCCCGTACCTGGGTGCTGGGAGGCTTGCAGTGTTCCCTCCCTGTGGTGCATGGCGGTGGAGGTGGGGGCTACGAAGGCAGAGGTGCCAGAGACGGAAAAAGTGGTAGGAAAAGCGGCAGAGAAGCCAAAAGTAGGTCTCTCCCCCCACCCCCAAAGTAAGTCGTTATACTCTAAGGTCCAGGGCAGCCCACTCGCTGCAAAATTCCGATATTATTCTATCAATAGTGACCCCTAGGAAATCTCCTCCTATCTTGGTGAGGGGCGATAGGGGTCCACAGCAGAGACAAGGTGTAGCAACTGGGGAGGTGGAAAAGGAAGCAGGAATAAAAGCAAGGGAGGCTCCAAAAAGTAGATGGAGAAGTAGGGGAAAGAGAAGAATCATTTTTAAAAACAAAATAACCCCTTCCTTAAAAACCTACCAGAGAGTTATGTCTTATACAACAAGCTTGAGTGGCGCGGCTGAATTACACACCCAAGAGGAAATGGAAGGAGGGCTGCCTAAAGCTAAGGTTAAATCTAAAACCAAAACTAAGCTACCAAATGGTGTCAGCGAAGCCTCCCCCCTGTTGACTCTGTTTCAGCAATGTAAGCAGAGGGAGATCAGGCAGCCTACTGTAAACACCCCCAAGACTGCACCCAGGTCCCACTTAGAAGTAACGCTGTCCAATAGATTCAATGCCTTAGAGGTTCAGGATCTACATGTTAAGCCTAACCCTCCTTTTGAAGACTTGCAAGAGAAGACGAATGAGGCTGGAATTAAGGGGGGTACAACTATGACTAGTGAAACTGGGGATGCGGAGCCGGAGATCCTGGAAGTGTAGGGTCAGGGGTGCACACTCTTCCGGATATTTTAATTGCAATGAAGGGGGAGATGATAAGTTGTTGCAGGGATTCCGTTCTCATACAGAACTGTGCATAGAGACTTGGCGCCTCAGTGAACTAGGGTGTACCAAAACTCACCTACAGTGTCTTGTTGGTTATCACAGACTCCCAATGCTTAGACAAACCATAACATGGACTTAGTACACCTCAGGTAACGTGGAACACATGAACACTCTTTCGTTATACAATCATTTCAATCCAGAACAAGGAGTAAAAGAGGACACGTGCATATTTGAAATGTTTATTCACTAATGCAGTGTTCTCAAAGCACAGTATCTTAGCTAATACAAGCAAACATATTATAAAAAACAAAGTAATCAGCATAGTCACTAGTCCATAGAATACAAATGGTGAAAGCATGGTAAAATGCTAAAACGAATAGGGTTCATTAACACCTAATTCTCACCCTCCCTAGCTAGTATATTATATTATATCTAAGAAGGTCTCTTTGGGTTTTTAGCAGGGCGGGCCCATACCTCAGATCTTAGTGGTAAGAGATCACATAATCTTCCACCAGCTCTCTGCATGCGAAGCACCATCAAGTGTGTGTGTATGCTCTTTGCAATGCAATATAAAATGCGCCTAAAGCCAGAATTTGGCTGCAGCTGCATGTATGTTATGTCTAGGAACGTGCGAAGATCAGACCTCACAACAACCACTGTGTTGAGATATCCTTGAAGGTTTCAGCACTCACTGTACAGACACAGCTCACCAACCAAGGCTGATATCAGAGTAACAACATATTATTCTAGTGTGAACCAAAAACATTCTACTAGGCTCAAAGCTAAAGCAACAGATATGTGTCGTGTGCAGAAGCAGCAGAAAGGTAAAATGGCGTTTAAACTCCAAATAAGCTCATGCTAACTTAACACAGCATATAGGCAAGTATATCTATATGACAAAGTGGTTTCAAAATTTCAGAGATGAATCAGGCGGGCTTAGCGAATAGATTTTAAGTCTCTTAAGCCAATCAGGCGTCAATCAAGTCTTCCTGTGAGGTGCTGGCCCAGAAATTGGAGGAGGTTGCCGCGAGAACAGATCAAATGTTATGTTATGTTAAGGATTACTTGTATAGCGCCTATCACCGCCGGTCTCTAAGCCGGTCTCTAATAGAGGCAGAGATACCAATTATCAAGAAAACGATCAAGTCTGTCACAACGGACATGGCAAACTTGGCAACCCAGATTAAGGCACTAAGAGAAGACCTGGAAAGGCTGGAAAACCACCCACGAAAAAATAATCTGAGACTTCTAAACATACCAAAGAACCTTGAAGGGACAGACCTTAAGGGATTTATTATCTCGCTGTTACAAGGGACAGCACTTAAAGGTTTCCCGGATGTAAACTTGACATCAGAGATTCAGAGGGTCCATTGGGATCCCTTTAAGAAAAAACCCGGCCAACATAAGCCGAGGAAGATTCTGGTAAACTTCCTCTCCTACACTGTAGAACAGATATTGTCGGCAGGCCTTAAAGAAGGGTCAGTTTCTTTTTCACCTACAGGCCAAGAGCCATTTGTCTTTCAGATTAGGTCAGACATATCCCACACCACAGCCACTGGGCAATGGGAGTTAGGGTGTAGGATGGAGGAGTTAAACATCCTAGGTATGAAGGCCCAGCTGAGATTTCCAGCCCAGCTAAGAGCTATGTTTAACAACCAAATGCACCTCTTTCGTACAGCCAAAGAGGTGGATGAATTTATGGAAAAGATCAGAGGGGAGAAATATGGGAAATAATTATATAGAATTAAAATGCGGGCATAATAGTAAGAATTGCCTAAAGCTCAACGGAGATAAGAGTGAAGTGATGATACTAGGGGGTGACAAAAACATCTGGTCCCCCGCCTGGTGGCCCAAGGACTTGGGCAGATGCCCAGGATCATCAGAAAAAGTGAAGAATCTGGGCTTCACTCTTGACATCAATTTATCATTTGAAGCCCAAGCCAGCAAGCTGTCATCAACACTCTGGTATATTCTAAAAATGATAAAAAAGTTACTTCCCTATCTACCACAGAATTCACGTAAAACAGTAGTAACAGCATTAGCATTGGCGAGACTGGATTACGGAAATGGTCTATATGCCGGAGCTAGGACAAAAGTCATAGACAAACTACAACGTCTGCAAAACGCGGTAGCCAGACTGGTCTTAAGCATACCTAAGTTTGAGCCAATCAGTCACAAACTAAAATCCTTGCATTGGCTGCCAATTGCAAAGAGGGTGAAATTTAAATCACTGTGCCTGGCCTACAAGGCATTTCAGGGAAAAGGATCACAATTTCTGAGATATCATCTGAAACAATATGAACCAATTAGACCTCTGAGATCCGGCCAATTGAAGCTAATTACCGTTCCCAGATTTAGACGAGCAAACTGGGGCGGTAGAAGTTTCCTTGTACACGCAGCACGTACTTGGAACCAGCTACCTCTTGCCATAAAAACTTGCCCATCATTGGAATCCTTTAGAAAGGACGTAAAAACATGGCTATTCTCTGCATAACTACAGACACCGTTCAGGAGATGGAAGGATTTATCATAGCGCCAAGACGCCCACGGGCATTCGCACGCTTTACAAGTTGACAAATCAAATCAAATCAAATCAAATCAAATATATGAATGGTCTCCATCGCCGCATATTGGACTGTTCATTTATTTCATCGTTGTTGTAGAAATAACTTTTTTTGATCTATGAGGTGGGTGCAGCCATATAGGTTCACCTAATCTGGAAGGGAGGGTTCCTCATGGGAGCTTAGGGGGACAGGAGGGCGGGGGAGGGGTAGGGGGTCACTGGGTGGGGAGCAAATGGAAAAATACTCATCTCACTCTAGGACTGCTTGGACAGGAGACTTCTAACTAATGTCAGGGTTAACAGTTCAATGTAGAAAGAAGTGCTTTATCTTCTGGAACGTTAATGGTTTGAGATGCCCAAGGAGGCAGAGGCAGATTATGAAATACTTAGAGCTTTCCGAGGCGCATATATGTATCCTACAAGAGACACACTTGACCGCCGGGAATCTAAAAAGCTGTTTTCTAATACTCCCTGGGTTGAGAGTTTTTGTTTTTCTAGTCAAACCATAAATAACCGGGGAGTTGCGATTGTGATAAAGCGGGGGGCTGGCGTGTTCAATTAAATCTATTCAGACAGACCAAACGGGGAGGTGGATCATTGCACGTTTGAACATCGAGGGTAAGGATTTGACCTGTGCTTCCTTTTACGGTCCGAACGTGGACGATGCATCCTATATCTCCAAACTTTATTCAAAGCTGATTCTGGAGAACCCACCAATGATTGTGGGGGGAGATTTCAAAGTCCTCTTGGATCCTCTAAGGGATAGGTCAAACCAAAGCCATTATATAGGGGCACCCCGTATTCGGCGTGCAATGAAGAACTTGATTCACGACCTAGATTTGGAAGATGCCTGGAGAGGGAAGATGGGTGAGGTAGCCGGGTTCACTTTTTATAGTAAAAAAACCCATCACTTCTCTAGTATTGACTATATATTAGTGAGTAAAGAACTCCTGACTAATACATCATCTATATCCATCCTCCCGTTTCTTCTTTCAGATCATGCCCCTGTGGTGTTTTTATACAATGAAATAACTAATTCAACTCAGACTAGGTGGACACTCAATAGGGGAAAACTGGCTGGCTCTGACATTGTTCAGAGTATTAAAGCATCCTCCCTAGAGTTTTTTTAGATCAATATAGGTTCTACGAGCATGGAAATAGTTTGGGATGCCTTTAAGGCCAATCTAAGGGGATGGCTCCATGGCCTTATATGCTCTAAAAACGGAGCTGAAAGTCAGGAGATAAAACTGAGGAAGGACAAAATTAAGAGCTTAGAGGCTGATTTTTCCCGTACAATAGGGGGGCCTCCAGAAAAGATGATTATGGCGCAGGAAGACCTTGAACTAGCCAGGCAAGATCTTACAGGGAAGTTAGAGGACAAATCTAAGGCCCAATGGCTAAATAAGAGCATGGAGAATTATGAGTACGGTGAGAAGGCCAGTGCCCTACTTGCATGGAAAGCTAGATCTGACTGCATTAAAAACAACATTAGCGAGCTCATTATAAATGACGGCGTGGACAAGTCTAAGGATATAGAAGATATAAAGAACTGCCTGTTCTCCCTTTTCTCATATTTATATAAAGAGAATATATGTCCCTCACAACATCAAATACGGACCAGCACCAAATCTCTATCCTCCCTCACGCAAGCAGGTAAAGATCTCATGGATTCCCCAATCTCTTCAGAAGAGATAAGAATGCAAATTAGGCTATCAAAAAATAAGAAAGCATCTGGCCTGGACGACCTCCCAAATGAGGTTTACAAACATCTGGCTGACGAGGTTACCCCAGTCTTGGGAACTCTGTTTCAGTCAATTTATAGCCCAACAGGTAAAGTCCCCAGTTCATGGAGAGAGGCAACTATTGTGTTAATACCCAAGGCTGGGAAGGACCCCCTGAGTGGTGACTCCTACCGACCGATCTCCCTGTTAAATTCCCACTATAAAATCTTTATGGGTATTTTAGCAGGGAGATTAGCCAAACTGGCTCCCGGATTGGTCAATTCCGACCAAAAGGGATTCTTTAATGATGATATATACAGGAGCAAACGAAGCTTCTCATAGGTAATATCAATCTTGCCATAGTTAGAGCAGAACCCTTGGCGTTAATCGCTTTAGATGCCGCCAAGGCGTTCGATAGAGTTTGCTGGTGTTACCTTTGGGAGGTACTAGAAGCAATGGGCTGTGGGCCTGTGTTTATTCACAGGATCACTGAAATAATATCGACGGACACAATATCGACTTGCCAGAATATCGTGGACAAAATATCGACAGTCAAAATATCGAGTTTGTATCTACAAACAGGTAAGTACAAAAATATCGAGTACAAAATATCGTTAACAATAATATAGATGTAAAAAATATCGACTTTATTAAAAACAGTGTTAAATTAAATTAATATTAAATTTAAATTACTAAAATATACTTAAAACTACTTAAATTAAATTATAATAATTAAATAATAAATGAAAATAATAGAAATAATTTTTTACAATCTTATTAGTTGACCCTGAACCCTAAAAATACCCCTTTACCCAAAAACCCCAAACTGACCCTGAACCCTAAAAATAACCCTTTACCCAAAAACCCAAAACTGACCCTGAACCCTAAAAATGCCCCTTTACCCAAAAACTGAAAACTGACCCTGAACCCTAAAAATACCCCTTTACCCAAGAACTGAAAACTGACCCTGAACCCTAAAAATACCCCTTTACCCATGAACTGAAAACTGACCCTGAACCCTAAAAATACCCCTTTACCCATGAACTGAAAACTGACCCTGAACCCTAAAAATACCCCTTTACCCATGAACTGAAAACTGACCCTGAACCCTAAAAATGCCCCTTTACCCAAAAACTGAAAACTGACCCTGAACCCCAAAAATACCCCTTTACCCTAAAACTGAAAACTGACCCTGAACCCCAAAAATACCCCTTTACCCTAAAACTGAAAACTGACCCTGAACCCTAAAAATGCTCCTTTACCCAAAATGTATCAATATTATTTAATTACCAATTAATTATTAATTAACAATAACAATAAAGTAAATATATTAGAACATTAGCTGTAATTATTTTAATAATTAATATTATTTTTTCCAAATTAATTACTTAAAAATAACACAAAATTAAATATATTAAAAATTTACTCTAATTAATGTAATTAACTAATTACAAATAACTAATTAACAATTAATTACTAATACAAAATATGTTCAAAATTATATTAATTAATTAACTAATTAATATTAATTAATTATCAATTAATTATTAATTAAAAATATTAACAAACATATATTAATTAATTAATTATTATTAAATTACTTCCCACCCTATTCCCCTATAAACCCACAACCCGCTACAGAATTACATTACGCAATTATTATAAAAACTAAATTCATTTAATAAAATATTTTATAACATTAATACACACTATTCACACATATTATTACATAAAAATACACTATAAAATATTATATATTATTAAAAATTCGATATTTTTGCTATCTATATTTTATACAGTCGATATTACTTCACTTACCTGAAAAACGATATTTTTGTAGTCGATATTATGTCCAGTCGATATTATGTCCAGTCTATATTTAAAACTCGATATTATGTCCAGTCGATATTTTGGAGTCGATATTTTGTCTGTACACCTTATTCACACCCTAAGACAGTGTTACGAGGGAGCCTCAGCAAAAATCCTGATTAACGGTTCACTCACTTCTAGTTTTGAGATACAGAGGGGAACCAGGCAAGGGTGTCCCCTATCACCCTTGCTGTTTGACTTATATATAGAGCCGTTGTCCCAGGCAATAAGACTAGATGATCAAATTCTCCCTTTTAAATCTCAACAGTATTCGTCAAAAATTGCACAATATGCGGACGATATTATCTTCTATACTAGGGACCCAGCAGCAACTATCCCGAGGGTTGAGACCCTCTTGGGGGAAATTGGCTTAATTTCTGGTTATCTGGCCAATTCCTCCAAGACGGAGGTAATGTTTTGGAATGTTGAGCAGTGGAGGGGACAGGCCAGTACGGAATTTAAATATCTAGGCATCACTATAGTTAGAGAATTGGACAAGATTGCTCCTTTGAACCTGGGAAAAGTCGCGAAGGAGTTAGACTGTCTGTTTGCAAGATGGAAGAATCTCCCCCTAACTATATTCGGTAAGGTAAACTTGGTCAAGATGACAATCCTTTCCAAGCTGACCTATGTTTTTAATGTCGTCCCCCTGACATTCCCCCAGCAAGGTATTAAGAAAATACAGAGTAGGATCGGGAGTTTTGTATGGGGAGACAAAGGAGTGAGATTGTCATGGAAGAAACTGAGGTGGCGGTTGGTTAAGGGCGGGCTAGCTCTTCCAGACATCAGCTGGTATTTGGTAGCATTCCAATTTAAAGTCACCCGGATGCTTCTGGCAAAACCGGCAGGTTCAGCGCGGGGAGCATTGCTTGGAGATCTGGTCAAGAATGAGGGGGGCGACAGTACAGTAGGGTTTCTTTATAAATTTGGGTCATTTCAATTTTTCAAAAAAGTGTGTTTGGAGGTCCTAAAAAATGCACTTGAATTCTGGCCTAAAGTAAGGAACAGGTGTGGGATAAGCTACTATTCGGACCATGCCCCTGTCTGGGACTCCCCGGGGACCCCTCTCTGTCTTAAAGATGGATTGGCTGCACCTATTAGGAGAGCTGGAGTCTCTATTTGGTCAGATCTGGGAGATATGAATGGTGTACATCCATGGGAGGAATTGAGATCTAGGATAGGCCCCGGTGTGGAAAATAAGAAAAAATTGATGTACATAAGCGACGTTCATTTCCCTTTTCCCACTCCTCTCCCTGCAAGCACCATGAATACCGTAAAATATTGACCGCATCACTCTGCCAGTAAAGGCCCGTACCCATATGTACATGACAGCCATTCTAGGCACCCTGGCCTTTTGCCTGCTCATTAGAACCACCGGTTTCCCTTCTGCACGTATTTGAACCCCCCCCCCCTCACATGCATAGACCATGAAACCCTCTCCCTCTGCGCGACCCTGCCCTGAAAGGCAACCCTCCTGCTTGACCCACGCAAACCCCCCATTTCCTCTTGAAGAAGCATCCTTCGCCTCGGCTGACATAGCCCTCCCCAGCTGCACCTGACTGCCCCCGCTCTCTCATGTACGGGTCATAAGACCTCTCCCTCTGTGCGACTCTGTCCCTGTGCACACCCCGGCTCTCCCCCCCCCCTCCCCTCTTTCCTCACACGGGCAAGTCATAAACCTTCTTCTTCTGCAAGACCCTGTCCTTGGTAGTCACGGCCGCGCCTGACCAGCACCTCCTTTCCTTTCATGAATAACCCCTCTGTTAGTAAACCCTCCCTCCGCGATTGACTGTCCACACATGTCTGAGGTCATCGCCTAAGCCAGGAGATACTGTTTACTGCTTATTGTATGGAATCACTCCTCTTCAAAGGACCCACTATTGATCCTGACCACCCCACCCCCTGGGCTATGATCAGGCGCACACATCCTAAAAGTTGGCGGAACACTCAGCTGCGTGATTACCCTCCCCTCTTATCAGCAGGTCAAGGGTCCCTATTGTGAGCATATGTGGGGTAGGATTGACACGAGGATCATGGGGATGTCTTTTCCGTGTTTCACAATGTCGCAATTGTAATGCTAAGTGCTTTGTAAGGTATAAAAGACGATGTTTCAGCTCACTTGTTAGAGCACCTCCCGAAAGACACTGTGTTTCGTGTCCGAAATGACAGGCTCTCCTCATGAGTAATAAATCCTGTTCTTGTGACTCCTGCTTCCAGCGCCCGTCTCTTTACTTTGATAACTATTCAGAATGGGAACTAAGAGGCAACTTGCGCCAGCCATCCGGGCATCGATACTAGTATGGGCTCACATTCAACAATTGGCGTCCCAACGCGGGGTCCATCAGTGACATGAGGTCCAGTAAGAGAGATCCAGACGATGAGGTGAATATCTAAATGATCGGAGTATACCTGCCTTGAGAGGGCCCTCGTCCGGCTGCCGATTGAATGAACTTCACCGATTCTGAACGGACCTCTCTCGAGTGACCTACTGTCCTGACTGGAATCCCACAGGAATGCTGCATAGAGTAAGAGAACGATCGGGCGCTGGAAGGGGAAGACGAAGAACTATCCGCATGGTCCGGTCCGGGTAAGATTAAGTAGGGTGTTTTTACGCCTGATTGGTAGGGTGGTTCTATCCACCTGATTGATTGATTGATTGTATTGGAATTGGTATTTGAATACTGATATTGTTGTTATTGGTTCATTTAGCTTTGGATGCTACTTGAAATATTGGTTCTCTTCTTGAGAACGAGACATTCTCTGTTTGCAAACAGCGGTGAATAGGAACGTTCGCCCCTCTTTGCAGATAGAGAAGGGTAGGTAATGCAGACTTTTGTCCCCGTTGTAATCCGTCATGCCTACCTTTCTCCCCACTGATTGTTTGAAATCGATTAATAATCGATTGTTGCTCTTTGAGATCTTCCCTGTCTACAAACAGAGACGAATAGAAATATTCTGTCTTCCTTTACAGATAGCGAAGGGCAGGTAATGCAGACGTTTGTCCCCGTTGTAATCCGTCATGCCTGTTTTTCTCCCCACTGATTGATTGGTTGCCTCGTTTGAGGTATTTTCTATTTGCAAACAACGTGGAATAGAAATATTCTGTCTAGTCTTTGCAAGTAGTAAAGGGTAGGTTATGCCCCTTTGTGATCTCGTCAGTCCTACCCACTCCCCACTGAATGATTGTTTATTTGGGGGGTAGCTCGCCTGGTCCGTCCAGGAGGCTACCCTTATGGAGGACATATGCTCCCCACTCATGGGCCATTTATTGGAAGTAGGCCATCTGGTCCGTCCAGGAGGTTACCCTAGTAGGTGGAGGTACATCATTTGGTCTGTCCAGGATGATACCCTAATGAAGGAATATATGTTCCCCTTTGATCGATAATCTAGTTCCACCCCGGACCATTTATTGGAGGTAACTCGTCTGGTCCGTCCAGGAGTACCCCTAATGAAAAGGACACATAAAAATATGAAGTGATCACCGTACCCTGTTAACAGAAACTTTAGCTCGAAACACGCTGAGGAAAAAAAGAATAAAAATAAAAAGAAATCAGGCTAAGTCAGTAACCCCCTGATGAGCTTTCGACTTCACTAAAAATAAGAAACATTAGAAACAGTTCGTAATAGGAAATATAAAATGGCGAAAAATTTGACAGCAAGACAGCCACGAGGTAGCTAGGTTACGTTGCCTACTCCTGCTCCAAACATGTCTGCCTCATTGCCCACCACGCCCAAATAACGGTCACATGAAATAGATACAAATCAATAGGTACCTACCCCCATTCCGGAAGCTCCCGAAGAGCAACAGGTCCGCGGTTACGCCCATCCGGAAGGCGAGGCCTCGATGCATGCAGGGCTCGCCTGGCCGCAGTCGGAAGGGGAGGCTGTGGGGCGGACGGCCCAAAAAATCGTAATGACCTCTCCTTCTCCCCTCTTCTGCTGCCCTGCAGGCCACGGGGGGGGCTGTCTTGCCTCAGCCACCGACCACCCCCCCTCTCTCTCTCTCGCCTGATCCGGCTCTCATCAAAGGCCGAAGCCAAGGCGAGGACGGCGGCGCTTACAGGTAGTCCCGCCACATGTCAACGCCTGGAAGTGACAGGTAGTCCAGCCACACGGCAACGCCTGGACAATTGCAGGTAGTCCCGCCACATGTCAAGGGGGGGAGGTCTTGCCTCAGCCACCGACCCCCCCCCATCTTCATTGCCTGGCATGGCTGTACCAAAGCGGTGGAGCCGAGGAACGGCGCGGGGTCGCTGGAAGGGGGAGGCGGCGCGAACGAGCCTCCCCCACCTCCCTCCAGGTGGAGGCTTCCAACGACACCCCAACACTCCTGCTTGAAGAAGGGGTCCATATCAAAAAGCGGGTTTTCTTGCCCGGGATGGGCACACGCCCTGTACTCCACGACCTTGAAGATTCTAGAAGAGCCCGGGGGGCCGACCTCTCCACGAGGCGCCCCCCGCCCTGTCCTCCAATGGAGCCACGAGACGTCGGCGCACTCCTGCCGGCGCCAACCTCAGTTTGGAAATGACTAAAATCCTGCAAAGATACAGATTTGTTCAGTTCCGGTGGAACACCAGAATGACCCGGTAGGAAAAGATTGTTGCCTCCCTCCCCACTTTTTGACTAATGATCTGCCACCCCATTACGAAAACTTTTTGAACTGCCAAAAGAGGTTCTGGTCCAACCACGAGTCATTGGAGACATTCTGACTATACTGGAACATGCCTGACCTCGCCCAAAATGGCGCCGATACACGAAAACGAAACTTTCTAACTCCCTGTTCACCCGGATTGCTCGAATCTTGATGCTCTGAGATATGTATGCATTTTTGGACAATGAAAGTCGATAAGATGGATAGTGATTATGTGCTTAGAGAAGAAAGCGATGTAAGACAGATATTGATCATGTGTTTGGACAATGAACTGATTTAGGGTGGGTACTAATTATGATTGGGAACAATGAATTGGTGTAATTTAGGCACTGAGTGAGCATTTGGATAATGAATTAATGAATTAATTGAAAAACGGAATTCTTGACATGCATCATGCTTGCTCTGTAGGAAAGTTCGATACGATTTTATTGCACTGCCGCACTTTATGCAATGAACTGCCACCAACTTCGTTCTTCTTATGTACAGTTCCAATCTGCTCCGTGGCCGGTCCACTGGGTTGTAGGCCCGTATTTATACACCAACACTTTTTATTAAAGGTATTGTGAAAAATAAAAATATAATTGTAGCGGTTGCATTAATGAGTTTTGAATGTGTTACTACTGTGAGCAAAGAATAAGTATGATGAAGGCTGAAGGTTAGAAAGGACCCGATATTTAGCAGCTACATTATGTGTCACAGGCAGCCGGAAAAGTGTTTTAGACGCCCTTAAACGACACCACAGAAATGCCACCTGACCGCCACCCTTGCACGCAACCTAAAGGGGTCGCGACCAAGTAACTCATGTAGATACGCAGATCGTCAATGATTATCTATCTGACACTACTGGTCCCACTGGGCTTAAACGCCGAGATGGTAGAGAAATGCACTACATGGAGATAGGTCGAGTATGTGGTAAGTAAAAACATTTTCGGACTACTGCATGCTGATGTGGTTTGAATGCTGCCCCCACCCCCTTCTTTCTCCTCCCTTCTGCAGGTCGCGTCGGAACGACGACTGAAGTGTGGAAGAGCGATGATCAAACAACCGACGAAAAGGGAAGGAGGGAATATAAGCATAGCCCTTATGTTGATGAGTTTTTAAAAGACGTAGACTTAGACATGACTGTTCCTCCTTAGAATGTCGCGACTGGGAGGATGGACTGACATAGAAACTTGACGGGTACTGTATGACGAAAATTGACTCGAAATAGCATGTTAAATAATGTAACTAGACGTTTGACTAGATAGGGAAAGGACAAAGAAGAGTGCCGGGGTAAGGGTTACCAAGGCACCACCCGTCTGGGAAGTTAGAAACGTTGCTGATGTTCAAAATGTACCGCCTCCTTCTCACACTCTTATAGATATAACCAAGCTGTCCGACTGTTCTCCCGATCAATACCTGCCGTTGCCTCAGCCTGGAGAACTTCCCACCAAAGGAAGAAACTGAAAAATGGGTTTAAGATCCAACCATGGGTAAATAGCCCGACCAGGTTAATTTCTGATCGACTGACCGAGGTGTAAGTATTGGCAATTGAGAACGCTCGCAGAAATAACAAGCGAGAGGGAAAAGGAGGGAAAGGTAAAAAGAGCTAAGCACGTAGGTAAATAGGATAGTAAAGATACGCAGGATGTAAAAATAGATCTTGTTGGCCAATAATTGTTTTATGTTTTGTCGTGAATGTCTTATATATGTAATACATGTACTGTCTTCCTTCGTCTGAGTTTGTGTGTGTGTACTGTGTGTGTGTGTACTGTAGGGGTTTATGTCCTCCCTCTGTTTGCGTCTCTCCGTTACCTGACCCCCTACTGTTCTGTGTTGTGAGCGCACTAAATGACCTATTTTCGTACACGTCTCTCTCTCTCTCTCTCTCTCTCCCCCCCCCTTTTTTTATCTATCTGTCTCTATCTCTATATCTCTGTCTCTCTCTCTCTCTCTATATGTCATACGTGTACCGAATGGCTCGTTTAGATTGCGGACGACTCTCACTCTCTATGAGAGTCTCCCTATTTCCTCTTCCTTTTTATGGTAAAATTGTGCCTCGCTGGCACCAGTCTGATTGGATACTTATTGAACGCGAAGGTGTTCAGCGAAATTGACCGAAACTAAAATGATTGTATCTCGCCATATTACTACCTCTCCTTTCTGCAAAATGAATGAACTCGAATTGGCTGAGAAGGAAAGGACAGGTAAGACGACTAAGGTCCCCCAATCTGGCCTTTTATAGGGGAACTGTATGTCAATGGCACCTTATTTTCTGTTCATCAGAGACGAACGTCAACGTCTAGATTGACCCCCAATGCCCAGATTGCCCCACCCCCCTTTTTGCACCCAAGCGCGAGCGCCCGAAGCATCCCCGCCCCATTTGATAGACCCCAGCTGCTGTCCCGGATATAAACATGATGACCATGAGTAACTGTCGTCCCTCGAGAAAAACCTGTTTTCACCTGACTCTCGATGATAGCGCCCCCACCCTGGTTGAAAAAGGTTAGCCAGCCTTGAAGGGAATGTTAGACTGTTAAAGGCTCGGGTTTGAAAAGCAAGTCTCCACTGGAGGTTCCGAAATACTGAGTTTGATAAATGCGCAGTTGATAGGAGTCTTAATTCTCTCCATTTATGTCATGAATAGACGATGAATACACTTGACATGAACACAGTAGGAATGCCGACATATGCACTGCTTGGTAATAGACCTCTGACTGTGACCGATGAGCGTATCTCCCAAGTGCGTAGGATTGACGGAGGAATTCCCATGCATAAATGTCTTCTTCTGCCAGTTCTCTAAAAGCTTGTTTTGTACCTATTCAAAGATTTACGATCACCGGAGGAGAAGGGTCGGACGTGACGTACAGCCTGGCTGCAGATCTTGAGACACATATGACCTCGACCAAAGGTGGAGCTGCAGAGCAACAAGATACGGGACGAGACAGCAAACCCAAACGTGGAAAATGAAACTTGACGGGCTGCCCTGAAGCCCTCAGTCTGCTAACCCACGTGTGCCTGGAGTCTCCGTCCCCCCTCTTTGGGCCCGATTGATGGGCCTGCCTGCTTGTTATCCTTTGCTCCCTTGGTCCCTTTTGTGTGTCCCAGGAACTCTGACCCAACTCCGCCCTCTCTCCTATCGACTATTTGAACCACACACACCCTCTTTTCCATGTGACTTCACGCCAAAAGGAAGAACGGCATTCAGGTGGGAATAGGGTGTTGCCACGGAAATATAGGTGCCGAGCATAAGGCGCCACTAAAAGGACTGGTTAGGGAACAGGACTGTGGTCTAACAGCAAAGGACAGACCGCACCTTGCAACGCGAAAGGTTGAATACGAGCTGGACCTATAGCTCCACCGCCGGTGCTCAACAGCGCCAACGACAGGATACGGACTAGAGCCTACCAGTGATGGCTCACTGCTAAAAAGACACTGTGACGAAGAGATCTTGTGTATTGGACTGAATTCCGCCCTCAACTACTTGGTCAAGATGTTCATTGGTCACATTTTTAAGTCAGAAACATTTATGCTATGTAGTGCGTTTGAAATGTTAGGAACTCGACAAATGCAATTTCCTATGTGCTGCATTCTGCCCATCACATCGACTGTCCATGATTATATGCCAAATGTTGATATTGACAAACGCTAATTCTTCAACCGCGCCTGTTTATATGTACCCCCATCAATCACAAAAATGAACTCTGTTATGTAAAAAGGGGCGACTGTGGAAAATAAGAAAAATTGATGTACATAAGCGACGTTCATTTCCCTTTTCCCACTCCTCTCCCTGCAAGCACCATGAATACCGTAAAATATTGACCGCATCACTCTGCCAGTAAAGGCCCGTACCCATATGTACATGACAGCCATTCTAGGCACCCTGGCCTTTTGCCTGCTCATTAGAACCACTGGTTTCCCTTCTGCACGTATTTGAACCCCCCCCCCTCACATGCATAGACCATGAAACCCTCTCCCTCTGCGCGACCCTGCCCTGAAAGGCAACCCTTCTGCTTGACCCACGCAAACCCCCCATTTCCTCTTGAAGAAGCATCCTTCGCCTCGGCTGACATAGCCCTCCCCAGCTGCACCTGACTGCCCCCGCTCTCTCATGTACGGGTCATAAGACCTCTCCCTCTGTGCGACTCTGTCCCTGTGCACACCCCGGCTCTCCCCCCCCTCTTTCCTCACACGGGCAAGTCATAAACCTTCTTCTTCTGCAAGACCCTGTCCTTGGGAGTCACGGCCGCGCCTGACCAGCACCTCCTTTCCTTTCATGAATAACCCCTCTGTTAGTAAACCCTCCCTCCGCGATTGACTGTCCACACATGTCTGAGGTCATCGCCTAAGCCAGGAGATACTGTTTACTGCTTATTGTATGGAATCACTCCTCTTCAAAGGACCCACTATTGATCCTGACCACCCCACCCCCTGGGCTATGATCAGGCGCACACATCCTAAAAGTTGGCGGAACACTCAGCTGCGTGATTACCCTCCCCTCTTATCAGCAGGTCAAGGGTCCCTATTGTGAGCATATGTGGGGTAGGATTGACGCGAGGATCATGGGGATGTCTTTTCCGTGTTTCACAATGTCGCGATTGTAATGCTAAGTGCTTTGTAAGGTATAAAAGACGATGTTTCAGCTCACTTGTTAGAGCACCTCCCGAAAGACACTGTGTTTCGTGTCCGAAATGACAGGCTCTCCTCATGAGTAATAAATCCTGTTCTTGTGACTCCTGCTTCCAGCGCCCGTCTCTTTATTTTGGTAACTATTCAGAATGGGAACTAAGAGGCAACTTGCGCCAGCCATCCGGGCATCGATACTAGTATGGGCTCACATTCAACACCGGTATATCCAAGTTTAAGTTTCTGCAATTAAAATCCTGGTTTGAGGCGGAGAGCGGGGGGGTAAGGGGTGACTGGGACACAGAACTTCTCTTTTTATCACCACAATCGTTGAAGAAAGAAGTTTCAATTTGGTATAGAAAACTGGTAGAAGCAGATTATCAGAATATCCCAACACAGGCCTCTGCATGGAATCAATCCCCTTTCGAGTTTACAATAGGGGATCTCCTGGAACCTTCTTTGAAACTTCTCTATAAATGTACAAAATCAGCCAGTTTAAAGAAGAACCACTTCTTTGTCACCAACAGAATATATTATACCCCAGCTAAAATCACGAAATTTGCCCCAGCCCCCGAACCGAAATGTTACAGATGAATGGCCCCTTAAGCCAACAACACCCATGTGTTTTTGAGTGTCCGGCATTAGGATTGTTTTGGAAAGGGATTGGGAATTTTCTTTGCCGGATCTTTGATTTGAATATAGTGGTAAATGGGTCCTTGGTCTTTTTTGCCGATGACTGTGTTTCAACAAAGGACCTGGCAGTGAGGGATAAAGGACTATTACTATGTCTTATTCTGTTGGCGCTTAGAGAAATTTGTGCGAAGTGGAAAGACCCAGGTCCCCCAAGAACGGAAGAATGGCTCAAATCGGCATTGGCAATGGCCCGCCTTGATCTTGCAGGTCCCAGCAGCGCTCAAACTAATCTCTGGCAACCCCTTACTAACATGCGCCAGATCTATGGTTGCTTAGGTAATTAACAGCGTTGGTACCCGGTCCTATGATTACACCTTAACTCCAGTGTAAGGAGTTGGTCTGGAGACCTAAGCAATTGCAGTTGGCCGGAGGGAGCCCAGAGATATAACAACGGTGGTAACATTCTGCTATATGCTTATAAGTGAGATGAGGACCAAAAAAAAACTTTTGGTTTTACATCAGGGTACTGGCAGATTGTCAAGTAGTGGCCAGCCTTCATCACTCCAGAGAGCCACTTTTGGTTTAAAGTGATGCCCTATGGGCTCAAGAATGCCCCTGCTACCTTCCGGAGGTTGGTGAACCAGGTACTCAATGGTATGGAGGCTTCTCAGCTGCCTATCTGGATAGCATAGCTGTCTTCGGTAGCAGTTGGAAGGACCACCTTTTTCACCTCCAGGAAGTGCTTCAGACTCTGCAACAGGCAGGCCTTACTATCAAGTCCATTAAGTGTCAGATATGGAAGGGGTCTGTGGTGTCCTTTGGTCACCTGGTGGGCAGGGATAGCGTGCAATTCCTACAGGCCTAGATAGAAACTATCATGGCATGGGAGATCCACAAAACCCAGACTGTTGTCAGAGCATTCTTGGGCCTTACTGGTTACTACAGAGTGTTTGTTAAGGGATATGGCACCATTGTTGCCCTTTGACAGAACTGATATCTAAGAAGCAGCCCTGAAATGTGACTTGGACAAAGTCATGCTAAGCTGAACTTGACTCCCCAGAGCATGCAATGTGCACAGCAGCTATTCTCAGGGCCTCTAACTTCTCCAAAGGTTTTGTCGTTCCAACAGATGCCTCTGAATATGGCATAGGTCCAGTGTTCACAAAACAATGAGGGAGGTACCCTAAATACCAATAAGGGACCGGGTAAATAAGTATACAAAAAACACACTAGGAGTCCCGAGACGGTGGGGGTATATACCCTACAGCGTAGAGTAACCCCGCCTAAGACTAAAGGGGTATCTATGCTGTCAAGAACGAGATTCTGTTTCACTTCATATACACATAATCTACAAATACAAGCTAACAATCAGTGTAGGAGCCCTGTCTACAAATCACCACATTAGTTAGGAGACTATAATCTTTACCAGTTTAAAAAGTCAGTTTATTAAAAACAATACAGTTTCAATTAGCATTCATAAGACAATTATACATTCTAATACAAATTATTTTATTAAAAAAGCCAAAAGTCGACGCGGCGTTTCGGTGTCTTGTGTTGATGGTAACACCTTCTTCAGGACTGGGTTTTTTAGTTAAAAAAATCTCTAAAAGGCAAGATTAAAAAACACATAATCAACAGGGGCCTATTATCCACTGACGTTAGCATAAACACAAAATTATCGCATATACGGACCTTGTACATAAATTTTAAAACATTCGTAATCTCTACATCCTTATGTTTATGCAGAGAGAGCTACTCAACATATACTATACATTTGTTACAGATGTATATTCTAGGTGAGATTTTATCATTTCTAAGATCTATGTTCTTTTTGCCTTTATTGGGGAATTTCATACAGGTATCCACATTTGACCCAAGTGGCCAGAAAATTTATCTAAAACAGAGTTTAGTCATGCTTTAAAATCATTATTTGCTCATATCACCTATACCTTTTTCTAACAACTAGATTCAGTCAGAGATTTGATTATCCTTGTTGTCCCTGTTCCATATCTAATACATAGTCTTTTGTTGGAATAGCCTGCATTTACCAACCTACCTCAAGAGTTTTGAGGGATTTGGGACATTTGAAGTCTCACGAGGGTTCAGTTTTTCTCATTAATCTGACTCTTGTGGACTTCTCTTCATGTGATGTTATTGGGATTAAAATTATTCCACCTAAGGGGTAAATATCATATATCAGGTGGACCCAAATCTGCTTACTCTACTTCTTCTTCAGTGATATAAGTAAAGGTTCATTACCTGGATGTAGGAATTCATTTACATTATCAGTGCTGTATCAGGGGTGACCACCGTATATCATTTCGGCTATACAATATGCAACTGCAGAAGGACAGAAATACAATATTCCTTTTGTTAGATCACAATTATGCCCTCTAAATTGCTAGAGTCTTTGAGTTAAAGGTCAAAAAATTGATTTCCTACAAGCATTACCTTTAGTTGTGAAATGTTGGTAAGAATCCAATTTGTCTTCTGTAGGTAGAGGCTTTCAGGTCTGTTTCCTTCCCTTCTACCACTTCACTTTCTGTTCATTCCTTAATTTCAGAATAGTGCTGTTTGTAAATGCAAAAATAGAAGTCACTAGACTATATAGCTACATTAGGGTCATAAGATTTATCCTCAATATTTATATTGCATTTTGGTAGTACAGTGTCTACCTCCATTAGAGCAGTATAGTGTCTGCCTCCATTAGAGCAGTAATTGCTATATGGGCTTTGTGGGCTAATTACCGTTTACTAATGGCAAGCGCTGTGCCAGATATCAAATTCTATCTCTTTGTACTCTATATAATGCGTACCTTTGTTTGGGGATATAGACATAAAGCTACACGTTATTTTACTGGTTGGATGACAGAGTTTAATTTATTTTAGAATTATTCACTTGAAAAACTTTTCTTTGTTGGGCTTAGTTTATTTATAAAAACATTGTCATTTAACCAGCGTTTCCAACTACCTTTATATTTGTTAACCTAGGGCGCTACTATATTATTACACCCCATAACCCACACTTGATGTGTAAGTTTCAAGCCGATTTTAACATTTACTAGCGGTTAGCGATTGTCCCACCTTTCTTACCTTAATCAAGCGTAGCGGCCTCCCTGTCACCTTGTCCTTCTACAGCTTCCCCATGGAATGCCTTTGCTTGCTGCAGGCTTCCTTTTATTGGGCGATTGGGCGCAAACTTTCTCCCGTTTTTCGCATTTGTGATTGGTTCAATGTAATCTATCATGGCGATTAACGTCGGACATTAGTAAATGTCCTTATTACAGTTCTAAGCAATATAAACTTGGACTCTGATCTAGACCACTCTCTTATCAAAGTGTTCTGACGTGTATTCCTTTGTTTCGTTTGTATTTAAATTACCAGATTAATGTGTTTACATTTAAGGGAAAAATATTAGCGCGCGGTCTCGATAATAATAATAAAGAGCGCGATTTGCAATCAGCTTTTTGGTTCATGCTAAATTGTATACATTTTGTTGATATTATTAAGGGAGTATTTACACTAAATATGTACTTCCCGAAGACGAGATGTCACGGATAGGATGACGCGTTTGGTCGGGGGACTATGTCGGCCATATTCGAGTGTCCTAACTCATAGTCTTCAGTGTGATCCCAGTTCTTTTTTACAGTTTTTCAAAGAAACGTATTGGTAACAGTTCGAGCGGTGTTTATATTACCAGGGCGTAATAAATATAATTGAGTTGTTATATAGTGTAAACACCCGGATGTAAGTTACAAATATAATTTTAGGACGCGATGTTAAGATTACATAATCTCAGTTAGGAATCGCGTTTTCTGCGGGGAGCTGCAGCGGCCATGTTGGAGGGTGTCTGCACAAAGTTTTCAATATATTTCGAGTTCTATTTCGATTATAAAGTGAAATAATTTAAAGCAGCCTCAGCAATGTTTATCGTATAAGGGCAAACTTTATGTAATTAAAAAGGAATTTGTTATATTAAAATCTAAAAGGGTAAATTTAGGTTTCTATAATATTATTGCGCGCGATAATAAGACTGAATCGGCGCATATGTCTCGGCTATTTTTGAGTGTCTAGAGTCATGGTAACCTATTATTCAAGTTACTATTGGACCTTGATGAATAGTAAGACTCATGCTGATTATGTTCCAGGTGGACATTTTTATAGGGTTCATTGATATGCTTATTATCTTGATTATTAATAGCATTCCTTGCACAGCGTCTCCTTTCCACTAGAAATCATATTCAAAGAGTGCTTCCTATTATGGGTTAGTATGGGCTTTTACTATTGGAATATCTATAGGACCCTCTCCCAATCTTCTTTATTATTAAGTCCCTGTCGTACAGTGTTAAATTTGGACATGTAGAATTGCTCGCGCTTTTTACGCTTGGTATTCACATCTCCTCCCCTTGTGTTCATTTTTATGGATTCTAGGACACACCACTTAAGATCTTGAATGGTGTGTTTGGCCAGTAGCCAATGGTCTACCAAGGGTGCAGTGGTTTTTTTGGTTCTTATGTCCGACTTATGTTCGTTTAGTCTAATTCTTATTTCCCTGGATGTTTCTCCTATATAGGGGAGATTACAGGGACATTGAATAAGGTAGATGAGATTTTTTGACCTACAGTTGTGAAAGTCTGCAAATCTTTGGCTCTTGCAATTTATTTCTATTTCTGTGCCTTTAATGATACCATTACAATTCCCACATCCGCTACATGGGAAAGTTCCTTTGGGGAGAGGGTTGTTGTCTATGGTTACTTGTCGTTCCTGATTAATTTCCCTATATGTTTTTACAAGGCTATTTCTAATTGTCTTGTTCCTCCTGTATGCGAACATGGGCTTAGGGAGGATAGTGCCATTTTGGTTAGCTACCAGATTCCAGTTCATATTTATTATATTTTTGATTTTGTTATTAATACTGCTGTGATTAGTTACAAAGATCAATGGTTTATCTGTTTGGGCCTTCTCACTTTTGTTAAAGAATTCATCTCTGTTGTAATACTTTGCCCTTTTGTAGGAGTGGCGTATTAATTTCTTCGGATACCCTCTTTCTAGGAACTTTTCAGAAAGAATTTGGGCGTGTTTGTCGTAATCTGTATTCTTGGTACAGTTCCTTCTCAATCTTAGGAACTGTCCATATGGTATATTATTTTTTTGACAGGCCGGGTGGTGGCTGTCAAAATGTAACATTGTATTTCTGTCCGTTGGCTTTGTATATAGCTCTACTAGTAGTTTGCCCTCACTGTGTTTGATGGTTATATCCAGAAACGCACATTCCTGGTTGCTAATACTATGTGTGAATCTTAAATTGGCATCTCCTAGGTTGAGCCAGTCTATAAACTCCAAAAGGGTTACTTCTAAACCTGTCCAAATGAAAAAAATGTCATCAATGTAACGTGTCCATTGTGACACGTTTTCAAAAAATGGTGCCAGTGGGTTAAAAATATGCTTGTCCTCAAATCTTGATACGTAGAGACAAGCTAGGCTCGGCGCACAGGTGGCCCCCATGCTTGTCCCTTTGGTTTGCTTAAATAAGGTTTTTTCATACAAAAAGATATTATTTTTAAGTATTAATGTAGCACACTCCACTATGAATGTTGAATGTGGACTTAAGTCATGGTCATCAATTTGCAACATGTCGGCCACCATGTCTATAGTATTGTCCTGCGGAATATTAGTGTATAAGATTGAGAAGGAACTGTACCAAGAATACAGATTACGACAAACACGCCCAAATTCTTTCTGAAAAGTTCGTAAAAAGCGCGAGCAATTCTACATGTCCAAATTTAACACTGTACGACAGGGACTTAATAATAAAGAAGATTGGGAGAGGGTCCTATAGATATTCCAATAGTAAAAGCCCATACTAACCCATAATAGGAAGCACTCTTTGAATATGATTTCTAGTGGAAAGGAGACGCTGTGCAAGGAATGCTATTAATAATCAAGATAATAAGCATATCAATGAACCCTATAAAAATGTCCACCTGGAACATAATCAGCATGAGTCTTACTATTCATCAAGGTCCAATAGTAACTTGAATAATAGGTTACCATGACTCTAGACACTCAAAAATAGCCGAGACATATGCGCCGATTCAGTCTTATTATCGCGCGCAATAATATTATAGAAACCTAAATTTACCCTTTTAGATTTTAATATAACAAATTCCTTTTTAATTACATAAAGTTTGCCCTTATAAGATAAACATTGCTGAGGCTGCTTTAAATTATTTCACTTTATAATCGAAATAGAACTCGAAATATATTGAAAACTTTGTGCAGACACCCTCCAACATGGCCGCTGCAGCTCCCCGCAGAAAACGCGATTCCTAACTGAGATTATGTAATCTTAACATCGCGTCCTAAAATTATATTTGTAACTTACATCCGGGTGTTTACACTCTATAACAACTCAATTATATTTATTACGCCCTGGTAATATAAACCCCGCTCGAACTGTTACCAATACGTTTCTTTGAAAAACTGTAAAAAAGAACTGGGATCACACTGAAGACTATGAGTTAGGACACTCGAATATGGCCGACATAGTCCCCCGACCAAACGCGTCATCCTATCCGTGACATCTCGTCTTCGGGAAGTACATATTTAGTGTAAATACTCCCTTAATAATATAAACAAAATGTATACAATTTAGCATGAACCAAAAAGCTGATTGCAAATCGCGCTCTTTATTATTATTATCGAGACCGCGCGCTAATATTTTTCCCTTAAATGTAAACACATTAATCTGGTAATTTAAATACAAACGAAACAAAGGAATACACGTCAGATCACTTTGATAAGAGAGTGGTCTAGATCAGAGTCCAAGTTTATATAGCTTAGAACTGTAATAAGGACATTTACTAATGTCCGACGTTAATCGCCATGATAGATTACATTGAACCAATCACAAACGGCGAAAAACGGGAGAAAGTTTGCGCCCAATCGCCCAATAAAAGGAAGCCTGCAGCAAGCAAAGGCATTCCATGGGGAAGCTGTAGAAGGACAAGGTGACAGGGAGGCCGCTACGCTTGATTAAGGTAAGAAAGGTGGGACAATCGCTAACCGCTAGTAAATGTTAAAATCGGCTTGAAACTTACACATCAAGTGTGGGTTAGGGGGTGTAATAATATAGTAGCGCCCTAGGTTAACAAATATAAAGGTAGTTGGAAACGCTGGTTAAATGACAATGTTTTTATAAATAAACTAAGCCCAACAAAGAAAAGTTTTTCAAGTGAATAATTCTAAAATAAATTAAACTTTGTCATCCAACCAGTAAAATAACGTGTAGCTTTATGTCTATATCCCCAAACAAAGGTACGCATTATATAGAGTACAAAGAGATAGAATTTGATATCTGGCACAGCGCTTGCTATTAGTAAATGGTAATTAGCCCACAAAGCCCATATAGCAATTACTGCTCTAATGGAGGCAGACACTATACTGCTCTAATGGAGGTAGACACTGTACTACCAAAATGCAATATAAATATTGAGGATAAATCTTATGACCCTAATGCAGCTATATAGTCTAGTGACTTCTATTTTTGCATTTACAAACAGCACTATTCTGAAATTAAGGAATGAACAGAAAGTGAAGTGGTAGAAGGGAAGGAAACAGACCTGAAAGCCTCTACCTACAGAAGACAAATTGGATTCTTACCAACATTTCACAACTAAAGGTAATGCTAGTAGGAAATCAAATTTTTGACCTTTAACTCAAAGACTCTAGCAATTTAGAGGGCATAATTGTGATCTAACAAAAGGAATATTGTATTTCTGTCCTTCTGCAGTTGCATATTGTATAGCCGAAATGATATACGGTGGTCACCCCTGATACAGCACTGATAATGTAAATGAATTCCTACATCCAGGTAATGAACCTTTACTTATATCACTGAAGAAGAAGTAGAGTAAGCAGATTTGGGTCCACCTGATATATGATATTTACCCCTTAGGTGGAATAATTTTAATCCCAATAACATCACATGAAGAGAAGTCCACAAGAGTCAGATTAATGAGAAAAACTGAACCCTCGTGAGACTTCAAATGTCCCAAATCCCTCAAAACTCTTGAGGTAGGTTGGTAAATGCAGGCTATTCCAACAAAAGACTATGTATGAGATATGGAACAAGGACAACAAGGATAATCAAATCTCTGACTGAATCTAGTTGTTAGAAAAAGGTATAGGTGATATGAGCAAATAATGATTTTAAAGCATGACTAAACTCTGTTTTAGATAAATTTTCTGGCCACTTGGGTCAAATGTGGGTACCTGTATGAAATTCCCCAATAAAGGCAAAAAGAACATAGATCTTAGAAATGATAAAATCTCACCTAGAATATACATCTGTAACAAATGTATAGTATATGTTGAGTAGCTCTCTCTGCATAAACATAAGGATGTAGAGATTACGAATGTTTTAAAATTTATGTACAAGGTCCGTATATGCGATAATTTTGTGTTTATGCTAACGTCAGTGGATAATAGGCCCCTGTTGATTATGTGTTTTTTAATCTTGCCTTTTAGAGATTTTTTTAACTAAAACACCCCGTCCTGAAGAAGGTGTTACCATCAACACAAGACACCGAAACGCCGCGTCGACTTTTGGTTTTTTTAATAAAATAATTTGTATTAGAATGTATAATTGTCTTATGAATGCTAATTGAAACTGTATTGTTTTTAATAAACTGACTTTTTAAACTGGTAAAGATTATAGTCTCCTAACTAATGTGGTGATTTGTAGACAGGGCTCCTACACTGATTGTTAGCTTGTATTTGTAGATTATGTGTATATGAAGTGAAACAGAATCTCCTTCTTGACAGCATAGATACCCCTTTAGTCTTAGGCGGGGTTACTCTACGCTGTAGGGTATATACCCCCACCGTCTCGGGACTCCTAGTGTGTTTTTTGTATAGGTCCAGTGTTATCATTGCTGAATGAAGAGGGCCTGGACCAACCTGTAGCTTTTGTCTCCAGGAGGTTAAACCCCAGGGAACAGTGGTGGAGTGCTATAGAAAGAGAAGCTTTTGATGTTCTATGTGCACTGAAGAAGTTGAGGCTTTACCTGTTTGCCACTCACTTCCTAACTGACCACAGGCTCCTCAGGTGGCTCATACAAATGAGGGATGAGAATCTAAAATTGTTTAGGGTCCATTTCCCTACAGGGTATTGGTTTCAAGGTGGAACACAGACAAGGAAAAGAACACACCAATAGAGATGGTCTGTCCAGGTTTTTCTGCCTTTGTAATGAGAACTCCATAGAGTTTGGGTAGATCTCCCCACTTTTAGCTGGGAGGGGGTCATGTGTTAGATGTGCCTTACTTAGGAAGGTCTTCCCCAACAGTTTGCCTGTTTTCTGACACTTTTTACTGTATCTTTTGTTGGCCTTAGAACTCTGAGCACTGTACCACTGCTAACCAGTGGTGAAGTGCTTCTCACTTAAAACATGGTGACAATGGTGTAGACTTGATTGGCATATTTAGTTTACCTGCAAGTCCCTTGTAAAATGGTATACCATATCCCCTGGGCCTGTAATGTGAATACTACTAGTGGACCTGAAACACCAATTGTGCCACCCACACAGGTAGCGTTTCAAACCTGTCTCAGGCCTGCCATTGCAAGGCATGTGTGTGCAGTTTACTGCCCTTTAGAATTGGCATTTAAAACCAATTGGTAAGCCTAAACTCCCCTTTTATTTAATAATAGGTCCCCACTAAGCTAAGCTCTAGGTAGCAATATGGATAGGGTACAGTGTAAGTAAAAAGGTGGACATGTACTTTTAAGTTTTACATATCCTGGTAGTGACAAAACGCTACATTTATTTTTCTCTATTGTGAGGCTTACTTCTCTCAGAGTCTCGTATTTGGGAATTCCTTAAATACTTTTAGGCTGTAATTCCTAATTAGAAAGGAGCAGCTGAACCAGTTTCATATCTTTGGAATGGTAATGAGAGATCCTCTTTAGTGGTAAAGTGGGATTTGAAATGCCACTTCTAGAAAGTGTACACATGTCTGTTCTTAACTTAGCTTTGTGTCACTACATCCTGTCTCCAATATACGTCTAAGAAGCTACGCTTTGTGTATTAGACAGCTACAAGCACAGGTAGGGTGGATGTGACAGAGGAGTCATCTGCTTCATCTGCATTCTGATAGCCTTTCTGGGTAGGAATTGGGGAGTCTGTGTCCTGTCCTCACACAAAGGACTAGTTACCCCGACAGATGGCCTGGCAGACAGGGCTGGGATGAAAAGAGACCTGTATACTTCAAGGAGCTGCTTTGAAGTCAGTCCACACTTCAAAGGCACATTTGGGTATAAGGACTAGGGCTCTGCACCTAGGAAATCAGTACACTGCTGGACCTGGGAAGAACTCTGCTGGAGTAAAGATTGCTGTGCTGTAAGAATTACCACTTTGCCTTGACTGATTGTTCTGAAGAGCTACATCTCTGTTTTACTGAGCTGCCCTACTGCCTGCTGTTCTTTGCCCTGCTAAGGATAAGGAATAAGACCCATTTCACTTGAACCCAGAGTGACTCTGAGGGCTTGCTGTCTTGCCTCTTGTTTTCAGAATTCTCAAGGACACAAAAGACTTCCTGCAATCCTGCTGGTGCTGCTGTACATCTGTGAGTCCTATCCTTGCCTGAGGTGCCCCTCCAATCCTGGGTCTTTGAAGTGAGTTCTGCTACAAAACCGATGCATCCTCCCTATTGCACTGGTCGGACTCAACGTATCGCCCTTCGACGCCGATATTGAGGCTGTTTGATGACAGCAGTGCTACAGCCAGTGTAGCCTGATGACGACACTCTGCGCAGCACAACAACAACTCATTGCCTGCATCTGAATGGAGCTCGATTACAACGCAGTGACCCAAGTGCTTATAAAAGATCGATGCATTATGCCGTTGGTGTCAATGGTTTGCTCCATCCAAGGTACTTTTTCATATAACCTGCTTGAGTCTTGTAGACAGCCTGCCCTTCATCGCAGTCAACCTGAACTTTGGGTTTATCCTGCTCCCTCACGACCTCAAGTAACCTTTAAGTGCTATTGACTTTTCAGCACTCTTTAAAAATTCATATCTTAACTTATACTTATTGGATATGTGTTGTTTTGGTCTTGTTTTACTCAGATACATATTGTCTATTTTTCTAAACTTGTGTGGAGTCATTTTATGGTGTATTCATTGTGCTACTGTGTTTGTGTGAGTGTGTTGCACAAACACTTTATGCAATACAGGAACCCAATGTGAAGGGTCCAGAGACCTGGTTGGTGTTTTGTGGTTACTGCTTACTAAGTCAGTGTGTACCAAATTATGTAAGAAAGAAAAATTTCTTTCTAGAGTCCCCTCACTCACCGGGGTTGCCCCACGGTGACATGCTTCATCATTGGGGCCATCCCAGTTCTCTACGAAAAGGGGCGTGCTGCGACAAGGCGACTACGCTGGAGCACTGGTTTTCTGAGATGACTATGTGTGGTGTAAGTGTGGTGATGGTGGAGTGGGTGTGGAATTAAAAATACCGTGCTAGTGGGCCTCAACAGTTTATTTTGCTCCTAGTGGGGTATAAAAAATTAAAAAGGGGGTAACACTGTATTCTAACTTTAATTGAGCTAGATCAGTGTTATGGTCGACATGTTTCAAGCTCCCCCAAGCTTTTCATCAGGACCATACAGGGTCCAGCCCTGTATTTCCACTCCTATATTCAAATGAAAAAAGTGTTGTAAAAATAAATACTAATTATTTATACTGTACGCTGTTAATAATAAAACATGCGTGTTTTTGTACATACGGTTTGTAATTTACTCGAAATGATAAACAAGTGTTTGGTTACACTCCATGGTCTTAGGCAAGGGCAGGATCGCCTCGTGGAAACATTGTTCCTATCGGCGAACCCGCTCAGTACTACCTGATAGCTCCTCACCCGACCGCATGCGGTCGGGTGAGGAGTGAGGAGCTGAGGAGCTATCAGGTAGTACCGAGCGGGTTCGCCGATAGGAACAATGTTTCCACGAGGCGATCCTGCCCTTGCCTAAGACCATGGAGTGTAACCAAACACTCGTTTATCATTTCGAATAAATTACAAACCGTATGTACAAAAACACGCATGTTTTATTATTAACAGCGTACAGTATAAATAATTAGTATTTATTTTTACAACACTTTTTTCATTTGAATATAGGAGTGGAAATACAGGGCTGGACCCTGTATGGTCCTGATGAAAAGCTTGGGGGAGCTTGAAACATGTCGACCATAACACTGATCTAGCTCAATTAAAGTTAGAATACAGTGTTACCCCCTTTTTAATTTTTTATACCACACTAGGAGCAAAATAAACTGTTGAGGCCCACTAGCACAGTATTTTTAATTCCACACCCACTCCACCATCACCACACTTACACCACACATAGTCATCTCACAAAACCAGTGCACCAGCGTAGTCGCCTTGTCGCAGCACGCCCCTTTTCGTAGAGAACTGGGATGGCCCCAATGATGAAGCATGTCACCGTGGGGAAACCCCGGTGAGTGAGGGGACTCTAGAAAGAAATTTTTCTTTCTTACATAATTTGGTACACACTGACTTAGTAAGCAGTAACCACAAAACACCAACCAGGTCTCTGGACCCTTCACATTGGGTTCCTGTATTGCATTTACTGACGGGAGGCCGACCTGGTTTGGTCTAACCTCCTTCTCCCTCCATTTTTTGTTCGTGCACAAACACTTTACACATTGCTTCTTAATTTAAGTCTGTCTGCTCTCTGCCAAGCTACCAGAGGGTGAGCACAGGTTAAGTTAAAGTGGGAATCTAGCTTATCCTGAATAGGATTGTAGTCCCTATTTGGCCAGGGTGCAAACCTCTCCCGAATAGAAACCCAATTTCTGACATATGTCTACTATAGTCTCTGTTGTGTACTAGCATCACTCTGATCCTCATCTCAGGCTTCTAATTTTCAGAGTCCTGGTGATGATCTTGCACCCTGTTTGGGATCGAAATGTCATTGAATATTATGACAGTCCTGTGTTAATGACTGCATTAGCAATATACAGGTCTTGTCCTGTTTAAACCTTATGTGATATGCGTATACGGCCATATTATCACACATGTGTAATATTTGTTAGCGCACCGAGAACATGTTTAGGTCACTGGTACTCTTTCTGATGTAGTTCTGTGTTTTAAACCAGTTTTTGTCTGCCTCAATTTTATAGTTTTTTTGGGATAATATTAGTTTTGTTGATCCTTCTCCCAGTAGGGACCATAGCTCTTTTCAGTCCAATAGAGAGAATGTAATTGCTTTGCCAGATTTCACCTCAGCCTCCTTTACGCTTCCCTATGTGGTCTCCCAAGGATCCTCGTTAAGTCCCACCTTTTTTAACATTTATTTCACCCCGCTGTTCAAACCTATTCAGTCCTACAACTTCTCAGTCTTTTCCTATGCCGACGACATTCAGATAGTAGTGTTGGGTTCTTCCAACCCTGAAAAGATCGGCAAACAATTTAACAACTGCATGAGTAACATTGTCAATTGGATGCAGGAAAACCGCTTAAAGCCTAATTTGGAGAAAAGCAATCTGCCTGGTGGCCTTCTAATCTTAGGTCTCTCCTGCCACTGGTCCAAAAAGCTAAACTATTCGGGGTCATTTTTGCTGTTAAACTATCGTTCTCTGACCACATCAATCAGGTGCCTTCCTACTTCTTCTTCCCTCTAAAAATATTAAAGAAACTTCTCCCTTTTATCCCTACGGAGATTTAGAAAATAATGATAGCTTTGGTAATCTTAAAATTAGACTACCACAACGCTCTATATGTGGGAACCCAGCAATGCTTAAAGAAAATGATAGGCTTTTCAAAACGCTGCGCCCTTGATGAAACACCCTAAATTTTATTCCAGTCTCACAAGCTATCATCAATATGCATTGGTTGTCTATGAGTGAGCCGATCAAGTTTAAAGACTTGTTCTGGGCCCATAAAGCTCTTCACAAAGCTGGTCCTATCTTCATCTAAAACATTTTCAAATGGAATGCACCTACTAACAAGATGTTTTCAAGCTTCACAAGAAAGGTGGATATACTCAAGCATGGGCGAATTTTGCGAATCTCGCGTTCGCGGATTTTGCGGATTTGCGAACTCGCAATCCGCAAAATCCGCGAATTCTCGCGAATTTGCGGATTTTTTTTATTTTTTATGTTCGCACGGGTTTCTGCAAGTTCGCGAGGGTTTTGTACAATTTCGCAAATTGCGAAATTGTACAAAACGCGTGCGAACTTGCAGCAACCCGTGCGAACACAATGACATGAAGAGAAAGAAGCTCCTGGTCACAGGAACAGCACGGGGATTGCGCTCATGAAAGTCAAGGATGCAAAGGCCTCTACCCAGCATCACAGCTGATTTTCCACAGTAGATTTGGGAAGAGGCACACCTGTCCCGCCTCGAAGACGCTCATGATTGTTTTTGGGCTAATGAATGAGTCACTGAATTTGAGCATCAACTACTTCGAGCGACCATGTGTGTGTTACTATGCAATCGCCCCGAAGGGCGCAGGGGTCCCTTGAGTGAGCTGTCCATCATAGTGGGTGAATAGCGGGAAGACGGTGCAAACCGCGAGTGTGTGCGCAGGGCCAAACGTGCGGGGCTTCCATGCGAGTTCACATGCCCCTTGTGTGCATAACAGGTCAGAGAAAGATCAGTTCAGCAGATGAAGAGAAAGACGCCCCTGGTCACAGGAACAGCACGGGTATTGCGCTCGTGAAAGTCAAGGATGCAAAAGCCTCTATCCAGCATCACAGCTGATTTTCCACGGTACATTTGGGAAAAATAGCACACCAGCCTGGCCTGTTGTAACTATTTTACGATTGCGCCGGCAAGCTGCCAGCGCCATCCTAAAATAGTTACTAAATTAGCTTCAACAGGAAGCTCTAATAGATAAAATCGAGCACCTGCTTTATTTTATCTATTAGAGCTTCCTGTTGAAGCTAACTTAGTAACTATTTTAGGATGGCGCTGGCAGCTTGCCGGCGCCATCGTAAAATAGTTACAACAGGCCAGGCTTCAACTTTTGCCCCCAGATCCGCCGCTCGCGGATTTGCGAATTCTCGGTAAATTCGCGGGAGTTCGCGGATCGCGAATTTACCGAAAATCCGCAAAATCTGCGAGCGTACCGGATTTTCCGCCCATACTTAGATATACTCAGAATTAAAAAGGCTGATTGGGGAGGCAGAAGCTTCTCTTATTCCACATGCAAATAGTGAAATGCTCTGCTCGGCCATTTCAGAGCCCAGCTAAATCAATTAAATTTCAATAATCCACTGAAAGTTTGGCTTTTCACTTTTACTGTTAATTAAGCTCCCCTATCTGTCATTTAAGGACCCTGTTCGGATGCTAGCACCAAGACGTCGATTGGCATTTGGTCAATCTACAAACTACTACTTACTATTGCTTCCTTCTTGTCCTGTTATGCCCAGAGGGTAGGGTGCTCTGCTAATATATAAAAATAGGATACAATACATAGTGTGCTCCAACAATGGAATAAAAGCCATAAACTATTCAACTTTGTAGGCCTTGCTAGATTTTCCCTACACTTATAATGATTTAAAATCTTAATTACCTGTATCCGCTTAGGAAAAGGCTTGAAAAGTGATCCACAAAAGCAGTGCGTTTTAACTTTGAGGCACTGCGTTAAGTTATATACAGAAGGGGTTGAGGTAATATACTACCCCACCTACCACCACAGTGGGAAAAGTTATCAGACACCTGAAGTGCTGCACAGAACCCTAAGTTCGACCCCTTTCAACTTCCAGTGGAGAAAAAACTCCCAAGCATGAATACATTCTAATGGATCAGCACCCTTATTTGAGAATGTATTACTTATTATTCATAAAGGTTCAGCACAATTCTTATAACATTCCACACACACAGTACATATAATTCATAGTCTCCAATAAATGTGTTTTGAAGAAAGTTCTTAATTCATATTCTTCTTCTTTCATTAATCTTCTTAAAAATAGTAGCCAACGTGTTTCGTCTTCATCTACTTATTCTGGGTTCTATTCCAAATTCTTCTTAAGAAGACACTGTGCTGGGGTATATGTTGTAAGGGATACATCAATTTCCTTATAGAAAGCTTGCTCAATGAGTCCTCTAATGTTGGACCCTAGCCCGCCAATCCGTGCAATGGGCCACTGTGTACTTATCAATACATTCTTTCAAACAAGGGTGCTGGACCATTAGAATTTATTTGTAATGTGTTAAGTATTTATGCAGTACACAAAAATAAGTGCTAACACAACACAAACAATATACCAAAGAGTAAAATCTAATAAATAATTTGAGATCAAAATTTTAAAAATCCAATCGGTAGAATTAGAGATTTGCCATTCTAAAGGTTTAAGTGAAAATAGCACTAAAAAGCAGAATACGCTAAGTGAGGGTGTCTGGTTGTGCTAGAACAGGACAAAGTCACAAATTCAAGCCGACCACAATGGAGTGCAGGCCACGTTCAGAGACTAGGTTAGTCCTGCAGAAAAAAACTGAAAAAGTTACCTTCTCAAAGTCTGGTGCGCAGAGTTCAAAAATTCAGGATTTTACAGGAGGAGCTCAACTGATGCAAGCCAAGGGGGCAGGATCTTGGGAGATACTTCTTTGGGGTTCAGGAACACGTAGTACTGATTTTATAGGGACTTATGAGTAAAGTAAATGTGCCATTGGGTGTAAGCCAATTTTTCCTTGATTTCAGAATAGAGCACATTCCCTTTATCACAGGGTAACAGTGGTAAAAGACACTAATGCCAACACAACCACATTTCTGAAACCAGGAGCAGAGAAGTGAGTGGTGCGGTAGAGAGTGCCAGTCCAACATTAATTCATTGGTGAAAGTACATTTTTAATAACTTAAGCAGAAAAGTGACTTTATAAATAATATACTTTAGGCTGCCTGAGGAAAAAGTGGCTTAAACCAGTTTAGTCAATCATCACACCTCCAGAGCTGGAATACACATCCTTAGCTAGCGTTAACAGTTCAGGTTCACAGGGCAAAAGGTCTGCTGTGGAGGGCTGGAAAGCACAATGAGTGTTAATTGCTAGCCACTTAGCAGGGTTAGCTATCTGGAAGTGAACAGTTGAAATTACAAAAGGTTGCTTTAACCCTATCTCTTTTCATTTGGAGATGCCAAGCACACTCTCAGACAGCTAGGCTCCAGTCACATAAGGAGGGAAAAGCTGTCTTGAACCATCCAGATGGGAAGAGTGCTCATCCTAATAGGAGAGTGGCTTAGGAGCTTAATACAGGCCTGCCTAGTGGCAACTGGGTGTTGCCCTCTTTTAAACAGAGGCTCCTGGGTGAATTTAAATTAAGGCAACGAAAAAGTACTGCAAAAGGATGAAGAGAGACCATGAGAAAATATTTATGATCAGATGACCGAATTTCTCGAATAACTGGTCAGTGAATAGGAAAAATACGGCACTTCCACCACCATCCCCATCAGAATATTCTTCAACCAGAGAAGACTCCATTTGAAGAAGGAGGTATTCTGGAAGAACATTTCTGACTCCTTCTGGAAAAATAGGACTCACACAAAGACTCAAGGACTCCTAAGTCCTACTGACACCTACGGACTCTGTTATCTTTCCAATGTTCAATTAGTTGGCCTCCAGTTTTCATGATTTAGGGAGAAATAAAAACTGAATACTGGATCCGAAAAGAGCCCTCCGGGCCACTGAAAATGGTACCCGGCAGGAGACCGGACTGTCGAGAGACCTGGTATATAGAAGTGTCTCTGGGGTGTAGTGAGGAGCAGGAGGAATTTTCCCAGAATGTTAAAAAGTCTAGACTTAATCATTTGGCCTATCTCCAGAGGACCAGGTAAAGGTGCTAAGCTTGCCAAGGTGATTGCACTCAATGCATTTAGGAAATCCAGGCTCATCCCACTCTGAGCTTTTGCCGGTATTGAAAACAGGTTCAGTGTAACCTTGTAGCAGAAGTATCCAGCTTTATGACGCCCTGTCTGGCTATGGTTTCCAGCCTAGCCCTACTAGAAGGATTTTGACTTCGAAAAAAGTCACTAAGTCTGAAGTTAAAACCTGGCACCAGTGCAAAGTGGCAAATCTATTCAACAGCACCCATGGCTCCCATGAAATCCAGAAGGCTACTTATGGGGTTCACAACTGTTTAGAAAATTCAATAATATTAACAGATTAATATAAGTGTATATAAACAGAGAAGCAAAATGGAGACTAAGAATTTTTAAAATGTTTTGTAAATGTAAAGGAATCCGAAATTGTAGGCTAAAAAGTAAGTTAGTATTTTCAGGTTGATGTATGAGAGTAGTGCAAGTGCATCAAACATAATATATCTTGGACAGTGAGTTGCCTTAATTGGATTTAGAAAACCTCCTACCTCTCAATTAAAATTAAAATGTTGTGTTTTTTGTAATTTTACTGTATTGTTTAATGGTTCAAATCATTGAAAATGCTTAGGCCGAGCTCCTTGGCTGCCTGTACTAACTCTGTTGGGTTCCCTGGATTACAATAAAGATTTAGTGTTGGTCTCCGGGTTCCAGTAATGATGAAGTAGGGGTCCACAAAAGTCAAAAGGTTAAGAACTACTGTGTTATAAGAATTTGATCATTTTACTCAGGAATTCTGAAAGAGTTGGGACCTTTTTTGAATAGACAAATTCAGAGGGAGGAGGTCTCACAAGAATGTATTGTAACACTACAGTCTGTCAAATAGTAGGAGGCTACTGAGAACAATAAAGCACTTAAAACATTTGCCCAGGTCTGCCATTTCAGAGCCTGTGCGTACAGTTTTACCTGCTATTTCGCCCTGGCAAAGTAAACCATTAGCCAGGCTCAAACCTTCCTTTTTAACACATATGAGTCATCCCTTGTGTAGCCTCTGGACAACCCAGAGGGCAGGGTGCAATGTATTTAAAAAGGAAGGATATGAACTTTTTAAGATTTACATGTCCTGGTAGTGAAAAACTCTTACATTCGTTTTTCACTTCTGCAAGGCCTATATCTCCCATAGGATAACATTTGGAGTAGCCTTAATACATTTTATATGTGTAATTTCCAAATGGGAAGAGATAACAAGTTCATGTTTGCTGTCTTTGTAATCACAATTTAAAATCCTAACTTATGGTGAAGTCAGATTTTAAATTGCAATTCCGAAAAGGCCACTTTGAGAAAGCTGTAATTCTCCAGCCTTAGCCATTAGGCACCTGCAGCCTGTCTCTGGGCTACATGACAGCATGTAGCTAACAGTTGTGCTTTGTGTATTCCACCTAGGGGAAACTTAAGTGTTGCTGGATGGGCCATCACTGGCACGATGGGTTTAAGGAGGTGGGCCAGCCCCACTTACACTTGAATAGGCTGTGTCCTGTCTCCACACAAACGGTTGCATACCCCCTGTAGTTAGTCTGGAGTCAGGGCAGAGAAAGCAGGGCATCTGGGCACTTCAAATGCATGCTCCTAGAATCTTTTTCCTCTTCAAAGGCACAACTGTGCATAGAAGAAGGACCTCCAACACTAACTCTCAGTGCACCTCTGGACCTCTGGATACTCTGCCAGGAAGAAGGACTGAAGTGCAGCTGAAAAGACTGCCACTCTGCTTTGCTGCTGCTCTACTGTGCTGACCTGCTTGCCTCCTGATCTGAGCCTCAGGGACATAAAAGTCTTCTCAACCAGCTCCTGGACCCAGCTGTTCCTGACCCCCATGTTGTGCCCCTCAGGTCCTTGGACACTTGATGTGACTCATGGGTTCTTGAAATCAACCTTTTGGGCTCTTTGCTACATTAAACAGGCCCATTTGCACCAGAACTGCACCGCTTGAAACAAAGTTCATTGCGAGCTGTTGCCAGCTAGTCCTTTCACAGAGCAAGCATCAATTGCCGAAGAAGAACCGTTAACTTGAAGCACCAGCCCGCCTGTCCGCTCCACCCGGCCAGACTGACCATCACCTGTGCTGACCATCGCATCTGATGCTCTCCTTTGTTACCCACGATTTTCTCCAATGCAAGGGAATCTTGGCACAAAACTGGAGAAGTTAAATCTTCAGGTGGACTAATTTGAGACTGTATCCGGCCCATGCTCCATCGCAGTTGACCTGAACTTTTGACTTTGACCTGGCGCAACAAGATAACTGCAATTGGCACTTTATGCTTTTAGATGCTATTTTACACTTTATTCTTTAAAAATGCATAACTCTGGTTCTATTGATTGCATTTTTGTTGCTTTGGTCTTGTTTTATTTATTAAATGTTGCTCTATTTTTATAACCTTGTGTGAGATTTTCACTGTTTTACTGTTTGAAATGTTGTACGAATACTTTACACATTGCCGCTATGTGAAACCTGATTGCTCTGTGCCAAACTACCAAGGAGCTCAGCACAGGTTAATTTATGGTTTGCGTGTGCCTTACCCTCATAAGGATTTTGGTTGCTGCTTGATCAAGACTCACACCCCCGTCAGTTACTCAATTTCTTGCAGTCGGATTTGTGCATTAACTCAAGGCTTCTAGGCAAGCTATGACAGGCCTGCAACTAAGGAAATACACTACAATTTTGAGGACTTAAAGCATTTGGGTGTATAAATGCATTTCTTAAAAGGCTGTCTCCTTGGAGAGCATATTTATGGGCTATCATAAGAAAGTGCCCCTTTTTGACATGGTCACCCCCACTTTTTGCCCTGGTACTCATGCTTTATGACTGAAGTTGCACTTGGTCCCTTCTAACCAGGTCGCCAGTGCTCTTTCCCTAAAACAAGGTAAATGTTTAATTGTAACAACTTGGCAAGGACCATGTTTCCTGCAAACATATAACATCATGTTCATTGATAAACAACACCGAAGCAGGATCAGATGCAAAACACCTAATGCACCATTGGTAGAACACTTTACACAGGCCAACCATTACGCGGACGATATTCGCTGGACTGTCCTCAAAGTACTCAAACTACCACAGAGATGTGGTAACACGACCCAACTACTAAATAGAGAAGAGCTGAAATCAATTATTCTCTTGGACACTATCAGGAATGGTTTAAACAGGACTGAAGACTAGACGACCTTGCTGTGAAATCCAGACCACTTTCCTGTTCTCTGCCTACCCTTCTGCCCTAGAACTTTGGCCCATTGAGCTGAAGCACTTTGTATGGCCCTACCTCTCCAAAATGGACAAAAACCTGAAAAGACTCTAATGTCCATGCAGTGTTCTACTTAACACTTCTCTGTCACCATCATTTACATGTGCACACTCTTGTGTTCAACTGATGTCCCATGACAGAATATTGCCAATTTGTATTGCTTGATACTCATGTATTAGTGTAATTGCTTTCTCATTTTTTAGTGATTACTTCACCTGTATGAATTATTTTCGAATTTCTGTAAATGTCACTTGCTCCACTTGTATTATAACCATCAGTTGCTCAACTGAGCTGCCCAACTGAACCTTTCGCGTAATTTTAAATTCACCCTTTTTCACCTAATTTTAATTTCACTTTCTATCGATTCCTTGTCACACCCCCAACCAATCAGGTCAACTTGTAAATGCATGCATTCAGAGGCCCCGGCACATCATGCCTGATAGTCTTTCTTCTCTGTCCGTTGTCGACTCACTCAAGATGGCGCCGGTACATAAACACCGTGCTTGTCTCATTGCCTCAGTTCCTGTCATTGCGCCAAGTAACCCATGGCACATTGCTGCCCACTGCTCTGCAGGTAACAGCCCACACTCAGAAAGAAGCGCTGAACTTGTCTGCATTTTCCTCCCCTCAGCGTGCTCAACGCTGCCTATCCCGCTGCTAACCTCGCTTGCTTTTTGTTTCCCCTATCAGAAGCAAGCACGCGGCTCCCGCTGCACCTGCCTCCTGGATTGCGGATTGCTCACCCAGGACCCCACCAGGTTCCTGCAATTGAAATACTGCCACATCCACCCAACCTAACCTCCAACATACCCTGACTTGGACCTCCGGCAGATGGTATAAGACTACCCTTACCCACCTCTTATTCAATCCCGGGGTTCTTATCATTCTTAGGAATTTTTCTCCTTCCTCCCCAGAAACGCACCGTGACTCATTCAGTAACTAACGCCTCCGGGCCCGTTACCCGTTTAGGACACCCTACTGACAACCGGCTAAATCCGTTCGGTAAGCGGTCCTCTAGCGCTTCTGTATTGCTGGAAGCTGCTTGGTGATCTTTTCTCTTGCTGCACTTTGTGGGAGCCTGTTCTAAAGGCGACGTTACTTTGCAAGCCACTACGCCACCTCTCGCGACACCCGCTTCGCGGGTGCCGCTCGTTTCTGAAGTGGTCTAAGACGCCGGTTTGCTGTGGGCTCTGAACTGAAATTGGAAAGCCCTCCCACAGCCTTCAGCGGGACTGCGAGGACCAGCCTGCTGTGCGGCGATCATTGGCCGCAGCTGGTCCTCTTCCCGCCGCTCCCTGAATAAAAAATCGGGCGGAGTCAAGCCTCTGTGGCTCTGTGTTGCTGGAAGCTGCTTGGTGATCTTTTCTCTTGCTGCACTTTGTGGGAGCCTGTTCTAACGGCGACGTTACTTTGCAAGCCACTACGCCACCTCTCGCGACACCCGCTTCGCGGGTGCCGCTCGTTTCTGAAGTGGTCTAAGACGCCGGTTTGCTGTGGGCTCTGAACTGAAATTGGAAAGCCCTCCCACAGCCTTCAGCGGGACTGCGAGGACCAGCCTGCTGTGCGGCGATCATCGGCCGCAGCTGGTCCTCTTCCCGCCACTCCCTTAACTATTTAAATAACGGGTGATATTTACGCGTAGCGGAACGCGTGCGGGACGAAAGCCGGACGAAGCCCGGGCAAAGGGCGGGCCGTCTGTGGCCGTCCGGGGACGTACAAGGACGGGACGGGCCACCTTATTTACATCCTTATCTTCGACCTACTAGTACTTGGCATTCTGGGGTCGCGTATTACACTTAAACGCTAGTGTGGTAAGTGCAACATCTGAATTATTGAGTCTGAGGTTGGGGAGACGGTGATCAGAGCTGAAGTCTCAATAAAATTTTTCAAAAGTAACATCAGAGAAGGAAGTATCACTTACACCCACCAGGCCTATCCCAAGAAAGTATAATGGCATTCAAAAAGTTAAGATCTCGCACAATATTCATGAAGCGAATGGGCATCGAGGAAGCAGTCAGGAAATCCTCTGACAAAAGCAGTAAAACATGGCCGTATAACTAGGACCCCTGCAATAAGCAATTACTTTTCTGCCCTATCACCTAAAAGGCAATCTCTCAATTATGTTCGGGAAATAGGAAAAAACCTTGATCCTTTGGAAAGTAAGGAGGAAAAAGAGGAAAAAGAGCTTCCTCCCTTGAACCATCAATCTACCCAAAACTCAAGTGAACTAGATCTTGATCCTAATCAAAAGATATTATTCTCAACACAGGAATTACAATCCCCGGATCAGGAGGTGTTACATTCAACATCTCTAACACCAATAAAACGTTCAGGTAGCCCAGACCGCATTGAGGATCCTCACGGAAACAACACGAAGTCGGTGGAAAATAAATCAGAACTACAGTCAAGCCCAAACAAGTTTCTCACTAGTCTTCTGGAAAAATCATTAGAACACGATCCAGCACTTGAATTTTCTCTAGACCCCTTTTCTCTTAAAAATATCAATTCTACAAATTCCGTAACACCAATGTCAAAGGCTCTTTATTCTCTACAGGAAATCTTGGAATCGGTCCTTTCTTTTTTAGGATATATTCTGGAAAACTTGGATCAAACTTTAGACGTACAAATTGGTATACTAAAGTTTCTAGTAGAGGAAAAAAGGAAAAAAGAATCCGCTGACGTAACAAAAAAACAACAAATATCTGATGTGATGCAAGTACAAAGTAGTAACTCAACAAATATCACCAAAAGTATACAGTCTCAAACAAAATGTGACATTAGTACACAAACATCAGACATAGTAATACTCGAAAAACAAATAAAGGAAACTCGGAAAAACCATAAGGATGCCAAAATATATTCCCTGAAGAAACTCTTCAGAGAAGAGCCTTCAAATACCATCAAACAGTACTCTATCTTTTCGAATCCCAACAAAAAAATAGATTCACATAAAACTGGGTGTGACAAGGAAGATCAAGGAAACATCACCAAACTTACACCTGATGAAGATCAAGGAGAAAAGATCTCTCAAATAAAAAACATCCAAGAAAAAGGGGGGAAAAAAAAGGAGAAGAAAGCCGCTAAGAAGAATCAATAAAAAGAAAACTCGCAAGCTCAAATTTAAAAACCTAATCACTCCTCTAAAAAACCGAGAGGGACAATATGACACTACAATTCTTAATACTACCACAATAGAGGCAACCAGTGTCAGAAAAAACACACAGTCTGTAAAATCATTGAATCCAAGAGCGGATGAATATCTCCCGGCCATACTCTCCGAAAGAGTAGGGCAGAGAAACAAAGGACTAAGAGAAAATGATGATAAGATATCTCTAGGCGGAGAAGGAACACCGTCCAAATATCTACTATTCGAAGAACTTTTTCCAATTGATAACATGCCACTCAATCGAGGAAGGATAATCAATCTTCTACAGCAAATACTGCCTCTGCAATATTTGACCAGCAAAGAAATAGACCTGGTGAATTTCCCCATAAAAGAAAATTGCAAAATAACGATGGTATCATTCTGGTCATCAGTACTCCCCGGGATTATTCTTAGCGAAAAAGAAATAATACATAAATGTGGCTATGATGTAATCGAAAGACCTGAACCAAAGGAAAACAAATCTAACAAAAGGACCACTGGTCGCTTTGGCATAAATCCGGACATGCAAAACAATAATCATTACAAAAACACTCTTATTTCAGATGATTCAGGACCAATTCGCTCAGGAAAGGATACACTGAATATTCATGTGAATAATGGTGAAAGGACAGTCTGGAGCCAAGACTTAGAAGTAAAGGAGGATAAAAAAACAATAAAGTCTTGGGCTTGGATCTCGGAGACACTGAACAGTAATAAAATTACCAACCACCAACAACCTACTGTTTAACAATGGTTTGGAGATCACTTCATGGAACATGGCTGGGAAAACAACTAATAAAAGGATCGAAGCTACCAAAAATCAACCTGATATTGTGGCTTTACAGGAAACTTGGGCAACAAAATCTTTCTGCCAGAAAGGCTATTATGTCTATGATATTCCTGCTAAAGCAACAAACCGGGGCCATGCAAAGGGTGGATTGGCAATCTTGTTAAGTGAGGAATACTTATGGGATCAAGAAATCGTCGAGACTAATTCCGAAAATTTTCAGTGTATTAAGGTATCGCTGAAAACACATAACTTAGACCCACAAAAGGCTATTCTTCTCTTCAATATATATGCCCCACCCGGCACTAACCAAGACGCCATATTTGAGGATATCATGGAAGCAATTACTCAGATAATAGAAGACCGATCATACATGTCTTATTTAATCATGGGAGATCTGAATGGAAAAATCTCTAACTCTGAAATCAGAAAGTGGGTAAACCTCTATGAAGAAGAAACACTGGAAATGTCCATCCCAAAATTTCCTACAGGAAAAAATTCGGACAAGAGAGGTAAATTGTTATTAGCATTTTTGCCAAGTTTAAATGGGACAATCGTGAATGGCAATGTGGAAGGAGATATACCGGCGTCTTATACTAGACGAGGAAATGGAACTCTCTCAATTATTGACTATATAATCTGCAGTATGGAGTTATTGGAGACAGTTTCGCATTTGTTTTTCAACTTCACAGATGAGAGTGATCACGCTCTTTTACATCTAAGTACCCATTGGGCGGTCAATCCTTCCTCTACAAGCCAAATCCCGTTCCATAAAAGCACTATTGAAGTCAACACCAATCAGAGGCGGATTTTTTGGAACTCAGCAAACCTGGCCAATATAACCGCACTGATTGCACATACTCAACTTTTAACTAAAATACATTCGGGTGATCCAATAACAAATTTTGAATGCATCATCAATAAACTAAAGTGTGCTCTCTTAGATAAGTTAAGGCAGGTCACAAATGGAAATAACAAGAAGAACAATAAAAATAAAACCTGGAATACACCCACTGCAAAAATGCTCAATAAACTCATTCGAGCACAATACCTGAAATTTTCACCTTCAGTTCAGCGAGAAATTAATAAACTAAAAAATCAATTAAGAAGAGAGAAGCACAGCCACAAAAAAACGCTGCAGGACAATAACTGGGTCGATATTCAAATAGCCGCTAAAAAATACAATCAGCGAAAATATTGGTCGCTAATAGCTAAAATAACCGTAACAAAAAAGAAACTCCAAGCCATTCCAGTCCCACCTCAGGACTGGGAAATCTATTTGAGTGATCTATATAAGGTAAACCCAATTAAATCAGATAGAAAGGACGCCGATACTACTATGGGAAAGAATACTACACCGATTACAAATACCTCAGCATTCTCTATAGCAACGCACAATCGAAAAGCAAGAAGCACTGGTGCCTCAGGTCCTGACCAAATACCCATCAAGGTCCTACAAGCAGACCCCAAGGAGTGGAGTCAGATGCTATTACCCCTCTTCAATCACATCTTTAAAACCGGGAAAACACCAAAGTCATGGCAGGGGAGTATCATTATTCCCATCTATAAAAAGGGGAACAAAAACATAGCTGGCAACTATCGCCAAATAGCGTTGATGGATGCTACAGGGAAAATCTTTGCCGCAGAAGTATTGGATCGACTAAAAGACTGGGCTTTCTCGCAGGGTTTAATACCCATGTTTCAAGCAGGCTTTAGACCTAACCACTCTGTCACCGACAATATTTCAATTCTCCAGACCATTCTAGACAAATACACCGTACGAAAATCACAGCCAGTTTACGCAGCATTTACTGATTATTCTACTGCTTTTGATCGTGTCGACAGACCGACATTATGGAAAAAGTTAAGGAGACTAGGAATTCCTGAACAACTGCTGCAGATTATTGTTAATCTCCATACCAACACATGGTGCCAGGTGCAAATGGGGTGTGAAAAAGGTTTGACAAATATAATCAAAATGGCTAACGGGCTTAAACAAGGGTGCCTTCTAGCACCAATATTATTTTTATTATACCTCAGTGATTTGCCAGACCATCTGCAACAAGGTTCAAGTTTGCCTCCCAAGATTGCCGCACAAACTATACACGCCCTGCTATACGCAGATGATATTGTTATGTTGGACCTTACGCCCTTTGGTTTGCAAAAGCTCCTAGATATTTTACATAAATATTCAAAGGATCACTTCCTAATTCCAAACTTAAAGAAAACAAAAATTGTAGCCTTTTCTGGTAGGAAACAAAGCGCTAAGTACTGCTGGAGGCTCGGCGTAGAAAAAGTAGAAGAGGTCGACGAATACACCTATCTCGGCAGGATCTTCTCAAAGAATCTACAAAATATAAAACAGATAAACAACTTAAAGAGGAAATCAGAACTACACGCCGGGGCCCTTTCCAGACTGTACTCTGCTACAGGAAACAGGCATTCCTCCTCATTGCTAGAAGTATACAGAGTAAAGATTCCCCCTGTTTTATCCTATGCTACTGAACATATTCCAATAAAGCAATGGTCTTATATGGACCAAAAAGAAGGGAACATTTTGAAAAAAATCTTGAAGGTCTCAAAATCTACACCTGTTCAAGCCTTAAGACTTGAATTCTCCATAACAAGTTCCTATGCTACAGCTGTTGCCAACGTTATCAGGTGGGCCTACAATCTCCTTCACGCTAAAGAAGGATCACTGCGTTCCTTGCTAAAGATTGAGACTTTTGAACTAGATGCTACAAAGCAAATATTCTTCAGGAATATGACCGTGGTATTCCAAATCGCTAAAATTAGTACGGATATCCTGCTCACCTGGTCTGCTTCGCAATTGAAACTTTTCTTAAAATGTTTTACGCCTAAACTGAGTTTTGAACTCGATTTTGCACACTGTAGCAAATTATCTTTGTATAAACATTACGTTGAGACATTGGAGTACAAGCAAGTACAGTCATACATAGGGTTCTCCCTCACACATGGTGCAAGAAGGGCAATTAAAATGCTGCGATTAGGTATTTTACCAGTGTTAACTATTACCTCAAGATGGACACCAGGCGGATCCCCAGTATGTACACTCTGTCAAGGGGGTGAACAGAACATCGAGCACCTTTTATTTGTATGTCCCCACTCAAATATAGTAACAGCACGGTCAAGATACCTCGATCCGATATACCGTAATTGTAGAATTACATCAGTAAAAGATCTGTTATTTGTGTGCAAACAACCACCTAATGAATTGGTATGTTATAATTTCTACAAATTTCTAAAAGCTTTTTTAACATTATATTAACTTGTAACGAATTTCTTCTTTTGTAAATTGTTTTTATAATATTTGTGGTCCTCAGTTGAGTACCAAAACAAATAAAAACTTTTTGACTTGACTTGTAATTAAGCCCTGCCACTCTGATACAGCATGTCACCATCACCAAAATTGATGAGGAATTTGCCCCCGCTTGCACAATCACAAAACAAACACCCCCCTTTCTTATTCTCCCACCCACTGGGTATTACCCACCACGCTTATCCGATAGCGCCTGTTGCAACTTCCTATGCTTTCAGCCCGGTTATAGACTCCATGCTAACTATATCCGGTTGGGGCTGACATTCTTTATTAATTAAAGCTGTTTATAGACCCACATCTCACGGCTACTTTTTGCCTAATTACTTCACCTACACCCCTGCACTCGCCGATTGTTCTATTGCCTCATGTTTTTTGGATTGTATATACACCCATGTACATAATCGTCCTCTATGTGGTGCCGCACTCAATCTAGTTGCTAACAGTTGTGGTCCATATACCGCTTCTCGCCTCACTAATGTAAATTGTTTGTCTAAAAGTGTTCCGGCTCGTAATCACCCCTTGATATGTCCGTATTGTTTGTTTCCCTGATTATCCCAACAGGCATTCCTTATCTCTCTAGTCCTGATGATGATCCCGTTTATTCATTGAGCATGGGATCGAAACGTCGACACTATAAAATAGTACCATAAGGTCTAATATGTATAAATTGTGGTGGCTATTTGGTTTAGCTTGTCACACTGTATGATTAGTACAAGCGGCCACAGCTCCAGTTTTTGCCTGTATTTTGTTTGTTTAATTGTTATTTTTGTTTCATTTTTCGGTCACTTGTTCGCTGTACTCGGTGCAGGATTGCGTCCCGATTTATTGTTGTTTACTTATTATATGTCTACTTGAAATACATTTGACACATTAAAAATCCATGTCCGGCTGGACAGAGGACTTATATAGTACCCATCCTGGTCTATATCATTTTTTCCCTGTATATAATTTCATGCTAAGGACCATTATTTTCTTAAAATAATTGATACCCAAGGTCCTTAGTCACCCTTTGGGTCCCCTTGTCTTTATAAAACACTTACAGGCCAATCACACCCATAAGGTGGGCCACCTGAAGTGAACAACTGAAGAAGGGTTTTACCATCTTGTTTTTGGTTAAAATAGGGGCTCTGGGTCAGGCTTATACTAACTCTCGACAGGAAGTGGTCATATATGGGTGCTCTCCTGAAAATTGCAAGAACTGACCAGTCCTGCCACTGAACTGACTCCCCAAACCTTTGGAGGACTGTCCAATATCTCCACAATCAAACAGCATTTCTCTTCGGGTGGTCCTGCTAACTATCGGATCTTCTGAGGGTGCATCATACCAGGAAGATATCACTGTTGTTCTAGGAAGTCAGCTCCATCTCCCTGACAAGTTTGAAGATACCAAACCCTCTAGGAGCCGCCGAGCACCAGTACCTTGGGTACCAGAGCACTTGCAGCAACCAAGGCTTCTTGAGGGGAGTGACCCTTGACCCCACCAGGTAGGTCGTTCCCCCTCCGGACAGCACTGTCTGTGCCTCCCTACCCCAGATGCTGCTGCTGAGCAAGTTTGATGCCCTCCACCACCCGCAGGCTACCACCTGCGCCTCATCCCTGGTGGCCAGTGGTAGGCCGTAGGTAGGTTCGTTCATACTCCGCTTTATTGCTTTTATTGTATTGCCTGTATTTTCATTATTCTGTCTGTGACTGCTGTTGTCTGTCTTCCCCCGCTGCCTGTACCTGGTCCGTGCCCCTTTTTCTTCCCTCTGTTATCTGTGCTCTCTCTGCCCGGTCTTTCCTTCTGTACACCTCGCTGCCCCCAGGTCTCTGCCCGGTTTTCCTTTCTGTTCCCCTCGCTGCCCCCTTGCCTCTCTGTCCGTTCTGCCTTCTATTCTTAGCTGCCCCAGTTTTTCTGTATTCTGTATTTTGCCTCAGTGCCACTTGTTTTTACAGTATTTCTGTGCCCTTTTTGCCTTCTGTGCCACTCGTTTTTGTGCCCTTTTTGCCTTCTGTTCCACTCGTTTTTTGTGCCCTTCTGCCCTCTGTTCCACTCGTTTTTTTGTGCCCTCCTGCCCTGTGTGCCACTCTTTTTTCAGTCGTTTTCCCCTCATTTTTGTGCCTCTTTTGCCTTCTGTTCCACTTGTTTTGTGCCCTTCTGCCCTCCGTTCCACTTGTTTTTTGTGCCTTTCTGCCCTCTGTGCCACTCGTTTTTCCCTTGTTTCTGTGCCCCTTTTGCCTTCTGGTCCACTCATTTTTTGAGCCCTTTTGCCTTCTGTGCCACTCGTTTTTCCCTCAATGTTTTGCCCCTTTTTCTTCTGTTACCTTCGTTGTCCCTCACCCCTCTTGCCGCTCCTTCCCCTGCTGCCCCGCACCCCTGGCTGCCAACTGCCCATTCACTGCCCCCGCCTCCGGCCTCCCGCCACCCAGCTACTCCTCCCTCCCACCTCCCTATATATGCCAGTCGCTGCGTGGCGGCACCACTGGCGAACCGAAGGCACGCCTAAGGCAAGCCCGTCTGCGCCCGTCCGCACCTAGACTGCGCCCAGGCCAGAACCCCTGGCCCCGGGAACCACCACGATGCCTGCCGCCACTACGACGCCGTACAAAAGGGGGTGGTGATGGATGGAGCATCTGAATCAATCAAACACTCACACCCAGTCAAAAGATCTGGGTTTAATCCATCATCGTTCTTTAGCCCACTCTGCCACCCAGTTCAGACATGGCTATATGCAAATCAGTCTGACCCTGTGCCTCATGGGAACAGTCCAGCCCGAACTGCCAAGCCATGTCTTCCCTGGACCGGAAACAAGCTTCCGAGGACCCGTTTCTGGCATTCCAGCCATCTTCAGCCCGGCTTGCTTGAGTCCAGTGGCAAAGTGAGCAAGGGACTCACGTCTGAGCATACCCTGCCACACTTGTGGCGGCCAAAAGCGGTACAAAAGGGGGTGATGATGGACGGAGCATCTGAATCAATCAAACACTCACACCCAGTCAAAAGATCTGGGTTTTTTAGGAGGAGCTTCACGCGGATCCAAGATGGGCGCGTGAGCACAGGGCTCCTGAGACCCTCTTCGCCTCCCGCATCTATCCTGCCACAAATCCTGATTTGATCGACGGGTATTTGTTGACTATGCCCTGCTGACTCTGAGGACCTTTTCGGAACTTAAATCGGACGCCGCAAACCGGACTTGCTTCATCCTGAAGATTGTGGCCTACATCGTAGACCATCCCCGGCCTTGAGTCTCCGAGGTACCCAGGTGGCAACTCAACAACAACGGCCAGTTGGGCACGCCCACAGCCCCTGTGGTACTTTCAGTTTAGTTTTGGGCCATTGTTGACGACGCTTTACGGCTGCCCTATTCGTCTTCTCGTCCCGGCTACGGATCCTGAGCTTGCTCTAGTTTTTAACCCTCTTGCCCTTGAGGTCCATCGAAAGCGTGATCATTTTGACCAGATCACAACGACTCCGTGGGAGTTCAAAGCCTACTATGGCAGGCAAGGTGGATGCTGAGAAGCGTAACGCCAAGGGCACGCATAGTGGGGGTTTCATCCAAACCCAGACTATAGAGCGCTTCACTCACCCGAAAGGGTCCCCATGTGGAGCGAGCAAGGCTCTTGAAGGGACTGTAGATGATACTCCTTCATCGGAGGAGCCGACACTAAAGGACATCATGGGCGCCATTACTGGTTTTCGGACAGACATGGGCCAACAATACGAGACTCTCGCTGCAAAGATTGACACGGTGGCGATCGAGGTTAATCTTATCAGAGCGGACCTGGGTAAGACAAATGAACGGGTCAAGTCTCTAGACATTAAAACTGCGAGCTTGATCACCGATGTCTCGGACCTTCAGGCTGAGGTCCGCACTCTTCGTGCCTCCAACGACCAGTTTGCCCGCCGGCTGGAGGATTTCGAGAGCCGGGCCAGGCGCAACAACGTCCGCATCGAGGGGGTTCCGGAGAACTCATCGGATGTCTCCACGGACATTCTGGTGAAGGACCTGGTCCTTAAACATCTTGCACCTAAGGGCCTCAGTACATTTTTTACAGTGGAACGAGCGCATAGAGTTCCCGGCGGGAAGCCGAAGCTGGGAGCCGCACCGAGACCCATCATCGCCAGGATTTTTAATTTCCGTGACCGGGACGCTATCCTGCAAGCTTTGCGAACCACGTGTCCCACTAACTTTGACAATGCCTCGGTCAGTTTCTATCCAGACTTAACCCAGGCGGTGCAGAAACAGCGCATGAGTTTCACTGGGGTGAAAAGACGGCTCAGAGATATTGGTCTGAAATATGCCATGCTTTTTCCTGCCCGATTGAGGATCGAGTATGAGAAGCGGACGTTTTTCTTCGATCGCCCTGATGTGGCCAGTGACTGGTTGGATACTTCAAATCGTATGAGCGGCGAGAGCACGAGAGGTGCCGAGGGTGGCTGTGATGAACAGGAGTAGTGAGTCTGCAGCGGCAAACTGGTTACTTTGGACTTCTAGCAGGGGCTTCTTAATAGACTCGCTTATACTGTGGATACCCGGGGGTGGGGGGAATCGGGTTTCCTTTTCCTCCTCTGGGGGCTTTCTCTCTCTTTTTGTAGGCTAGTTTCATGGGGCGATGGGCACACTGCAAGTTGGGGTGGCTTTCTGGTCTAATGCAGGGTGGGGGGTGTGTTTTTCAGGGTTCCTTGAGGGTGTCGGGGGGGCCTATTCCTTTTTGTTTTGTTTGAGGCTGCTTCATTTCCTGTTATTTGCTCTGTGTGCTTGTTCCCGGGCGAGGGGGGCTGGGTGCTTATTGCCGGGATGGGGGGGGGGAGCTTAGGATGCTGAGTTGGAACGCTAACGGTCTTGGAGATAAAATAAAGCGGGGTATTGTATTGCAATATTTGAAACGTTGTGCCCCGGATGTGATTTTGCTTCAAGAGACGCACTTGGTTGGAAATGCCTGCCGTGCACTAAACAGACGCGGCTACCGTATGGTGGCGCACTCGGGGTTCACTTCTGGTTCTAGAGGCGTGGGGGTCATGGTACGTACTTCCCTCCCCTTGGAGATAGATTATGTAGTGTTGGACGACAGGGGCCGCTATGCAGCTATTACGGGTAGGTGGGAAGGGAAAACGGTCTCCTTCTTGTCTGTGTATGTTCCCCCTGGCCTACAGTCTACCACGTTTGCTGATCTGGGTGATGTGATCCTGGGGCTTCCTGACGGGTTGTTGGTAGTGGGTGGCGATTTTAACTCTGTAGTTAGCGGGGATGAGAATCGTAGCCCCCCCAGGATTCTGCCTGCGACACAGCTCTGGCTTGGAAGGCTCCTGGACACGCTTGGGTTGGCTGACTGTTGGAGGCAGATACACCCTGGACAGCTCCAATACACTTTCTATTCAGGTGCACACAAGAGTCTATCGAGATTAGATTATATTCTCATGCCAGCAGCACAGATAGTCTTGGTGCGTGAGATTAGGCATTTGGCCAGGGGGATTTCTGACCACTCTCCGCTTTGGCTTACAATTGACCTGCAATTGGGTGCTGAGGGTCGTGTCGCTCCGATTAACCCCTGGCACCTTCGTAACCCTAAGATCAGGTCGGAGGAGCGAAAGGAGGCGTAAGACTGCCGCGGTGGTAGATCTGGAAAATGAGATCACTGACTTGGAGGGGCGGATGGGGTCTGGGGTCACTCCGGAGGTGCTACATTCTCTGGCCCTGAAACAATTTGATTATAAGGCGCTGGTTACTGATGCGGCCAAGGCGATGCACCGTGAGCAACAGGGGCGTTTGTATGATGTTGGTGATAAGGCGGGAAAGTTGATCGCATGGCTGGACAAAAGGGATAGATTGAACCGAGTGGTGCCTGTTGTGGAGCGTATGGATGGTGTGCGAGTCGTGGACCCGATTGACATAGTCCAAACATTTGCCCGTCACTTTCAGGCGGTTTATGCGCCGGTCTCTGATAGGCCGGAGGAGGACTCGCATCTTTTGCTTCGAGATATCGCCCTGCCTGGCCTGTCGGATTCAGACAAGGAGCTTATGGAGGCGGATTTTTCCACAGATGAAGTAGCGCTTGCTATCCGTTCACTTCGCTCCGGGAAGGCCTCGGGCCCCAACGGTATACCGGTGGTACTGTATAAACTATGCCCAGACAAAAGGGCGCCGTATCTTCGCAAGATGTTTCTGTCATCGCGAGATCTCGGCTCTCTTCCTCTGGATCAGAGACTGGCGTCCATTGTTGTCATCCATAAAGATGGCAAGCCCCGTGATCATTGCTCGTCATATCGGCCGATTTCGCTCTTGAATGTTGAGCCCAAAATTCTCGCTAAACTTCTGGCTAATCGGCTGGTTAAGGTGATTGCGGACCTGGTCCAGCCAGACCAATCTGGATTTATACCCCGCCGAAACACCGCGCTTAATTTACGTCGCCTCCATGGCGTCTTAGCAAGGGCAGGGTCTCTTTGAGAACCGGCCATTTTGGTTTCCCTTGATGCCTCGATGGCCTTCGACACGGTTGAATGGCCGTATTTGTGGGCTGTTCTCGCTAAGTTTGGGTTCGGCCCTAAATTCATCGGATGGATCAGGCTCTTGTATGAGCAGCCACTGGCACAGGTGGTGGTTAATGGTAGGGCATCGGAGCCCTTCACCCTCGGACGGGGAACGAGACAGGGATGCCCTTTGTCGCCGCTCCTCTTTGCGCTTCCCCTTGAGCCCCTGGCTGCTTGGCTGCGGTGGGAACCATCGCTTAAGGGCATCCGATGGTCACCTGACTTCGAGGACCGCATATCACTTTATGCTGATGATATCTTGTTGTACCTTACCTCTCCTCGTAAGTCGTTGGGCGTTCTGTTTGATGTGCTACGCTCCTTTGGGAGGAATTCCGGGCTAGTCATTAATTGGGCCAAGTCCTGTATTTATCCACTCACGGACGATCAGCCCCTTCTTCCCCGCCATTGTCCGATACCGGTTTCTAGAGCTGGTTTTAAATACTTGGGGATCTACATTTCACTGGACCCCAAAGCCCGCTAAGAGCGGAATTTGTTGCCTCCGCTCTCCCGGCTTCGTTCGGATGTTGTGGCGTGGTGCGGCTTGCCACTATCCCCCTTGGGAAGGGCGGCCCTGTTCAAAATGATGTCTCTCCCCCGCTTTTTATATGCCATTCAAAACACACTTGATTTGGTACCTGCTAGCTATTTTCGAGAGATTGAGGGCTTGCAGAGGCGGTTGGTATGGGGTGGGCGACCACGTATCGCACTGGCGAAATTGACCTTGCCTTGGTACGATGGAGGTATCGCGTTGCCCGACATCAAGCGCTACTACTGGGCATCCCAGTTGAGTGCTGTGAACCACGCTATGTACGGCCCTGTCCCGAACCCCGCGTTTGAGATGGACAGATGGCAACTCCCCGGGGGAGATTACAATCGAGCGCTCTATTCCAGAGCCGACCGGAAGCACCTCACAGGCCCTACTGCAGTTGCGGTGCGAGTTTGGGGAAGCGCGACCGCCGCCACGGGTTGGACGGATAAATTGTATGCTGCGGAAGCACTAGGTGGCCTGTGGACGTCGAGGGGATTTGATAGATGGGATCGCATCGGCATCAGCAGGGTGGGCGACCTCTGGGCCAAGAGCACGGTTAAGACCTTCGCTGCACTCCAGCGAGAATATAAACTGAGTGACAGGGAGTAATTCCGGTATCTCCAAGTCAGACATGCTATTAATTCGGTTTTCCCCGCTGACACTTCTATCCCGGAGGCCTCTCCTCTCGAGGATAGAGTGCTGAATGGATACGTCCCGGACAGCACGATATCTCTTATTTATAAGAAGCTTATCAGCGATCGCTCAGATCTCCTCCTGCAATTGCGGACTATTTGGACCAGTGACAGATTAGAACTAGATGACGAGGATTGGCAGGCGGCGATATCCTCCCCTAAGGAGGTCGCAATTCCGGCACGTCTTAGGCTGGTGCAACTCAAAATACTGCATCGGGTATATGTCACGGGCCCACAACTGATACATATGGGTTTCTCTGTGGATGGATTGTGTAGGCGCGGATGTGGTATGCTGGCTACCTTTTTGCATATCCTCTGGGAATGTCCGGAAGTGGCGATGTTTTGGCGACGTGTGCATGCAGTTATGGGTGAAGTGACGGGGTTGTGTTGTTGCCTGAGGCCAGACGTTGTCTGTTGAATGTCTGGGAGCCAAATGACTATACTGTTGCTCAAACTCAAGGGGTTACATTGGGTAATATGGTTGCTAAACGGGACATAGCCCAGTTTTGGGGTTCCCCAAGGCCACCAACGCTCCTAAAGTGGAAAGAAAATATGGACTGGTCCATGTTCAGAGAGAAAGTTGTGTATGTTTCCTGCAGCAGGCCTAAGAAATGGGGTAGGATCTGGGGTCAATGGAACGCATACCGCGGAGAGATTTGCACCCCCTCGTTCACCGACCTTCCAGATCCACTTCTACTCCCTTGACCGTGCGTTCCATGTACTCAGAGCTTGTTGATTACAATGTATTGGATTGCTACCGGGTTTCCCCCCATACCCTCCCCGATATTTCTCCTTCTTCTATTGCAATACGTCTTTCACCCGTCTCCCACTGCCATGAGGGACAGCCAGTTTATACACAGCAATGCCTCGACCCTTTTTTCTGTATTTTTGTTTGTGGTTTTATTCAAATAACAGATAAAATGTGAAACCTTTCACTGATCCTAACTATTCCACCTGCTTCTGCATACTCACGAAACGTCGCTGCCATACGCCCGGGTTGTCGGCTGATGAGCTGTGTATTTTGATGCTGATGTTCTTGTGTTTGACTGACCAGCCTCTGTGGTTGTAGGTCTGTAATTGTCTTTTTCTTCATATAATAAAGGTTTTCAAAAAAAAAAAAAAAAAGATCTGGGTTTAATCCATCACCGTTCTTTAGCCCACTCTGCCACCCCAGTTCAGACATGGCTATATGCAAATCAGTCTGACCCTGTGCCTCATGGGAACTGTCCAGCCCGAACTGCCAAGCCATGTCTTCTGAGGTACTGGGTTTTCTCGGAACCAATATTAATACAAAAAAAACCAGCGGTGTCAGGGCAACACCCAAAGACCCCTGGATTCCCCTGTCTTGGCAAACAGAGACACGGGATACTTCTCGATGACGTCAAAGACCAAAGTTTAATGGTTGCAACCGGGGACAGAGGTCTACGAAGTACACACGGGTAGTTCGAAAGAGACTGCACCATCTCAGTAAACGAAACTCGGTCTTTTATGCCGAAAATTACGCTTCTGGCAACATTACAATTTACATTCAGTGCATACAAAATTAACCAATGAGCAAGTAGCATTTCAAAAAGTAGCGAATCACGACAGTCAAAGTTAATCCCATTTTCCATTGTCCAGCCCACCACAAATGGTCACACATATGTTATTTTCCTGTTCGATCAGGCCGGACAAACCCATCATAAAACCTTCAACTAAATCGATGAACATGTTGTAAAGGAAAGGTAGGAACAGATGGAAAGGAGATAGAGGAGTGGGAGCGGTGGACCATAAAGTCGGACCACGTCCTGTTCTTTGATCTTTATCAGTGCAGCTGCTAACCAAGGAACTGGCTCAGCAGGATTCACCCCAGGGGAAAAGTCCGTTCGGCCAGGTCAACCAAATGTCGGCTAAGGCATGCGTGTCAAGGACTCGTTCGGCCACAATCACAGGGCCTATGTTAGGGCAACCATACAAGATGGCTGCCGCTTTACAAAATGGAACCCGAGGGTTCAAACTAAATCCTCAAATGCAGAGTGTTCTCCTATATCGATTCATACGAAAGCACTCAGACATGTTAGACTCGTCATTTACGGTCTGCCAACACCAAGATCGTCCATTTCCGACAATCTTTATAAATCGGGTTTCAGAACTATCGAACCCAATTCGGAACTACGGAACCACAGACCCTCCTTTTGCCCTATCATAGGCAATGAACCCAAACCCATTTCAATCTGAATCTGGATCTATATTCATCAGATCATCGATATGCTTCTGTAGCATCATCTTATTGCTATGGATCTCTCTTCGGACGGGCTTCCGTACGCACATTGTAGCACAAAGGCCAAAAAGGGCCGGAACGCACTGCACACAGAGACAGAACAAGAACAGAATCGCTAAGACCATACCAATGACCATCACAATCTTCCACCCCCAAGTGGATATCAATCCCCATAACCATCCCATCAGAGACCAATCCCCTTTGTCCAGGTGGACAGAATCGGAGATTTTATGCAATTTGGAAATGGCCTGGAAGACTGACGGAGCATTATCCGGAATAAAAATGCAGCAGCTTGATTGAATCAATCTACAAACTCCCCCTCGATCGGCTAGAATAACGTCTAGGGCAACTCTATTCTGAAGTGTCATAAGTCTATCCGACTGGAGCTCAGCAGTCAGATTACCAAGGGCACCGGTGGTTTCAACTATGGTGGACTCAACCACTCTTGTTAGCTGACGAATATTCCTACTGTTAGCCATAGGTCCCCAGAACGGCAGAAAACCCTTGAAGAAATCACCCAATTCTTGTCCTGCAGTGTCTTCCTGACTAAAGACACCTCTCGCAATTCTTATCTTGTGGTAATCTGCCGCAGCTGTAAAGGTGGGGGGTAACAGAAAGGAAACAAAACATGTGCCCGAAAAATCATGGGGCAACCATGTGTACGCTTTGTCATAGCAGACAAAATATGTACCCTTGGCAGCTAAAAACACTGGGGAAGACTGAGACGGAAACACGTAAGTCTCAGTGCAAACGCTCTTCCCTAACTGAGCTTTTGGATTCTTACCGCTGCCCTGTAGACAATAGTAACCCTTATGGGGCACTATCCAGATCGGTAGGGGACTTTTCGCACGCTGGTTAATACTCAGACTTGCTCCATATCCACTTACGCTCCAACCACTATATGGTTGTCTCTCGTCTTGTGGAATAGTCTCTGATGCATTAGTCCCTTGAATCATATCGACTATGCCTCTAGCTATAGGACTATTCTTCGGATTATCTCTCGGTGAGCGTAAGGGGTCAACACTGTGGGCATATATGAACATTGTTCTGTAAGCTCAAATTGAACCATTTAAACTATAGGGCAAAACTAAATAAGGAATTCCCTTTTCAGCTGTATGAGGCATTAAACCGCAAATCCAGCAGTTTGTTGTATTAATCACTAACTGATGCTGGTGCAAAAGCTGTATGAAGGAATTGTTAGCAAACTCCTCACGTCTAACTACCTCATATTCAGGCAAAGGGTGGAAAGAATGAGAGGAAATAGTAGGTGAAGGTGTAGATTGCACAGTGGAATTAGACGTCTCTTTAAAAACAAATGCTACATAGCCAATTATAAAAATTACAATACTCAGTAGTGAAAGTATGCACGGTATTAAAAAACATTTCTTCAATATTATTTTACAAATGCGTTTTCTAAAAGTCAATGTCTGCACAGGTCTCTCTGACTCAAAGAAATCCATCCTAAACTAAGGTTGCTGCCCTCGGTGGTTGGTTGATTCTGCTCGAGAGGCCTCCACTAAACCCAGGAAGACAGCCTCGGACTAACGGAACCCAAGACCTAGTGTCTCAGGCTTGCACTCCCAAGACTTGTAGCAACCGCGACCCTAGCAGCAAGAACCGGATAGCAGTTCAGAAAAACAAAAATACGTAGATCCTTGGTGGAGAGTTAACCTGCAAACATTAAAAAATCAACTTCATTCACTTTATTAGTCCGTATTTCTCGATCTCAGATTATATCTATCTTTTTCAAGCAGTTCTTGATCGGTAAACAACAGCTGAGGGTCAGTAGTGTCCAACCGCTTCTCAGGAGGTATTGCTTCTTGCAAAAGCTGATCACTCTCCAATTCTGAATTGGTACCGATCAAACGAGCATCACTAAACGTGACGAACCTCGGGACAGTCTCTGTTTCTGAATCTGCAAGACCGTCTTGAACCCACTGATCGTATGGTAAAGGTAGGGGTGCCTTCTTCGTATGACACCCATGAATCCAGTGTTTTTTTCCACGAACTCGTACCGCAGATCTCGTTGACAAGAGGACCTGATAAGGTCCAGTCCAGCGGGGCTGAGTATTCTTTGTTCTTTGAAAGTTCCTGATGAACACCCAGGAACCAGGTTCAATCATGTGTCCTGGATCATCTGTAGCTTGTGGTAGCGAATCGTGAACCTGTTGGCGTAAAACACTCATTTTAGTTGTCAGTTCACGCAAATAATCAAGCAAAACAGGATGCTCAAGGTCACTAAACCTTGTCGGTCTTGGTACGCCCCAAATATTCGCCGGGCGACCAAACACAACCTCATACGGACTCAAACCCATTTGCGAGTGCACAGTCATTCGGGTGGACAATAGCGCTAAAGGCAAAGCATCTGGCCACTGTAAACCAGTGCTCTCTTGAATTTTGGCCAACTTTAATTTCAGAGTGCCATTATAGCACTCAACTAAACCAGCTGATTGGGGATGATTTGCAGCGTGGAACTTCTGCCTAATCCCAAGACCTTCACACACTCTCTTCATCACTCGTCCCACAAACTCACTTCCGTTATCACTCCAGATGATTCTTGGCAATCCAAACCTTGGGAAGAATTCTTTGATCAAAACTTTAGCAGTGGACAAAGCAGTGTTGTCCTTAAGGGGGTAAGCTTCTACCCATCTAGAGAAAGAGCAAACAACCACCAACACATACTTCAAATTGTTGCACCTTTCCATATGGATAAAATCTAGCTGCAATGCCTCAAACGGATATGTAGGAGGAGCAAAATGACCAGCTGGTGTTGGAGTTCCCTTACCAGGATTATGCATCAAACATACCATGCAATTCTTAACCAAGTTCTCTGCACATTTGGGTATTCCTGTATTCTGCCATACCGGAGCCAACAACTTACAAATCCCTTTCACACTAATATGTGCCAGTCCATATGCCATTGTAACAACTGGCAGCACATACGCATTCGGTAGCAACCATCTCTGATGTTCGGACAAATCAGTCCAACAACCACTCGCATCCAATCTACCCTTCCTCTCTCTCCATTCATTCAACTCTTTCTCCGTGGCCTCACTCTGAATAACCTTCACGCTCTCAATGGTGTCTTCGCACATGCCTGCTTCTGGAACCCACCTTGCTGGTCCCGCAACATACATTCGACTCGTTACATTTTCAGCAGTTTCTTTCGCGACTTCATCCGCAAACGCATTACCACGACCTACATCATCTGTCACTTTCTTATGGGCGCTACACTTCACAATCGCTATTTGCAAAGGTATCGTAAGAGATTCAAGAAGTTCATTCACCAGTTGCCCATGCTGGATTTTCGTCCCATGCAATGTCAAAAATCCACGTTCACGCCACAATCGTCCAAAACTATGCGCCACTCCAAACGCATACTGACTGTCAGTATATACATTCACTCTTTTCCCGTTCGCTAACACACATGCTCTCGTAAGTGCGATCAACTCTGCCGCTTGTGCAGAATTATATGGGATTCGAGCAGCTTCGACAACTGTATGTAAAGTCGTCACGGCATATGCTGCAGTAGTATCGCCATTTGGCAACTTAAAACATGAGCCGTCAACCCACAAGGCATCATTGCAATCAGGGAGAGGAGTATCTTTCAGATCAATCCTCCTTTTGGTCTCTTCTTCAGTTCTCAAGAAACAATTGTGTTGCTCTTCGCTATCATCGTCTGTCTCAAGCGAGATTGGCAACAACGTAGCCGGATTTAGAGTACTGCACCTCTTGATGTGCACATGGCTTGCCAACAACGTAAGCTCATTCCCTGACAACCGAGCACTAGTCAAGTGCTGTGTCTTCGTCCGATTCAACAAGGTATCCAATGCATGTGGAACCATAACCACTAGCGTATTATCCATAACCAAACCAGCAGATTGTCGAATCGAAACAGCCGCTGCTGCAGTTGCTCTCAAGCAACTCGGCAATGCTCTAGCCACAGGATCTAAAGTTGACGAAAAGTACGCACATGGGCGTTGCTTCTCGCCAAATTGTTGAGTCAAAACCGACAATGCACATCCCGCTCTCTCGTGGACATACAATGTGAAAGGCTTACTGTAGTCGGGAGTACCCAACACAGAAGCCAAACACAATGCATCACGTAATTCAGAAAAGCTCTTTTGACATTCGTCAGTCCAAGGAATAGGATTCGGAGTGTCCTTAACCGTAAGAGCTATCAAAGGTTTCGCTAAAAGAGAAAAATTTGGGATCCACTGTCTACAGTACGATGTGATACCCAAAAACGCACGTACTTCTCTCTGTGTCGTAGGGACACTCATTTTCGCAATGGTCTGAATTCTTTCTGGGGTCAGTTTCCTTCCCTCCTTCGATAAGAGGTGACCTAAGTAGGTAACTTCTTGGCGACAAAATTGTAGCTTGGAAAGAGAAACTTGTGGTGACATGTAGACAAATGAGACAATAAAGACACAGTGGTATCCTTACATATCTCTTCAGTATCAGCAGCGACTAACAAATCGTCAACATACTGGATAAGGGCCGCACCTTCCGGTAAGGTCAACAAGTCAAGTTGTGTCTTCAAAGCTTGACTATAAATCGATGGACTCTCACAATAACCTTGAGGAGCGCACTTGAAGCGGAAACTTCGCCCTCCTAAAGAGAATCCAAAGATATCTCTACTCTCTATGGCAATCGGGATGCTGAAGAAAGCATTCTTCAAGTCGATCACCGAAAACCACGTAGCTGAAGCTGCAATCAATGTCAGTAACGCAGTAATGTCAGGTACAACAGGGAATTGTGGAACAACTATTTTGTTCACCTCACGAAGATCGATAACGAACCTATATACCGGAGGCTGTGAGGAATCAGTTCTCTTTAGAACAGGCAAAACCGGACTATTACACACATTACCTCGAGTCTCTTCTATAACATCTTTGTCGATCAGATCATAAATGATCGCTAAAAGTGCACGTTCACCATCACTTGAAATACGATATTGCGGAATGCGTGGCAACTGAGCATTAGCTTTCAATGTCACTACATATTGAGGAATGTCTAACAGGCCCACATCATTTGGACCCGTAGCCCACAACGAGTCTGGTAGCGAAGACAATTCTGGTGGAAGACAATCTTTCGAAACATAGATCGGAGAAATCACATTCTCACCCAACGTAAGATGTACTCCTGCCGGAGAACAATACAATGTCGCATACAATCTTTTCAACAAATCAAGACCTAGTAAGTTCTCATTACAACCCGTTGTCAAAAGAAGGGGTGCTTCAAGTCTTCGAGGACCAACAGAAATAGGCAATGGAACGGAAATCGGATTCATAACGGGGGCGCCAGAAAAACCTACAGAAACATTATTTAAGCCAGACAAAGGTGCGCCAGGGAGTTTCGAATGCATAATAGAACTCTTCGTAGCACCAGTGTCTAGCAGAAAAGGCTCTGACACACCTGATGCAATCACTTCCACGTAAGGTCCACTCTGATCTACCGGAACTGAAACAACTCCCTCTCTTTGTCCATGGCTGTCCTAATAATCATTACCTTGATCTCCATCGCCTTCAACATAGTAATCATCGACATAGTACTGTGTAGATCGACCAGAAGAACTCTGTTGCTGATCAAAACTATTCATTGAATTCTGTGGAGGCAAAGGGCGCGCATTTTGTACGCGACCTCTACCACGAGGCACTTGTTGAGCACCTCGACCTCTAACGCCAGGAGCACTATTTGCGCGTTGCAGCAGAACCGGACAACTATTCTTGTAATGACCCTCTTCTTTACAATACGCACACTGATTAGGACCGTACTGAATACGCTGTTGTTGAGGAGGCTCGTTTCTCTGCGAGTTCCTCGAATACTGTTGAGGCTGCTGATAATCACGCTGATTATTAACACGGGGTGGATAAGCTTGTTGTAGAAGAACTTTAGTCTTCAATTCCTTAGTCTTCTTATCCGCTTTCTCTAACTCATCCTTACGCCTATTCTCATAGTACTGAGCCGTAGCAAGAATCTGCGCCGAAGTAGAAACAGGCCAAGAACTCTCAGAATCTTTCAACTTAGTACACAGCTCGGGAAGAAGATTGTGCACGAATTTATCAACAAACAATCTCTGGCCACCTTCGGTAGCCATATCCTGACCACTATGATCAACGAGCGTTTCTTCGAAACGCGAGAAAAAGTCTGAAACAGACTCTTCTTTCTTCTGCTTACAGGCTGACAATTTATCCCAATTAACATGGACTTCAGGCATTAAAGTCTTCATGAAAGTGATAATCCTACCAGGAAGTTCAGTAATAGCATCTTCAGGCTTAGCACCTCCCACTTGCCTGTCATTTGCTGCAGCGAGATTCACCCACAAATCACCCAACTCAGCATCGTGATCTGTATAACGAATGACATTCCAAATGGGTTGTGGAACAACATTCCCAAAAAGCATATCTATATCCGCTAAATTCATGACACACGAACTCACAGTCTGTGTAAGTTCTTTATAATACCCCGCAGGGTTCTTTCGCGGATCTGGTAAAGTCTGCTTAAGCGCTAAAACTTCTGCTCGCTTCCATGGCACATGTACCCACACACGTTGGAAGTGTGCTTGAACCGGTGGAACAGCAGTCGCATCAGCAGGTCTCCATACTGGAGGAACCTCTTGCATCGGATATTGACGCGCTTTTCTCCTAACTGACGAATCTGGCTCAAACAACTGTTCAACAGGAACATCGCTTCGCAGCAACAGTAACACTGATACTGCTTTCTCAACATCGGGTAGACTCACAATCGTTCCTTTGGCAAACTCCGAACGCAATCGGGATAATTCTACAGGAACCCTACCCACTTCATTCATCCATTGTTCATGGAGGAACGCACACATAAGTTCAAAAACATATCGCTGCTTTGGTGCTTCCCATTGTCGGAAAACATCCATAATACCTTCCAGATCATACTGGGACTTATATGTCACCCATCTACGTGTCATATGATCTAAAATCACTCGCTCATCTGTAGCGGGCAGTTGACTACGCAGTTGTCTACGCTCATTCATAGGAGACATATTCATCTGCCCAAAAATAGGAGTTAAGAAATTAGAAAAGGCAGCGAACAGCCGCTGTCTAGGAGAAGGAACAGTCGGGAGGACAAGAGGAGACGAAGCAATAGTACAAACGTAAAAAGTGGGGCGGAACCACCTTTTCTACCTTAGCTCCCACTTTCTGGAACTCCCTCCCCGATCACCTTCGTTCTGCCACTCATTATCTTTCTTTCCGTAAAGATCTAAAAACGTTCCTTTTCAAACAGGCCTTCCCCGTGTAACTTCCCTTCTTCTCTACGACAGGTTTTATTTTGCCTCAGTTGCCGAACTCTCTACTAGCGCCAAGAAACCGTACGGTGCACGCTGCGCTCTAAAAATGTTTTAAATTGGAAATTAGTCAGATCCATAGTTGGAACAGGCTTAGAAACAGCAGTAGTAACAGAAGGCAAAGCAGGCAACCCTTGAGAAGGCTGCACATTAGAAGGACCAACCAACGGAGGAGCTGGCGGTAGAGGAACAACAGGAGGCAAAGCAATAGGAGCTTGCACAGCCACAACAGGCTGTGGTGGAGCTGTAGAATTCTGCACATAGGGTGGTGGAGAATTTAACAAGTGTGACATCAAAGGGTCTTTCACAAGATCCTTATCATCTTTCTGCTCTTTAGCTGGCAAAACTGGGTAACATCTGTCTACCGCTAACTTCCTCACTCTAAGCATCTGCTCACTATCTTTTTCTTCTTCATCGTTCTTGTATGCAACGGCGGCTTGCACCATTGACATACCCTTCCTATTCTTCTTGGCTAACTTAATTTCTTTCTGTTTGGCTTCCTTGCGCCAAATGTGGAAAGAATCAAACATTGCCGGCCGGGCTTTCTTCTTGAACAACTTCACTTCAAGATTATCTAAAACTTCTGTCTCCAAACTACTGTAGGACACCGTCGTCTTTCGTGTATTTTATCCAAATCTCGTTGTAGCTGATTGGACCTACGCCATGCTTCACGTATAACTCGTATGTAGGAGTTCCGATCGGAGGAACCGGACACGAATCCTCTAACCGGGAATCCCTCATAGTACCACAACTAAACAAATTCCTAAGACTGCTAAAACCAGGCATCTTGCTCACTAGTCTAGCTTCAAACAACAAGGGTAATCTAAAACCGATAAGCTCGTGAATACACGAATCCCTTGGCTTTGGGGCCTGCAGGTACCAAATCAAAGCTATCCACTAAAGGATACAAACCAAACTTAAGAACTAAGAACTAGGAGACGCTCCCTTTATACTTAACTGATTTGTCGATGGCGTCACCAGAAGACCCGTCAATCGTCTCGCTCTACAAACGTCTAAGGCTCCAAAACAGGGCGACAGTCAGGGCAGCAGTCCTTCGTAGCCGTCGGGACGCGGGAAGCCTCGCAGCAAAGACCTTCAGAACCACGTCGACATGCCGGGGTCGCTGAAGTGGCTGGCCAACCTCCGGAATTTTCACACAACGCTCCTCACGAACCTCTGGCTTGGACCGGTACCGCTGAAGTCGCCCCACGTTGGGCGCCAAATGAGGTATTGGGTTTTCTCGGAACCAATATTAATACAAAAAAACCAGCGGTGTCAGGGCAACACCCAAAGACCCCGGATTCCCCTGTCTTGGCAAACAGAGACACGGGATACTTCTCGATGACGTCAAAGACCAAAGTTTAATGGTTGCAACCAGGGACAGAGGTCTACGAAGTACACACGGGTAGTTCGAAAGAGACTGCACCATCTCAGTAAACGAAACTCGGTCTTTTATGCCGAAAATTATGCTTCTGGCAACATTACAATTTACATTCAGTGCATACAAAACTAACCAATGAGCAAGTAGCATTTCAAAAAGTAGCGAATCACGACAGTCATAGTTAATCCCATTTTCCATTGTCCAGCCCACCACAAATGGTCACACATATGTTATTTTCCTGTTCGATCAGGCCGGACAAACTCATCATAAAACCTTCAACTAGATCGATGAACATGTTGTAAAGGAAAGGTAGGAACAGATGGAAAGGAGATAGAGGAGTGGAAGCGGTGGACCATAAAGTCGGATCACGTCCTGTTCTTTGATCTTTATCAGTGCAGCTGCTAACCAAGGAACTGGCTCAGCAGGATTCGCCCTAGGGGAAAAGTCAGTTCGGCCAGGTCAACCAAATGTCGGCTAAGGCATACGTGTCAAGGACTCGTTCGGCCACAATCACAGGGCCTATGTTAGGGCAACCATACAAGATGGCTGCCGCTTTACAAAATGGAACCCGAGGGTTCAAACTAAATCCTCAAATGCAGAGTGTTCTCCTATATCGATTCATACGAAAGCACTCAGACATGTTAGACTCGTCATTTGCGGTCTGCCAACACCAAGATCGTCCATTTCCGACAATCTTTATGAATCGGGTTTCGGAACTATCGAACCCAATTCGGAACTACGGAACCACACTTCCCTGGACCAGAAACAAGCTTCCGAGGACCGGTTTCTGGCATTCCAGCCGTCTTCAGCCCGGCTTGCTTGAATTCAGTGGCAAAGTGAGCAAGGGACTCACGTCTGATCATACCCTGCCACACTTGTGGTGGCCAAAAGCGGTACAAAAGGGGGTGGTGATGGATGGAGCATCTGAATCAATCAAACCCTCACACCCAGTCAAAAGATCTGGGTTTAATCCATCACCGTTCTTTAGCCCACTCTGTCGCCCCAGTTCAGACATGGCTATATGCAAATCAGTATGACCCTGTGCCTCATGGGAACAGACCAGCCCGAACTGCCAAGCCATGTCTTCCCTGGATCGGAAACAAGCTACCGAGGACCGGTTTCTGGCATTCCAGCCGTCTTCAGCCCAGCTTGCTTGAATCCAGTGGCAAATTGAGCAAGGGACCCACGTCTGAGCATACCCTGCCACACTTGTGGCGGCCAAAAGCGGTACAAAAGGGGATGGTGTCAAGACCTCAATACGTTGTCTCTTACCTTAAGTGGACTAGAATTCTTGTTGACAACGTAGGGAATTTCGCAGAGACGCAAGGGACCAACTTCCCAAAAATCTAACTAAAACTTGCTGACTAGAATTTACAGCTAAGTAATAACTAGAACTTCGGGAGGAGGGCCGGTACTGGTCGTTGGCTGGAGAGTTGAACGTCTTGCTGTCGACCTGCGAATCAACAAGGGTATGGTGTTTACTAAATAACTCTAGCCTTCTGAATTCCTACTTAAAACTACTCTACCCTCTTCCCTCCTAAGTGAGCAAAAAATCTAACTGACTCCTACCTGCGATCAGTTTGGTACTATCCACCGTCCAGTATTTCTTGTCCTGTCGGGAATGGAGTCTTTAAGTAGTCTTGTTAGATGAGCTGGAGTTACGGCGATTGAAAGTCTGAAAATAAATAAACTTTTATCAAAAGAGTTCTTTAACAAAATGTTCTCTTTCCTTTTGACCCCTTCACCCTGCTACCTAAACTTACTTGGATATTATCTTCATAATGTTTATAGGTGGGTTCTGATTTCCTTTTTATCTTAAACCTAAGAAACGAATAGACTAAAAAAAAGAAACAACTAGTGCAAACCTAAATCACAATAACTCCTTGTGAATTAGATTGTGTCAAAAATCTTTCCCAAACAGATTCGATCTTTTCAATTATTCAAAGGTTCCCAAAAGACACCGAACATAGAAACATAGCCCAAGTTCTATTTCCTCTCAAAGTTCAACAAACACATTAGTCAATGTCTCTTTCTTGCGTGGGGCGCCTTGCTATGTTCTTTCAAATAAATCACTTAGCTTTAAATGTCTTTTTCTTTATTTTGCAGGTTGAAGGTCTCGTGCTGCTCCTAGCGATGATTTCCTCTCCGGTGAAGAGCAGAAAACTGGAGGGCTGAAATCCGATGTCTGGAACTCGCGTTGTTGCTCTCTTGAAAGTCAGAGGCAAAGCGAGTTCCAGAAGCCTGGGTGCGGTTTAAATACCGACCGCACCCAGGAGTAACGTGCGCACGCACGTTTAACCGCCCTTGGTTTTCAGACGGCAGAACCGGCAATGTTAGTAGATGCACAGCTGAACTGCAGAATCGGCAATGTTAGCTGATGCACAGCTGAACTCGAAATGCCTCTATTTAGTCCATAAAAATTGCCTAAATAAATGAAATATCACAGCTAAAACCCAATACCTTACCCAGAAGTGTCAAACGGCACATTTTACATTAAAAGCATGTTGAAACACAAGTCGCTACACAAATACTCTCCAGAGGTGCTGGTGCACGGGATAGGGGTGGGTTTTTTGGATGGGATAAAACAGCTATGTACTATGAATGTACATGACTGTTAACAGAGTAAATAATGTTTATGGATTTAGTGACCTGAATGATATAAAATGGCAATGTGCTTTAAAACAGTACAGAATCTCTAGACATAGGCAGGAGGATCATGACAGATGGTCATGGACGGAGCATCTGAATCAATCAAACACTCACACCCAGTCAAAAGATCTGGGTTTAATCCATCACAGTTCTTTAGCCCACTCTGCCACCCCAGTTCAGACGTGGCTATATGCAAATCAGTCTGACCCTGTGCCTCATGGGAACAGTCCAGCTCGAACTGCCAAGCCATGTCTTCCCTGGACCGGAAACAAGCTTCTGAGGACTGGTTTCTGGCATTCCAGCCGTCTTCAGCCCGGCTTGCTTGAATCCAGTGGCAAAGTGAGCAAGAGACTCACGTCTGAGCATACCCTGCCACACTTGTGGCGGCCAAAAGTGGTGCAAAAGGGGGTGGTGATGGACGGAGCATCTGAATCAAGCAAACACTCACACCCAGTCAAAAGATCTGGGCATTAATCCCTCACCGTTCTTTAGCCCTCTCTGCCACCCCAGTTCAGACATGGCTATATGCAAATCAGTCTGACCCTGTGCCTCATGGGAACAGTCCCGCCCGAACTACGACGCCAGCACTCTACACGCTCTCAACTCCGGACGGAGCCACACCTGCGTCAAGTCCACCCCGAAACGCACACACGGCCCCTTCACCTGCCAGAACTGCAGCTACACCAGCCTCAGAGCCGACGAACCACCCGCCAAGAACCCAACCACCTCTGATACATACTACTGAACATCCAATCCGCACGCAAGCATACCGTCGAGCTCTGGGGCCTGCTCGACACAACATCCCCGGATGTCGCCTTCCTTTCAGAGACTTGGTTTAACGACTCCTCCGCACCCAAAATGGCCATAGCCATCCCAGACGGCTACAAGATCACCCTCAGAGACAGCACCAACGGAGTCGGAGGAGGAATCGCCATTGTCCACAGCATCAGGGTCTCGACTAGCACTGACGATGCGCTCAGCACCGCCGAACACATGCATTTCAAGATCCACACAGACCCTAATTCCACCCTCAGAGGCACCCTCGTCTACCGACCCCCCGGATCCCGTTCCCAGTTCAGCGACTCCATCGCCGACTTGTTCAGTAGGGACGCCCTGACCTCCACCGACTACATCCTCCTCGGAGACCTGAACTTTCACCTTGAGACAACAAAGAGAACAACTCCACAACCCTGATCAATAACCTTGCCAACCTTGGACTGAAGCAAGTCATCACAACGCCCACCCACTCCGCCGGCCACATGCTCAAACCTGTCTTCTGCTCAAGTCCGTACATCTCCATCAGCCACACCACTGGACTCCTCTGGACCGACCACCGCTGCATCCACTTCACCTTCCAGAAACCCACCAAACACCACCCCACCCAACAGATCCTCCGCCGCTGCTGGAGCAAAATCACCGAAGACCAACTACATGCAAACCTCGCTCTCAGCCCACCCACCGAACCCTCCAACACCGACGACGCTGCCCACAGCCTCAGACGCTGGATCGAGGTCTGTGCCAACACCCTCGCTCCACTGAAGAAACCCCCCCACAGAGACACCAGCAAGAGGGCCAGCTGGTTCACCCCCAAACTCCTAGCCTCCAAGCAAGCCTGCCGGAAACTAGAGAGGAAATGGCACAGTGAACAAGCTCCGGACAGCCATGCAGCACACATGGATGCCATCCGCAACCACCACCACCTCATCAGGGCGGCCAAGAGGACCTCCTTCAAAGACTGCCTCAACAACAATGCACACAATAGCAAGGAGCTCTTCAACATCGTGAAGGAACTCTCCAACCCCAGCTCCAACACCAATGACATACCGCCGTTGCAAACCCTGTGTGACTCCCTCGCCACCTTCTTCCACCGCAAGGTAGCAGACATCCCCTACAGCTTCAACACCTATACAGCCCCAACAGACAGCAAAACAACAGACCCTCCGTACACCATCGACCACGACCCCCTATTAGCCTGGCCCAGCGTGAGCATCAATGACACCATCAAGGCCATGCACACAATCCACTCCGGCTCTCCGTCAGACCCATTCCCGCACCACGTCTTCAACAGAGCAAGCAGCTCCATCGTACCCCACCTGCGCAATGTCGTCAATATCTCCCTCGAGACCGCAGCCTTCCTAGAGATCTGGAAACACGCCGAGATTAACGCCCTTCTCAAAAAACCTAAGGCAGACCCAAGAGACCTCAAGACCTTCCGGCCAATCTCTCTGCTCCCCTTCCCGGCCAAGGTCATCCAGAAAACTGTCAACAGACAGCTAACACGATACCTCAAAGAAAACAGAATCCTGGACCCTTCCCTATCAGGGTCCCGCAGCAACCACAGCACCGAGACTGCCCTCATCACCGCCACCGACGACATCAGAACCCTGCTGGACAACGGCAAGACTGCAGCACTCATCCTCCTAGACCTCTCTGCCGCCTTCGACACCGTCTGCCACCGCACACTCCGAGCACGCCTCCATGCCGCAGGGATCCGAGACAAGGCTCTGGATTGGACCACCTCCTTCTTCTCTGGCAGAACCCAGCGCGCCTGCCTCCCCCCATTCCATTCCAAAGCCTCCGAGATCATCTGCAGCATACCCCAGGGATCCTCCCTCAGCCCAGCGCTGTTCAACATTTACATGGCCCCGCTCTCACACTTGGCCCGACAACACGACCTCAACATAATCTTCTACTCTGACGACACTCAGCTGATCCTGTCCCACACCAAGGACCCCATCACCGCCAAAGCCAACCTCCACGAAGGAATGAAGGTCGTTGCCAACTGAATGAAAACCAGTCGTCTGAAGCTGAACTCAGACAAGATGGAGGTCCTCATCCTCGACTCCGACCCTTCAGCCTGGGACGACTCCTGGTCGCCGACTGCACTAGGGGCAGCCGCGACACCCACCGACCATGCACGCAACCTGGGAATCATCCTCGACTCAATGCTCTCAATGACCAAGCATGTCAACGCCATCTCCTCCTCCTGCTTCAACACCCCCCACATGCTCCGCAAGATCTACAGATGGATCCCAACAGATACAAGGAAGACAGTCACCCAGGCCCTCATCAGCAGCAGACTCGACTACGGAAACGCCCTCTACCCGGGAGCCGCGACCAAGCTCATCAAACGACTACAACGCATCCAGAACGCCTCGGGACAGCTGATCCTTGACGTACCATGCCAGGCCCGCATCACCCCCCACCTGAGAAACCTGCACTGGCTCCCCGTCAACAAGAGGATATCCTTCAAGCTCCTCACCCATGCACACAAGGCACACCACAAGACTGGCCCAGCCTACCTCAACAGACGGCTCTCCTTCTACATCCCCAACTTACAGCTACACTCTGCCAACCTCTCACTCGCCACCGTCCCGCGCATCCGAAGAACAACCAATGGTGGGAGATCCTTCTCCCACCTCGCCGCCAAGACATGGAACACCCTCCCACTGAGCCTACGACAGACCCAAGACCTACTGACCTTCAGGAGGATACTCAAGACCTGGCTGTTCGATCAGTAGCGCCCGCCCAGCGCCTTTAGACCCTCGCGGGTATGTAGTGCGCTTTACAAATGATTGATTGATTGATTGATTGATTGATTGAGTGTGCAGCGGGAACACTTCCAACGCCAACCAATGACCTGCTGATGAGGGATTTCAGGACTAATAAAAGTCTCAAAAGAGTGACCTTGCAGTCATGTGTTTTTCCCCTTCCAGGGCAACCCAGGAAGTGAGAGCCTCTATCTCAAGTGACCCACCTACCAAAACCCCTCTTCACCCAATCCCCAAATCCCGAGTTTGAGTAAACTGATTGTGTCCCCTTGCTCCAGAGACCCTCAAGAGCCAAGCCTACCTTTGGGTTTGCTGAACTTGTCCTCAAGTCCCAACGTGCAGCCTTTCTTTTTCCAGGTAATTGTCCATAGACTTTAAAGTGTAGTGCTCGAGGCTACCAACGCGACCAGCACCTCTGCACCCGGACACACCAGGGAAGGTAAATACAAACTCCTGGAGGTTTCTTGGGCCTTGGCAATTAAGCACCTCAGGTCTCAAAAGGTACCCTAAGGAACTGCTTGCAAGCAACTGTATGCAGTGTATGTTTCTGTCATAGAATAACGATAACGCGTTTGAGTCTCATACCTCAAAAAAAAGTTATATGAGTATTTTTTGTCTAACATCTGTTTATTGGTAACAGAATGACAAGAAAAAAAAAAGGCCAAGCAAGTAGGAGGCACATGACTCAATGAGAAAAGCAATGAAATATTATCACTGTCCAAGCCGCAAATTGATACATCAATATAAAATCAACCCATCAAATACAGGGGTCGAACTGTATATATACAGAAAAAAAAGAGAAAGGAAAAAGCAAGCCCGTACTTACACAATGTAGTAGAATTGGGCAATATACGGCGCAATGCCTTCCTAGGTCGCAGGCGGGTAGGCCTCTCTGCCCCCTGACACTCCTTGCCGTCTCCAACCTGGGGCCCAGCTCCCCACAGCGCATTCGATATCCACCGTCCCCAGGATGGTAGCTCCTTACGATTTTTTCTTTTATATGGGACTTTGTCTTTTAAGATCCCTTTTTCCTTTTTCTGTTTGTTGTGTGTTTTTGTTTCTATTATTAATGGAGATGGCTGCCTAGTGTTTCTACAGTGCACAGTATTTCCTCTCCATGATGGTTAGGCCTCTTCGTTGATAGGACTAAGTTTACCAGGTCTCTTCTGTATGTCTAGCGATGTGGCTGCAACACCCTTTCACAAGGTGTTCGGACTCTTGATTGAAGTGTGTATCTTAGCTTCCCTCACATACTTTCCCCTAGAACTGCGACTACTGTTATGCTGTTTGTGATATTTGAGTATTTTATTGTATTATTTAAAAATCTATAACTCTGATAGTACTTACCTGATTCCGATGATTTTGGAGTCTAAAATTGTATTAAAATCAGTGCTAATTTTCCTAATTGGCCTCGGATCTCTTATTGAGTGTGTGTTTTATTTATTGACTCAGTGTGTAGAACAAATGCTCAACACTCCCCTCTGTTAAGCCTAAACTGCTTGACCGCACTATCAGAAAGAGACACTTGGGATTATTAAAGTAAGCCTTGTAAACCAAATAAGGGTTGTCTTGACTGTTTTGCTTCGCTAGCACTAACACAGCTAGGCTCCTTCTCAGGAAACCTTCTGTTTTATTTATCCAGTTTTTGTCTTTTAATTTATTTTCTTTTTTCACTGTTATCCCCTGTTTTTAAACCCCCGCTCGCATTCTTGCACCTTAATAGGCTCCTCACCGCTACTTTGGCGGGCCGGTCCCTCGCGCTCAGGATTTGGTGAGCGCCATCTAGGGTGGGTGTAGGGATACCCTGGACTCTCCCGCGCTCTAGCAGTCAGGAGGACTGCCCAGAGACTGTTCCGGGATCAGTACATAAGCAGGGCAGGAGGTAGGCTCTCCTTGCTTCGCTAGCACTAACACAGCTAGGCTCGTTCTCAGGAAACCTTCTGTTTTAATTATCCCATTTTTGTCTTTTAATTTATTTTCTTTTTTCACTGTTATCCCCTGTTTTTAAACCCCCGCTCGCATTCTTGCACCTTAATAGGCTCCTCACCGCTACTTTGGCGGGCCGGTCCCTCGCGCTCAGGATTTGGTGAGCGCCATCTTGGGTGGGTGTAGGGATACGCTGGACTCTCCCGCGCTCTAGCAGTCAGGAGGACTGCCCAGAGCTCTACTTAAACCGGTCATAATGACGCGCAGCGTGTGCGCGCAGCGTGTTCGCCGCAGCCACGCCGAAGTCACGCCAGAGTCCAGCCCGTCTGCGCCCGTCCGTGCTGAGGACGGGCTGGATGGCTGGACTGTAGGTCAGGATAAGGTAGGCTTTCACGTATTGAAATACTCCTTACAGGATGTATTACGGCTCAAACCTCCACTAGCATGTAAAACATGAGCAATGGGACCCCCACAAAAATATAATTTATGGCCCTGGAACCGAGGGGAGCAAGAAAACACAAAGCAAGAGGGGTGTTCCTACAGTGGCCGTATCATTCAGTAATGTGTATACATCTCTAAGTAATCACAAGGGGCAGTGACAGAAGAAGGTAAAGTGCAAACAAAGTTCATTTAGAGAAATATTTATTTATTCTTTTTTTAAATTTTTTTCTTGATATAAATTCATATAAATATTATTATTCAACAAAAAACCTTTTTTGAATTAATAGGTAGTACATAGATTAATTGAGAAAATTCATAAAGAGCACAAGACAGTCATAAAAACAGCAACAAATTAGCAGGTCCCCTGAAAAGCAATCATGCACCACAACTCACTCACGTGCTAACAATCATTCTACATTCATACCACATACAAAAATGGAGAAGGAACTGGATTCCAAATAGCAAGATGACTATGCTAATGTGGTCCAAGGGCACCAGGGTGTAATTGTTGGCCCTTGTAGCGGGTCTACGCGCGTTTCGGTGGACAAGCCACCTTCATCAGGACCTTCTTGACCAAAAAAGTGAAGATATCAGGGGATCAAACAAGAGGAGTTTTGGCGGGTAAAAAAAGATCAGCTATCACTAGATCGAGTTTTCTTTAAGAGTTAGAAGCTAAGGTCACATAAGTTGCACCATATCCATAATGTCAAGTCCGATGTGCTAGATGACCCTCAAAGCTTCATATTAATGTCTTGGATACCAATTACTGATTTGGAGGCGGGATGGGCGAGTTATTGACGTTCGGTCAATAACTCGCCCATCCCGCCTCCAAATCAGTAATTGGTATCCAAGACATTAATATGAAGCTTTGAGGGTCATCTAGCACATCGGACTTGACATTATGGATATGGTGCAACTTATGTGACCTTAGCTTCTAACTCTTAAAGAAAACTCGATCTAGTGATAGCTGATCTTTTTTTACCCGCCAAAACTCCTCTTGTTTGATCCCCTGATATCTTCACTTTTTTGGTCAAGAAGGTCCTGATGAAGGTGGCTTGTCCACCGAAACCCGCGTAGACCCGCTACAAGGGCCAACAATTACACCCTGGTGCCCTTGGACCACATTAGCATAGTCATCTTGCTATTTGGAATCCAGTTCCTTCTCCATTTTTGTATGTGGTATGAATGTAGAATGATTGTTAGCACGTGAGTGAGTTGTGGTGCATGATTGCTTTTCAGGGGACCTGCTAATTTGTTGCTGTTTTTATGACTGTCTTGTGCTCTTTATGAATTTTCTCAATTAATCTATGTACTACCTATTAATTCAAAAAAGGTTTTTTGTTGAATAATAATATTTATATGAATTTATATCAAGAAAAAATTTTAAAAAAAGAATAAATAAATATTTCTCTAAATGAACTTTGTTTGCACTTTACCTTCTTCTGTCACTGCCCCTTGTGATTACTTAGAGATGTATACACATTACTGAATGATACGGCCACTGTAGGAACACCCCTCTTGCTTTGTGTTTTCAAACCTCCACTAGCACCTTGTTTCCATAGGTGCACCCCTGAAGACTTCCTACTACCCTTGGGGTGTGATTGCTTTTAGGTGGAATCGGGGGGTCCCAACCTACCCTCCCCCCCTCTCCCCTGGAGCCCTGCCTTCCGCTGGGACTCAGTGTGTCGAGTGAAAATTGTCTTCTTATTAACGCTCGCTCACTCACTCATTAAAAACAATATGGTTTTTAAGGAGCTCATATTAGACAGGAAACCCTATTGGGTCTTTATTACTGAAACATGGGCTAAAGACTCTTCAGGTCCAGATCTTGTTGAAGCGGTCCCTGAGGGCTACTGCTTAGCACGGCAGGACAGAATGGGCCGAGTTGGTGGTGGGCTGGCTATCCTGTATAAAGACAGGTTTCAATGCCACACTATACCTGTCTCTGATCCCAAGGATGTGTTCCAAGTACTATACTTTTCCCTGTCCGACTCTTCTAATCCCGCGTTTAATGGGATTTTGCTTTATCGTCCCCCTGGCCCCAGAGCAGATTTTGGGCTGAAATTGTTTCAGGTTTTGGAACCTTATTTTGGCCGCCAAAATCTCACTATTCTAGGTGATTTCAATTTTCACTTAGAGCTGCTGGAGGCACATGACACTATCTCCCTGCTGGAAGTTATGTCAGCCTGTGGACTCACCCAATTGGTGAAAGGACCCACCCACCGAGCGGGGCACACGCTCGATGGGATTTTCTCTAACGATCAGTGGCTGACAGTAACCGATCCCCTCCATATTTCATGGTCGGATCATTTGGCCGTTCCTTTTAATCTGACCTATCCGATCCAGGACACTATTAGAAGGGTCCCGAGTACAATGGAAGTACGAAGGAATTTTAAAAACATCAGGGAAAACTCTTTCTATCCGTGTACATCTAGTCTGTCCACTACTCAGGAGATGGATGTTCCTTCAGGGATTTCACAATACGAAAAGACCATCTCGGAGGCCCTGGATGAACTGGCTCCTGCTAGGTCCTGTTATTCAGCCAGGAAAAGACCTTCAGCTCCCTGGTTCTCAGAACAACTAAGGCTCCTTAGACAAGAAGTAAGGAGACAGGAGCGCCTATGGCATTCTAGCTGGCACCAAAAGGATAGAGAAGCCCACAAGATCCTGCTAAAAAGATATAAGCTGGAAGTGATTAAGACCAAACAAGAATACTTTACGGCCCTCACATCCTCACTTTCATCTCCTAGAGAGCTCTTCAGGATTGTTGATTCTCTTACTTCTCTCCAGATCCCAGACCCTGTTGTTGCATCTCAGGAGCTCTGCAACAAGATAGCCTCCTTCTTTCAGTCCAAAATCTCGGACATTTACATTGCCTTGGAGTCGCAAAGATCCTCTACCGCTGAGCCTCCGGTGCCCGCTGTCTTGGACTCTAATTTTGTTGAACTACCTCGGCTCGTGGGCCTGGAATCCTTTCCTCCTCTCTCTTGCCAGGATCTTGAGATTCTTCTTAACAAAACTAAATCTGGTTCTCCGCTAGATGTCTGCCCGTTAAAGATCCTCAAGCAGTGTAGAGAATCCCTCCTTCCCCCTTTGGTTGACATCATGAATAGGGCGATGAAGGAGGGCATTTTTCCCCAGCAGTGGAAAAATGCTGTGGTAAAACCACTGCTCAAGAAGCCTTCTCTTGACCCTGGGGTATTAAAAAACTTTTGCCCCATCTCACTGCTCCCGGCTCCCGCAAAGATGTTAGAAGCCCATCTAAATAAACATCTTTCTGCCTTCGTGGAGAGTTCGGGTTGTCTGGATCTATCCCAGCATGGATTCAGGAAGTAACATAGCACCGATTCTGCCCTCACCATAGTGCTTGATAACATCCGCACGCGGGTAGATGGGGGACAGACCTCCCTCCTGATCCTTTTAGACCTCACGGCTGCCTTCGATACCCTTTCTCCCTCGGTATTAACATCTCGACTGAAGGAGATTGGGGTTCGGGGGCGGCCCTGGGGCTCCTTTCCTCTTTTCTTGATCATAGAGAGCAAAGGGTGATGCTGGGTCAGTTTCTATCTCCATCCCTGTCTGTGCAATGTGGGGTCCCTCAAGGGTCAGCGCTTAGTCCTACCCTTTTTAACATTTATGTGACCCCCCTTGCCAGACTTATTAGATCTTTTGGGATGGAGGTAGTCTCCTATGCGGATGACACCCAGATCCTCGTCTCTCTCTCCCAGTCAGTTACGTCGACTGCCGCCAACTTTAGATCTTGCATGGAGGCAGTCGGCCAATGGATGATTCACAATTCATTGAAACTGAACGGGGAGAAGACTGAGGTGATGGTGTTTGGAGGAAAGGAAGAGATCTGGTCAGCTGAGTGGTGGCCGGACTTACTGGGTGCCTGCCCCGATCCTACCTCCTCAGCCAAAAACCTGGGGGTTATGATCGATCCTACCCTTAGCATGTGCCAACAGGTCAACAGGACTGTATCGACCTGTTGGGGTATCATCCATATACTAAGGAAAATCAGGCACTATCTCTCTTTGCAGGCAAGAAAGCAACTTGCCGTTGCCCTCCTGGGCTCTCGTCTGGACTATTGCAATGTGCTGTATGCTGGACTGAATAAAAGTCAGCTAAAGCGCTTGCAGGTGGTCCAGAACGCAGCAGCCAGATTTATTCTTGATCTACCCCGACGTGCCTCTGCCACCTCTGCCCGGAAGCAGCTTCATTGGCTTCCTGTCGTGGACCGTATCCTTTTTAAGACCATGTGCATGGTCTACAAGGCTTTAGCCAAAACCAGCCCTACTGGCATTGGATCTATTTTGTCCCATTATAATCCTGGCAGGAACCTTCGTTCCTCAAACAGACTTCTTCTCTCTGTTCCTCGTATCCGGAAGACCAGATGGGGGGGTAAAGCTTTTTCCAATCTGGCCCCTAAATGGTGGAATGCTCTCCCTCTTGAAGTAAGGTCTCTCCCCACTCTACAAGCTTTTAGATCTGCCCTAAAGACTCATCTCTTTGTACGCGCGTACCTGTAGTGGTGCTTTGCCATTTTGATCTTTTTGATAGGCGCCTTGACACCTTCGGGTTTAGTTTGCGCGGTACAAATTGCATAATAATAATAATAATTGACTATTTGGTGTACCCCTACATTGAGACACTACATAACTAGCCAGCTTCCTACAGACATATTGGAAGGCCCCATGCTGTTTTACAGTACAGTATCCCCACCCCTTACGGAGACATGATCATCTCCCACCATAATGATAAACGTACTAGGTCTAAGGGAAGGTATGTTTTGTGACTGTGATTGCAGCAGCGTCAGAAAATGCATTGGAACCCCAGAACATCAATAGATTGTATTTTTCTGTTCCCCGGCATTCTCAGTAGTACACATGGAAAGCGGCACCGGAAGTCCTACTGAGCAGAGTTCCAGGAATACTACGGGGATTGTCATGTGATTTGTCATACATGGTCTTCTACTCCTAGTGAAGAATTCCACACAGGGGGAAGGAGCCTCCTGTGCAAACACCCCAAAAAAATATCCAAAGCTAACACATTTTTCCAATGAAGACAGCCGTTCCCTTAAGCTTCCAGTATATTTGGGGTCGATCTAATACCCTTCCAATCTTGGGAAGTTACTCTTGTCCTGTGGTTGCTGGGGGTAATCTCTTGCCATTTACAGGGTGGGAAGGTGTTGGGTCAGAGTTTTGCAGTGCCCACAAATGTACAAGTTTTTTGTGTTCCCAAACTTCCACAGTTATCCGTGGCTTGGTCGGATTGCCCACCTCCTATCGAGTGGGAGTTATAGAGTGCCCCTCGGCCTCTACACTAAAATGTATCCACTTGTCCCTCTGAGGGCCGGGCTCCACCCTAAGAGGTACATAAAGGGACAGATGGTCGCTCAGGCCATGGCCGGCACCATAAGCAACAGTGTGTGTGTCATGTCTAATAGTTGCTGCGCTGAGTGGCCTGCATGCCAGCCAGCCTGTCCACTACACTGCTGAGAAGGTCGGTGAGACCCTGCCTGCCTCACTGGGGGCCTGTGGAGGGCTTTGACCAGTGTTTGAGTGCCTGTCTGGTGGGGATCGTCCTCTGGATCACTAAGCGACACCGGGGCTCGGGTGCCGGCCCTGATCCCGGATCCTACCTCCCTACCTGCAGCAGTTTGTGTGCAGTCTCCAGCACCGACGCACTCCATGCACCCCACAGCAGCCAGAAGAGGCCTACCTCTATGCTGAAGCTGGTGTGGTATGCCTGCCTCATGTTTGCTTCTTCTGGAGGGTGCCCATGTGGTGTTCCAGTTCCCTGCTGCCAGATGGCAGTCCACCATCTTCCTGGCCATGTCTGCCTGCTACTTTGCATCGGCCTATCGTGGCCTGTGCTGTTCACGGCCTGCGTCTGGGTCCTCACACTACCACAGGAGGGGCCTCTGGCAAAGGTCCTAATCGCAGAGACCATGGCACGCCTCTCCCTGGTGAAGCAAAGGAAAAAGTGAAACCTGCTATCCTGCTGCTACGCTGCACAGCACCTCTAAGTAAGGGTGGGCGTAGTTCGCATAGTAGGGCTACGCGAAGCTACGTGAAGTGCACTTCGCACTAAGCGAACTTCACGTAGCACTAGGCAAGCTGCGTAGTAGCATGTTCGCACTGTGCAAGATGCTTTTTCAATGATTGCACAGTGCGGACAAGCATCTGGCACTGTGCAATCATTGAAAACGGCATCTTGCACAGTGCGAGCTGTAGTTTTCTGCTGCTCGAATAGATTTTTAGTCGAGCAGCAGCTTTCTCAACGCGAACTGGTAGTTTCTCATTGCGAGCGGTCGCAAGCATGTGCAACCACTCGCAATGAGAAACCTGACCTCCCCGTGTTGAGAATCTCGCCAGGATGTCATTTTGCTTGCTCACGGTCCCGAACATGACGTTGAGGACCGCGAACAAGCAAAAAATGACCGCTGCACTACGCTACGCTGCACTACGCATGTTCGCACTGTGCTACGTGCAGCTCGCATTGTGCGAAGTTGCGCAAACTTCGCAAACTACCCGAACGTAGCATAGTGCTTCGCCCAGGGTTACCTGTAAGCCGCGCCTACAAGCAGTAAGCCTGAGCTGAGAAGGGGCATCCATGCAGAGGACACTTCACTGGCTCCTGCGGATGTAAGGTAAACTGAGGAAGGGACACTGCAATAAATCCCCGCCCAGCTACTCGAGCCACAAGAAACACACACACAGTGTATGAAGACAGTGAAGTAGGGGTGAGAGAATGCTGCCAAGTCTAAGTCCGCCCACCTACTTTATTGCTTCTTAGACTTTGCATCCACCAGTGCCCCCCATAAGTGCCCTCAGAGCAGCTGATAGGGCATTAGACAAAAGAAACTGATACGTCCCAAAATAACTGCACCACAGCAGCGACAGAATCAGGCTCCACAACAGAACCAAGCTCAACAAAGAAGCAGGCTTGCGCTGACCCAGACCCATATGCCCAGGCCTCAGAGACGCCTTTGCCACCTTTCAGTGAACTGTCAAGTCCAACCACAGTGAGACCCAGGTGGTGTTCATGGATTGGGCGACTACAGCATTGCTTCTGTGCCACGCAGGAAACATATGGCGTCGTAGAGAGATCAGTACTCATGCATTTCAGGGGTGCACAACTTTATGAACTATTTGAGACACTAACAAGAAGGTACAAACAAGAAGGGTAAAAACTGGGCACATTCAATAATGTGACAAATGAGATTAAACCAATCTTCTCTAAGAATTGGCACATTCTTGACTCTGCGCAGTCCCCTGAGTAAAAACACATTTTTGCAGTTCATAAGACAAAGAAACTTAGAAGTTGATTTGATGTATTCCAACATAGTGTGAAATCTTCCAAATAAATCAACATTTGGAGCTTGGTGTACTCCAGCCACTTCAAGGGTATCATATTTGTGGGAACTGTAAGGTCTATGAACAAATGATTGAAGACTTAGAATTCATGTATTAATGGATTACAAATGTTCACAGCATTTTCTCAAACAACACTAGAAATGTTGAGTCAATGGTCCTTTGTCCAAGCAATTTGACATTTGTTGGAAAAAATAGCCAGGAGACGGGGAAATAATCATAGAACACAAATCCAAAATTATATGTAAAATGGTGTCTGCTCATCTGTACAATTACTTTATCAACAAAAGCACTTTGAAAATGATCTGAAGTTGTGTTCTCGACATGTAGTGGTACCAAGTAACAGAGATAGAGATTTTGAAAGGATACTCCTCAATAAGGAGGATAGAATGAGTTTGAGACTATGCACAGTTCAGAATGGGCTGGGAGAGATGTTGGAGATAGGGAACATATAATAAGTCATTGGACAACTGTAGCAGGTCATACACATTCACCCATTCTATCTGGCTTTGTAACCTGAACAACATGAGATATGTGCTGCGGTCCACAGGTGGTGTTTAACTTTCCTTGTCAAACGTGGAGTTTCTACACCATATACTACGGAATTATAGGACAATTAAATACACCAGTCCGGGATTAGAAATTCCCTACATTTCCCTACATGTTGTAGGACACAGTACGCATACAGTGGGCATTGGACAGCTGTGCCCCAGTATACAGAGTCCAAAAACCCGCAGAAAATGTGGGGTGTCTTTGCAAAAAGGGACATTTTCTGACACGTGCTAAAACATACGGACTCTGCTGGTACTCGGCTTTGTCTACATGAGAGGAAAAGAACCCTTTTCACAATCTTGTTGTTCCAATGGGCTAACGTTGCTGACAAAACCCTTTATAAAATTGTATGCCATCAAGAAAAAAGAAAAAAAATCGCATCGAACAGAGCGTCAGGACATCCTTGCTACAGTTGCTGTGGACAAGATAGGTCGCGTGCGTGCTTGAGGACTTAACCTCCAGGGAAACATAGACCTCGCTTTTGTTTGATCACTTCACTAGATGACGACACACCCTCCACCTTACCTCCAAGGAAACATAGACCTCGCTTTTGTTTGATCACTTCACTAGATGACGACAAACCCTCCACCTTACCTCCAAGGAAACATAGACCTCGCTTTTGTTTGATCACTTCACTAGCATCCGGCAGACTCTCCACCTGTAATTCGGTGCATGCTGCTCTATAGAAAACAAAGGGCTGGCATGGAATACAAACATACTCCGGCATAGAAGAAAGGGCGCTGGCATTGACGCTCAGTGTGGAACGCTCGTTTCTGCTCTAAAAACATACTTTGCTTTATCACATTTGTCAATTGTCCCCACGGGTGCATTGCCTACATGTGAAAGCAGCAGGCACGGGGGAGTGAGCCACATTACGCCAGGGAGCACAAATAAAAAAATACAGGTTTACCCCAGCTGATTTTAAAGCTCTTTTTTATGCCTTGCATCTTCAGGGTGTTAGTTAATCTGCTCCAGCAAGCACCTCCCATAAAGCTCAGAGCAATGATAGGTAAGGGTTGATGGAGCGAGGCTGGAGCAAAAAAATGTGTACACCCCTCGTAAAATCATTTTGTACACCCCTCGGAAATCAATCTCATTACCATAATATGTGCTAATCGAGTGAAGTTAACTAACCAACAGAAAGAAAAACACACACACAGAAAAGTACACGTAGGATACTAATTTGCTTGTGTTGCAAATCATAATACAATAATTTTGTGAATTGTCATACTAATATAGTGCGATGATGCTTTAAATTAACCAAGCTATGCATGTATGCTCATTGTAACTATTCATTGTGGCAAAAATGAAGGAGAAATGGTGAGAAACAATGCCTATGTGTAGCTTTAAAAGCTAAGTAACTACTAACAGGGTACACCTAGAATGGGGGGAGGTAAACAGAAGGGCTTTACTTCGAAATCTAACGTTTAAATGTGTTTGTTTTCAAAATAGGTCCCGTTATGGCCTATGCTGCCTAAGTAAAGATGGAAGTTTTGCGAGACTCCAAGAAAGTATATTTCTACGCATGCGCGACTGCACTCAAGAGAGGTATGAGCAGCTTGTGCCCGGGCTGCTGATGTCAAGGCCACTGTGACTTGAAAAGCAGAATGGTGCCAAGATAGAATGTCTGAGTTGTGAACCTGGGAAAGTTGACCGAAGTGTCGGTATAAGGACAAAATGTATATTTTGCAACATAGACAACTATGAACGCATGAGAATTATGGAAGTGACTTGGCAAAAAAATAGACAATGAGGAGATGAGGTGATCTTCATCCACCCCTCGAATGGACCAATGAAAATTGAGTGTGGACCCTAAAGTTTCAAATTTTAGTTAGATAGTTAGGGTAAAAGGTATAAAAGAGGCTGTTCGGAAGAGAGAGAAAACGCTTGCTCTGAATTTCTTTCGCACCACAACATGTTGTCGGACTGATCGATTTTTGGGTGCAAAGACTTTGAAATTTTCCTGACTTCAGCTTTTGATGGGACAGAGTCTTTTCTTTTTTCAAACTTTATTTATGAGTTTTGTAAACAATGACCATGATGCAAGAGAGAGTAGGCAGTGTTCCAACAGCAGGCATAATAATCAGTTCTGGTGGTAAGACAGTCATAAGACATCATGCAGTCGTCAGGTGGAAGGATAAGCATACAGGCATACCAAAGCATATCAATTCAGGTAGTAATAAGGCAGCAACAATAACTGTACATAACATGCAGTTACAGTCCATGAAAAATATAGAGGCGTTATGGAATACAAAGACATATAATACATTTGAAGAATTGCATGGAATCGAAAGGTAGGTGTGGGGAATGATAGTAATTCTGTCGGGACCCTGTGAGCTTTCCGCATATTCTACAATAACAATTGACAGCTACCACAAATTAGAAACTTCTCAATCATTCAAGACCGCATCCTCTGTCTCGAGGGTCACAACATGCAGAGAGCCCTCATCTGTCCCACCATGAGATATAAGGTAAGCGGTCAATGGCCCCCATATATCCGTAGGTCTACTAGGCATTGGTAGTGTGTCAGCATAGATGGCATTTTGTTTCTGACAATAAATTACATCATTGAGCCATTCCTTAAATTTTGGGGCTCTCCCCCGATCCCACCGACATGCCACTCTTCTCTTTGCTAGCAATAGGGTTATATTAATGAACTTCCTGTAAGACTTAGGCACGGACATAGTACACCCCATCAACATGAGCAAGGGGTTAGCATCCAGGGTTTCCCCCACCATGGCCCCCAGGGCCTCGTGCACCAGCATCCAGTAGTCCCTAACAGTGGGGCCTTCCCACGCTAAGTGGAGAAATCCAGCACCTGCGACATTACAGCGCTTACATGTATCGTTATCAGAGAGGTTAAATCGAAATTTCTTAGCTGGCGTATAATACAATCTCTGCAAGAACCTATAATGGATAGTCTTCAGTCTGCAGCTAGCAGATATGGTGGCCGTTACGCTGTAGCAATAGTACCATTGCTTCTCATTGACCTCCATACTTAAATCTTCATCCCAATGTGATCGGGCAGATCCTTTAAATCTCTGTCGTTGGCCCCTGATATAGCCATAAATTCCTGATACCAGATGCAAGCCATCCTGCGAGCCTAGCATAAAGTGTAGGGGGGTCAGGCAGTCAGGTTCTTGAGGAAAGTTTGGCAGGACCTCTCTCATCCCCTGTCGCAGCCGTATGTAATAATAGGTATCAAGCGGAGTAGGTCGATGTTCTTTGAAAAACGGATCCATGGCTCGGAATCGCCCATCCCCATGTTTTCACCTTTAGGCATTGGCATAGTAGTTGGAATCCACCCTCCTGTAGCAGCACTAGGTCAGGATGATAGGTCAAAGGCATTTGTGTCGAATAAAGCAAGGTGCAGCGTAGTATTTTGGCTACCCGCACCATGCATCGATCCTGCAGGTTACAGTCGTGAATGGAGTCTCTATGGCCGTCACCGGGCCATGTATAAGACCGCTCAAAGAAAGAGGATTCGCCACCAAGTCCTTCTCCGCCAATTGTGGCATATAAGGCTTGGGTACCATCCAGTGATAGGCATAGTTCACCTGTGTGCTCATATAATATACTTCAAAGTCAGGGAGGCCAAAGCCACCTTTGTCATATGGCTGTGCCAGTACCGACCACCGAAGCCTAGGTTGTTTACTACCCCAGAAGAGTCGAATCAGTTCTGATTTTAACGTCTTGAAAAAAAAATCACCCGGATAATAGGGAATATTTAGAAAGAGATATAGAAAACGGGGCAGTAATACCATTTTGATGAGTGAATCCCTCCCCGCCATGGAAAAAGGGAGGGAGAGCCAGCGGTTGATGGTAGAGGTTATCTTGGTGACAGCGGTGCCATAATTAAGCCTTACTGTTTCCTCTCTATCTCTAGAGATCTGTATGCCCAAATAGCGGAGATCAGAGTGACACCGTTGAAGCGGAAAATGAAGAGGGAATTCCGACACTGCGTCCGTAAGAGTGAAAAATTGCCATTTACTCCAATTGATATGGAAACCGGATAGCCTGCCAAACACAACAAACTCGCACAACAACGGATTTAAGTTATGTTGCGGATCTGTGACGAATAGCGTCATATCGTCAGCGTACAGAGAGATTGCAATTAGGTGCTGAAAACACCAGAACGCACCTACCGAATGTAGCTGATGAAGTCGACAGGCAAGCGGCTCTATGGCTATAGCAAAAAGCAGGGGGGACAATGGGTATCCCTGCCTGGGGCCACGTGTTATATTAATTGAGGGGGACAGATGACCATTGGTGAGGACTTTGGCAGTGGGCTGCGTGTATAGTAGCTGTACCCAGGAGATAAATAGTTTAGGGAATCCCATGCGCTGTAACACAGCAAATAGATAGTTCCATTCGACCGAATCGAACGCCTTAGAGGCATCCAAAAATATTGCTGCCACCGGGAATTCGGGAGCTACTGTTTGAATCAGTGAAAACAGGGTCTGCAAATTATGGGTAGTAGAGCGACCAGCTACGAATCCCGACTGATCTGGGAGTATGATTTTGGTCATCAAGAGGGACAAACGAGTAGCCAACACCTTGGCGAGAATCTTCGCATCACAATTTATCAGGGATAGCGGGCGATACAAATTGCAGGACGTGGTCCTTTCCAGGTTTTAAGAGGGAGGTGATAACTACTTCTCGCATCGAGCGGGGCAGGACCCCCTCCTCCAACGACTCCTCGAACATCTCCCGAAGGACAGGGGCCATTATATCTATATAATTCTTGTAGAATACGGGAGGAAGCCCGTCTGACCCCGGAGCTTTACCATTCTTTAACAACATTATTGCCTCTCTGATCTCGTCCACCACAAAAGGTACACTCAAGTACTTTCTATGTACATCACTCAGCCAGCATAGTGCAACCTCTCCCAAGAACTCATCAAACCGTACATCCCTCGAGCTCTTCGTGGTGTAAAGTGTGCTATAATGTGAAGCAAAGATATTCAGGATTCCGGCAGTGTCCCGGCATATCCCTCCCTCTGCGGTATTGACCTCTAAAACAGTATTGCTGAAGCGCGTATTGTGAGTAATGACTGCGAGCACTTTGCCAGGTCTGTCACCCTCACAGAACTTGCGTGCTGACCAATGTCGTCCTATGAACTTAGCCTCTCTCGCAGCCTCCTCTTCATACTCTGTGAGCTTGGCCCAAAAATCTACATGAATGAATGAATGAATGAAATTTAATTTGCAATGCACGAACTTAGCCCAGCGGGCATCAAGGCGCAGTGCGTACTTATACATATACATTCATACAAAACCAAGATGCTTTAATGATAAGCCTGAGAAAAGAGCCAGGTCTTCAAAAGTTTCCAAAAGATGGCCAGAGAGGGTTGGTTAGAGAGTTCAGGAGGGAGACTGTTCCACAGTTTGAGAGCTAGGGTGGAAAAGGCTCGTCCACCCCATCTAGCCTTTTTGAATCTGGGAATGACAAGCAGATTTCGGGAGGATGGCCGTAGGGATCTGTTAGGGGAGTAAATGCTGACAAGAGTCTTTATACCTTCAGGGGCAGATCCAAACACAGCCCTGTGAGTTAGACAAATAAGTTTGAAGGAAAACATGGCATGCATGGGAAGCCAATGGAGGTCCCTTCTGGCTTGTGTTGCAGATGTAAGCCTGGGCAGCATTAGGGCCATCCTGGCAGTGGAGTTTTGGACTACCTGGAGGCGATGTAGCGATTTCTTATTTATGCCCCCATCTAACGCATTACAGTAGTCGAGCCTGGAAGGTACCAGGGCGAATGTGGCCTGCTTACGAGCGTCAGGTGACAAAAAGGGGGCAATTTTTTTCAGCATGCGGATGGTATTGCAGCAGGTGGATACAGTTCTATTGACCTGTAGGTCGAAAGAGAGGGCTGAGTCTATGTGGACACCAAGGTTTCTGGCTGAGTTAGAAAGTTTAGGGCAGTCACCAAGAGAGGGGGGCCACCAGTCTTCAGACCAGATGTCGTGGTTACCTCCAAAGACTAGGACCTCCGTTTTCTCTCCATTGAGCTTTAGGTAGTTACGCACCAACCACTGCGACACTGCCTCCATACAAGATCGAAATTTGGAGGCAGCCTCTGATGCCTGTGAGGTGGTGGAAATGATAATCTGGGTATCATCAGCATAAGACAGAATTTGATACCCGAAATAACTTATTACCTTGGCAAGTGGGGTTACGTAGATGTTGAATAACAGGGGACTCAGGGAGGAGCCCTGAGGAACCGCACATTGCACGGCCTGGGAGGGGGAAAGGAAGCTACCAAGCTGGACCCTCTGTTGTCTCTGAGATAAAAAAGACGACAGGAGGCTCAGAGCAGTTCCCCCTACTCCTATCCCCTTCAAGCGATCTACCAGAATGGAAGGGGATAGGGTATCAAATGCTGCTGTAAGGTCGAGTAGCACCAGTACTGCGGTCTGCACTCTGTCAACTTCGGAGCGGATGTTGTTAGCTATGACAATGAGGGCAGACTCTGTGCTATGAGCAGCACGAAACCCGTGCTGGGAGATGTCAAGCAGGCCCATCGTCTCCAGGTAGGTAGTGAGATCGAAATTGAGGTGGGCCTCGAGAATCTTTGCTGGGGTGGGAAGCAGAGATACAGGGCGGAATTTTTTAAGGATTTCAGGGTTTAGGGAGGGTTTCTTTAAAAGGGGCTTGACAACCGCTGATTTCCAAGGGGTAGGAAAGGACCCCTCATCTATAGCCATGTTCATAACTTGCAGAAGAGAAGGGAGAATTGTCTCTCTACAGGACTTCATTACCTTCAGAGGAAATGGATCAAGAGGAGACGATGATTTGGTAGAATCAAGGAGGCGGTTTAGATCATCAAGTGTCAAACAAGGAAAATTAGAAAAATTGGACGGAGGGTCCAATTCGGGGATTTGATTGTGTGAAAGAGGAGAGGGAAGGGGCTGGAGTGCACTATTAGCATCTAGTTCAGAATTAAGAGAAGTTAAAGAGACATGAATATCAGAAATTTTAGTGAGAAAGAAGCTTGCAATGTTATTGCAAAGCTCCTGTGACTCATATACAGATTCAATGGCTTTAGGTACTGAAAGAGAATCAATAACTTTAAAAAGCTCTCTGGATGATTTAAGGGAGGTAGTGACCTGGCTGTAGTATATCTTTTTTTCATTGGCTATGGCCTTTTTATATTCTCTCAGGGCAGATTTATGTAAGTTTTTCCCTGGAAGGTCAGGACGTGCACACCAGGCTCTTTCCTTCTGTTTACATTTCTGCCGTAGTGATCTGAGATGTTCCGAGAACCAGGGTGACGATGGGCGTTTTCGAGCGGAGTAGTATTTTTTAGAGGGTGCTAGCAAGTCAGCAGCATTGGAGAGAGCAGCCGACAGGCCTAGGGCAGCTTCATTAGCATCGGGTGAAGAAAGGGGATGAAAATCAGTCAGGAGGGGGGAGAGTGTAGAGTTTGAGATTTTATTATACTTTCGTCTGTACTCCCATATATGTGCCTGTGTCACCTCTCCCTGTACCATAAGAGTCTCTAAGCGCTTCAATTCACGGCCAAGGGTACGTATCTGCCTTTACATATCCCTTAGGACCCCGAAACTCTTTGAAATACCATAGCCCCAGACCGTTAAATGAAGGCTTCCCAGATGACTTTGACACTGTCGACTGAGCCCTTGTTGTGAGGAAAAAAAGCTGCTATTTCCTCACCTAATACCGTCCTGAAAACCTCATCCTGCAGGGCTGTGGGCTGTAATCGCCATTGTGGCCTAGGGCTATCCCATCCCGGTACCTGCAAATGAATCAGGACCGGGCTATGGTCAGAATAAGTTCTGGGCAGATGCTCAGGCCACCTAAGTCCCGTTATCAATCCCCTGGTAAGCAGAAAGTAATACAGGCGTACCCATGTGCCAGTCGTGGACGTGAAGTGTGTGCCTTCCCTTCGTAACGGATATAAGAAATGCCAGCTATCTAGTAAGCCACCTTCTTCCACTATCCACAGTAAGGCTTCCCTAGATTGACCTTTGTACAGTGCAGCCCCATCCCCCCTGTCCTGTGTGGGTATCATTGCAACATTGAAATCTCCCCCCCAAATAGTATGGATAGAACCAATATCGACAATCTTGCTCCATAGCGTTGTGAAAAACGAAGGTGTGTCAATCTTGGGGGTGTAACAGTTCACCAAAGGGACCTTGACCCAAACTAAGCATGAGCGGAAAATCCGTTCCGCTCGCGGATTTCGCAGATTTTCAGTAAATTCGCAATCCGCGAGATTTGCGAATTTCCCGCAAAATCCGCGAATGAAAATCCGCGAACGGAACGGCTAGGGTCAAAAATTAAAGCTGACTTTTGTAACTCTTTTAGAATGGTGCCGGCAAGCTGCCAGAGCCATTCTAAAATAGTTACAAAAGTCAGCTTCAACAGGAAGCTCTAATAGATAAAGTAAAGCAGGTGCTGCTCAAATTCAGTTACACAATCATTAATCACCCCAAACTTGGGGTGATTAATGATTGTGTAGCTTAATTTGACCTTCAACTGGAGCACCTGCTTTACTAGCAGAATAGCAGTACCTCTCGTATAGTTGGAATAAGAAGAGAAGACACGGGTATCCTCCTATTTACTTGCAAATCGGGAGTGTGAGTTTGGAGCCAGGTGCGTCTCCTGAAGCAATGCAATATGAACCTGATGGCGCTCCAAATATGCTATTACCTTCCTACCCTTCCGAGCATCATTGAGTCCCCAGATGTTCCAGGACATAAGTCTCAATAGAGATTCACTTCCTGTCCCTGCCATCCCTCAAAATGTTATGCACTTCTGTGTCCTGCAGAACAAGCATCCATATGACTGCCTCCCAAAGAAGGAAAAAATAAAACCTAAATTCACATTTGGAACATGCTCCGTCCCCACCCCCTCTGCAAGAAAGAAAACACCCATCAGAACTGTACCTCCCCCCTCCCACTGAAGCAACCCAATCATGCCAGTATGGATCCCCTCCCCCCTGCCCCCCACAAAAACAGAACAACCATATGTCAAAAGGGGTATTCTCATTGGGATATGCATCCAGGTGTTATTGATTCCCAACATTAACAGGGGTGTCCGGCATGTCAAGAGTATCATGTGCTAACTTCCCCTTCAACGGCCAAGCTTCTGAAGTGTAAGTGACAAGCATTATAAACCATCAGGTAATATAACAGATATACTTGACAGTCTGGGAGTGTCCAACAGTTTCTCAGCTATCGTCTCAGCAGCTTGCTAGTTGACACATACAGTAGGCAATTTTGTTTCTGCTCCTCTATTCACTCATTTCACTCCAGACAATTCCGCCTCCTCCAGCTCGTCTGCGTCCGTCGTGTCATTTTTACGTTTCTTCAGCGTTTTTAGAAATTTCTCAACTGACTGTGGTGTAGCGCGAAAAGTTTGTTGCCCTTGGTGTGTGATACAGAGACACGCCGGGTATAATAAAGCATAGTCCACTTGCTCTTGGCGCAGCTTCTGCTTCACCGTATTGAATTTGCGTCGTTCTTCTTGCACTTGTGCATTGAATACCGGGAATATGGTGAAGGGGACCCCCTTATAATTAAGCTGCTTCTTTTCCTGTGCTACTCGGAGAACAACATCACGATCTCGGTAATTGAGCAGTCTCGCTATGATGGGGCGTGGGGCAGTTCCTGGGGGAGGCCGAGGGCCTAACGAGCGATATGCCCATTCCACTATAAATTGAGCTGAAAGGGCCCCTTCTGCAGTAGTCGCCGTCAGTAGCCTCTCAACATATTGTTCCAGGCGCCCCGTGTTGGTACTTTCAGGAATACCTAAGATGCGAACGTTGTTGCACCGACTGCGCGCGTCAATATCCTAATTTTTAGCATCAATATTTCGCATCAATTTGTCCATTTGGGTGACTGCCTTCTTCAGTTGTTCCGTGATGTCCTCGGAGTCCGAGATGCACTGCTCAGCTTCCTTAAGTCGGACCTCATGTGTATCTAGCTTATGTGCAATGCTGTCCATACGAGTTTTAAGCGTATCAACCTTGTCCGCTATCGTGGCGAACCCCTGTCGCATTTCTGTGAGTATGGTATGTAGTTCAGTGGCTGATCCAGAAGGTGCTGCATACACCATCTCCACTGGTCGCGCCTCCTCCATCTCGGGCAGCTTTTTGGCAGGTTTCTTCCTATCAAAGGTAAGTCGGGGTTCTCAGGAGTCCTGTTTGCCCATACTCCCTAGTGCAGGCAGTCTCTACTTAGGTCAATTATACGTGTATATGTCACACAGCTGTGTATCAATGGGACCCGAAATCTGAGATATTTAGAGGGGGCCCAGTCATGTAGCGGAGTTCTCCAGTGATCCGTAGGCAACACAAGCGCAGTCAAGTGGGGATAGGCTCCCACACACCAGTATCATAGGAAGAGTGCCGGCGAAAACACCATAAGTTGTCTGGGATCAAATGCCAAGTGGTATGGGTACACCCCCCAAAGTTAGCCCTATACGCCCGGTGCAGCAAGTGTCCCGCGTCCGTTAGTCCGCTTCACCGTATGCAGCCATTTTGCGACAGCCCCTGGAAGTGTCGGCAATCCCCAATACTATGAGTGGAAGCGCAGCCGCTTCGTGGAATATTTCAGGAGTAGCAGCGCCAGGCAAGTATCTCCCACCAGTAACGACCTTCTAATATAACCATCCAACAGTCATCAGGAATAGTGCATAGGATAGTTGTCTGCCGAAAAATGCGGTAAGAGCAGAACTTCTTCAGTAGTCATCCAATACACAATCACGCATTGATCCTCCCCACTCTACAGAGGCACAACATCTCTGGCATATATCGGACCTCAGTTAGCTCTTCAGCTGCAGCAGGGCAATACGTAGCAATTATTTTAGGCCGATCTTCCCGCGGTCAGCGCCGCCATCTTGTCGCCACAGACCTTCTTCAAAAAGCAAAAACAGGCCCCGCTCCAACACCTTACTTCTGGGCTGCCTTCTGCATATTGAGTTCACAGGGGGGTCCGCCGGGGTCCACAGAGGTTTCCGCCTGCACTGACAGCCGATCGTTGGCCGATATCACCGGGCCTCCCATTCCGCTACGGCTGCGCGGCCCGTGCCCCCTGCACAGCCTCGCTGCTCGAGTTGTCGCCGCCTCCGGCCGCAGGCCCCGTACACACAGCAGGCTCGTCACGCCTCACTGTTCGAGACGAGTGAAGCCACCTCACGCCACGCTCCGCAGCCCGAAAGTGCATTCCGCTGGGTCTCCCAGGTCTGCAGTCAGCTAGCACAGCAGTTTTTGCCCATCAAAGTGGGATACAGCGTAGGATAAATTACGGATTAGAAGCCGGACAGCGGGAGCCTCAGAAGACCGCGGCCATTCCACTCGTGCGCCACCTAGCGCCCGCCCCATGGGACGGAGTCTTGATGGGAGGTGAACATCGAGGAAGACAGAGAGGCTGTTTTTGGGAGCTTTGTTGTTTAATCCTGATTTTCTTTTTACCAAGAATATGGGTAACATGTCTTTGAATGTTATCATTTCTGAACTATTCTGCTAATAAATGTAAACTAATTGAATTATTTAGCCTTTATTTGAAGTGATTTAAGAAATGCTTAACTAGATTTTCTGAATGAAAATTAAAACTTCCAAGCGTAAGGTCATACCAGAAAACTTAAAGAGAACTAAAATTAAATACATGGAGAATTAAGCGGGTCTTGTTGTCCATCAACAAACTTTTACTAGCTGATCAATTTGCCAAAACACTAGGGTGCCTTAAAATTTTGTTTTATGAAATCTAAATACCATGGTGACATTAATAAAATGTATATGTATATTATGTATAGAATTTAACTTTAGATGAATTAGGGTACTCCACTATCCAGCAGCTCGTCCTCTGATTTTCGCTGATCGCAGGAGCAGTGTGTTTGTGTGAATGAGTTACTCGTGGTGTTATGGGTCCCACTGATGAGTGAAGTATGATAGCTCCCGAGTATTGTGTGATGGTTTGAGGGTTGTTTGAGAGCAGCGCTGGATCAGGGGGCATGCACTTTATCAAGTAAGTGTGTAAGTCTAAATGATGCAAGTTTTTCTGCAATGAATAGAATTCCCGACTACTAAGGATCCTTCGAACTAACTATTGCTATTTGTTTAATGCCAATTCAGTGTCCAATTCATTCATGTATATGCACAATTGCACTGCAATTGTGAACGATAAATACGTACATCCTTTCAGGGAGTGTTGTTTCTAATAGCTTTTAAGTATGTTTTTGTGACTTATATTCTGGCATTACAGATAGATTAAAATGAGTTAGAAGCAATTATTTGGCACAGGAATCAAGTCCAATGTGTTAGCAAGGTACATGAAATAGACACAAACTACTCTGGCTCAAGGCTGTATTACTGACGCTGATGCCGACATCGATGTTGAGGCTGATACTGATAATAGTGTTGAACTTACACAAACTTTGGGTATTCCTCTGGATCCCTCTAGGGCAGAAGGGATAGAAGGCGATCCAATTAGCAGTAAAGACAGTGAATTCTAATCATTGTCAGAACACTCTGGGGGCTCTGATTTGGAGGGTGACCTGGAGGATGAACTGGAGACTTCGTCATTGGAAAATACCAGCAAGGAGGCTACATTTATTTCTATGGCAAACCAACAAGCGGATAGTAATTGGGGAGAGGAAATCTCCAATGGGGGTATGACGGCAGTAGATCAAGAGGCTATATTGGACCAACGTGGCCAGGAGGGCCGAACAGGTTTTGCTGATCAAGCTAGCTATAGCTATAGCCCTGAGATCTCAAGCCAAGTCCACTAGATATTATTTTGAAAGCCATCTCAGATCAACGCCTAGAGGCTAAAGCTGAACATTTGAAAACGCATAATGCTTGCAAAAAACTCCAGAATACAGTGCGACGGCTGGCGAAATCATGTAATGACTTTACGGATAGAATGGCAGAGGCAGAAGGACGTATTGCTTCACTTGAAGATCAAGTTACACATAACAAAACCGACATTGATGGTATTAGGGCTCAGAAAGATGATGTCATTATAAAACTGGTTGATTTGGCGAATAGATTACGCCACATTAATTTGCGGATTTTGGGAGTGCCTGAAGGACGTGAGGGACAGGACATGCGACAGTTTGTGGTTGAACTTTTTGAAGAAGCTTTTCCAGAGGTTAAAGATTGGCAGTGGTCTCAGGAGATCCAACGGGCACACCGTTTTCCATTTTGAAAGCAAACACCACGTGGCACTCAAGGCCATCAATATCCTTGTGCCATTTTGTTTATTTATTTTATTTTATTTAAAATATTTGTAGAGCGCAGCTGTCGCCTTGCAGGCATCCTGACGCTAAACAGAGAGTAGCTCCACAGAGGGGAAAAGCTAAGGAGGCTAAGAAGGAGTGAACTAAAATAGAAGGTATTGAACAAGGTTAAGGGGAGGAGGTTGAAGTACACAAAGGTTAGGGAAAGAGCCAGGTCTTGATGCGTTTTCTGAAGGGAAGGAGTTGCGGTATTTGGCGGATGTCCAGGGGCAAACTGTTCCATAGTTTTGCCGCTGCAACTCCAAAGGATCTTCCTCCAGTCCTTACCTTGTTGAATCTTGGGACTGAGACAAGGTAGGCTGAAGCTGAACGGAGGGCTCTGGTAGGGGTATACCAAGTGAACATAGCTTGCAAGGGTCTAGGTCCGACTCCGTGCAAAGCCTTGAACACAAGACAGAGTGCTTTGAAAGCCACTCGTTGCTTCAGAGGGAGCCAGTGCAGTTCGGCTAAAGCCGCAGTGGCCGAGTATCTCCTGGTCCAGCCAAGGGCTAATTTGGCGGCAGCCGTCTGGATCCTTTGGAGTCGGTCTAACAGAACAGCTGGGGACTCAAGTAGCAAAGCGTTACAGTAGTCAAGGCGACTAAGAATAGTACACCTGACTACCAACGCCCGGGCTTGTACCGGAAGGAGTGGCATAATCTTGCGAAGAGAGCGTAGTAGGCCCGAGCAGGTGGACACTGTTCTCGCAACCTGAGTCTCCATGCTTAGTTTGTTGTTTATCATAACCCCCAGATTGAGGACAGTAGACACCGGCTGTGGTTTTTCTGAAGCCTCTGGGGGCCAGAAATCGGTTGGGAGCGGGATATCTTTAAACAACTTTCTGGCAAGACAAGCAGTATATGATCTTGCAAGACCGGATAGAAAGCGCTCTGGGAAGGGTATCGAATTTTTTGTGCGCCCTGATTACTGTCATGCCACCGTAGAAAATCGCTGGCGATTGCGCCAGCTGATTGTTCTGTTTCAACAGAAGGGCGCTCAGGTTTTTCTTCTTCAACCATCTACGTTAAAGACTGTGTATAAAGGGCAGAATCGTTTTTTTACAGCTGAGGTCCCAGCAAAGGAGTACTTGAACTCATTAGTTTGAGGGGATGATATGAATTTTATATATCTGTTTTACTATATTGGTTTTTCACCTCATGCTTTATTTTTTCATGTCAACGGATGCGTCCAAACTTGAGAGTTGTTCTCATACACATCAACGGGGCAATAGGCCCCTTTGCCTTAGTTTCGGGGGAGGGTCACATGGGGTGGGGGGGTGGGTCTGGTGGGGTAGGTGGAGGGTCTGGGGGGTCACGGGGGGTGTTATGGGGAGTAAAGGAGGAAAAGTTCGGTCAAAGCCATAGAATGTCAAGCCTAAATACATTGCTTATTTTTTTATTATTGGTGCAACTGTGTAATGAGTCAACTAAGTAGCGATGGCTAGTTATAATTTTCGTATGTGCTCATTCAATGTATGTGGTCTCAATAATATTCTTAAGCGCAAACGTGTGATGCATGAAATTTGTCTGATCCAACCGGACATTATATGTCTCCAGGAGACGCATATTCCATGGGCGAATAGGAGAGCTCTGAGGGATTTTGGGTATATAGTATTGGCGGCTTCACAACAATGTACCATGAATTGGGGGGGTGGCTATATTGGGGCGACAGTCCATAGTTACAACAAGAAAAACTAAAGTTGATAGTCTAGGACGTTGGGCAATTGCTGAGTGTATTATAGGGAATGTTGTTGCCACGATATGCACGGTATTTGGATCAAATATTGATGACACTGCAGTGATAGATTTTTTGAATGTGGAGCTGGCTCTTTGGGGTACACCGCTATTCTTACTAGGCGATTTTAATATTCATGGGGAGTTGAATACCTGGGATTCGAGATTTAGTGGCTATGTAGGTAGGAAGCCAAAGGTATTTAGAGAACTACGGCAATTGCTGCTTCAACATGGGTTGATTGATGGGTGGCCCTTGGCAAATCCGAGGGACCTAGGCTTTACTTTTTTTCTTCATCTCATAAGAAATTTGTGCGTTTAGACTACATTTTTTTACCTAGCCATTTGGTAGAAGGATCCTGAATGTCTGTAATGCCACGTATCACATCTGATCATGCTCCGTTTGTTATAGACATGCCTTTGCTTAAAATCCAGCGCATGCAACTGTCTTTCTCATTTAATAAGAAACTTTTCTCAGATGAAACCTATGTGCGTCAAGTTCTAGACTGGGCCCAACAGTTTTTTGATCTTAATAGGGGCTCTGCCTCCTATGCAATGGTATGGGATTGTTTTAAGGCAGGACTACGTGGTGAAACATGTAGCTATGGCTGGAGTTTACAACGTGAACGAAAAAACATAACTAAGCAACTTTTACAGGATCTAATAAATGCAGAGCGCGAATTAACACGTGATATTAGTTTACATCAGGATAGTAGTGCCTCACAAGATAAAGTTGCAAGATGCAAGGCAAAGATTAATGGGGTGTGGAGTCAAGATATAGCACGTCAATATAAAATTCATCGTGCTGAGAGATATGAGTACGGTGAGACTGTGGGAAGATGTTTAGCTCAAAGAATGAGGGGGCGCCAGACTGCACAGCGTATAACCTCTATAGAAAACAGTCAAGGTATTCTAGTTGAGTCATCAGAGGGTATTCTCCAGGTATTTCATGATTATTACACAGACCTCTACACCCAAGAAGACCTTTCTTTTGATTTAATTGGTCAGTATGTTGATAAATTGGATTTAACTCAGCTAGACTCTATACATAAAGAAGAGTTAGAGTCACCAATTACAATGCAGGAGCTTGAGACTGCACTTAAAGAACTGGGTTTGGGGAGAGCTACTAGCCCCGATAAACTTCCTCTAGAGATATATCATGTGCTATTTCCCATTATTAAAGATGATATGTTGGCGACATTTATCGATGCCCAAGTAGGACACCCCCACCTCATCATGGGATGATGCAAGCATAATTGTATTTAAAAAAAAAGATAAGCCTTCGCATCTTCCTGGGTCTTATCGACCTATTTCACTTATTAATGTAGATGCGAAATTATATTCTAAAATCCTTGCGAACCGGCTGATTCAAGTTGTACCGGCACTAGTCTCTGAACAACAGCATGGTTTCCTTCCAGGTCGTGGCACGATCAATCATATACATCGTGTTATTGCAGCTTTGGACTATGCTACTGTAACTTGTGTGAACGTTGGTTTGGTGCTTTTAGACGCCAAAAAAGCGTTCGATCGCGTTGCATGGGCATTTTTATGGGCAATTTTGGGAAAAATTTGATTTAGACCTCGATTTATATATGCTATAGAAGGGGTGAGTGCAGCCCTTTATGGATCCGAACTATGGGGCATCCAGAACACAGACCTTTTGACCAGAGTGGAAAATAAATTTCACAGAGACCTTATGGGATTGCCGCATAGCACTCCTGCCCTTCCAATTCTCCTAGACGCAGGTACTCGTCCAATAGGAGATCAGGCGAGGTTGCGCCCTCTTCTCCTCTGGGCACGCATCTGGAGGGTACCAGAATTGTCTAGCTATGCCGATGGGCTAAAGGAACTGCTTTCAACTCCAGGTTGGGCCAAAATTCGTTGGCTTAAGGAAGTCAAGTGCCTCCTCATCGATTTGGGCCTTGAGGATACGTGGGCTAATAGAACCACCCCGCCTAAACAGACACTAAAGGCGCTATACTGGTCATGGGTGATGGATACCAGAAACTGTAATTCCACCCTCTGTAGAACCTCCGTCGAATTTCTCTTGTTCAAGGATGTCCCTTACTGCGAACCATATTTAGACCTGATTAGCAAATCTTGGGACAGGGCACTTTACATCAAATTCAGGTTGGGGTTATTGCCTGTGGGTAAACTGATAGCCAGCTGGAGGGCAATGTCGCATTCATCTTTATTTTGTCCTTTTTGTAATAGTAGGCCAGAGTCTGTGCCCCACCTACTTTTTGAGTGCCCAGCTTATATTGCCCCGCGCCGCACGTGGCTAAAGCCTTTGTGTAGGAGTCTCGGAACTAGATCCCATCTTGAGGCTCTACGAATTTTAAGATCTGACCCTCGCCCTCTGTTTGCATTCTGTCTAGCTAAATTTTTGGCTTGGTCATGGCGGATCCGATCCCTCAGGCTACTAGTAGTACCTCAATAGCCGGCTGCATATCCCGTTTTCAATGCACATATTAGCTGCATGTAATTTACGAAATGAAATGTTTTTACATTGTATTGAGTTTTAAATGTTTTTTTCTTGTAAATGCTTTTTAAGATATGTGCAATATATCGAAATAAAGCTTGTTCAATCAATATGCTATAGAAGTTATGTACAGACGTCCCAGGGCCAAGATCGGTCTGTCAGGCCAAGAATCAGCAGCTGTTAATATCACTCGGGGTACACGGCAGGGGTACCCATGCTCACCACTACTATTTGCCATGGACATCGAACCACTTTTAAAGATGATGGTGTCATCTCAACATATACAATCTATGGTTTTACCCGGGGGCAGTATACGTGTATTAGCTTATGCTGATGACGTCGCTTTCATAACATCTGATCCAGAATCAGCATTACGCGAAATTGAAAATCTGACTCGTGAATTTGGTAATGTGTCGGGGTATAAGCTTAATATTCAGAAAATGCAGGTTATTTGCTCAACAGGACTCTGCCCTAATGACTGTCGGGTTACCCCGGAGGCTAAATACCTTGGCATTAAAATTAGGCTATCGCTTCAAGAGCTAGTTTTGGTGAACTGGACAGATATATTACAATCTGTTAAAAACCAGCTGGAGAAACTTGAATGTTTACACCTGTCGCTGGTTGGGAGACGTAATGTCTTAAAAATGTCTATTTTGCCAAAAGTCTTATACTATTTTCGGTCGGTACCATTGGAGATACCTGTACTACAACAGAGGAAATTACAATCTATAGCTGATAGATTTTTATGGGGCTGGAAATCTGCGCGTAGGGCTTCTAAATTTATAACAATTTTACGTGGTGGATGGGGGGTTCCAAATTTTACATTATATTATTTGGCGTGTCTTATGCAGAATATTAAATATTTTGTGATTGGGGGGACTCCACCTATATTTGAGAGCCCTGATATTTTTTCTCTTTTACTTGGTCCTCAATCACGACAAATGCTGCTCCGCTTTTTAGAACCTAGTTAATATAAAAGAACTAGATTCAAATTAGTATTGTTTGCCTTTAAAGGATGGCCATCAATTCGGAAGCTTATTTCTTTAGGACGCATTCATTTTTATACTCCATGTAGTTCTGCAGAATTGATTCCTCCAATATTTTGGGATCGTATGATGCGTACATGGGGGGAAAAGGCATGGTATCTCTTGGTGCTATGGTTAAAGATGGTACAATCATTTCATTTCAGGAGCTAAAAGATATATATACTCTCTCCCAACATGATTTGTTTAAGTACTTACAAATACGCAACTTTATTCTTGAACATCCAAATGCTTTACCGCTATGTCCAAATGACTTTATTGAAATATTTAAAAAGACATCTCGAATAGGGACTTTATATAACTATTTGTTGAATGTACAGCAGGACAACATGGGGTCACAGGAGTCTAAATGGTGTATTAGATTGGGTACTTCTGCAGTACCCTTTCAAGATTCAATTTATACGGCTGCTAAAATTATTTTGTCTAATTTATATTCACAGCATTATAAAACTTTATTTAATCTTTATCATACCTCTTTTAAAATGCTGAAATGGGGTAATGCTTATAATGGGAAATGCTATAGGTGTCAATCTGACCAGGCTGATATTGTGCATATCTTTTCTGATTGCTTAGTGTTAAAACCCTTTTTTACATCTATTGAAATGTTTTTGGCACATGTTACAAAATGTGATGTGGTTATCTCAAGAGAGTTGATTATCTTTGGTCTATCTAATGACACTGATCCTTTTCTAGGGTATCATGAAAATAGATATGTTTTATTTATGGCTATGGCCGTAGCTCGCTTATGTATATCTTCAATGTGGCTGAAACCAGAAACACCTGTATATGAAATGTGGCGGGCAAAGTTCTATAATGTTTTTTATTTAGAATTTAATCTTTATCGTATCAAATCACTTAGGAAAATGCAAAAGGGGTGTAAAGTTTGTCAGGCAATGATAGACCATTTAGGCCTGTTAGAATGACTTTTTGCTTGACCGTATATGATGGTACTGTTCCTTGTATTGTATCCCTTGTATTGCTTTTGTTTTTCTCTTTTATTTCTCTTGTTTTTGCGTGTATATTTGCACCAAACGTTTGTATGTATGATGTCCGGCTATGATTTAATGGTTTTTTTAAAATTATTTTGTATCTGGCTTTGAACTGAACCAATATATATATTTTTTTAAATGAAATAGGCACGATGCACCCTTGCAATTGCTCCATACTGAGGTCTGCTTTACCTCTTCTTTCATGCCCTCAACACGCCCCTGACCTTTTACACCCCCACCCGCCAACTTCGATCGTCCAATCAAGCCCTCGCCGCTATTCCATGCATCCAAAGATCCACCATGGGGTTCTCCTACTTAGCGGCCAAAACCTGGAGTTCTCTCCCGACCCACCTCCGCCTTACACAGAACCACCTCTCCTTCAGAAAACAACTAAAAACCTGGATATTCGATAAGTAACGTACCCCCCCTCCCTCAAGCGCCTTGAGACCCTCTGGGTGAGTAGTGCGCTATACAAATCTTTAACTTGAACTTGAACTTGAACTTTCTCTCAAGCTTGGGGCATATTAGACTACTGATTATCTATCGGATGTTGTCTACTGCTGCTGGATGACGGAAAAAGTTCTCCAAGTTTTGGCATTTGTACAGAAATGAATGCAAATCCCTGTACACCCAAAGCACTCAGGGGCCTCCACTGAGTGACTAGCTACATTTTCTAAACCTACGGATAAATTGAACAATAGAGATGCATATATGTTTTAATAATTTTGTATATTATCACTTGTGTTTTTAACATAGGATATTTTTGTAATGTATTTATCTTTTATAACCTACTTGGTGAGAACAACACCGACCACTTTAGGGGAGCCAGATACAACCACCCACAGGTAGGCTGGCAGTCAGAATTCACCAAATCTCAAAGTAAATAACGGAAGGGTGTTCTAATAAAGTCGGGCATGTCTTGCTGAGCAGTGCCTCGGGTGTCAGACCCTCTTTTATGGTCTGGTCCACAGCCACTTCTTCTGTGCACCTGTGAAAAGCAGGCCAAGCATCCTTAGAAAAAACTTCAGCCTCATGACAAGTCACACCATGATACTTGCCATCAACCTTTCTGTATAATTCTTCACCCATGCAATTTTGGAAAAGGAATAATCCAGGGGCGTGGCATTGAAGCTCCGGCAGCCGATGCCCACACGCAGCGTTTACCTGGTGTGTTGAGCCCACTAAAATTGCCCAGACTACGTCCACTTACCGACTGAAACTGGGGCATTAGGCCAGTGCCGGAGGTTGAGGAGTGTACTGCTGTTTCGGCTCACTTTGCCTCCGGAGGGGTGCCTCAGCGGGTGGGCAGTGTGGCCCGCACTGCATCGGAGGCCTTGTCGGCGGAGTTGCTAGGGGAGCCCCCCGGTCAGAACCACCCGTTGGGCCCTGCTGCTCTGCCTCGGCGTGGGGCTTAACCCAAGATCGCTGCTCTAAGACTCGAACTCGCTGCTCCAAGACCCGGCACCTTTGGGGGCTGCCACACCGGCTCCACGAGATCGCTGGTTAGTGGGGGTTGATGGGGGCCATGAGTTGGGCCTTTCCCTGGCCAATCATTGCCTAGCCCGGTCACCACAGCTGCCACGGATGTTGGGCGCGATTGGCGGGGGGATCCCAGGCAGAGGTGGCTCACCTTTGACAAGCCAGCCACAGCGGATAGCTCAGCTCATTCCTTGGATCACGATAGTGCCTCGAGCCAGGCGGATCATCAACTGACGGGAGAGGGGATGTCAGCCATGTTGACGGACCTCCGCACTGGGTTCCGCGGCCTGGACGATCGGCTTGACACCCTCCCCTCCCGGCTGGACAGAATGGAGAGCCGCTTGATGGCCATCACACTCAGCTTGGAGAGGCAGAACAGAGATTATCAGATCAGGAGGATCGGCACTGGGATGTGGCACACAGGGTGGAGAGAACGTAGCACCTGCTGAAACTGTCGCCCTCAAGAACGAAGATTTGGAGGCCCAGTCCCGCAGGAACAACGTTCGCATAGCGGGACTGGCAGAGTCCACCAGTATGGGCCGACCAGAACCCTTCCTCGAGGGCGTGTTGAAGGATTTGTTTGGCGCCGAGCACTTCACCACCACTTTTGTCGTTGAGAGGGCACACCGGTCTTTGGGCCCTTGCCTGCCAGCCATCCTGGTGGTCCCTGATGCTCGCCAGAAATTTGAGGAGGCGAAGCGTCAACTCTGCACCCTTGAGTTGAAGTATGTAAATCTTTATCCTGCAATGCTCAAGGTGATGGTGGATGGTAAGCCTCATTTCTTTGATAATACTCCAGACGTCCTGTTTTCTGCAAACAGCGCGTGGGGGAGGCCCATTACAGCCCTGCCCGTTCCTCAGGCACTCCTCCCCAGACCATCAACTGGCCCCCGGCGCTGAACCTTTCACCTCAGACTGAGCCCTGGCTGTTGGGGGTTCTGACCACTTCTGTATTGCTGGTTCTTGTGGTTCCTATTTATACTGGGCGCTCACTGTTTAACTCACTGTTCAAGATCCTATGGTAAGGGCCGTTAATAGCCGCCTATCCCGTGATCTCTAATTCATGTTCATGTTTCATTGTTGTGGTCATCGGCTGTCTGAGGTCTTGCCTCCCCCCCTAGGATGACTCTGACTAAGTTTTCATTGGGGTTTACTGTTGTTTTTGAGTTGTGGGATTTTTTAGGGGGGGATCCAATACTTGGGTCCGTAGGCTCAGGTGTGGGTGGAGGGTGGGCATCTTGGGTGGTGGTTTGTGTTGGGATGTTTGTGTCCTTTTATGGATGGCTTTGGTGTTTTTTTTACTCTGGATGTAGTGCGAAACGAGTTACCCATTTTGATTTCCTTTACAAGGCTGACGATATACTGGCTGTGTACGCATCAATTGGGTTTGTTTTGGATATGGCGGTAGCCCCTGCGGTGAAGGGTAATATGCTTATGTGGAATGTCAGGGGGCTTAATAGCCAGAGGAAATGTAAATTGGTTCTGGCATATTTGAAATGGCACAAGGTAAAGATAGCCTTTCTACAAGAGACCCATCTCCCTCCTCAGGGTTACCCTCCCTTTGCTTCCTCCTGGGGATCCAACAAGTTCTTTGCCAGCTACAGTACATATTCCTGGGGAGTCTGCACTTTGATTCACAGCTCCCTCCCTTTTACACCTCAGGATAAAGTGGAAGATCCACAATGGCACTATTCATAAATCAAGGGAGTGCTCTTGGGTCAAACGGTCCTCCTCCTTAATATCTACGCCCGAACACTGATGACCCAGACTTCTTTGGTAGGTTACATGCCCTACTGAACCAATACGATTATGACCTCCTCTTTTTGGATGGGGACCTCAATCTCTGGTTCAATCACGCTCTTGACTCATCAAACCCACAGGGGATCCCTAAGGTCCGCTCTTTGGCGGTATCTAGTGACCTGATCCACTCATTGAACCTCTGTGACGTCTGGCATAGGCATCATCCACTGGCCCCCTGCTACATGTTTTACTCAGCACCCCACTCAACATATACTTGTATTGATTACGTCTATGCCACCACTGCAGGGTGTCGCTGGATGGAGGGAGTGGACGTACAGCCCGCACCTTATCAGACCATTCCCCAGTACTTTTTCACTTGAACATCCCGCATTCGGCTTGGTGAGAACGGAGGTGGTCTTTTCCAGCCTCGGCCCTGCTGGACGAGGTGTTCCGCTCAGAGGTTATGTTATGTTATGTTAAATAGAATTTATTGAGCGCACGTACGCCCGTAGGCTTCATGGCGCTATTGGAAGATTTGCAGAGACATAACACAACAACAAAAAGAGGCAGAAGTTAACTATGGGTAGGCTTGCCTAAAAAGCCAAGTTTTGAAAGCTTGTCTGAAAACCAAAAAGTCTTCATGGAGTCTCAGTGGCAGTGGCAGAGAATTCCATAGGGAGGAGGCTAGAAAGTGAAAAGAACCGCCTCCCTGGCGTTGTTTCCTAATTCGAGGCACAACTAACAAGTTCTTGTGACCCGAGCGAAGAGCGCGTGAGGGGGTGTACCTGACAAGCAGGCTGCTAATAGATCCAGGGCCCTTGCCTTGTAGAGCCCTAAAGATAATGCATCCAGCTTTAAAGGTTGCTCTCTGTGCTACTGGCAACCAGTGGAGACCGGCCAGTCCCGGCCTGATGGACTGCCACTTGGGTATCTTGCAAATCAACCTGGCCGCTTGGTTCTGAACCAGTTGTAGTCTCTTGAGCTGCCCGGCTGGAAGACCCAAATACAAACTGTTGGAGTAGTCCAGGCGGGACAGCACGAGAGCGATGATGACTTGGATCAGAGCAGAGTAGGTTAACAGGTGGGCAATCTTCCTGATCTTACGGAGTTGAAAAAAACTTGAGGATACCACCGTCCCCACCTGACTTTTAAGAGAGAGGTCTTCATTAAAAGTAACCCCTAGGCTTTTTACTGTTTGGGACTTGGCTGGAGGATTTCCCATTTCTGGGCACAAGAGGCCATTACAGAGTACTTCGCCCTGAGCACCGGCATGGTGGCTCATTACTCTACTCTATGGGACACCTTTAAAGGGTTCATTTGGGGAGTTGTCATTTCCAAACAGGCCAGGGTTTAACAGGCGGTGCTTGGCAGACTAGCTAAAGTAGAAGCCGAATTGGCATTACTAGACAAATCATCTCCGGATCCACATGTACAGGCTAAGCGCAATACCCACTTGCTGGACTTCAATGATCCAGCTGACATGGAGACCTCCCTGCTCGGTAAAGATCAACTGCTCGCCGCAACGGCGAAGGCGAGCATCCCGGGAGGATGCTAGTTTGCCTGGTGAGCCCCCCGAAGGGGACTAAGCATATCACGTCCATTGAGCGAGAAGACAGTATGTCTGCCACATCTGACGTGGATATTGTGGCAGAGCTGGTAGCTAACTATTGATCCCTCTATTCCACCATGCTTCCTGACAATTTTGCGCAACACTTGTCAAATCTGTAGGAAGTGGCTATGGTCTGGCTCACCAAAGGCCAGGCTGATTTTTTGGTGCACCCCTCTACAGTTGAGGAAATTTTGCCTACCATATATGCACACTCTGGTTCCTAAGCGCCGGGTCTGAACGTGCTCACTGGAGTATTTTACAATGCCTCAAAGACAGTTGGGTACCTCAAATCTTGGAGGTGTTTGCTGAGGCACTGGAGTCGGGTGTTCTCCTCCCGACTATGCGCGGGGTGCTATCTCCCTATTACTCATGCCGGGGAATGATCCCATGTGTTGTTCGTCTTACCGTCCCATCTCTCTCATCTATTTTGATAATAAAATCCTTGCTAAGGTGCTCTCCACGCACTTTTCCTTACTAATGGGCCAAATTTTGTCCCAAGTACAGTCTTGTTTTACACCTCATCTCTCCACTACACTCAATCTTCGCACGGTATTCTCGGTCATTCATCACATCAAACCCACTACATCCATGGCAGTTGCATTATTAGACATGGAGAAGGCCTTCGATTCCCTAGAGTGGCCGTTCCTAATGGCGTCCCGGCGTAAACTTGGCCTTCCTTTTAACTTTATTGCCCTTATAGTCCTGTTGTATTCTTCTCCTACGGCCCGCCTCCGGGTTAATGGCTCCTTATCCCCTCCCATCTCCATTACGTGTTGCACGCGTCATGGATGTCCCTTGTCCCTGCTATTATTTATTTTAGCGATGGACCCCTTGGTCTGACACCTTCAAGAAAAGCACTTTTTTCACGGATTGCAATTCCCTGCCGGACTGCTCTTAATCTCTCTGTATGCAGATGACGCTCTGCTCTTTGTCCGCCACCCCCAAACTAATCTGCAACCATTAATAGATTAAATTGAACGGTTTGGCTCCATGTCCAGTCTTAAGATTAATTGGGGGAAATCGGTGTTGTTTACCATCACGGATGCGGCGTCGGCGGATAGGACGGAATACCCCTTGCAGGTAGCTCAGGGGACCACAAAATATCTTGGGACGCATCTTCACAGAGACAAAGGTCAGGTTATACAGCTCAACTACGGGCCTCCTATAGGCCACCTCACTATTCAAGTGGAAAGATGGATACAACTACCCCTGTCCATGGCTGGCTGTATCGCACTTATAAAGATGAAGGTGCTACCCCGTTTTCTCTATTTTTTTGCACCATACCCATTCCTCTCACCAATGTTTTTTTTGCCCGGTTACGTGGTCTCCTTATCCAGCTGATATGGGCTGGTGTAAGCCCAGAGTCGCATGGGTCACTCTTACACTTCCATATGCACGGGGTTTGCAGTTCCGGACCCTCAACTGTACTTCCTGTTGGTGCATACCCAATTTGCACACCACTGGTTCCACCCATACGCCCGGATACCTGACACCAAAACGGAGTAGGAACTGGCTGCTCTGACTCCTCTTGCGTCACTGCTCCCAAGAGGTATCCCCCTCGATTCGCAAGACATCCAGCCTTTGGCTACTACGTGCTGGGCTTGGCATAAACTAAATTGATTATTCGGATCTTGCCCTCTTTACTCACCCGCCCTCCCACTTGCTCATAACCTGTTTCAACCTCTCACCACTGACAAGGAGGGTTTTGGCCACTCTCTCCAAGCTGGGGGTTGGATACCTTTGGGTCCCTGTTCCCAGATGGCCGGGCACGCAAATAATCTGACCTGATACATACAGACCTGATACATACCCCTTTTCCCCAGCGCCTTGAGACCCTCCCGGGTGAGTAGCGCGCTATATAAATGCCTTGATTGATTGATTGATTGATTGATTGATGCAGCTCCCTGGGCTAACCGGCGTTGACTCCCTTAACATGGCCCGACTTCAGGGAACACTTTGAGCCACTTTGTCCACCTTCCCCGTCCCGTATGAGGACTTCCCGCCGCTTACCGTACTCATTGCAGACGACACCGGGTCGCACCTGGTCACAAAATTGTATAAGGCATGCTTGGCATCCGGGTGTCGTGGGACAGGGAGACTCGACAACGTTGGGAGGAGGATCTTGGACATCTATTGACTGACAAAGAATTGGCTTTCTGTCTCAAACAAACCCACAGGGTATCTCCCAACAACAGACATAAATTGCTTCATTTGAAATGTATTCATAGAATTCACGTAACCCCTAGTTAACTGGCTACGTTTGACCCTTCTAAACCCACTAACTGCCCAAGTGAATGCCTTGGATGCTGATTTCATACATATGTTCTGGGCCTGTCCTCCTATTTTGGCTTATTGGCAGGAAGTTTTTGCAACACTGGGGCAAATAACCCCTGGTACCCTCTCTAAAACTTGGTCTGTTGGGGCTGGTTAATAGCATTAAACTCTGTTATGGGCGCTTCACAGTGATAGCCTTACTCTTGTCCAAACGTGAGATCTCTGTCTTATGGGGGGCAAGGGCTCGTCCAACCAAATCTGCCTGGCTTCGGAGCCTGGCATACTGTAGCATACAATCTGAGATATATGCTACACTTCAGCCTCCAACCTCCAGGCCCGAGACATCTGGTGCGTTTACCGCACACACCTGCAGTGAACACTCCTCGCATCACAGGCTGCTTCTACTCCGCCAGGTTCCCCGGCTGTTGTGTGAGCGGTAGACAAGGCGTCACTGCCATTAATTAGGTCCTGTATTCCCACTGCGCATCCCTCCATACGAAGGTACGTTACAACACAGCCATTCCCTGTATCATATCTTGTCACAGCTTGACATAGCTCACAATCCAAGTACTGGAACTCACTTATTTCCTTTTCTTCATTTAGATATATGGTGGTAATTGTTTTATGTGATTTAAAGCTTCTTGTAAATTGATGGCACACCTCATTTGCCCTATTATAATTTTTTGTATTTGTATTGATTTGTGATGTTTTTTTGGATAGTATGTATTTTATGATTTGTATTTTGATGATTTTCATGTGAATGGTGTTAAGTATTTTGTGCTTATCTTTTTAATAAAAACGTTAAAAAAATAATAATAAGGAACAATCCAAAAATAGCTTTGGGGCCGCTAAGTAACGAGTGCTCCTGAACTCTATGGAAATATGATATGATTCTTATAACTGATGCTACTGTGGATTTGAGTATTTGACTCTTAGTTTACATGAAAATTGCTGCAAAACATAGACAAAGCTAACGAGCTCTGCTAGGCTGCGTCCAATTAGATCACATTAAAGATAATTATCAAAGAAAATATTGATATAGAATCATCAAAGGAGCTATGGATTTCACCTCCAGCCAATAAAGTTTATCGGCTTTTGTGAAGCCACACTGCCTCGCAAGAAACCCGTCCCACACGTTCATGAGTCGACCATTATGCAACGAATAAAGGATGTGCAATATGCTTTTGATTGTACGCAAATAAACACGTTTAATATGATGAGCTATTCTTTGCATGGGAAGTTAAATCAAACCAGGATCAAACTGGGTTATTAGTTCCCAGCAAGAAATATTTGTTTTATAGAAAAGTAATTTATTTTCAGATCGTGACATTAGACTTCCCAGGACAGACTTCACATATTTCATTACACTTAATCAACATTTATTGCTTGAATCACAACATTCTCGTGTGAGTTTAAGCACATTTTGGACAGCAGTGGCAGAGCTCCCAGAAGAAGTTGAACATATCTCAAATTATTTAGCAAACGTTCTGTAAATGTATCCTAATAGCTATAGTAATACAAGCAGTTCTGCTTGTGCAGTTGGCAGCCTTTTGGAAAAGAGATGCCTTCTCATCTTCTATGCCACTATTCTGCAAGGGATCAGGTCACAGTTCTATTGGGACTCAAAATACCAGTTGAGAAATCAGTACATCATAAGAATTTTGAATATAGGAACAGTGCAAGGATTTTTGCCTCTTCAATTAAATATCATTTTGTCCTTGGAGTGCTACTTGACGACTGATTTAAAAAAAAAAGGATTTTTTTCTGACATTTCTGCACTTATTTGCTACACAGTGGTAGTTCCCTGACACTATTTCCTAACTTCAGTTTATGAAGAAAGTAAACAATGGTTTCCAAAGTTTCAGCTGAGTATGAATGGGGTATGCTTTTAACTAAAATTGGTAATATAGGCCCTGTTCAATTAATAAATACTCAAATGTTATTCGAACGCAAACCCATTTGTAAACAATATTTTAGGGGTTTGTGATGTGGATAAAGCAAAGAATCGGTTATGATGCATAACGAGTTGAAATATTTAGAAATCCCCTATTGACTAATGCTTTTTGTGATTTTCTAAATCGGGGGGCATATTACCAAGCAATAGAGATAATTATCGCTATTGCTTGGTTAGAGACAAAAAGTTACCGCTAAGCTGCAGCTATTTTTATCGCAAATAAACCTTGGTATTACCAAGGTTTATCGCAAATGCGATAAAAATCGGCCGCATTGCATGAATATCGCTGAAAAGTCCGCGATATTCGTGCATTACCGAGGTAATGCTCTTAGCCATGTTATCCACCTCCCATTGGATAACATGGCTAAGAACTGCACAGGGCAGGTGTTAGCTTTTGGAGATATTCGCGCTTAGCGCGAATATCTCCAAAAGTTGGTAATAGGAGATAGCGATGTTAGCGACTGTTTCCAGTCGCTAACATCTTGGCACGCCCACTTTGCATGTCATTAGTGATAAATATCACTGACATGCAAAGTGGGGCCCAAGATGGTCGCTATCTCCTACTAGCTGTCGCTAACTGGTGTTAGTGACAGCTAGGTAATAGGGAGATAATTTTATCTCCGCTTTCTTGGCTTTTAAAGCCAAAAAAGCGGAGATAAACCCCCTTGATAATATGCCCTGCAGTTCGTTATTAGTGATTCAGTATTCCATTGTACTTCAAATTTGCACATTACAAAATGCCACAAAATAGCCAAATGGCATCTGTAAATTACCATCAAGTGGAAGCTGTTGTTATTCATTTCTAACGTACAGAAATGGACACTGAAAGGCACCACAAACTTCCCAACTGCTGTACTCTACATGATGGTGGTGAGGAGGTGTGCTTAGAGTACACAAGAAGAGGCCATGAGATGTTCTTCACTCAAAGAGTCAACCTGTTTGCTTCGACAGAGGAGGCGTTTTATGCCAGGTGCTGGGTAAATAAGGCTGTCAATTTGGATTTAGTAGATGAGCTAAAGCCAATGCTAGAGTGGCAGACAGAACACAGCCAAGACATTCCTGTAACTTGGTCAGGTTGTATGCCTTCTACATTTACTTGCATCAGGGAGATATCAAAACAATATTGCAGTAACAGGAGGCATGTCACAGATTGATCTTTCAAGCTCACTTAAATAATTCCTGGATGCACATCTAACTAGGTTAAATGACCAAGTTGAAATTCCAACTAATTTTACTGAATTATAAAATACAAAACCAAAATCTTGCCAAATTGCAGCACTTCAAATGGAACACACATATTGATGTGTCCTCTCTCTGGTACTGAGTCTATATACGGAAAAAGGAAAAGGCAGCAATCTCTAAATACCCACGTGATTTGTAATGGTGAATATATCATTACAGAATTTGTTTCTGGTTATCCAGGTAGGACGCATGACTCACTCACCTCCATCACTGTGGACTGAAGACTTGTCTCACAGAGGGAGATATGGGAGATGGACTAACTTGACAATTTTAATAATGTATTACATCATGTTATCTATGCTAAATATTACAACATAAAATGTATAATTTGCGGTACTTCAGAGGTAATAGTGCTTATGACATTCGGCCATTGATTGTGGCTCCTTACCTTAACACTCTCGTTCAGAGTGAACGTTGCTATAATTCTGAACACAATCAAATTAGAGGTGTATTTGAAAGAATGTTAGACCCAACATCCTTGGTGTTGTTTTTCCCCCTAACATTTTGCCTTCACCCCCTACTGTTTTTTGTGTGGTAGTTTTTGAAGGACAGGGACTCTGCACACTTTACCTCTGCTAACCTGTACTAAAGTGCTTGTGCTCACTCCTTAACCTCTGGCAGAATTGGCCCCTAGTAAATTTGCAGTACTTGTGCCCATGGCCTGTAAATTGAAAGCTACTAGTGGGCCTGCACCACTAATTGTGCCACCCTGTTAAGTAGTCCTTTAAACATCTCAGGCCTGCCATTGCAGCCTGTGTGTGCAGTTTTATAAATTGCAAATTCGACCTGGCAAACCGAACCTTTTGTCAGTCCCAACCTTCTGTTTTTAATTCATATAAATAATCCCTAGGGTAGGCCCTAGACAGTCTAGAGGACTGGGGGCAGTGTATTTAAAACAATTGGGCACACACTTTTAAGTTTTGCAATTCCTGGTAGTGAAACACTCTCATATTTGTTTTTCACTACTGCAAGGCCTACATCTTCCAGAGGATAACGTTGGAGTCACCTTATTGCATTTAGTAAGCTGCAACTTCCAAATGGGAACAGATAACCAGTTCATGGTTGCTGTCTTTGGAATTTTAATGAAAAATCCTCTCTTAAGGTAAAGTCAGAAAGTTACATTACAATTTCGAAAATACCACTTTCAGAAAAATTGCCATTTTCCTGGCATAGCCATTTAGTGCCTGCAGCCTGTCTGTGGGACACATGAATGATTGCAACTGACAGTTGGGCCTTTTTTCCCCCCCTGACAGCCACACACAATAGAGAGCTTAGGTGTGTCAGGATGGGGCATCACTGGCAGGCTAGGAGGGAGGCACTGAACACTAACCTATGTACATTGAACATGCTGTTCTGCCTCCACATAAAGGGTTGCATACCCCCCATAGTTAGTCTGGAGCCAGGGCAGTGGAGGCATAAAACCTGTGCACTTCAACAGGAAACCTCTAGAATTTTCCCCTGCGTCAAAGGAGGCATCTAGTAGAAATATTGGACCTCAGACACTAACTTGTCAGTAATCTTCTGGACCTGTGGAGACTCTGTGAGGAAGAAGGACTGCTGTGCTGCTGAAAGGACTGCCACTCTGCTGCAGTGCTGCCCTGCTGTAATGCTGCCCCGCCGCCCTCCTGTCCCCCTGTTGAGTCAAAAGGATTTGGACCTGCACCCAAACCTAGGACACCTAGAGTGACTCCAATACCTAGTCTGCTGGCCTCCTGTTAAAAGCCACAGGGGCATAACAGACACTCCACCATCTGAACCTAGATCCAGCAGGAATATGCCACTCACTGGCTCCAAGTGGTACCCCTCAAGTATTGGACCATTAGTTTGGCCTCAGTGGAGCTGATCTGATGTTTTTGGTCTCTTTGTGACCCTGAGCAGGCCTGTTTCTCGTCATAACCTTAAGGCTCGCATAGCCCTCCGACGCGAAGGTCTGTCAATACTACCCTACTACCTCATCGACCGCTCATGGGGAGTGCCACCGCAAAGCTCTGGCCCAACCATTCTCGATGACACACGATCTTTGTGCTACAGTGATGGCAGGCTGCTCTTCGCGCCACAGCAATGACATTCCACAATGCTTCTCTGCTACTCGGGCCCCCTCCACTAAGAACAGGACTTTTTGTGCTGTAATGAGAAGGTTTTATTTCAGCGCGACTAACGTGGTCCCTGTATCTTACCCACTTTCTATTGTGATTGGCCTGAAATTGTGACTTTCTCCCGCTCTCACATGGCCAGATAGTCGCAAATGGTGCTTTAGGCTTTTTGACACCATTTTCACTTAAATCTTTAAAATTGCATAACCTCGGTTCCACTGACCTTTGTTGTTTTGATCTTTATTTATTTATTACATTTTGCTCTACCATTCTAAATTGGAGAGGGCCTGTTCTTGTTTTGAGGTTTTGCTTTATTACTGTTTGAAGTGCTGCTCGAATACTTTACACATTGCCTCTAAGTTTAAAGCCTAACTATTCTGTGGCAAAATACCAGAGGGTTGGGAAACAGGTTAATGCTTAATTAAGTCTCACTGTTTCCGTTTTTGTACAGATTCTTACTGATAAATACAGACAGAAAATATTCATTTTCTTATCTGTATTTATTTTTAAATGTGGATAAATATGGAAATTTGGTTGCTTTTTGAGTAATTCTAAATACTGTCTGCCATGACTGCCAGGCCAATAGATGTGTGGATTGATAAATGAGGGGGTTAAAAAAGAAAGGAATTTTAGTAAAGAGGCATTAACAGCAGTAGATATGCACAAGGTTGATACTGAAATTTGAATGTTTTCATATAAGTGCACTGATTTATCTTCTGTTGGTGTTCTCAGCATTGAAACCTGGCAGACATTTATTATTAGTACATATTTATCGGGTAAAAATGTGGAAATATACTATTTTCAGCTTCATTTTGCCACAAAATCCAAAATATATATATATAAATACAGATAAAATGAACAAAAAATTAATATGGCGAAATACAGACGGAAATGGGAAAAAACTAAATAGCATAAAACAGGGAGCCCTATGTATAATATTGCAAACACAAAGAGATGGTGGACAAGGCGCAGAACCTTTCAGATACCCACCCCCATTTACAGATCTGGGTTGAATCCATCATCGTCATTTAGCTCACTTCGTAACCCCAGTTCAGACCCAGCCATATGCAAATTAGTCTTGACCCTGTTCCTCGTGGGAACAGTCAAGCCCAAACTGCTAAGCCAGGTTTTCTCTGGCCCAGAAATAAGCATCCTGGTACTGGTTTCGGGTAAATGCCCCTAATCAGCCAGGCTTGCTTGAATCCAGTGGCAAAGTGTGCAAGGTACACATGTCTTGGTATACCCTGCCAATGTATATATCTTAGCAACAAATTCACAAGTACGAGGGAAGGTGGCGCTGACAAGGAATCACTAATGCAATTCAATGTAAAAAACTCAATTATATTTAATAGACATTCATGTTAAAAACAGCATGTATCATTATCAACAAAACATAACAATCAATAACACACACATACTGTTTGCCACTTTTTGGTTCTTTTTAATTCTGTGATCATTTTTATAAATTCTGTGAAATTTATGAACATATATGTGTGTGTTATTGATTGTTATGTTTTGTTGATAATGATACATGCTGTTTTTAACATGAATGTCTATTAAATATAATTGAGTTTTTTACATTGAATTGCATTAGTGATTCCTTGTCAGCGCCACCTTCCCTCGTACTTGTGAATTTGTTGCTAAGATATATACATTGTCTCTATCCCTGTCTCAAGGAACTATCATTCCGCATCAGGGGGTCCTTGTTGTTCACACTATATTGGTATACCCTGCCAACTTGTGGCAAACCAATCAAGCACAAGTAGATGATGGAGGGAGCACTGAAACTTTTCAGAAACTACCCCCCAGTCACAGATCTGGGTTGACTCCACCATCATTCTTTAGTTCATTTCATAACCCCAGTTCAGACCCTGTACCTCATGGGAACAGCTCAGCCTGAAGTGCCAAACCAGGTCTTCCCCGGACCGCAAACAAGCATTCTGAGACCGGTTTATGGAGTAACACCCCTCATCAGCCAAGCTAGCTTAAATCCAGTGGCAAAGTGAGAAAGGGAGCAGAACTGGAGGTCGTTTGTTCTCATATATCGCACCAAAACCATTTAACAGCCTCCCACAACTCATCAGAGCCCCCTCCTCATTTCTTGAGTTCCAAAAGAAGTTGAAGACCTGGTTCTTAGAATTACTCTGAAGGGACACTCACATATACAACCTGCCTGGATTCCCTCACTGGTGATTAGTGCACTTTACGAAAAGATATAGCATACCTTAATGTGATTGTCCCTAAACCCATCCTAGCCCTCACTAAACAGCTCCTTAATCCTCCCTAAGCCTTTCTATTTAGTCATGAGTATGATATTTCCTCCTGGTCTCCACCCTGGTCACTTCCATATTTCCTACTAAGCAATAAACTTACATGTGGGAGATTCTACCCATGGAAAAGATAGAAGAGGTGTTTTTTATGTAATGTAGAGTGCACTATCACCCAGCAGAGTATCTTGGTGCTGAGAGTAGTAAGTCTCGCCACACCTAGGGCCATGTGGGACTACTCAAAAAGTCAAGTCTTCATCTTCATCTGGAATTCAAGAAGTGAGGATTAGGCTCTTATATGTAGAGGCAAGTCGTTGGAGAAGGTTTGACCACCAGATTGGGTTTTATGTATGTTTAGGGATTTGTGTACATAAGAGCCCAGATGAGTGGAGGTGTATGAAAGGTTTGTGAAAGCAGATGCAATTGTTGAGGTATGCTGGGCCAGATTTATGTAGTGCTATGAAAGTGTGGGTGAGTGTTAAACATGGGGTTTCATCTGGTTTGCTAGAGTATGCACCTAAGCCAGGCAGAACCCACCACTCTAGTCAGAGCAAGTAATTTACACACCAAAGATAACCCATGCCAACGGGCAACACCGCTCTGCATTTGTTATAGTCTGTTTGGCTGGGGGGACAGAACCACAGATAGCAAGGGCTTTTCTGCCACAAGCACCAGGGGAAAAGGAGATAAAGCACTCACCACACGCTTCTCCTTAGGACAAATCAAATGCCCAATAAGGCGCTCACTACACACTAGTTGCAAGTGACTTGACATGTGGGACTCAGAGTACCACAGCCTATTCTGGGCAGTCATCTATCCCAGGAGAATAACTGGGGGCAGCAAAGCAAGGAGGCAGCAGGCCAGTTCACCGGTTTCCTCAGCAAAGTGGCAGCAAGTAAGTCAGCACACCAAAGTAGTCCAAATGGTGATCTTCCTGGCGGCTCATCAATCCCCTGGTGCAGTATGTAGAGCCAGCAGCGTCTGGTTACATGTCCCATGCATTGTCTAAAGATATGGGGTCGGAGCCCCTATACTTATTCTCAAAATGTCTTTGATCAAGGAGGTGCTTCAACAGAAACCTTAGACGTGCACAACACTCTCTTTAAATCCCAGCCCTGGCTTCTGATGTACAGTAGGGTGTAAACCAGCCCTTTCTGAAAGGGGAGGACACAGTAAGTGCACCCCACCATCCTCTCTCCCAACCCAGGAAGACTATCAGTATGCAGATGAATGCAGATGCAACCCGTTAACACCCAACCCTTCCTTGTGATAGCTTTCTGGAAAGTATGCACAGAGCTGAGCTGCCAACCAGGTCCAGATGTGGATTGGAGTCAGGCTGCAAAGCACTAAGAATCATAAGCACAGAGAAATGCCCACTTTCTAAAAGTGGCATTTCTAATATAGTAATGTAAAACCCACCTACACTAGTATGCAGGAATTATCACCACTATTCCAAACATACCATACATGCAACACTACTCTTTTCAGATCAGTAATTACCACTTAAGTACCTATAAGGGAATTCCGAATGCTAGCATATGAAAGGAGTAGGCCTCACAGCAATGGGAAACCAAATAGGCTGTTTGTCACCACCAGGACATGCCGCACATTAGAAGGCACATGTCCTACCTTTTACCTACACAGCACCCTGCCCGAGTTTCAGGCTTGGCACATTACTTTAAATGCCAACTCAATGTGGCAGTAAACTGTGCATGCAAGCCCTGTGGCAGCAGGCCTGAGACAGGTTTGAAATGCTACTTATGTGGGTGGCTCAAACAGTCATGCAGCCTCCCTAGTAGCATTTCCTTTACAGGTGCGGGGTATCTGGGATACCACTAACAAGGAACTTACAGGTAAATTAAATATGCCAAACAGGTGTAATGGGGAGACGACATGCACTTTAGAACTGATTAGCAGTGACAAAGTGGCAAGAGTCCTAAAGCCAACAAAAAGAGGGTGGGAAAAATGAAGGAGACAGGCAAAACGTTTGGGGATAACCCTGCAAAAAGGCCAGGTCCAACAGTGAGGAATTTTGAATGTGTTCATTTGTGTATTGAGAGCCAGGGGAGCTCCGTCAGATGTGGTGTGATGTCTGTGCGGTGTGGTAGGTTGAGAGTGATTCTGGCTGCCAAGTTCTGAATGATCGGCAGCCATCTGGTGAGTTTTGTACTGAGGTTGTTCCTATGGGCCATCTTACCTGTGGTCAGGCCCTGCATGACAGCTGTCCGGGTGCTGATTTTGAGCCATGTGAAAATATTCCTCAGCATCTTCAGGGTATTGAAGTATGAGGTGGTAACGGCATTGACTTGGATGGTCATGTTGAGCTTTCTGTTGATGATTATCATAAGGTACTTGCATGGGTGTCGGTCCTAGCTCTGTTGGCCACCAAGTGTAGTCCCAGGGGGATGTGCACTTCCTGAAGGTCATTATTTTTGTCTAGTTGGTGTTCAGCTTTAGGCAGTTGGTCTTCATCCATTTCAGTCATTCAGGCGTTGAACTTCTGGGTACTGGCCATATTGTCTTTTAGAGAGGCAATGATTTGCTTGTCATCGGGTTAGGAGGGGATGATGATATTGTGAGGGTGATGATGCTGGCTAAAGTGATCACTTATGCATTGAAGAGGGTCTGCCTCAGGAAGCATCCTTGCAGAATAGATGAGGTTGTGGGCATCTGAAGTGTATGGTGCCAGGCTGACTGACTGGGTCCTTCCAGTCAGAAAGGAGCAGATCCATTGGCGTGCTTGCTCTTGGATTCCGATGTCATATAGGTGGTGAATGAGGATGGATTAATGCTGGGGAGTGAGAGCGAGGAAAAAAATTCTACTACGTGGAGCAGATTTTTTCAGAAAGCTTCACAAATCCTTCAAGGGTCGTGAAGTTTCATGCCCAGGCTTGCCAATCATTGAGGAAAGCCAGCAGCACCAGTCAGGAGAGAGCCTGTGCATGCCAAGTGCTGCCAAATGTACTGCGATCAGCACAACTTCGCCGAACATCATCAGAGCTTGCGGGGGCCTGCGGTAAGGACACTCACTGGCAAGCCAAATGCTTCCGCGCTGCAGCAGCGGTAACACTTGAATCAGTGCTGCAGTGTCCTGGAGAACTCTGCTAACTGTGCGAGAGCACCATAGATAGTAATGCCTAAAAGTCAAACTGGAACCCTTGAAAATGCTCTACTAGTGAGCATTTTCGGGATGCTGCCACCAGTTAATGGGGAACAACCTGGCCACATTATAAGGAGGAGGGCGGGACAGGAATTTGCCCGACAAACACTAGAGCCCTGACCTCATGAGAATTGTGTTGTTGCATACGTATGTTGCTATTTCTTTTACTTATAAAAACAAGTATTTGCCCCTCTCGAAGGTGCCTTTGGCTGCTTCTCCACAGCTACACCTGAAAGTCATGTGCCAAAGGGGTACTTGGCCCAGTTGCTCAGGACCCATAGTAGGTCAGGCCTCGGGACATCAGGAGTAAAAGGCCTCAACCACCATGGATGGGCACAGTAGCTCCTGTTTTCCCCATGGCCCTCTGAAAGGGGTTCGGACACCTAACATATGAAAAGAAATGCTTAATGTTTAGCTTTGTCTTCTTTTCCTTTTCACATTATCCAGAGCTGGAGTTGTTCATTCTTCCATCCAATGGCTGTGCAGAAGGTGCTGGCTTTTCTAAGTGTCCACTACTTACTTCGGAGTTGTGACTACTTTCTCTATCCCTGGGCTGAAGTGATAAAAGGGATGTATCAACATTGATTGAAGAGTGCTATTGTGCTGTGGACTTATAGGGCCTAACACCTCTTTAGCAATGTAAAACTGCACTGAAGTTCTCTCATCACAATCAACTTCTTAGACTAAGTATGACTGCTAAACATTTTCTGATGGTGGTCTGTTCCAAAGTTCAGAACTTTACAGCACATGGTTGTGCTCATAATGTTATATATAAGTGCTGAGGGTTTCAGGGCCCACTGGACTGATTTGCATGGTGTTTGGAGAATTTTCTCATGAGAATATCCCCTATATACTGATGGAGCAAGGTTTCGCGCGTAAAGCGCCTTGCTTGGAATCAGCCCTCTCAAAATAATGAGTAATGTACTAATAAACATGTTTCATCTTATTAACAATGCAGAACGCAACGTTTCTAGTATCTAGTGGAAGCTTTCCTATGTGCTTCTTCCTAACCGTAACTCGATTAACCTAAAATGGCCGCCGTAAAGTGGGAACTTTTCTGCGCATGCTTCTGTCACACTCACGAGACATGACATATTCTCTCTGGAATGGGAGCGGCAGTTCAACATAGCCTCTCACTCTGGGGTACCCAGACTCGCCCTTTGCACACGGGGTGGCTACACAAGCTATGGTTCATAGTTGGCATTTAACGTATCCAAGATAACCTTACCCAATCTGTGGCATCTTTTAACACTATATGGCGCCCATTATTATCTCTACTGGCACTAGTATTCAATGAAATCACATGCCCAAAATATTTTCGCCTCCTGAGACTCACAGCCCCTTCAACTATGGGAGATGTCTCTGAAGACTAGATACATCTCGACCTTTATCGGCGCCAACTGAATTCGATATGACTATGGTCACTGGTTCTGGGAGGGAGTGGGACGAGGGGGTTGTTTATTTTATATTGTTAAATTGAGTTTGTTTGTTGTGTACCTAGCAGGGGCCTTCACCTGGCAGTGCAGTTTTGGACATTTGCTTCACGGACAACTTCTAGCTTTGCACTGCAATGATACTGGGTGGTTGGGTTGGAATTGGAGAGGGTCCGGTATCCTCGCACAGGAATGTGCAGAGTTTGTATTGTATCTTCTTTATTGCCTAAAACTCAATAAAACAAAGTTAACTCAAAAAGGAAGATTCTGACATTGGTAGGAATCCTGTACCTAACCTAGTGTTCAAAACAAGGGTGAGGGACTGGGGCTGTTTTGAAGGTACAGCACACGAGCTAGTTACAGTTGTGAAGAGCGCCACAATGCCCAACCCCTTGAGGGGACTTTTTACCAGAGATCTTTTCTTTTCCGCTGACATGATATGCATGAGTGAGTGACAAGGTGTGACTAGAAAGGGTGAGAGTTATGTTTGTTAAAAATTGACTAAGGGGATCCAAGCAAGAACTACATTTTAATGGGAGGATCCCTTAGTCAAGGCTAAACATGTGGTTTGATCATAGAATATATATAATGATCTATTTATCTGCAATAGGTGTAAGTACAAAGGTCAACATGTTTTATGCCTACAAGAGTCCCTAGATGATTATGGGGTTCACTGAGAATATCGAAGGTCAAAACATCAATGGTAAAAATATATATTTTTAAAATAGATAGTAAAAATATTGACTCCCTATACTTAAACAGGTAAGGGCAAAAATATTGAATCAAAAGTATCGAAGTTAAAAAGATAGATGAAAAAAATATCGATTTAAAGATATAAATATAATAAAAAAAATATATTAAAAATATAAAATCTTAATATGATTTTTATTTTATTTTATTTTTTTATTGATTTTACAGCACAATGAGCCAAACCTCGGCAGGCATGTCAAAGATATACAATCATGCAGTATAGTATTACACGTTTACAACCATCATAGGCTAAGGTACAACAACAGTGTCTAGCATCCATAAGGGTCCCTGCATGGCCACACATAGTTAACCGCATCGCTGCGGCGGCTTATACCCGCTGTGTGCGGCATTTTTAAAAATACCGCGTTACATGACGAGCTCAGCTCGTCATCAGCATACGAGCGCCGTAGCTGATGACGAGCTGAGCTCATCATCAGCAGCGAAGAGGTTAACAAGTAAGCTCAGTTCAATTAGTCTTTATTTTGACTTTATGTCATGAAAGACAAACATATTAAAAAACACAACAAGGGTTTTAAAAGAAATTTAGGGGAACAAGTAAGCATTTTCATGCCCGGATAGTACATCGAGAGCATCCAATTCTGTCCTCTGGCTATACCTTATATTTGATTGAATAAAATGTCCACTTAAAATCGTGAGTACATGAAAATAGATTAAAAAAACATTTAAAAGGAACAATATTTACAACAATTTATCTAAAAGGAAACCTTGTATGAAAAAACATTATTTCATGGAATGTAGGAGTTATCTAGACGGTGGTGACAACTGCCGAATTCAGTTTATTCCTATGTATTGCCCACATCCAGCTAAGGAACTTAGACACAGCAATTATTAAACTTTCAGAACTGTCCGTTTTGAAGACCTTAAGGGCCTCTGTATCTTTTTGTATTGCTTTCTGGAGGCAAATCGGCCTGATCCACCTTAGTCGTGGAGAATTTTATAGACCGGGCAGATAAACAAGATGTGGGCAAGGTTTACTGGTTGTGTAATGCAAAAGGGGCACATGACACCCCCACCATTGGCCCATTTGCCTGTAAAGGTATTCATTTGCAAAGTGCCCACCCTATATTGGTGGAACCATTTCCTATCCTCAGGGATTGTAATAAGGTCCCAGTAGGGTTCATAGGCTGGTAGGTGTTTAAGCTCAAGAAACTCACATTGTAATGAGGGCACAGTACATCTTCGAAAGTCTCGTAGAGAGACCATCGACCAATACAGTTCCGTAAGGATCTTACTTGGGGGAAAGATGTTTTGCGCTGGGTTTTCCCATAAATCGCCAAGTCCCATAGCGATATAGGTGGCCTTGGAGTCTCCGAACCATTTTATTCTATTGGCTGTGTCCATGTCTCTGACCTCAAGGAGTGCCTGAGCATAGTGGCTGAGTTCAGGGGTGACCCAAATCCTCCGCCAGTATTCTATGGGTCTAAATTGTGCAACATCCTCTATCCTCTGACAGCCCAAAGCTAAATATAGAGGTAAAAGTGGGGTAGATGGAGGTAACCTCGCTAGGCCTCTAATAAATTTGTTTTGGGCAATTGCCAGAGCTGAAATATTACATGACCCCCATAGTTCTGCCCCATACAGCACCAATGCCCGAATTTTTGTGTCATACATTTTAAGCACTGGAGCTATGGGTTGGGTGGCCGAGGAGCGCAATTCACTTAAGAGCACTCCCGCCAGCTGGGCGTATCTAGTTACCAATTGGTTGATATGGGGTTTCCATTCAAGTCTTGAGCTTAGTGTAATGCCCAAATATGTAAATGATTGGGTTTGCTCAAGTGGCTCCCCATTCATTATTACTCTCCCTGTCACATATTTGTGCCTATGCATCACCATAAATTTGGTTTTAGACACATTGATAACAAGGCCATAGTCGTTACAGAAGGTCTCAAAACGCCCTATTGCTCTCTGAAGGCCCTGCTGGGTCTTGGAAATCAAAAGGGTGTCGTCTGCAAACATCAGCAGGGGTATCGGCACACCACTAAGCTTAGGAGCATCAGTTGGAAAGTCCTTGTAGTAGTCCATAACCCTGTTGATGTACAGAGAAAACAGTGTAGGAGCTAAGACCCATCCTTATCTTATGCCTTTCAGAATTGGGAACCTGTCTGTTGCCTGTCCTTGTTGTCCCCACCGGACCTGGGCAAAATTATTGTCATGAAGTTTAAGTAAAAACTCAAGTAGTTAAGGTGGCATGCCTTGTTCCTGAAGGACTTGTCACAACTTCTTTTGGGGCACTAAATCAAAAGTCGATTTTAGGTCGACAAATGCGGCATATAGTGAGCCTCCACCAAGAACTACCCACCTCCAATAAATAGTGACAAATCTAAAAACCTGGTCCACCGTGCTTGTAAGTGCACAGAACCCAGCTTGTAGAGGTGACAAGGCATCTACATCATCAATCCAGCATTGGATCCTCGATAGGACTAGCCTGGCCACCACCTTTTGAATACAGTCTAGTAGGCTGATTGGCCTATAGTTAGCGGGGTCAGAACGGTTGCCTTTCTTAAATATGGGAATTATCTCAGCTCCCTTCCAGGTATCTGGTATTGGGGAGCCTTTAGCAATCGCGTTTGCAAGGTGCATTATATATTTTGCCCATACGTCTTTCCCGTGAATGAAAAAGTCCGCTGGTATGGTATCCAGACCAGGCGCTCTGCCTTTTGGGACAGTTTTTAGGACATACTCTACCTCCTTTTGACTAAATTGTAAGGGAGTTTGTGAAGAATTGGTTAGGGACGATGGTAGGGGATATCCCAATGTCCAAGTCCTGGCAAGCAAACTGCTTCTTGAAATGCTTCACCCATGATTCAGGAGAGACATTATTTTCTGGATGGGCTCCCCGGCAACCCTTACCCCATTTTACCAGGTCCCAAAATCCTACCATATTTTTAGATCTACTATCCTCATATAGTTCCTGCCAATATTTTTCGTCCCAAGATTTTTTTGCTTCTCGCTGAGCATTCTTATACTTGTGCCTTGCATCTTGGATTACATCCCTGTTTTTTGATTTTACTGCTGCAGCAAGTATTTTATAGGTGACCCTACAACTCTTATCATACCAGTGAACTGGTTTGTGGTTTTTGGTGTTATGTCTAGATCCTGTCACCTCCTTAATAAAGAATCTTTTAAGGTTGTTAAAAAGTGTTAAATGAATGGGAGCAGCCTTGGACAGAGAGGCTTGATTTAATGAGCATTCCTGGAGCTCCATGGATGCCCTTTCGGCTAGTTTCCCCATAGCTAGGATGTGATCCTCTTTCATTAGACATTCGGACCATTTCACCCTCCGTTGATCATTTGTTTGAAATAGGTCAATAGTTGTTATTTTAGAATCAACCTGCGGTACACCGTTCAGGTCCAAAGTTAAACTAAGGGGGTTATGACACTCTCTGCTCTTTTTATGATAGACATATCTTGAATAGATTCCCAAAATTCTAGATTAACCAATATATAATCTATTCTGCTGGTACGCACCCCATTATCAAACGTTGGTGCTCCTTCTTTGTCTGCGCTGGTCCTACCATTAACTGCACGCAGCCCCTGTTTTAGGCATAGAGCTTTGAGCTGGAGTGCGGCCTGGGTCCAGCGCTTTATTGGGGGAATAGTTAGTTGCGGGATACCCCATGCACTATCTTCCTCCTTAGCTAAGTTAATGTCATTTTGATCAAGGGGCTCAGAGCAACAGTTAAAATCTCCCGCTATTAGCAGATGTGCTTTACCATTGAGTTTATCCAAATGGGATCCCAGCTTAGAGACCACCTCTGACTGTTTGCCACCCGGTTTTCCCCTCGCGTATACATTAATAATATACAGGTCTCTGGCATTTGGGCATTCTAACCTTATAATGAGAATATCATTACAACCAGAATCTATCTGAGTAACCATATAACTGTTATCCTGCTTGACCCAAGTAGTTAAGCCCCCCATTGTCCTCCCTCTTGTAGTTCGAATTGCAGGAACAAAAAAGTTTAAGTAGCCCTGCCTAAACTGAGGGCCCACTTGCCAGGTTTTCTGGAATAAAATGACCGTATAATGGTCAATAAATGCTAGCCAGTCTAGAGATGATAGTTTACTCTTTATACCTGCTATATTCCAGGAGACTATTGAGTGAGCTGGCGTTTTATTTCATAGACACTCTGTAACCTGCAAATGGGTTGGAGAGGGGGTATTAACAAGCTTGTTTCTATTCCTTGTTGGGGTGATTAGTACACTGCACTGATCGATACAGCGTGGGTCAAGCCTGTGATCTCTCGCTAATTCTAAAACCTGAATGTCGGGATGTTGATCCCTTAAAGCGGGCGGGCTCTTACCATCTCCCTTATCTCCATCCCCTTCATCTGAACTGACCTCTACTATGGCTATTTGGGTTGTAGGAAGGGGCTCACCAGTTGATCTCTTGGCAAGTCAGTCCACCACCTCTAATCCTGACAGGAGTGAAAAGCGATTGAACATTGGGATGTTAAAACCTTTGTCGGCTGGATTTCTTGTGTATAAGTTCCAGGGTCTTTGCGGTTTTGCCACCAGGGATACAGGGTAAAAATAACTAAGATCATACGTTGATATTCCCCCCTCCCCACTTTCCTAATACCAATCCCTCACGTGTGCAGTGACCCTACAGTCCCTGAAATTTATTATGATGACATCTCCTTTTTTTTCCTTTGGTCTCTGACCCACCAAACTCAGTCGTCTTACATGCAGTATCTCACCATTTAGGTTGGGTGGTAGGGGCCAATTGTTGCGGAGCCAATAAATCACCTTATTTTTAAGTTCGGGGTAAGTTCCCTTCTTCCCTGCTGCTAATTCGGGAACCCCAGTCAGGGCTATAACATATGGTGCTGCTTCTGGTGGGAGGTCTATATGTTGTAAGGTACCATATGTGGATTTATTCAAAAGGTATTCCCTTGCAGCTTGTATGGGCTTAGGAACTGGTGAACCTACTGGGCCTCCCTTGTTTACCTCTTTTTCTCTTGTGGGAGCTTCCAAGGGTGCCTGTTTGTTTGTTTGTGAACTACTGGTGATTCCATCTTTGGCAACCTGTGATGTGGTCATTTTATCCTCTATCGGTTGCCCTGATGATATCGGATTTAAAAAGGGAGCGGTCGAGACATTAAGCCGATTAGTATTGGTTTTAATAACTTCTTTAAGGGACTCCAATTGGTCATTGACCCGTTTCACTCTCTCTACTAGGGGAAGCAGGAGGGATTTCAATAGCTGTTCCATAGCTCCCATTAATTCTAGATGTGAGTTAGAGGGTGTAGGTGGAGGTGGACAATAGTGCAGAGTTTCTCTACCTTCATTATTTGGGTTTAGAGCCTTCATAACACCTGGGGTAGTATTAGTAATTTTTGCACGCCTACCCGCTTGACAAGTCCCCCTGCGATTCCTTTTGTTTCCCTGTCCTGGCTTTAATGAATTGTCCACCTTCGTAGGAGCAACAGTTTTGGGTTGGCTTGCCCCCTCGGTGATAGTTATTGTTGGGGGTTCAATGTGAGAGGGGTCAGTTTCATACTCCTTACTAGGGTCGGTGAGTACGTACTGATCTTGTAGTTGCAATGGAATACCGATCTCTCTATCTACAACCCTTTCTGTTTCCCTAGGATTGGGGGTAGTGGCGAGTTGGATAAGACCCAGGGAGGAGCGTTTATTTTGTAGTAGTTCTAAGGATAACTTCCTCTCGGTTAGGGCTATTTCTTTTTCCAATGCATTTGCTGCCCTTGTAATGAACTGGTTAAGAGTCCCTTGGACGGACCCACCCACCAGGGATTTCCTACCACCACTTATGCGACGATTCATATACCTTATTGGTCGGTTTTCCGAAGTGAGGTCTGTAAAAGTGGCAATTTATCAGCCAATAGGTTCTCAGTACAAGTCCATAAACAAGAGTCAGTGTCAAAGTCCTTACATGTGAAGAGCCGTTAATCCAAAAACCGATATCAGGGGGGTGACCCCGCCCTGCCTCCTCCTGCCACGGACGGCCACAGACGGCCCGCCTTTTGCCCGGGCTTAGCCCGGCGCACGCCCGCGCTGCGTCAGTTTTGTTCCTCTATGTAGAGCACAAGGCATCCTGGGGGCAGGGCATTCAGGGAGAGCACGACCAGGTGTTAGCGGTCAGTTCAGGCAGCAACTCCTGGGAACCCCGCTGGGCCCTCGGCACCTCCGGACCTGATGAGGTGATGCTCTTGTTGGCTGTGGCTCGAAGCGGCACCTGCGAAGCGGGTGCGGCGAGTTGCTCCGGTTCTTCTCCACCCCACGGACAGACAAGCCAGGGCTCCACGCAAGTAAGCATAAAGAACGGTGTCACATAGTTAACAAGTAGCATAAAAAATAAGTTTTGGGCGGCATGCCAATATCAAACGTTCTTAGCAGTCTTGCCTATAGCATAAGTTTAGCAAAACAGACAACAATTTGGTAAAGCTATCAGGATTCAAGCGCAATTAGAAAACAGCTTAACAAAACATAGTTACCCCGCCTCCCTCTCCTCCCTGCATGCTCGGCCATCAAAATTCCACAGGAGCACTCGGATATCCACAGGTGTGAGTTTCTTAGTTCCAAGTCTGTCGCAGGTAAACTGCACAGTGCTAACAATAAACCCATCCTAGCACACAGACAACACGGGTGTCCAGGCGTCCTGCATCCTCAGACCTGATCCACATATATTAAGCCTAACAGACCCTAATAGGACAGAATATCAATTGCAGTGTAGTCTTCTGACATTGTGTACCAGCTCAGCGAGATTGGTGTTTTCCGTAGACCTCTATATTCCTCCCTATTCAGTTCCGCCCCTCCACTTTACCCCACCTTAGCATTTCTGCGTGCCAGTCCTGTAAGGACGGGGCTTTAGCGGCCTTTCATCGTGTGGTTATGGCTCTCTTAGCGAAAAGGAGTGCAAGGTTAGTAAATCATGAGGTCCAACTGCCCTTCTTGTCGTGGGGACCTAGACCTAGTATACAGTATTCCAATGTGTCGTTCTAACATACAGGAGCCACCGCCGACAATATTTTGCATACTGTCGCCCAAAGATGTCCCAGGCTAGGGCAAGCCCATACCATATGCATTAACCCCGAGTCAGATGCGTGGCAGAGCGGGCATTCATCACTTGCCCCTGGGAACATAGCGATTAGTCTGTGTGGAGTTAAATACGCCCTGTGTAGTAACATCAATTGAATACATTTAAATTTGGGATTACGAGAGACCTTTTTGGGAAACCCCAATATAGTACCCCATTCCTTGTCTGTAAATGCACGGCCAACGTCCTCCTCCCACTTGTTGTGTAGTGGCCGTAATGAGATTGCTCTCTCCATTTGAATCCCGTGGGTTAGCCATTTTGTCAGTCGAGTAATAGGAACATCGTGTCGGGAGCCCCATGTATGCGTACAAACGTCCCATGCGACATTAGCACACCTTCTGTAAAAAAGTCCCCTACTGTAGTAAAACCAGCCTCAGTCCACGCCTGAAAGGCACAGTTAGAGGTTAGACCCACATGTGTGGGGATACCTAGCAGAGGAATAGTGGGGGCATATGGTGTCATCTGTCCAGTGTACCGCACCGCACTTCGCCAGTAAGCAATAGCTACTTTCAATAAGTGGGGTGACAACGTCAGCAGGGGGCGTGTGGTAGTAAGAGTCTGTGGATGATCCCTTTATTCCTATCTCGTGACGTCATATCTAGTTCGTGCAGATTACGTACCGCAAGCCAGTACGCCAGCCACTGCAGCTGGCTAGCATAACAATGCACACGCAAGTCAGGCACCCCCATCCCTCTTTGCTTCGTGTGAAGTAGCAATTTCGCCAGACTAATACGTCTACACCCTGTCCCCCATATTAGCTTTGTCACTAAAGAATTCAATATTTTAAATGATCTCGTGGGGACAAGTAGCGGTAGGTTGGTGAAAAAATAAAAGAGCCATGGTAATAGCACCATTTTCGTGATGGCCACTCTGCCAGCCACTGACAGAGGCAGTGAGACCCAGAACTGGACTTGGGATTTGAGAGCCGCAATTGCACACCCCAGGTTGCTATCCAGCAGGTCCTGTGGAAAGTGAGCCCATAATTCTATCGATGCCCAGGCTGCTGGCGCAAACCGCCTCTTAGTTCCCATTCTGAATAGTTACCAAATAAAGAGACGGGCGCTGGAGGCAGGAATCAAGAACAGAGTTTATTTCTCATGAGGAGAGCCAGTCATTTCGGACACGAAACACAGTGTCTTTCGGGAGGTGCTCTAACAAGTGAGCTTGAGACTCTTGCTTTTATACCTTGCAAAACATTTGATGGTACAATCAGGTCAGTATGTCGCAAAAGGAAGACATCCCTATAATCCTCGTGATGATCCTACTCCACATACGTTCACAATGGGAACCCTTGACCTGCTGATAAGAGGGGAGGGCAATCATGCAGCTGAGTGTTTCGTAGGATGTGTGCGCCTGATCATGGCCCAGGGGGTGGGGTGGCTAGGCATACAATAAGGGCAGTAAATGGTATCTCCTGGCTTAGGCGATGGCCTCGGACATGTGTGGTCAGCCGAACTCGGGGGAAGGGGTCATCAAAGGAGTGGTATTCATGCCTGCGTGGACAATCGAGCGTGGAGGGAGGGCTTGTCAATAGAGGGGCATTCAGGGAAGGGAAGGAGGTGCTGGTCAGGCGCGGCCGTGACTCTCAAGGACAGGGCTTTGCGGAAGAAGAGGGTTTATGACTTGCTCATATGAGGAGAAGGAGGGGGTCAGGGTGCGTGCAGGGCCAGAGTCGCGCAGAGAGAGAGAGAGAGAGAGAGAGAGAGAGAGAGAGAGAGAGAGAGAGAGAGAGAGAGAGAGAGAGATCTTATGATCTGTACATGAGAGAACAGGGGCAGTCAGATACAACTGGGGGGGGGGCTATGTCAGCTGAGGCGAAGGATGCTTCTTCGAGAGGGAAATGGGGAAGGCCTGGGTCAAGCAGGAGGGTTACCTTTTCACATCAGGATCGCGCAAAGGAAAAGGGTTTCATGGTCTATACATGAGAGAGGGGGTGCAAGATACGCGCAGGAGGGAAGCTGGGGATTCCAATGGGTAAAAAGGCCATGGTGCCTAGAATGGCTGCACATATGCATAGGGGTACGGGTTCTTACTGGCAGGGTGATACGGTCAATAACTTACAGTATCCATGGTGCCCACAGGGAGAGGAGTGGGAAAGGAAGGGAAATGAGTGCTGTCTATGTACATCAGTTTCGTCAGATTTCACAGTCGCCCCTTTTTACATAGCAGCAATCATTTTTGCAGCTGATGGCATTACAGGTAGACAAGCATCGTTGACGAATTAGCACTTTGTCGATACTAACATGTGGCGTACAATCATAGACAGTCAAGGTGATGGGAAGAACGCAGTACATAGGAAATTACTTTTTCGTTGTGTTCCGGGCAATTAAACGCACTACATAGCATAAATCTTTCTGACTTAAAAAATGTGTGACCAATGAACAGTTTTGACCAGATAGTTGAGAGCGGAATTCAGTTCAATACACAAGATCTCTTCGTCACAGTGTCTTTTATCAGCGAGCCATCACTGGTAGGCTCTAATCCGGGTACTTTCGTTGGCACTGTTGAGCACCGGCGGTGGAGCTATAGGTCCAGCTCGGTTCGATCCTTACGCGTTGCAGGGTGCGGTCAGTCCTCTGCTGTTAGACCACAGTCCTGTTCCCTAAACAGTCCGTTTGGCGGCGCCTTATGCTCGGCACCTATAGTTCTGTGGCAACACCCTCTTCCCATATAATTGCAGCTCTTTCCTTTGGCAGAAAGTCACGTGGGAAGGTGGGTGGATGTGGTTCAAATAGTCGATAGGAGAAAGAGTGAGCGGAGTTGGGTCAGAGTTCCTGGGACACACAAAAAGGGACCAAGGGAGCAAAGGATAACAAGCAGGCAGGCCCATCAATCGGGCCCTAAGAAAGGCAGACGGAGACTCCAGGCACACGTGGGTTAGCAGTCGGAGGGCTTCGAGGCGGCCCGTCATTATTTTTTTTTTTCATTTTCCACGTTGAAATTGCGGTCTCGTCCCGTGCCTTGTTGCTCTGCAGCTCCACCTCTGGTCGATGTCATACGTGTCCCAAGGTCTGCAGTCAGGCTGAACGTCACATCTGACCCATCTCCTCCGATGATCGTGAATCTTTGAATAGGTACAAGACAACGTTTTAGAGAAATGGCAGAAGAAGACACCTACGCATATGAATTCCTCCCTCAATTCTCCGCATTTGAGATTTTATGCTCATCGGTCACAGTCAGAGGTCTATTACCAAGCAGTGCATGTGTCAGCATTCCTACTGAGTCTATGGCAGGTTTATTCATTGTCCTATTTATAACTCACATGAGGATAAATGACATTTCCATCAACTGTGCGTTACATCATATTCAATATTACAGAGCATCTCCCTTCAGGAACAATCATATTTTCAGACAGGGCGGGGGTGCTATCGTCGAGAGTCGGGCAAAACAAGATTTCCTCAAGGGTCAACAGCTACCCATGGTCATTACGTTTATACCCGGGACAGCAGAAGTGGTTCTATCAAAAATGGGGCGGGGATGCTTTGGGCGCTTGCGCTTGGGTGCAAAGGGGTGGGGCAATCTGGGTATTGGGTGTCAATCTAGACGTTGGCGTTCGTCTCTGAAGAACAGACATAGGATGCCATTGACATACAGTTCCCCTATAAATGGCCTGATTTGGGGGACTTTAGTCGTCTTACCTGTCCTTTCCTTCTCAGCCAATTCAAGTTCATTCATTTTGCAGAAAGGAGAGGCAGTAACATGGCGAAAATACAGTCATTTTAGTTTCGGTCAATTTCGCTGAACACCTTCGCGTTCAAATATGTATCAAATCAGACTGGTGCCGGTGGGGCTCAATTTTTACCAAAAAGAGGGAGGAAAAATAGGGAGACTCTCATAGAGAGTGAGAGTCGTCCGCAATCTAAACGAGCCATTCGGTACACGTATGACATGTAAGGAGAGGGAGAGAGAGAGAGAGAGAAAGAGAGAGAGATAAAAAGGAGTGAAGAGAGAGAGAGAGAAAGAAAGAGAGATAAAAAAGGAGTGAAGAGAGAGAGACGTGTACGAAAATAGGTCATTTAGTGCGCTCACAACACAGAACGGCAAAGGTCAGGCGACCCGCAGATACAGACAGAGGGGAGACATAAATTCGTACATTACACACACACAAACTCAGACAGGGAAGACGGCACATATATTACGCATGTACAAGACATTCACGACAAGACAGGAAACAATTGTTAGTCTACAAGATCTGTTTTTATATTTTCTACATATCGTTACTATCCTATTTATCTACGTGCTTAGCTCTTTCTGCCCTTCCCCCCTTTCCCTTCTCGCTTGTCATGCCTGCGAGCGTTCCCAATTACCAATACTCACACCTCGGTTGGTCGATCAGAAATTAACCTGGTTGCGCTAGTTACCCATGGTTGGATCTTAAACCATTTTTCTGTTCCCTCCTGTGGTGGGAAGTTCTCCAGGCTGAGGCAACGGCAAATATTGATCGGGAATACAGTCGGACAGCTTGGCTATATCTGTAAGAGTGTGAGAAAGGGGGCAGTGCATTTTGAACATTGGCAACATTTCTAACTCCCTAGGCGGGTGGTGCCGTGGCAACCCTTACCCGTATATTTTTCTTTGTCCTCTCCCTACCTAGTAAAAACGTCCAGTTATATTATTTAACGCGTCGTTTCTAGTCAATTTTTTCTTTTTCCCGTCATTCAGTACCTGTCCAGTTTCTATGTCAGTCCATCCTCCCAGTTGCTATGTTCTAAGGAGGAACAGTCATGTTTAAGTCTACGTCTTTAAAAAACTTTTATTTGTCATAAGGACCATACTCATATTCCTTTCTTCCCCTTCTCATCGGCGGTTCGGTCGTCGTCCATCTATACATCAGCCAGTGTCCCGACGTGACCTGCAGAAGGGAGGAGAAAGAAGGGGTGGGGGGGGGCCAATATTCAAACCTCATCAGCATGCAGTAATTCGGAAATGTTTTTACCTACCACATACTCGACCTATTTACACGTAGTGCATTTCCCTACCATCACGGCGTTTAAGCCCTAATGGACCAGACAGGTAAGACAGATAATCATTGACGATCTGCGTATCTACGTGAGTTACTTGGTCGTAACCCCTTTCGATCGGGTACAAGGGTGGCGGTCAGGCGGCATTTCTGTGGTGTCGTTTTTAGGTCTTCTAAAGCACTTTTCCGGCTGCCTGTGACACATAGTGTGGCTGCTGAATATCGGGTCCTTTTTAATCTTTAACCTTCATCATACTTTCTCGTTGTTCACAGTAGTAATACATTCAAAACTCATTAATGCAACCGCTACAACTATGCTTTCGTTTTCAAAATACTTTTAATAAAAAGTGTTGACACATAAATACAGGCCTACAACCCGGTGGACTAGCCACGGAGCAGATTGGAACTGTACATAAGGAGAACAAAAGCTGGTGGCAGTTCATTGCATAAAGTGCGGCAGTGCAATAAAATCGTATTAAACTCCCCTACAGAGCAAGCATGATGCATGTCAGTAATTCATCTTTAACAAATTCATAAATACATTATCCAATGTTCATTCATTACCTTAAATTACACCAATTCATTTTCCAACTCATAATCGGTACCCACCCTAAGTCAATTCATTGTCCAAGCACATACTCAATATCCTTCATATCTACTTTCATTATCCAAACGTTATATATATCTCGGGGTAAAAAGCTTGCGCAATCAGGGTGCAACAAAGTTCATTAAAAACGTCTCATTTTGTGTCGGCGCCATTTTGGGTGGGGTCAGGCAAGTTCCAGCACAGTCAGAGTATCTCTAGTCTCGCATGGTTGGCCCAGAACTTTCCATTGGCAGTTCAGAAAGTCTCGTGCAATGTGGTTAACAGTCTAACAATATGGACCACGAGTCAAAGAATGGGAAGGGCGGCAACAATTTTCCTACCGGGTCGTTCTGGTGTTCCTCCGGAACTGAACAAGCCTGTGCCGTGGCGGCATTTTAGCCATTTCCGATCCGAGTCTGGTGCCGGCAGGAGTAGCACCGATGTCGTGGTTCCCAGCGAAGGGGGCGGGGGCACCCATGCAGGGGGTCGGGGGCCCCCGGCTCTTATAGAATCTTCAAGGTCGAGGAGAGGCGATATGGAGCGAGTGCCCGTCCTGGGCAGAAGACCGCTTTTTGATGTTGACCCTCTTTAAGCAAAGAGTGTTGGGGTGTCGCTGGAAGCCTCCACCTGGAGGGAGGTGGGGGAGGGTTGTTCGCGCCGCCTCCCCCTTCCAGCGACCCCGCGCCGTTCTTCGGCTCCATCGTTTCGACATTGGCCGTGCCAGCCATTGATGATGGGGGGGGGGTGGTCGGCGGCTGAGGCAAGACAGCCCCCCCCCCTCCCTTTTTTGACATGTGGCGGGACTACCTCCAACTCTCCAGGGGGGGCTTGAAATGTGGCGGGACTGCCTGTACCTATGCAGGCGATGGCATGCGGCGAATTTGGCATGTGGCGGGACTACTTGATTTGCCGCCGTCCTCGCCTTGGCTTCGGCCTTCGACAAAAAGCCGGATCGGGTGAGAGAGAGGGGTGGTCGGTGGCCGAGGCAAGACAGCCCCCTCTCTCCCCGCAGCCTGCAGGGCGGCAGAAGAGAAAAGATGGAGAGGTCCTTGTCATCCTTTGGACCGCCTGCCCAACATCATCTCCTCCTGACCGTGGCCAGGCGAGTCCCTCGTGCCTCCAGGCCTCGCCTTCCAGATGGGCGTAACCGCGGGCCTGTTGCACTTCGGGAGCTTCCGGACTGGGGGTAGGTACCTATTGAGTTGTTTCTATTTCATGTGACCGTTATTTGGGCGGGGCAGGCAATGAGGCAGACATGTTGGGAGCAGGAACAGGCAGTGAAGCCTAGCTACCTCGTGGCTATGTTCTGCTATCAAATCTTTTCGCCATTTTACATTTCTTATTACGAACTATTTCTAATGTTTCTTATTTTTGGTGAAGTCAAAAAGCTCATCAGGGGGTTACTGACTTAGCCTGATTTCTTTTTATTTTTCTTTCTCTTCCTTAGCGTGTTTCGAGCTAAAGCTTTCTGTTAGTAGGGAACGGTGATCACTTCATATTTTTTATGCGTCCTTTTCACTAGGGGGGTACATCTGGACGGACCAGACGAGTCCCCTCCAATAAATGGTCCGGGGTGGAACGAGATTATCGATCAAAAGGGGAACATATATTCCTTCATTAGGGTATCATCCTGGACAGACCGAGCGATGTACTTCCATTTACTAGGGTAGCCTCCTGGACGGACCAGTCGGTCTATTTTCTACTAAATGGCCCATGAGTAGAGAGCATATGTCCTCCATAAGGGTAGTCTCCTGGGCGGACCATGCGAGCTACCCCACAATCACCAACCAGTGGGGAGTGGGTAGGACTGACGAATTCACAAAGGGGCATAACCTACCCTTTTCTACTTGCAAAGACAGAATATTTCTATTTCACGTTGTTTGCAAATAGAAAATACCTCAAACGAAACAATTCCTGAGACAACAATGTCCAGGCAACCAACCAACCAATGGGGAGAAAAACAGGCATGACGGATTACAACGGGGACAAATGTCTGCATTACCTGCCCTTCGCTATCCATAAAGGGAACAGAATATTCCTATTCGTCTCTGTTTGTGGACAGGGAAGATCTCAAAGAACAACAATCGATTATTAATCGACTTCAAACAACAATCAATTATAATCGACTTCAAGCAACAATCGATTATTAATTGACTTCAAACAATTCAGTGGGGAGAAAAGTAGGCATGACGAATTACAACGGGGGACAAAAAGTCTGCATTACCTACCCTTCTCTATCTGCAAAGAGGGACGACGTTCCTATTCGCCGCTGTTTGCAAACAGAGAATGTCTCGTTCTCAAAAGAGAACCAATATGTCAAGTAGCCTTCAAAGCTAAATGAACCAATACCAACAATATCAGTATACAAATACCGACTTTCAATACAAACAATCAATCAATCAGGTGGATAGAGCCACCCTACCAATCAGGCGTAAAAACACCCTACTTAATCTTACCCGGACCGGACCATACGGACAGTTCTTCGACTCCCTCCTCCAGCGCCCGATCGTTCTCTTACTCCATGTAGCATTCCTGTGGGATTCCAGTCAGGACAATAGGTCACTCAAGAGAGGTCCGTTCAGAATTGGTGAAGTTCTGTCGATCGGCAGCCGGGCTAGGGCCCTCTCAAGGCAGGTATACTCCGATCATTTTAGACGTTCACTTCTTCGTCTGGATCTCTCTTACCGAACCCTATGTCACTGATGGACCCCGCGTTGGGACGCCAATTGTGGAAAGTGAGCCCATAATTCTATCGATGCCCAGGCTGCTGGCGCAAACCGCCTCTTAGTTCCCATTCTGAATAGTTACCAAATAAAGAGACGGGCGCTGGAAGCAGGAATCAAGAACAGAGTTTATTTCTCATGAGGAGAGCCAGTCATTTCGGACACGAAACACAGTGTCTTTCGGGAGGTGCTCTAACAAGTGAGCTTGAGACTCTTGCTTTTATACCTTGCAAAACATTTGATGGTACAATCAGGTCAGTATGTCGCAAAAGGAAGACATCCCTATAATCCTTGTGATGATCCTACTCCACATACGTTCACAATGGGAACCCTTGACCTGCTGATAAGAGGGGAGGGCAATCATGCAGCTGAGTGTTTCGTAGGATGTGTGCGCCTGATCATGGCCCAGGGGGTGGGGTGGCTAGGCATACAATAAGGGCAGTAAATGGTATCACCTGGCTTAGGCGATGGCCTCGGACATGTGTGGTCAGCCGAACTCGGGGGAAGGGGTCATCAAAGGAGTGGTATTCATGCCTGCGTGGACAATCGAGCGTGGAGGGAGGGCTTGTCAATAGAGGGGCATTCAGGGAAGGGAAGGAGGTGCTGGTCAGGCGCGGCCGTGACTCTCAAGGACAGGGCTTTGCGGAAGAAGAGGGTTTATGACTTGCTCATATGAGGAGAAGGAGGGGGTCAGGGTGCGTGCAGGGCCAGAGTCGCGCAGAGAGAGAGAGAGAGAGAGAGAGAGAGAGAGAGAGAGAGAGAGAGAGAGAGAGAGAGAGAGAGAGAGAGATCTTATGATCTGTACATGAGAGAACAGGGGCAGTCAGATACAACTGGGGGGGGGGGGCTATGTCAGCTGAGGCGAAGGATGCTTCTTCGAGAGGGAAATGGGGAAGGCCTGGGTCAAGCAGGAGGGTTACCTTTTCCCATCAGGATCGCGCAAAGGAAAAGGGTTTCATGGTCTATACATGAGAGAGGGGGTGCAAGATACGCGCAGGAGGGAAGCTGGGGATTCCAATGGGTAAAAAGGCCATTGTGCCTAGAATGGCTGCACATATGCATAGGGGTACGGGTTCTTACTGGCAGGGTGATACGGTCAATAACTTACAGTATCCATGGTGCCCACAGGGAGAGGAGTGGGAAAGGAAGGGAAATGAGTGCTGTCTATGTACATCAGTTTCGTCAGATTTCACAGTCCGAGGCATTGCGATAAATTTGTATACTGAGGTATGTAAAGGTGTCAGGTGCTATTTGGAAGGCCCAGGGACCGAACCGAAAGTATCCGTCCCTCTCAGTGTTATCAAAGAAATACGCGTACGACTTGGCAGCATTGATGGCCAGGCCTGAAAGCCCTTGGAACAACTCAAAAATGGAGGGCATTGGATGTGGTTCAGCACCCATATCCTTAATGTACAGTATGAGTTTATCCGCATATGCCGAGACAGTGTGTAACGTACGACCGCGAGTTATACCCCGGCAGATTGCGAAAGTACAGAGTCTGTGTAGAAGTGGCTCCAACGCCAGGATGAACAACAGCGGTGACAAGGGACAGCCCTGTCTTGTCCCGCGAGCCACTATATATTGTTCCGAGATGTGCCGACCCGTGCGTGCTCGCGCCGTAGGGTTTGTGTATAATAAGCGCACCCATGCAATGTATTCTGCAGGTATACCAAAGCGCCCGAGAGCATAGAACATATAATCCCAACGTAGGGAGTCAAACGCCTGCCTCAGGTCAAGGGAGATGCAACCCTCCATTTCCTTCACGGCGCTCGTGCCTAACATAACTTGGTGTAGCCATCTGATGTTGAGCGCCGTGCTCCAACCAGGTACAAATCCACACTGATCGGGGAATATTAGCCTGGGAATAAACTGGTTAGAGCAAGTGGCCAACAACTTACTCAGGATTTTATAGTCCGTATTGAGGAGTGATAGAGGTCTATAGCTCAAAATGAACAAAACATACATTCCCAGGCTTTAATAACGAAACCACCAATGCTTGCAATGTAGAAGCGGGGAGCTCGCCTCCCTCCAATGAGCCATGATAAAGACATTGCAAATGAGGAGTTGGCAAATCAGCATACATTGCATAAAATTAATCTGGTAGTCCATCGTTCCCAGGAGTTTTATTACGTGGCAAAGCCTTAATCGCCTGCCTTATTTCCGCCCCCGTTATTGGTCGTAGTAGGTCATCACATTGGTGTTGCTTAAGTTGGGCTACACATAGACCCTCAAAGAATGGTTCAAAGTCAGTGTCAATAAGTCCGGGCATTGGACCATAGAGATGTTCTCCTGCAATTGTGTCAGTTGTTCATTTGTCCCTGCAGCCTCCCCCTCCAGTGCAGCTAATCTACCCTCCACTTCTGTAAGTCACTCAATAAGGGCGAGTCGCACTCCTGTTTTAGCACTGATTGCGACTCCCCTGATGACAGATTTGAAGGCATCCCATTCTATTTGTCGGGAGCTAGCAGTCCCCATATTCTCTGAGACATAATGGACTATCGTCTCTGAAAGGGTGGTGCGAAAGATCTGATCTTCCAACATTTCAGGTTGTAGTTTCCAAGTCGGTATCGGAGTTGGAACCCTGCCCCACTGCACAGTCAACTCCACTGGGTTATGATCTGACAGGGTTTTCCCCATATGGAGCACTGAAGTAATGGACCCTACCAGGGTGCCGGAACATAGGAATCGGTCAATTTGAGTGTGTAGTCTGTGAGGTGGTGAATAAAAGGAGTATTCTCTATGCCCGCCGTGCTTCACCCGCCACACATCATGCAATTCCCAGCCCTCTGCCCAGCCCCTAAGTGCCTCCGCTTGTTTCTTGCTTTCCGTGGCAGGTAACGGGGGATGAGACCTGTCCAAGTCAATATCTAACACAGCATTGAAATCGCCCCCTATCACCCAGGGATATGCAGCCCACTCTGCTAAGGCTGCGCCTAGTGTGGACAGGTATTTATCCTGGTCAGTGTTTGGTGCATAGACACAGCCGATGACCACACGTGTCCCATCCAATAAGCCATGAAGCAGTACATATGTACTGTGTACGTCTATCTTCTGCTCTATGAGCTTGAAAGGGACAGTACTACGCATCCACACCGCCGCTCCCTTAGAAAAAGCTGAATATGTTGTAGAGACTTGTCGCCCGCTCCATTTTCTCTGTAATATAGCTGCCTCACTAACATTAGGATGAGTTTCTTGTAAATAAGCTATAGCAACCTTCCTCCTGTTAAGCTGTGCCAGAACCCGGTGTCTTTTGTGAATGGAGCCTAGTCCCCTCACGTTCCATGTGCAGTAGGTGTATGTATTAAGTGATGCCATCGCAGTGCAGAAAAAGAATTGGCAGTGTAACCTGTGGAGACCGAAACCCTATAAGTAGAAGCTGCTGAAAGGCCGAGCACGCCACCACATAATAACTCCCCAATACTAGGTTCCCCCTTATAACAACAGAGGACCAAACAAAGAACAATAGTCCAACATGGACTACAAACAAGAATAAAGTAATCGCAGTCGCTTGGGGGGAAGAGGCCAGAGCTGCTCCAGTTCCTGAAACCAACATAATATACACTCAAGTGTGTCTTGGTTACATTGATACACTACCCTATAAAGCATGGGTACTCACAAACTTTCTCTCGGGGGCCAAATTTACAGTTTGGTTTGTGTCCGTGGGCCGCATCGGTGGGGGGGGCAGGGTCAGTGGGGGAGGGGGAGGGGCTAGAGCAACAACATAAAACTGACCATGAGGTTGATCATAGGTCCCTGCAGCGGACGCCTTCGTCCACTGAGCCGTCCCGGCATACACACATCTCTCTCGGTCTCCCTCCCTCTCTCTAGCTCTCTCTCCTGTCTTCCTCTGTCTCACTCCGACTGTCTCACTCCCTCTCTCTCACTCCCTCCCTCTCACTCCCTCCCTCTCACTCCCTCCCTCTCTCTCACTCCCTCTCTCTCACTCACTCCCTCTCTCTCACTCACTCCCTCTCTCTCACTCACTCCCTCTCTCTCACTCACTCCCTCTCTCTCACTCACTCACTTCCTCTCTCTCACTCACTCCCTCTCACTCACTCCCTCTCCGTCCCCCTCCATTTCCCTCCCTCTCACTCACTCTCTGTCTCACCCCCTTTCACTCCCTTTCCCTCCCTCTCCCTCCATTTCCCTTCCTTTCCCTCCCTTTCCCTTTCCCTCCCTCTCCGTCTCCTTCCCTTTCCCTCCCTCTCACTCCCTCCCTCTCTGTCTCCATCTCACCCCCTCTCCCTCCCTGTCCGTCTCACTCCCTCTCCGTCTCACTCACTCCCTCTCCTTCCCTCTCCCACTCATTCACTCTCACTCTCCCTCTCTCTCACTCGCTCACTCCCTCCCATTCACTCCCTCCCATTCACTCCCTCCCTCTCACTCTCCCTCCCTCTAACCCACTCACTCACTCCCACTCACTCACTCACTCCCTCTCACTCACTCCATCCCTCTCACTCATTTACTCATTCTCTCTCACTCACTCCCTCTCACTCACTCCCTCTCACTCTCACTTACTCCCTCTCACTCACTCCCTCTCACTCTCACTCACTCCCTCTCACTCACTCCCTCTCACTCATTCTCACTCACTTTCACTCTCAGTCACTCTCTCACTCCCTCCCTCTCCCTCACTCCCTCCCTCACTCACTCCCTCTCCCTCACTCCCTCTCCCACTCACTCCCTCTCCCACTCACTCCCTCTCCCACTCACTCCCTCTCACTCACTCCCCCTCACTCACTCCCTCTCACTCACTCCCTCTCACTCACTCCCTCTCACTCACTCCCACTCACTCACTCCCACTCATTTACTCATTCTCTCTCACTCCCTCTCAGTCACTCACTCCCTCTCAGTCACTCACTCCCTCTCAGTCACTCACTCCCTCTCCGTCACTCCCTCTCCGTCACTCCCTCTCCCTCACTCCCTCTCCCTCACACCCTCTCCCTCACTCCCTCTCACTCACTCACTCCCTCCCTCCCTCTCACTCCTTCCCTCCCTCCCTCTCACTCACTCACTCCCTCTCACTCTTTCTCTCACTCTCCGTCCCCCTCCCCCTCCCTTTCCCTCCCACTCCCTCTGTCACCTCACCCTGCCTGTGCGCCAGCCGGGGCACACACACACAGCCGCACCCGAGCACTTCACAGGTCATTAAAAGACCATTTGCATGTTAATGATGCCTTTGTATTTCACCTCTCCTTAGGCCCCTGCAGCTTTACTCTGGCGGCAGCCCCCACAAAGCAGCAAGAGTCTCTCTTGCTGCTGCAGACACTTTATAAAAAAAACTCGGGAAACACAGGTATGATGTCTCGGGGGTCCGCGGGCCGCCAGGGAAGGCTTGCCGGGCCTCCACTGGCCCGCGGGCCGTACTATGAGTACCCCTGCTATAAAGCATATGTAGTCTGGACCCACAAAGCGGTCACCAGCAGCAATATACACAGTGCATAGTCCTTGTATACATTACCACTCCCGGGCACTCCGGATCACAATATCAGAAGTCTCTTGCAACCTGGGCCGTAATCAAGGGAACAGCGTAATGCTAGCGTCAGATTCAGAGCACACCGTGTCAGCATCAGATGAATGTACTATTGATGCTGCAGCCTGGGCATCATGAGTCGCCAGGGCCGCCGCCGTAAGGAGAACGTCTTTCTGGCTGGTCGTAATCTGTTAGGCTAGAGGCCAGAGGTTGGGCCAGAGTCCATAGTAACCATGGTATTGCCATGCCCTGTTTGGGGTAGTCCAGTCGTTTGCATAGGGGAGGCTCTATGCAGTTGTCCCGACAACAGCAAAGTCTTTGAAGTCTCTGGTGTAAAAGTAATTTCAAGCCAGTCTGTCACTACCTCAGGAGTTTAAAAAAAATATGATTTCTGACCATCAGTCTAGCCGAGAAGAGTAGTGCGTATTTCAAATTGCGGTCCCGTAGGTTGTTTTTTCACCCGCAGAAATGTAGCTCTAGCTTTCTGGACTGCAGGGGAAAGTCCGGGTAAAGTGAAATTGTCCTGTTCTCAAAGCGCACAGGTGCGTTTTCTCTAGCAGCCCACAGGATAGTGTCGCAGTCCTTGTAATGCAATATGTGTGCTATCAACAGGTGAGGCGGCGCGCCCGGGCGCGGTGGTCTGGTAGGTACCCAGTGCGCCCTCTCGACGCTGTACAGGGGGGTTAGGCCCTCCTTCGCTACATGGTCTCTCACGCAGTCCTCGACGAAATGTGCAGGGTTGGATCCTTCGCTGCGTTCCAGTATTCCAAGTATGCAAACGTTATTGCGACGGGACCTCCCTTCCGCGTCGTCCACCCTGTCCAGCAGGCCCTTCAGTTGTCGTTTCAATTGTTCATTTGCAATGGTTAACAACCAATCATCTGAAGCTGAATGCTCACAAAACTGAGTTCCTATTAATTGCACCTCCAAGGAGCCATACGAAAATGAAGGAATGGACCAAGCTGGTGACAGCGTTAAACTGCACCCCAACCCTAGTCAACTCAACGAAATCGGTAGGAATCACATTAGATAAAAACCTCGACATGCAAGCCTGCCTTAAATCAATGGCTAAAAGTGCCCATTTCCACTTGAACTACATAAGAAAACTGAAACTATTCATATCAGAGGCGGATCTTAAACTGGCAGTCCAATCCTTAGTTATCTCAAGGATTGAGTATGGATGCACCACTTTAGCCGGTCTACCAAAAACGTCTATAGCACCACTAAAAGCATGTCTCAACGCAGCGGCAAGACTTATCACTGGATCGAGGAAATTCGCCCATATCTCTCCTCACCTGAAAGCATTAAACTGGCTACCCTATGAAGCCAAAATTCAACTAAAAATAGCGTGTATCACCCATAAAGCGCTCCACTACAAAACACCAAGATACCTAGCCGGGAAAATTGAACTATCAGGAGGAAACAGACCAGCCAGGAGTGCCAACGAGCTGCTGTTGTGGCCAGCCTTTTTCCGGAAGAAAAAAACTTACGACCGAGCGTTCTCTGGAGCAGCCCCCAGAATCTGGAATTCACTTCCTCCAAACATTAGAAAGATTCAAAATACAGCAACATTTAAGAAGGAAGTGAAAAGCATCTTGATGAGTAAATACCTTACATAGTGAAGACTGCTGAGCACAGACAGGATCTTGTTGCCCTGATACAGAGCATTTACGTCGCTAGAAGGGAAAGATGCTGACTTGAACAATGATTAATACTGTACTATGACTCGGGACAGGAGTCACTCCCTCGGACCTAGTTGTATCCTTACTGCTACCTCATGCTAATATGAATACTTGTATTTATATACTCACCACCCGAATGCCTTATAATTACCTACCTCATACTTGTTTGCTTTTAAATCGTATTTGCTATCCTGTAACCTATCTCATAATGTAAACGCTCATGATATGTATATATCTATACTACTATTATAAAGTAAGAACTTTGAACCTTTGAGGCGGGTAAACTCGGGAACCACAGTGCCAATCCACACACCCCATACATCATTGTAATTGTCAGGGTGTGCAGATGGACATAGGCTATACAAATATGTGTTATTTAAAAAATGTACATAAAAAAAAGTAGTCCCTTCGAAGTAGCGCCGGCCGCGACCTGCGTGCTGACGTCAGGAGCGCGGGGAGGAGCGGCATCCAGGAGCGCGAGGAGGAGCGACGGACATGGTGCGGGGGAGGAGCAGTGAGGAGCGGCAGACAGGTGGTGAGGAGCGGTGGACTGGCGGGAGGAGCGGTGACGAGCGGCGAGGAGCAGCGCAGCGGTAAACTGAGGAGTGCAGGCGAGGAGCGGCGGCTGAGGTAAGGCTCTGTGGGACCCACGGACAATGTCGGGCAGGCGGGGGTTGGGGCGGGCGGGGGCCCGGGCTGCTGGACAATGTCGGGGTGAGTGGGGGTCGGGGCGGGCGGGGGCCCGGGCTGCTGGACAATGTCAGGGCGTGCGGGGGTCACGTCATGGATAGAGCCAAACAGCAGCAATGTCACATCGCTCCGGAAGAAAAGTACACTGTGCTCAATACCAAGAGCCCCAAATAACTAAGGGCACTAATGATGGCGACAGAGGCCCGGGCTGCTGGACAATGTCGGGGCTGGTGGGGGTCGGGGAAGCCTAATTGCTCCCGGACAAGGTCGGGACGGGCTGCTAGTATATATATATATATATATATATATACTCTCCTCCTAAAGCCATATAAGTATCTACTTCATATCTGTTTGCTCTTAAATGTTAGTATATATGCTAATCTCTAACCTACCACTTATTCTAAAGTGCTCTGATACCCACGGGTCATGTTGGCGCTATACAAAACACTATAATAAATAAATAAATAAATAAATGAATACTGCCAAATGTGGACTGCGTTGTGCCATCCGCAGCGGTGTCCGCTTTCTTGTTTCTGTTGCGTCCCATCATACCTCGGCGTCCTCCTGTCTGCCTCGGCTCCAGGATGGGCTCTTGGGGGGTCTCGGGGACAATACCACTCATCACCCACTCAGCCAGTGAAGCACAGACCAACAGCGTACCCAAATTACCTCTAGGGACATCAGGTTCACAGGTTGCAGGTATTCAGCTTCATCCGAGCCACAGCTGCACTCCCATGGTAGTCCCCAACAGGGATGTCAAGCTCTGTAACCACATCAACCATCAGAGCAGTCAACCCGGTCAACCCAGACACTCCCCTTGAATCTGCTCCCTTGCCCATCCCACCTGGGGCAGGTAGTTCTTCCAGTGAACTCCTGACTACAGTCATGTACAACATAATGGCCTGGAGCCTCCCCTTGGGGTCACCTATTTTAAATGTGTTTTAACCACACACGCTCTTCCTGCTTTCTGCTATGAGACACCTCGGTGGTAGAGTGGTCAAAATGGTGCATGTAGGCAGGGCTCCAAGTTTTCAATCCTAATATTTTACAAATTGTTTTATCAAGTGATTGACGGCCCTATGTGCGAAGCCCGAGTTGCAAATAGAGGTTGGAGTGCAAGCAAATTTATAGGGCAAGCTAAGCCATAATAGAGCCAAGGGTATGGCTTGGCTCTTAGAGTCCATGCACAAGCCAAGCCGTGGAAATATATATATATATATCATACAACAAACATTATGTAAACATATGATGCAGTCTCTTTCAATTAATAAGTATTTCACGTTAGTGCATTCGTTTTTATTACTACCGTTGTCTGAGGCCTCTGCCTGTATGATTGGTGTAACCTGTTTCCATCCACCCACAAACTCATAAATTCACACACTCAACTACTCACTCATTTAACTATTGATTCTTATATTGTTGCTCTCACGTGTTAGTTATCTATTTGATTCATTCACCCACGCGCTAACATGTCCAGCACCAACACACACACACTAAGTTGCCTATGAAGAAGCACTTTCATTTACAGCCAGCCAGACATCCTGCTATTGCCGATGCTTTTAGGGAAGACGCTCTGAACATCAATATTCAGATTGTCAATCCACATCTTACAAAGAAGGCTGAAACTTCAGTTCTAAATGTAGTTTATTGCACTGCAAAATAACGTTGATACGTCTTGTTTAATTGCTTACAGATATTTACATGCACTTGCCATACTTAAGTATGTTAATTATGACAATTATCCTTGTGTCAGCATACATTTACTTATCTCCAAACGTTTACTGTGGGGCTGTGTAGATAAATTATGCACCAACATACCCGGTACTGCATAATCTGCCTCACATTATCTTTGCTTTCCAGATGTAACAGAGCAGATGGTAAATATAACAATTACTGAAATCTGAAATGTGTTTGAATAACTTGTCTAATTCCAGTATTTAATCTCTCTTTTCATTACACCCTCAGATGCACTGAGGGGTAACCCGTCCAACAAATCACAAAAAGTCACCACAATGCACTTTACATTCAGGGCACTGTGCGGTGAGCCATGAGCACTTGGTTTTATGGACAATGGACAAGCTTTGTAGAACACTTTCTGAAGTTCAAGCACCCGTGCAAAGGCGCAGGCGGAAAAGGCTTGTGTTCAGATGAATATTTCGAGTCCAGGAAGATTTAGCGAAAAGTGAAAAGTTCCCCAGAATTGTGGGGTGTGCAGTTCAAGGTGAAAAAAAGGAATACCTCAGAGAGCATACTGTGAAGACGTGGAGTGCTGGTTGCTTCTCTGTATTTCTGAACTATTAGTGCAGTGGACAGATGAAGCATTCATTCATAAAATTAATGAGTTGTTGCAGCCACTATAGACAAATGACTTCGGTGAGAATGGGTGAATGGATTATGTAATAATGATACCACCAATAGATCATATCATTAAACTGTTGTCCTGGTGTTTAAAAAATACACTATTCAGGGCATGCCCATTGATAAGATTGTTGCTGTTTGTGTAAAATGTAAATGAGCAAACAGGTGTTGTTTTCATTTTACAGGGATATTTTTGCAACAGGGCAAATATGGAAAATAAATGTTGATGTGAAACCACATACAACATATGTATTGTTCATAAAACATGTTACATGAGTTGTAGAGAATTTAACAAGTACTAATTGATGAGCCATCTTCAAACACGAAAATTATTCATGCACTGTCTGCTCTTTAGATGACATAAAAATATTTAATTGAAATGGAAAGTATCACCAAATTCAAAAAATTGCACTTTTTTATTGTTATGTATAGGAAATGTTTTTCAACGATAATTGGTTGACAGCTTATAAAAATCAGGAGTGTGTTTGAGAAACTACATCAAGAATTATGTCCTTTTCTGCAACGACTGCATTGAGCTAAGTTGTCTTGTTTGTGTTTTTCGTTAGTAAGTGTGCGTGTGTCTTTACAGCATCATGAGCAAATCGGTCACATGCACTTTGGTCTTAAGATTTCTCTCACGTTGGTGCGGTCTATGATGACACCTCAAACACAGACCAATATATTTCACATTTGAAATAAGAACGTACATTTTATCAATACATTATAATGACTGAATTTTGCCACAGGTGATTGCAGTACATGCAAAGTTTTCAAAAACATAAAATGAAGGCATTATCTTTTCAGTCCATGCCATGCCGGAACTATTTTTGGTGTTCTCCATTGCGGTTCCCATTTTGAGGGCACTGCTGTGGGAATGCCCCAAAAAAGCTTGCCAGACATCACGCGGCGATCGAAGCATGTGGTGCGCCCTCCCACCTGGCAACAGAAGCTGATACACAAACAAACGTGTGCATCTCGGGATATACATATCAGAAATCATGAAAAGGACGTTCTTTCACTGGATGCCAAACCTGTTGGTAATCAGGGATGCAACGTTAGAAAACAGAAACTGCAGAATAGTACCTTGCATATTAACGACTCAGTATATTTTCAGCTTCGACTATCAGGCAACACGTGCCTCACAGCCATCCACATCAAAATAGGATCACTGAAATCACTAAATTAATAGATATACGAAACAAACTTTAATCCATTGTGGCCCATTTTCCTGACGAAGGCACAGCTCAGTGCCGAAACGCTGGTCGAATGCAAGACATCATTACTTGTGCACCACACTGTTTTCTCCTCATTAATATTGACATTTTTATTATTGCATTTATCTGAATTTTAGAACAGTCACAATTTTTAATGTACACTAGTTTCTTTGAAGAATAAATGAAGATGAATGATTGAGTTTGTATGGGACCTTGTCTTTTTAAAGAAATGAATGAAATCTCTTACATTATCATTAATAAAAATCATGTATATTTTGTAAAATATATTCAGATATAGTTGGTTCTCTGTTCATCCAGACTGGTTTGTTATCAATTGTTGAAATTTCAGTTATGTTTATAATTTTGTTGCCTTAAGTCTGTGCACTAGATTGATTAGTCCCTGACTTAAGGAACAGTACCCATCTAGCAGGGGGCCTCTCTCCTTGCAATACACAGACATGAGAATAACTCATGATAACTCATAATCTGGCGGGCAGTCAGACCACAGCTTTGGTGGTGCGGCAGCGGGGCGTATCCAGCGCCGCACTGCCAAAGTCATAATCGGGCCCTTAGTTACCTGAACATTTATCTGAATGATATAAACAGTTCGCCAGCCACTAACATTTTACAACATCTGGCAGCTAATCAGATTGATCTCTATCTCTGTGGGTTTAGGAAAAAGTGCAAAATCCTGGAAGGAAATGGAGGAAAACCTGTGATTTTTCCAGAAAACATGAATATAGGAAGGCAATTAAAAACTATCATTACAACATCAGATAAACGCGGCCAACCTTCTTTGACACAAAAGTGAACCACAAACTCACTGAAAGAAGAATTCACAATTATTAAGTCTATGATTGATCCTGCTAAAAAACAATTCAGCAGCCACACCATCTAATGTGCGCTGTAAAGAATTGGCCAGCTTAAATTTGACTCTCCTTTGGATCCTGCTCCCCTTATATTCCCAATCAGGCGACTGCAGTTGTTGACCGCAAACTAACTGGGCTACTCAATTTTTTACTATCCTCTGAGGTTGTGGCTTAAGAATGGAAACATAAAGTGGTTAAACCATTAGTACAGAAACTGTCTTAGGATCCTTTTTCTGTTTCAAAATCTACAGAACCATTTCATGTCTTTCTTTTCTGACAAAAGTACTAGAATAGCATGCTAATCGGCGACCGTCTTAAAATCTCAAGCAGGATTGTCTACTCCATCCCTCCCAGGCCAAATTTCATCTGTGCAATAGCACTGAGTCTGCTCTTCTAGCTTTATCAAAGGAACTCAGATTAAGCTCGGATCAAAGCTGCACCGACGTCATAATTCTGCTTGATCCCAGTACTGCTTTTGATACTGTATCCCATGCTATTTTGTTAGCTAGACTACATAGTTGTGTAATAAGGGACAAGGCATGGGGGTGGTAAGCTTCCATTCTACAGGACAAATCCTTATTAAGGACTTTTACACTTCTCCCTTCTTCTGACATGTGGGTCCCTCATGGATCTTCCCTGAGGCCTACACTTTTCAGCATATATCTTTGACCACCAGCAGACTTTGTACAAGCCTTTGGCTTTACCCATGTTTCCTATGCTGATGATACCCAGCTTTGTATATCTCTTTCACCCAGCCATGATTCCAATGCTGGTCAGCTAAAGGACTACCTTTTAATAGAAGCCATCTAGCAGCTATACAATCAGTACAATTGGTAAAATCTTCCACTCATAGGATTGATCATCATTTTGACCCAGTGTTTAAGATCTTACATCAGATGAAGGTGGGCACTCCTTTACCCTTGATCTGGTGAAGCAATTACTCAAAGATTTGTAAGTGCAGCAAATCACCCATCAGGGTTTCAAGGTACTGAGGTAGCTTCTAGCTTCATGGTGATCCGTTTATTCAAACAGCCAGGTTTGAGTCTTCTTACATTTCTGGAGCAATGGGGAGGTACTGGGGTACAGGGTCAGATCATTTCACTCTCCCTATCTCCCTATCACTTCCTGCCTCCCCCAGCTATTCCCCAACTCTGTCCAATAATAAAAGTACTGGATTCTGCAGAATCTGAAAACTTGTTAACTTTTTCCAAGCCGGACCCAGGAAAGAATGTTACGGAAGCAGATATTATATTTAAGGATATGAGCATATCAGCACCAGTTAAACATATTCTGTAATGCGATCAAGCAGTCACTTCAACCGTGGGGCAAGACCCACAGTTTGATTTCCAATTCTGTAATCTTAGGAAGACTTCAAAAGCTGGGAAGGAAGTGGAAGAAAAATACAATTATTCCAGTAAACACGAATGTAGGAAAACAATTAGAATCTATCATTACAACCTCAGAAAAAATGTGGGAAACCTTCTTTGTAACCAAAATGTACAGCCAACTCCCAGAAATACGTTTTCACAAATATTAAATCTATGATTGATCCTGTACAAAAAGTCCTGTTCACGGTAAAGAACTGGCCAGCTTCTTCTCCAAAAAGATACTGGGGGCCTTATTCATGAAAAGTGCCGCATCGCTGCGTGAAAACAGCGATGTGTCACTTTTCACTGCGCACTCCTTGTGACACCAATGATGCGTCATATTTACAGTGTGACGCATCATGTCGCAAGGAGTTACAGATACACCAGTATTTCTGACGTATCTGTAAGCGCAAAAGTGACGCATTGCTGGAGTGTGTCACAAAAGTGACGCAACTCCAGCAATGCGTCCTTTCACATGGGGAAAGCCCCATGTGAAAGGGCTTGCGTCAGTCTTGCGCCTGCTGTGAGGCAGGCGTAAGATTTTGACGCAACAGCGTCCTAAAAGTGACGCAGTGAAATCTCATAGATTTCACTGCGTCACTATTACGAGGCTTTTTGCGGGGGAATGCCCCCTCTGCATACATTATACCTGACGCAGGTATAATGTGGCGCAGGGGTTTAAAAAGTGACGCATCTACCTAGATGCGTCACTTTTTAAATATGGCGCAACAAGGCGCATGTTTTACGCCGCCGATGCTTCACAAAAAGTGACGCATCAGCAGCACAAAACTGACGCAAGGCCTCATAAATGACACCCCGGATATATACAATGCTTTTCTGAGCCAAGTCGCAGATTGCCCCCTGCCTGAAATCAACATCTGTGCCAGGCCCCTGAGTTGGACATTATCATCTTTTTCTCTCTTCCAAGTAGATTGCCTTGACTTGTTAGTCAGTAAGATTAAATTGGACTTCCATTTGGATTTAGTTCTCAGTCAGGTGGCTGAAGTCATTTAACCTGCACTGAGTGGGTACTTAATTTTTCACTGTCCTCTGTAGTGATGTCTAAGGCGTGGAAACATAAAGTGGTTAAACCATTCCTACAGGAACTGTCCTTGGATCCTTCTCTGTTGGAAAACTATAGACTCATTTATTTTTTTTACAAAAGTACTACAATATAGTGTTAATATACAACTGTCCGAATGTCTTGAGCAGAATAGTCTCCTACATCCCTCCCAAGCTGAATTTCATTTGTGCAATAAGACCAAGTAAGCTCTCCTAGCAGTATTTGTGGAACTCTGATTAACCTTGGATTAAAGAGGCACAGCAGTTATAATTCTGGTTGAGCCCAGAACTACTTTCGAGGCTGTAGCCAATGCTATTTTGTAGATAGACTATGTAGTTGTGAAGTAATATTCAAGTTATTTTCAACAGGACAAATCCTTGATAGGCCTTTGTACTCGGATGCCCTTCCTCTGATATGTGAGTCTCTCCAGGATCTTCCCTTAGCCCACCCCATTCAGTATTTATGTTCGACCACTATCAGACATTCTACAGGCCCTTCAGTTGTACACTTTTTTCTCATGCTGATGACAACCAGCATGGTGTATATCTATCACCATTAATCTAATGCTGGTCAGCTAAAGGACTACCTTGCACTGGAAGCCAACTGGATGGGTAACAGCTGCTTTAAACTGAACAGCAATTTTCTATGTTGGACTGCTAATTGCTGGCCAAATAGTTTAGGAACCCTCCTGCACCAAAAAACTCAGGAGTCTGAGTTGATGACAAAAAATGCTCCTTCAGCCTTTTTGGAACCCTGATAAAGATTATTGGAACCCTCCCTAATTTCACCCATAAAAAGTAGTCATTGCCATGAATGCATCCTGATGACTAAATGAATTTGCTGTATCTGGAATCATCTCCTTCAGATCATTCAAAATGTGGCAACCCAATGTCTTCTCCATATACCTAACCATCACTCAGTTGCACCTTATCTTGCATATCTCTACTGGTCCCCTATTAGATATATATATTCACTGAAAAAATAAAGATTACAGGGAGTTATAGTTAGGCTCAGATTTCACTCATACAAAACCAGTGAAATTCTGCAGTTATAGTTACCTGAGCTAACTGTAACTTAGTCCCCAGCAATGCACTGCTTATGGCACATATTACATTGTCAGTGACATAATTGGTGGCTTCACTAATGACATCTCAAATGACATCAGTAATGACATCATCCAGCGAGTGTAACTATTTCGTAAATGTTTCTGAGACTTAAAGACTTATAATAAGCTACTGCATAAGTTAAATTACCATTCTTTCTGTACTACTTATAAGTGATACACTTGCTAACTTAGGTGATCTGAGTGGTTGTGTGACATTCTGTATCTGTGTGTGAGTTGGTGTGTGAGTGACTGTATGCGTGAATAAGTGGATGTGTGAGTAGCTGTATGGGTGAGTGTGTGGGTGTGTGACTAGCTGTAAAGGTGAGTGAGTGGCTATGTGAGTGCCTGAAATGGTGACTGAGTGAGTGTATGAGTGTCAGCATAAGCGAGTGAGTGTCTGTGTGAGTGGTTGTATGGGTGGGTGACTGACTGAGTGGTTGTGTGCATGGCTATATGGGTGAGTAACTGGGTATGTAAGTGGATGTATGGGTAAGTGAGTAGCTATTTGAGAAGGTGTTTGGTTAACTGAGTGGGTGAGTGAGTGATGCTAATGGTAAATGAGTGTCTGTGTGAGTGGCTGTATGGGTCAGTGAGTAGATTTGTGGATGCGTCCATGGGTATGAAAGTGGTTGTGTGTGTGTAAGTGGATGTATGAGTTGTTTTATGGGTGAGAGTGTGGCTCTGTTGAGAGTCTGTATGGGTGGGTGAGGGGATGTGAGGGGCTGTATGGGGAATACATGGATGTGTGAGTAGCTGTATGGGTGAGTGCGTGACTGTATGGGTGAGTGAGTGGCTCTGTGAGTAGGTGTAATGAGAAGAGAGTGCCTGTGTGAATGACAGTTTGGTTGAGTCAATGGTTCTGGGATTGGCTCTATGGATGAGTGAGTGGGTTTGGGAGCCGTTGTATGGGTATGTGAGTGGGTGAATGAGTGAGTAGATGTTTCAATGTTTCTTTGGATGTTTCATCAGTGATGTCATCAGGGATGTCATTTTAGATGCCATGAGTAATGCCACTAACCATGTCATGAGTGATGTCATATGTGAGGTCATGAGCGGTGCATTGCAGGCATAAGTTATAGCTAGCTCAGTTAACTATAACTGCTGAATTTCACTGGTTTAGTATGAGTTAAATCTGAGCCTATCTATACCGTCCCTTTATCTTTTGTTTTTTTAGTGATTTTGTAGGGTTTTTTACATTTATTTCCTAACTATAATATCTGTTTAACATTTGTTTTTTTCAGAGAATTTCAAAGGTTTTTCAAATTCAATTTCTAAGTATTATGACCCTCTAATGTTTCTTTTTTTAGTTAATTTGTGGGCTTTATTTTTACTATGGAGGGGCCGGTTACATTGTCGGTCGGAAAGGCTCTGACCGCTAATCGGAAGCTTTCCGACTGTGGTCAGAGGCTTTCCAACTGACGCAGTCAGTTTGCTGTCCGACCACCCGATTCTGATGTCATAGGTCAGAACATAAACCGACTTGGTTCCGACTGGATCTCGGAGTCTTCAGGCCAGTCAGAACCATACCGTAATCCCCTATGGGTGGCGTTTCCGCCATCGAGATTACGATGTCTGTTTCCCACAGCTTTTCTCTGTCAGCCTTTCTGACACAAAAAGGCTGTTAGGAAACAACTTTGTGGGCACCTAGCTGGGCCCCCTTACCTCCGTGGTCTATGGTTGGTGGTTGAGGGGGTAACTTGCGTACTCTGCACTGTGTGGCAGGCACCTTGGGGTGCCTGCCACAGTGTGCTTTGTTTGACACACATACCCATTTCTCTATAGGAGTCTGTGTTACATATGGTTTACAGCAGTGACATAAGCTCCAATAGAGAAAAGTGAGTATGTGACTGAACAGTGTTCGGTCGCCATAATCAGGTAGCTGGAACCGCCAACTTGAGGCCGGTCCATCCGAGTTCGAGATGGTATCAGTCACAGGGAACGACCGACATTGCGATAAGCCCCTGAGTGTATTGCAATTTATTTTGATTTTTAATTATTTAGTTTTTTGTACTGTAGACTTTTTTCATAAATATACTTTATACATGTTTAAAAACATACCAATCACATAAGTGCTTAAAGTAAAGTATAGTATATAACGTTTTTAAAATGTAATGAAACAATATATTTTTTCTTAATTATTTTTTGGGGATATGCTGTACTTTCGCGAGTCAATAAACATAGGCAGACTACTACTACTCTATAGTTTTTTACCCTTATCACGTGATTGGAATAAATCCATTAATCTGCATCTGAGATTCACAAAATGTTTTATAAAGTACTCTAAACATGTACACCCCTCGATTGTCATTAGTGACATCAGTGTGAAAATATTTACAAGCATATATAAACCACCTTAAATGGGTTTTTCAAAATATTCAAAATAGTTACACATTTGACAAGTTTCTCAAATCCACAAATTTACGTATGGAATTTGATAATCTGCTGGAAAACACACCAAAACCTTGTCTTCTGATTGGCTACATTAGGACTTGCACATGGACATGGAAAACCACACCCAAAAGCAGGCACTTCTGTGAAGTCTTTTGAAGAAAGATTAAGAACCAGTGGTGCTCTGTTTTTGCAGAATGGCTGAAGCTACATCGTCCGTCCAAGGTAAGCATCCATATTCTGCTAAGGACAAGGTGGAAGACTCACCAACAATGCATCTACCTCGACGGAGGTGTCCCGGTGATAAAGTGGATAACAACGTAGCTGTACTAGCTGTGATCTAGTCTCTACAGTTGAACCACTAGGTCTTCAAGGCCTTTCTGAACTTCTGTTCAGAGTGCATCATACGTAGTTGGAGGGGCAGGTCATTCCAGCATTTAGAGATTCACACCTCGAAAGTTCTGCCCCCTATTCTCGCTTTGGCAAAGCAGGGAATGAAGAGGTAGCATTTCAGATTGGACCTCAGCGATCTGGCCTGCTGGTAGGGGCGAACTCTCTTCCTCAGATAATTGGGGCCTCTTTCCAGGTAGGCCCGGAAACCAAATGTGAGGGCCTTAAATTCAACTCTCTTGGCCACAGGCATCCAATGGAGTTGTCCGAGGTGGGGGGGAGATATGGTGACCGAGAGGGACCTTTCGGACCAGCCTAGCTGCTGCGTTTTGATCTATCTACAGCCTACGGATCAAACCAATGGGAGGACTCAAATACAGTCTGTTGGTGTAGTCAAGATTGGAGGTGAATAACGCATGCACAACAGTTTTGCGAGCTATCTCTGGCAGGAAGTTGATGAATTTTCTAATTATTTTCATCTTACCAAAGCAGACCACAGATACATGCTGGATATGGGCAGAAAGGGATAAGTCATTGTCCCATCGGACTCCAAGGTTCTTGACTAAGTTCTTAGGTACAGGAGCCATTCCCAGTTCTATGGCTACCACAAGGCCACAGGGGGCGGGACTGCTTGGTTAAAAAAACAGAACCTCCGTCTTGTCGGCATTGGGCTTTAAAAAATTGCTACTCATCCAGACGGAAATGCTTTTAAGGCACTCTCTGAAAGACTCAAAGACAGATGCTGACACTTCACTGAAGGAAAACATCAGTTGGGTGTCATCCGCGTAGGATATCACCTTGATTCCTGTGCTAGCGATGAGTATTAGCAGTGGTGCCAGAGCAGAGTAAAAAGGGTGAAAAAAGACCTGTTGATCTCAGTCATGAAGGTAAGACGTCACCCAGTCCAGCACCATCCCACAGATGCCAATTTGCTTATGACAATCAAGCAAGATAGAATGGGAAGCCATGCCAAACACCGCCGACAGGTCACAAATTACCAACATGGTTGCAGCGCCCCCATCCACCGCCCAGCGAATAGAATCAGCCATCTCAATTAAGCAGGGGCGAATTTTGCGAATTCGCGATCCGTGAATTTGTGGATTTGCGAATTCGCGATCCGCAAAATTCGCGAATTTGTGCGAATTTGCGGATTTTTGGTTTTTTTGCGTGTTCGCTGGGTTTTTTGCGTGTTCGCGGGGATTTTTGCGTCTTCGCAAGCCGCTTGCATAGCGAAGTTACCCATGCAGTCGTTTATGGGAGAGGGAGAGAGAGATAGATAGATAGATAGATAGATAGATAGATAGATAGATAGATAGATAGATAGATAGATAGATAGATAGAGAGAAAGAGAGGGAAAGAGAGAGGGAGAGAGAGAACGAGAGAAAGAAAGAGAGGCCATATCTCTGAAGGGCCAGACTCCTGAGTTGCCCCTACAGAACATACAGCTTTTTATTTTTAGCAAAATGCATATGAAAATTGTGCTGTAAAGGTCTCTTTTAGTTTAACCCCTCCTGACAACTCAAAATGGGTGTATTTGCCATCCTTTCCCTTCTTTCTGTTTTATATCTGTAAGTGCTTCCTGATGAGGTTTAATTCCTTGGACAGGTGCCTCGTTGCCTACTTGTAACTATTCTCTGACCCTGCTTCAAGGGTCAGAGCAGGGTCAGAGAATAGTTGCAAGTAGGCAACGAGGCGCCAGGAAGCAATTAGCAGCAGGTGTCCAAGTTGAAGTAAATTTGTTTGTAACCCTTTTGTAAAAGGTTACAAAGAAATTAGGTTCAACTTTTGCACCTGCTGCTGTACCCTTGCTTGGCTGAAAATTCGTCCCCGCTGATTCTCGAATTTTACCGCGATTTCGCGAGATTCGCGGATCGCGAAATCGCGGAAAATTCGCAAATTCGCCCGCAAAACGGATTTTACGCTCACCCTTAATCTCAATCAGTACGGGGACAGTGCTGTAGCTAGGGCGGAAGCTAGTCTGAGAGTCATGCAGAAGCCCATTTTCAATAAAGGCGGCCAGCTGCTGATGCGCTAATCTCTCTAAGATTTTTGCAGTGGCAGAGAGAAGAGAAATGGGCCTGAAATTACTGGCAATTTTCCAGGTCAGCATTGGGTTTCTTCAATATGAGGAGGGGGAACGCATGTTTCCAGGCAGATGGAAAATCCCCTAGCCCGAACGAGGAATTCCATATGGCATTAAGGTTGTGGTTAAGCCCTTTAGCCAGCAAACTGTAACTTCTAGCTGGCCAGGGATCACTAGGTGACCCGGATTTGCATTTCTGAAGTTCAGCTAAGGAGGCTTCAACGGGCATCACCGCGAACTCAGAATAACCAGCCGGTTCTGGCTGTGGAAGCAGGTTGCGTCCTCCCCCCAAGGGTGGTGATCTGCAGGGAACAAGGCATAGAGCTGTGATGTTTTCTCCTCAAAGAAATTTGAAAGATTATTTCAAATTACCAGAGAAGGAATTACAGGGTGCAGGAGTGACGAGGGGTTGGTGATGGATTTCCCGACCTTAAAAACTTCCCTGGAGGAATTCCTAGCTTTGGCATTCCGATCGGCCAGGAAATCACTTTTCTTGATGGTGAGAAGTTTGTGGTATTCTTTCAATGGCGCTCTTTACCCAATTTTATCCTTCGTAGCATATGATTTTCTCCACTTACACTCCAGCCTTTTACAGTCGCTTTTTTACCTCTAAGGTCCTCGGTGAACCAAGGAAAGGAGGGGGTTACTCTAGAAGAGCTAACAAGCTACTGTGGTGCAATTTAATCCAGGGCCTTCTTAAACCAGGTATTCAAGTTTACAATGCTGTCATCAAGATTATTCAAGAGGAGGGGCTCAGAATCCTTAAGAAAGAGGGTTAGGGACTCAGGGGAGACCCTACTACAGTTCCTCCACAAGTCCGTAGGGAGAGAGGTGCCCCTGGCCCTAGCTTTCAGGTGCAACTGGAAGGCGACCAGGAAGTGATCAGACCAAATCACTGGGCTAGGCGTATTCACTGTAACCTCCTGTATATTTGAACAAATGAGGTCCAGTGTATGACCCGCTTAATGCGTTGGGGAGGAGAACAGCTGGGTCAAGTTAAAACCCGCCAGTGACGCTATAAAATTTGAACAATGAGAGGAGGAGGGATCATCCGCATGTAGATTAAGGTCACCTAGAACTGTAAAATAAGAATAGCAGGTGCTAGCCTGGGTGATATAAAATCTGCCTATGGCAACAGCCCTTCGGCCTGTAAAGAAGTGCCCCGCAATGGAGTCTGAAGAGGAAACTTTGATGCAGGAGGCGAGTCCTTCGATACTTCCTATCTGCCCCAAATAATTGGTTGACGTCATCCAGATGTCTTTGTGGATAATCGCCAGACCCCTCCTCTGTTATCTCATGTGTTCGCACAGACTACGCCATAGCCCTGAGAAATAGGTAGGGCCACAGCAGGGTTTGTGTCTTCGCGTAGCCATGTCTCGACCACACAAAAAAAAGTGAAGCATGGAAGCCCTTTACTATACCTTCTAGGGAAAAGAAGGTAACTGCAAAATATGTGCAGTGCAATATTTGTGGCAAGTAGTTATCCAGAGGCATTGCAAAGAAGTATTCACATGGGACAAGCTCCATGTGGAAGCACCTAAAACAATTCAAGAAAGGGGATAAAACTGGACTATGTGGGAGAAAGCAAGTGCAGCAGAGACCTATCATCAGCTGCAGTCATTGCAATACCAACTGCCTGAGAAGAATTGAGTGATATGGTTATTCACTACGTAAAATGACACATGCTTGTTGCTGTAAAAATGTCTTGTATGGGTGCATTCTTGGATGCAGTGAAAAAGTATCACAGTTAGTTTTTTTGAGGTTTTTTTTTGCTTGCAGTCGGCACATAATGCTTTGTGAAGACTGAGGCCAGTTTCTACTTTGCATTTTCACATCCTTACTCTTTTTACCACCCTGTTCACTTTTAGTTTAAAAAAGAAAACAATGAAAACAACACCACTTCAGAAAAAAAAGATTCATGTTAGAACCACCATCTGGTCAAACAAAGAGCTAACTCTGTGTTTTTTAACTGTGTCAGTGAGTGTATTGGTGTGAGGGTGGGTGTGTCAGTGAATTCATACTTACTGACAAAAGCCTCCTTCATGATGGGATACCTAAGCCTCTCCCTCTTCTCTAGGGCTGCTAGGGCGTCCCTTCAATCACCAGGAATATGACCTTAAAGGCCGGCTCCCTAATCCTCCTCAGAAATCCTCTGTACTTCTAGAGCTACTTCATATGCCTGAAATGGCTTGTCTATATCACCCCCTTCTCACATCCAGGCACCAAGTCTCTGGGTATATGGACTATGTGTTCTGTACTGGACACAGTAGTTTTGCACCCAACATTTTTGCTAGGTTCTAACAGCTATTTGGCCTTCAAGTCTACCTCTTTGCCGGTTACTTCATGAGCCAGAAAGACCCTTTTCTCCCCAAGGCACTTACAGCGTCAGCTTTTCTCTCCTCTGCAGCCACCTGGACTAGCTGAAGCCTCTGGTCCTTCTCAGCCTGTCTGTCTTTGAGCCCCTCAGGGGGCTGGGTTTGGGAGGAGACACTAATTCCTGCATTTAATCCAGTAGGGAACTCTCTCTGTGTGGCAGAACCCCTCTCTCCTCCAGAACCTTTGCCCAGACATTTCTCTAATCCTTACCCTCCTTCCCAGAGCCAGTACCCTTAGGGGCTCTGACTGCAGGGTCAACAATAATCAGGGTTCTCCTTTCTCAGGAGTGCTGAAGTAGTCCTCTTAAAACTCTACCTGTGGTGCAAGTCAGCTTCTGATGATGTCCTCCCAGACTGCAAGCGCAAAGTAGTACTCAAACTTGGACGTACAGGTGAGTAAATGGTTGTGTAAATGGTATTTTGTTTGTGTGAGTGAGTGTGACAGTACATAAGCACTTTTGTAGGAGTGTAACTGGGTTTGTAAATGGCTGCCTGACTATGAGAGCGTATGTGAATTACATAATAAATTACGAACTATAAGCAAGCACCAACATCTAATATCAAACACATTCATTTATACTGGCATCATAAATTATATCAATTCAGTATACATACACCTCTTTCTTATTTCATGCTCATTGTATTTTAGTTAATGTTCTCATCTAAGCACCCCTCTATCTCCCTTCTAGTGTACTGTCTAGTAACTACACATTTACTTTCACCTTATATACACTCACCATTTTTTCTAAATATACATATTTAGAAAACCTAATTAACATACCTGTAAAAGCTCTTTACTGTTCTCTTGGTTGTATTTCAGAATTCTTGTAAGCCACATCCTCTCTCAGCAGAAAAGTAGGTAAAATGGCTACCCCTCACCATGTGCTCTTACTTATGATGCTCTAGTTAAAAAAACACAGGCTTCCTCTTATATTTTGCTATACCACTTCTAAATAGTCAGATTTTCTTTAACCCTCTCCATGTTTTCTGTGAAGAAGCCCAATTTGTGTTTTTTTTCAAAAAATCCTCCACCGCTCACCCCGTAACTTCGCAGCGGATTTGCAAATCAATGCAGGAGTCCATTAAATCATTTAACATTCTACTACTATACATTTGCAAATACATTTAACTTTATAAGATAGTATTGATTTGGAAAATAACTCCTACATAATTATGAATGTTTCTAAACCACTCTGCTTTTACATTTCAAAGTACAGTGTCTTCAGAACTCTTCCCCCCCCTACTGCTTTAGCTCACTTTCATAGCAACCACCTTTGGAGTACTCTCTTGTACCAGTAGGTCAAAAGTTCAGTGAGCAGCATAACAGCTTCAAATTCAACTAACGCAGGAGCGGTTCACTGTTTGGAAATATAAACATATCCCAAATAGCATAAAATGTTTTAAAGTTTTCCAGAGCCAATCACTAATTTAGTTTCTTTTGTCTCAAACCCACTACCTCATTTTAGCTACCTGCATATTCACACCATCCAAACAAAATATATATTTTTTCATTCGCTGCTGTCCTCCATTTTAACTGCCTTTCATTTTGAAGACTTTCTTATTCAGCTCCAGCCTTCTGCTGTGTGCTACTCCTACCTGCCATCAAAGTGGTTGGAGTATGGATTGTGGGTCATAGCTTGGTGTTTTGGGCTAGAGAGTGTGCCGGAAAGAGTGACATTGACAGGGACTTGGTTTTGCCTTATGGGGACATTACTTGCATTGGCCAAAGAGGGTTAAAGTGGTATCAAATTGTTGCCTATAGTTGAAAGCATTGTGGATTTTCTGCATGGGTATCACATGTATGTGTGAGAGTGTCTGTGTGTGTGTGTATGTGGGTGTAAGTGTGCCTTGTGTGTGATTGTCTGAATGAGTGTCATCAGAATAGTAGCGAGTGTCTGTTTGTCACTAGGTGTGAGAGTGCCTGCCTGGGTGTGTGAGTGGATGTGAGAGTGTCTGTATAGGCATCACAGTGGGTATGGAAGTGTCTGTGTGTTTGAGTAGGTGTGTGGTTGTCTGTCTTGGTATGTGAGTGGATGTGAGTGTACCTGTATAGGCATCACAGTGGGTGTGAGAGTCTAATTGTGCGTGAGTGGGTGTGAGACGGTCTGTGTGTATGAGTGGGTGTGAGAGTGTCTGTATGAATGTCATCAGAATGGCTGTGAGAGTGTCTGTCTGTGTTTCCCTGGGTGTGAGAGTGCCTGTCTGGGTGTGTGAGTGAATGTGAGAGTGTCTGTATAGGCATCACAGTGGGCGTGAGTGGATTTGAAACAGTCTGTGTGTGAGTGGGTGTGAGAATGTATCTGTATGGGTGTCAGATTCGGTGTGAGATTGTCTGTATGGGTGTCATCAGAATGGCTGTGAGAGTGTCTGTCTGTGTATCACTGGGTGTTAGAGTGCCTGTCTGCGTGTATGAGTGGATGTGAGAGTATCTGTATAGGCATCACAGTGGTTGTGAGAGTGTCTGTCTGAGTATGTGAGTGGGTGTGACATTGTCTGGATCGGTATCAGAGTAGGTGTGAAAAGTGTCTATATGGGTGTATCACTGGGTGCAAGAGTGTTTATATGGGTGTCAGAGTAGATGTTGATATATATTTTGGTTTTGGACCATGCGGAGCCCCATAAGGGATCTGTGTATCTCACGCAAGGCCCCATCAAGAATTTCTGGTATTTTACTTCCTGTTAACCATGCTTTCCCTACATTTATGAAACACAAATGGGGTCAGCTCTTTTAATATCTTGAAAACTACTGAATGGATTTACATTAACTAACAAAGAGCACACATTCTGGACCAATAGGCGACTTTCTGCTAACTTGAGTGTAATCCCATTCAGAGTTCAATTTAAATGATTTTTCCAAAGTTTAAATAAAATAAAAAATTCCCACCTAAATAAAAAAACTGTTTTAATATGTATTAATAATTATTTGAAGTGATGTAGCAAATTGTTTAGAAATACACTCAGGGCCTGATTATGACTTTAGAAATGCAGTCTCTGCATCGCCAAATCCGCTCACGCACCGCCAACCGTATTACGAATTGCAAATGTGCAACTCATAATACTGCCAGTGGTTCTTTGGTCTTTTCCCATGGCGGCGCTTTGAAAACAGGCACCTCAACGGGAACGGCCAAAAAGTTCCCGCACAGCATGGATGTTGATGTCTCTGCCGTGCTGGAAATTGGGGGAAAACAGAGAGGGGGCACATGTAGTGCTCCCCTAAATGTATCCTCATGGCGTGGAGGACATGGGGGCCTTGTAGGGCCCCCTTTGTTCTCGCACCGCCAACTTTTTTATGGCAGGGTTCTGCCATTAAAAGGCTGGTGGTGCAAGAACTTATAATATGCTGAGCAGGACTGCGCCAATGCCTACTCAGCATAATGTGTTACAGTGCTCCTGCGCCACCGTCAGGGAACAATTGCTCCCTGGCGCAGGAGGGTGTCCACCGCCGATATGACTTAGTAAGTCGTAATTGGCAAAACAGCGGGACACCACTCCTGCGCCAGGGAGCAAATGTGTAATCAGGCCCTTAGTTATATTTTAATACACGTCATTGTTACTTTATTTTATTTTTTTAGTAGTTACTTCTACTTTCTTAAAAGGGTGAATTACTCAAAAGTGCAAGTTACCCTTGTGAATCAGGTCTCAGTGCCCAGACAAGACTTATAGCTACATGAATATATACATATTTTCCAGCACAAAATGTAGTTCAAATGGTATTAGATATGCAGCACAAAAAAGACAATACCTTTTATGCAACAAAAGCAACATCATATAGTAAGAGAACTACGGCCCCTGGTTATGCCCACTACAAACTTTCAGAATCAATACATTTAAATGAGCTTTGGTACAATCCAGCAATTAAAAAAGGACACTACCACAAGAATACAATTAGAGCACCACTGAAAGAGTTGTGCAATGTTCACAAGCGCAATACAGTGAGTATGCTTCCTGATTGGGATCGATACTCTGAACTATGGAGGATCACATACTTTCGGACAAAATGAGTTTAATCAGTTACCAGTAGAGACAGGCCACTTTCTGGCCCACGCAACAGATGGTGCCCTCAAGCTCAAAAGGCTTCACTCACCCACAAAGGGCTTAAATGAACCAGCAGACTTTTTGTCCTATCATAGCACTGGCATCCGTGTTGCAAGTTGTAGGCATGATTGTTTTTGTGCGAGAAGCAACACCTTTCTGCTGATAAACAATCCTAAAAGGCATTTTCCTCCTTCTACGTGTGAATGCAGCACAGGTAGAAAGAGGAAAAAGTAGGGGAAATAAAGATATTTCTTTTTGTTACACCTCCCCTGGGAAGGCACAGCTTTTTGACGTATTTTCAGGTCTCCCACTAATGTTAAATCTGAATGTGGGCCAAAATCCAGGGGTGGATGCGTGGGAAACCCCACATTTCACCCATGAAAGGCCTCCATTGTGACCACAAGATGCTGATTTTCTGACTCTGACAGTGCCCTGGGCTCTGCTAACCAGACCCAGGGCCTGTGCTCTGTGTTAGAAATACATGGTCAGCTGGTATAATTACAATTGGGAATGGCAGACCCTTGTAAGTCCCTAATAGATAATAAGGCAAGGGGGATTCAAATGATCTATAAGTCTACAGTATATAATAGGGCAGGGAAGTTTAGAGGCCCAGTAGATTTCTTGCACTGGAGTATGCATTGCTGTGGTGCCTGCTGTCACTTTAAAAGCCAGCCCTACCTTTCAGGCTGCTTTTAATTTGAAAGTATATGCAAATTCATATTTGGATTTAAAGGTACTTCCAAAGTAGTAATCTACCTTATTTAAACATACAAATCACTCCTAAGGTATCCCCTAGGTGCCCCAGGGGTATGGTGCCTTGTAACGACAAGCTGGGACATTATAAAAAATGTTTAGAAGCCCTGGTGAGGGAAAAACTGTTAATTCCCTTTTCCCCTTTGTAGTGAATGGCTCCCTATTCTAATATTGTCATATTTTGTTTAAATATAAATATTGATAGAACCTGCCTAAAAATATACTTGAAGATATTAAATAAATAGTTAAGTTAAATCCAACAACCTGCTCTGTTAGATTTATAATAACTAATTCAGAAAATAAGATATTCAACTTACTTTACTGTGATCCAAAATACAGCTTTCCAGTGCCCTCTCCTGATTGACTAGCCTTTCCCAGTCTAAGCCTGACATGCTTGATGAGGTGTGGAGTATCCTGTCAGATTAAGCAATGATTTCCTCTGGGATGAGACTTTGGCTGCAGAAGCCAAAAGGCAGGAAAGGGGCAGGGGAGCCAGACAGGTACTCAAAGGAAGAAGGAAACTTAGGACAGTACAGGCTAACCCCACATCCTTTCCCCCAGCCACATAGGACCCTTGGTAACTAGATTAAGGAGAGGGATGGAAGGGAAGTGCTAGTAAAACCTAACCACGCCACAGTTTGGTGATACTACACCTGGTTGGCATGCTTTATCCCATTGGTCAGGAGTGCCACCCTGCTTGACATCCAGAAACAGTGAATAAATATGGGAGAGCTGCATAGCTCCTCAGATATAGTGCCTGAATTACAAAGAGAAGAAGGATTGCCCTGTTGGAATCTGGTCCTGCACCCAAAGGACTACACTCTGAGGGACTGCACCTGCTGCTTTTAACCCTCAAGGGGAACTTCGGGAGGAAAAACTTTTGGAAAAACTTCATGAGGTGACCATCTCAATATTGAGAGTCAAACCGTTATCTTCAACCGTGATGTTGCCTGGATTTCAAGTTCATCCCGCTGAATGGCCTGGAGCTATAGATTTCCAGGATTTGACTGGGGCCTCGCAGAGAAGCAGTCTGATAATGTTGCATCAAAATTGACCTGATGATGGCACCACTCAATGTCAAGAGAAAAATCTGCACAAAACGTTTCAAATTCTGAAGGTAGCATATTGACCGAGGCCTCCCAATTAGTGTATCCGACCAAGCCTCCATCGTGGTCGGCCTCAAACTTTGGCTTTGCACTGGTCTAGCCTGTCGCAGATGTCCACATTTGGTGCTATGTGTTTTTAAGCACTAGAAAGTGTCTATTCTTTAAAAATTCATATCTCTGGTTGCCTACATTGGAATTTTGTAGTGTTGGTGTCTATTTGATCATAAGATATAATAAATTCTTATACACTGGAATCGGATTTTTAATGTGTGTTGTGTCTTACTTATGCAATGTATTTGTGTTTTAAATGCTTTACACACCTGTCTCCTAAGTTACGTTTGCCTTCTGGTGGTCAGCTCCCAAGCAGCGAGCAAGTGAATAATTTCTTGAAAGATTGACTGACCCTTTTATTGTGTTTGTGGCCTTAATATTAGTACTTATCACTAAAAATATTCCACTTTCTAACACTAGCCAAGAAGAAACACACAAGAGCTTAGGGCCATGTTCTGAAAGAATAAAACAAAAGTAGGACCCACAAAGATCTGTGTCCAAAATGTGTTCACAAACTGGAGGCATCTGAAGACAGTGTTCCCATTTCAGGTAGTTGGAAGGCAATCAATTCACAATCAGCATCAACATATTTCAGATTTAAAAGCTGCCACTAGTCAGCCAGAGCCAAAGGTTCCTTTTCTCAGAGATGTCCTGCAAGGTCCATTCCACAGAAGGCATTGCAGATACAACTGACAGTGTGAATTTGACCAGGTATGCCTTTCTAGGGGCTATTATGATGGGAAACCTTATGTATACCTGTCAGACAATCCCAGAAAACAAAGGTAATAAAGCATATTATTTATGATCATCATTCTACATATTCATTAAGCATTACCCATGAGCACACATTCAGGTGATTGCTATCACTTATTGCAAAGGTTATGTTCATAAAGTTTGTAAAAACCCCAAAGATGCACAAAATAAATAATAAAAAAACAGGCTCCCTCAATGAGGCCAGTTTCCTGTGGCTACTCCTGATTCACTCACGACAGACTCAGAGCTTGCCTCAACTCAACTCTGTATTATTTCTAGGACTTGTACCATGGGTTGACTCTGAGGTTCTTGGATGTTGATGTCACCCTACTCTGCTCTTAACGGACTTCACATAGTGGGGAATGAAATTCAGCAGCAGATGTTACCACCTCCTCATCTGAACTCCCTACTCGCTTGGTATGGAAGGCATGTGTCAAGTTTGGCAGTCCACCACAATTGATGGCTGTGTTGGTTACCAAATATGACCTGGAAAGTGCCTTTCCAACAGGGCTCCAAAGCAAAAGTTTCAGACATGTTTCTTAACCCAGACCCAGTACCCTGGAGAGAAGTTATGGCACTGTCCATGTTGAGGAAGCACAGTGATTGCTTCAACCTGATGAGAAATAGAATTCACCACATCAGTCAGTCCCTTGCAGTATTTGAGAACCATATCATCTGTGATATCCACAAGTGCATCAATAGACATAGCAGGCAATCTCATGGCCCTTCCCATGAGAATCTCGTAGGTTGACAGTGCTGTTTGTCGATCAAGAGTTGAAGCATCTTGCCACTTCAGCGAGGTAGAATCACACACTTTAGCCAATCGAGGCTTCAGCATCTTATTTATCTGTTTCACCATACCAGAAGCATTGGGTCAGTAACTGCAATGCAGTCGCTGTTCAACCTGCAAAGCCAAACACAGCATTCTCAGGACTTCATAATTAAAAGGAGTCCCTCAGTCTGACTTGAGAGACACCAGGAATCCTAACCTGGGTATCAGTATACACAACAGCAATTTGGCTACATAAAGATTGTCATTCCTCCTTGATGGATATGCTTCCACCCAATGGGAGAAAATACAAACTATAACCAGGACATATTTCAGCCAGTTATCCAAAGGCATCTCGATAAAATGTCCAGCTACCTCATAACGTACTTTACACACAAGGCCAGCAGACAGCTTCATAGGTATCATATTCAACTGAACTTCAACAATTTCATATGTATTAATAGTAGGCCTGGGCAGAGTACGCAAACGGCAGAGTTTGTTACATCATGCATTCACTCTGATTTTTAGCGCCGAGTGTTTGTCCTGCACTGTAAAATAAGTGCAAACTGCACCACACGTTGTGCGAGGAAGTTGCTTCTTTCTGCTGCTCGAGTAGATGTTCTACTTGAGTGGCAGCTTCCTCAACAAGAACAGAAGTTTTCTCAACATGAGTGGTAGTGACCATCCGTGACTGCCCGCTTTGAGAAATCTGGCAGGGTGGTGGTCTAGAGAGAGATTCACCTCGCTCACTAACTTAATGTTGGCAAACGCGAGAGCGGAAAAAACTCTACTCCGCTGATGTTGTTTGTAACTGCGCTGTACGCAGAGCTTGGAGTGGAAAAAACTCTGCAAACTCAGCGAGTGGAGATGCATTTTATAACAAGGCATTTTATTATACGGTCCTAACTCCCAATAGCATGCCTTTTGTTTGAAATTACAAAACATTTTACTTTTTCTACAGTTCATTCTGACTGCCACCGAGTACTGCTGAGCCCATGTACATGGCTTATACTTTAGTTTTCATCATGGATGGATCATCCCATCTGAAACAACCTGTTAAAAAAGTATGACTTCATGCTATAAAGACTTGACCTGTAACTGATAACATCAGATATTTCCCTTTTATAAGTAAATTATTGAAAGTGGCAAGGAGAAAGACTAGCATCGGATGAACCAGTTCTAAGGTTCAATGGAAAGAGTCGAGGAATTCAAGTATGAAGCTTAACCCTCTGAGCAAGGTAAAATTAGCAGAGTCTTCTCTCAACAAAGTCACAATAGAGTCTGATCTGCTATTCTAAAAAGAACACAATTAAAGCAAGAAAGGACATTCTTGTAGGCTTCTACTTATCGTATTCCATAGAACAAACCAATGAAAAGATAGTGTTCTCGGGGAGCAGCTAGACTCCCTATGTTCCAGTCCCTCATCAAATAAGCAATCATCTGGACGACCTTGGATGTAACATCAGTCCAGTCTGCCTGGTGCTGGTGGATGTCACCATTTCAGTCTCCATATTCAAGGCCAAATTTTAATTAAAAAGATCAGCAGCCTATTAATCTAATACAATGAACACTGAACAAATTCTACGCTTACGAAGACATTAGATAAGACACCTGCAAACAAGACATTCGCAAATCACTTTTACAAGTACTGAGGCCTGGTTACAGGTTAGGCCAACACTAGCTTTAAACAGGTTCTAAATTAATACAGTTAGCATACGTGAATATTTCAAATACAATTTTAAGGAAAGCATTTACCTTCTTTCATGGGGCATATTTTTTTTTATAATTCAGCTAAGTACATGAGTGGCTCTCATTAAACGGAATATACTCGAACTTATTACAACTTATTAATAAAATGCACACAGATTAATACAGTTAAACAGATGCTAAGCATTTATGTTTTCATATAAAGGGGTCGGACGTTAAGTATACTGCTCCGCCTCTCTGCATGATGGTGGTCAAGAGACAGATTAGCATTTATTTCTTCGTGTCCCTTGGTTATATCCTTGAAATGGAAAGCTTTCACCACTCACATTTGAGGCATAACTGGTCATATGGGCTTTGAACAGGCTATACAGGCCAAACCAGGTTTTCAAACATGAAAAAAACAACATTTTTGCAGTTTAAGTGATAGATTTGAACTTTGCATGTTAACTCTGTGTGAATGTAACAGTTATGCACAGATTCTTACTGACAAACTCTGAATAAGAAAATGTTGGTTTCAGAGGAGTGGTCTTCAAACTTTGTAATGCTGCACCCCTCCAGTGGGCAAAAAAATGATCACTCCCCCTCAGAATTTTTCACATTTATTCTAGTACATTTGCAAAGTTTAAATATGTCTAGATGTATTTAAACATTGCAATGGAGTTCTCATAATATTTTAAACTTTCAATTAAATTCATGATTGCCAAACATACTACTCTCATCAGGCAGGTCTTACTAATGTGTAAATGGGGCTAGATGTTTTGAAGAATATTTGGAGTCCTTTCCCTTTTGACACATGTACTCAGCTAGGATATAAATAACAAAAGATGTTAGTGATGGCCTATTACAGAGCTGTTTACTGCAGTTCGCTTAAAACATAGCACTGTTATTAGCATAATACTTCTTTGGACCAGACCCTGCCCCCCGCCCCCCACCAGGATCACTTGACGCCACCCTAGGGGGTCCCACCACCCAGTTTGAGGACCCCTGCCTTTGAGCCATATCTGGACATGTTGCAATTGTCAGTAAAAGGGGTTGAAGGCACTGATCACCCTTTGTTATTGGACTGCAGGGATGTGCTAATCCAAACAAATTCTTGGCAGGAATGGAAAGCCTGGTGGGCATTGCAGAGTGTTTTTCTCGACAGAGGATACGTGCTTTGCAATGTTGCTGCAGCCAGGACCTTTCAAATTTCCTTTGTCAAGACCCTTTGTTTTCATATGGATTTATACTGAATGCAATTGTGGATACAGAGAAGCATTCAGAAAGTTGTGTTATTGAAGGAAAGAAACGAACGCATTTGTGAACATTCATATAAGCTCTTTTAATACTTAGAGCTCTTACATTTAGTAAGAGTTTTTACATCACTCATCCAACCACCAGGAATCTTTCTTAGTCTAGATATGTTGCTCATGTTGTGTGGAGTTCCACAACTGGAGTTTTACAATGGGCATAAGAATTGCTAAGTCTATGGAACAGCAGAATATAAACATTGGTTACCTGGCAGCTCCACAAAAGTAAAGTAGAAAATATAACTCATCTTCCTCAGAGGGTGCCTTGTGGCGAAGCTTGAGGTAGTGCTTCAAGTGAATGGGAGAACATTTATTGAACATATATCGAATATACTCATTCTTTCTATGTTTAGTTGACAGGAATTGCAAGTGCCATCTCAAGAGTGAGGGAGTTGTTTACAAAGCGAGATTGATAAGGTATCTGTAAATTGATACTTGTATAGCGCACTACTCACCCGCAAGGGTCTCAAGGCGCTTGTTCGAAGAACCACTGTGGAGCCCGTCCTGGCTTTCTCTTTGAGGCATCCACTCCTGGGCACCCCCTGGGTGAAGGCCAGGAATCCTTAGCGTTGTGTGGGCCGTTGTGGACATTAAGCAAGCTATTACCCAGAGTTGCAGAGTGGGACTCTATGATTAGAATAGGCACCGAGGCGAGAATTATTGGGTTTCGAGCACAAGGTTTGTGCATCCTGACCACAGTTTAAAGGTAACATTTCATTGTAAAATCGGATATATTAACTTCAGTATGGCAATCACTAGACATGTCTTTCTCAGAGACTTAACATTATTTTTAAAATACTATTCCATGAACACATTAGATTGCAATTACCTTTTACTACAAAATAATTATTTTTGTAACATATGGTTATATGTTCAATTGTTTTGCAAATCGCAAACCTGTTCCAAACTAGTTTGCAACTGCATAACTTGGAAAAAATGAGTTGATGTACTGCTCAGCTGCAAAAATTCCAAAGCACCTCCCGACTGAGTTCAGGCTCACTCCAGAGGAAGACTCTCTAAGCCCGACTAATACCGTACGAAATCTCGGAGTACTAATGGACGCCAATCTCGAAATGGTGTCCCAAGCTAACAAAACCATTCAAGTCTGTTTTGTTCTAATCCACATGCTGCGAAAGACCCTCCATTTACTACCAGATGATTCGCGAGCATTGGTAGTGAGGAGCATAGTGCTAAGCAGGCTGGATTGCTACAAGGCCCTATATTTGGGGGCTTCCCAGTACATCATCCAGGGGTTGCAACGGGTGCAGTCGGCAGCAGCTAAGTTGGCTCTGAATAGATCATTGAGCTCCTCCACAACTATGGCACTGAGGGATCGCCATTGGTTGCCAATAAAAGAGCGGATAAGCTTTAAGTCATTATGCATAATTTTCAGAGCGGTTCATGGATATGGACCATTACCCTTGCAGGATAAATTTAACTGGTATGAGCCTTCCAGACACTTATGGTCTGCCAACACAGGCTTAATATCTGTTCCCAGATTCAAACGGTCCAGAATGGGGGGAAGAGCCTTCAGTGTAGCAGCTGCACAACTATGGAATGGGCTGCCACTGAATGTTAGGTTAGCTGATTCCTTGCTGGATTTTAGAAAGGGTTTGAAAACCCTATTGTTTCCTAGAAGTTAGTCAATCTGTTAGCATCACTTGAGCCGCAGGTACAGTTGTTCCTTGTTCGTCTGAGCGCCAGGATACCCGTAGGGTGTTAGTAGCGCTATACAAAAACATATTACATTACATTACATAAATGCCTGGTTAAAATATTGGTATTGGAATTTGTAGGGGAATACAGTTGAAATCACTAAAATTGTTTAGCACTCAGATTAAATATTGATTCATTTATTTTGAGACATTTCCTAAAAATAATTACCAAATATCGATTTGTTAATGTAATGTATTAATGATTCACGCGTGAATGGTCGTAAAAATGGATCATGAGCTTGCAACTTGCAATCATGTGGAACCAGGTGCAAACTACAAAAAGTGTTCTTAAATGCATAAGTTCGTCTCACAAAGGCAGGTTTGTATGCAATGCTGAGGTGAAGGTAAATATATGGAGCTCAACAGAGAAAAAAGCGCTGGAGAGTGACAGTTTTTCAACACACAAAGGAGGATATTTATTGAAAGTACAGGCACAGCAGGTGAATTGTTCCTGAATTCATGGAGGAAGTAGACTCTGTGCTTAGAAGTCAAACACATAGGAGCAATGCAGTCCCAACATCTGCGGGTTCGACGCTCACCTCCTTGCTTCAGACAGTTCTGAAGGCATTATAGCTGAGGCAGGGGGTGTGCGTCAGAATGTTCAGAGGTTTTGTGAAGGCTTTCTTGACTAAGATAAACAACCCACAAGATATACAGGACACAATGGGAAATGTACTCAAATAGCACATTTCCCAGCAGCAAATGGAACACATGTTGAGATCTGGCACCATTCTGCCACAGAATACCTGTATTGGAATTGGAAAAATCAACACAGCCTTAATGTAAAGGTGGTCTGAAATTCAAGATACCTTATTACAGATATTGTATCCCACTATCCAGGGAGTAGGCAGGATTCATACATGATCAGACACTGTGGAGCGAACAAACATCTTGCACGAGGATAATTTAGTGATGGTTATTCATTAAGGAAGTCACATTGAATGTTTTCAAAACAGCAGGAATGGCATTTTAGAAATAGCAAAATAAAATGTCGTGTAATTTGTAGGTGTGGTTGCATATGTCTTACATCCATGGCTTCTCACGCCACATCAAACCTCACTGCCCAAACCCCAAGTGTAGGAAGGTATAATATCACTTATCGGTCTATTTAAAGGGAGACTTATTATGTGTACTTCTTATGTGTACACACGAGCTGTATAAAATCATAGCATGCTGTGAAAAGCTACATAACACTGAAGCAAGAAAAAGTATGCCCTCAGTACCCTTTGTTGAATATTCAGATATTGAAGAAGTACTACTACAGCGCACAAACAAGGCAGAATGCAAGGAAGCCGCACGGCAAATCATTTTTAAGGTAAGTGCTATATATTAAAGTTTGGCAAAATAAGAACTGATGAATGCAGATTTGTTTGAAACATTTTGTTTTCTAGTTATTTACTGGAAAATGTACAAACATTCACAAAATATTGATAGCCCAGGTAAGTAATCAACAATGATTGAAACTGACTTTCTAACAGAATAAAAGTGTTTCATTAACACATCTTAACGTGAATAAATGATTGTTTTAACCCATTAGCTCCTGAGGCTAATCCTGCCCTAGTGTTTAGCCCTTGTGTTATGTCTAGAGCACTTTGCGTTTAAGCTGCATAATGTTTTTCATACAAAAGATGTTCGGGACAAAACTGTGTGCCTTTTGCCCATATTGCGGGATTTGGGGGAGTCTAAAGGTATCTTGGGTTTGTGGATCCTCCTTGGAGAGAATGGAGAAAATGGCTAAAATGTAGCCAATTTTTGTTTCTTATTTGCAAAATTGAAACAATTTCTAGGCAAGACAGTATAAGGTTCTCTTCCTCTTAAGAATGGCATTAAGAAGTAGTTGGCTACTCTGAGATCCATATTTTTCCAGCCTCCAGGAAAGAGCAGAGTTGTGACAGAGAAACTATGTTTTGCATTCGTTTTTGCATTCTTCTAACTAGTTGTCAATTTTTTCAATATTGTGCTGCATCAACCTTTTTGGAGTTTGTGGTGAAAGTAGATGTGAAACCCATGGGTTAACCATGAAAGCTGCATATTTCTGAAATTTGGTAGGAAAAACAACCCTTTTAGTTAAAGTGAGTAGCTGCAGGTTTTGAGCCCAGGCTTGGCCACAACCCATATAACATGAGCAGACTCATTTATTCCTGACACCTAGGCAGGCATGGAGTTCATGGAGGGGGGACTTATGTGGATCCCATTTCTTTTCCTTACCCACAATGCCCTATGTCCCCAAAGCTTTAACTAAAATCTTGCACTTGTCTTATACTTTTTCACAGGAAGGTTCCAGAATCTGCAGAGATTAACAAATGTCCTCTAGCCCTGTGTTCCCACACATTTCCTTGTGTGCTGGATCTATCGCTGGTGGCATGCAAAGCCCAAAAACACGAAATGGAGACTTCTAATTTCAGGCATTAAAACAACCTTTATTGGCGATGTGGATAGCTATTAAAAGTGTCCAAGCTGCCACCCAAGGAAACCTGCCGATCCCAGACATATCTGAAAACTAAACACCTCTAGGAGGCCAGGGTTTTCACCCTTCATAGACCTTACTATATTTTCATATTCACAATACCCTGAAAAACTCAGATTTGGGCTGAAATCATGCAGATTCCTCACATTTCTGTGAGGCAAAGTGGGAGAATCTGTGGGGAACCACCACATCCTACCACCCAAGATCCCCACACATCTACTGATAAATATGGTGCCCCACTTGTGTGGTTAGGCCGAGCACACAACAGACACATATCAAACCTGGGACAACTATGCACAAAGGAATTCAAATGTCCTCTCACGTGCCATGGGGATGCTCTAAGCCCCAGAAGGGGTAGACAAGCTGTTGGGCTCAGTCTGTGTTGGGACACAGGCCAGTGCGTAGGCAGGCCAATCAGTTTTTCAGACCATTTTTTCCTGGTGTCTAGTGTTCTTTCTGCAATCTGGGGAACAGAGTGAGGGTAAACCACCCCAGTTTGTGCCCAATGCAGGAGCAGAATGACGGTTGTGCCTGAGGGTGGAGGGTTAGTACAAGCCTCTAAACCCATTCCACAAACAACTATTTTGTGGTAGTCAAGTGAGCTTTCTTCATAGCCTGGAATTTAAACATCTGCTATCTGCCCAGAGGGCCATAAAGGCTGCTGCTTCTCATGCTATTCAGTGCACAGGGGCAGAGTTTTGTCCCTCAGCACCATTCATCAGTAAAAGCAGACAGCACTAATGCCCACATGCATCAAGCATTTTTGGAATCGCAAACGGTGCGATTCCTTAAAATCGGCCGTTTGCGATTCCAAAAATGCTTTTTGGGATGCATCATTGCTTTTTGTCCAAAATCGCTAATTTTGCGATTTTGGAAAATGCGATTGCATTTAAGGAATCGCAATTTTGTGATTCCTTAAATGCAATGCATCATTTGTTGAAAAAATTGCGATCTTGAAGATTGCAAGTACAAATTACCACGAGGGGGAACCTCGCGGTAATTTGCGAAAAATGTTTAAAATGCTCAAATTAGCATTTTAAACACTTTCATGTTAAAGACACACATGTCCTTAGGACATGTGTGTGTGAAACATCCATTTAAAAAACATTTCAGGGGTGCAAGGGGGGGGCCTTTGGACCCCCCCTGCACCCATGAAATGCATCAACATTTTGCGAATTCCAATTTGTGAATTCGCAATTTCCATTGATTCCTGTGGGCCTTTTGGCCCATAGGAATGAATGGGAATTGCGAAATCGCACATTTGAATTCTCATAATATTTGCGATTCGGTAAACATTGCGATTTTTACCGAATCGCAAATATTATCCACTTTCAATGATGCATCCCGTTTTGCGATTCTATATTTGCGATTCGCTAAAAATCGCAAATTTGGAATCGCAAAACGGGAGTTTGATGCATGTGGGGGAAAATGCATAGTCAGCTTTCACTTTTATTATTAATTTTGTTTGCTTGAAGTGCACAGCCTGTCGGCACCACAGCAAAGCAAAATTAATGAAGCTCAGGACACTCAACTTTGATTTTAAAAAAGACAATTTTTCTAGTGTTCAGACCTCAATATTTTTATTAAGGGGTCAATATCCATATTTGCAGTAATTCAATGAGCCCTGTAGCCTTCTCTTATTTCTGGTCTCAAACCACCAGCTTTTATACTAATACCTCTTCAGGGCTTAGGTTCTTGGTGCTTAAAAGTCAGCATTGAGTACTCAAGTTCACAAAATTGTACTGATGTTCATACAACACTCTCTCCTTCAGCCTCACTTGAGACTTGGTCCCTCATTTCTGCTCTCTGACGATGAAGAAGCCTGTTTCCAATAATTCTATGCCTTACGACTAACTGGCTGTGCTTGTACTGGGCTTTTAGGGTATTTTGGAGCTTGAGCGGGTGGCCAGGGGCATTGGACTTCTCTTGGGCCTGTTGGTCTTCAGCTTTGCACTGAGGTTAGAATGGCATTTAGTTCACTGGACTCTTCAAAACCCATTTCCTAGATTTCCTCATGCCTCTTTCTCTCTACTTCCTTGAGTGATGGTATGTCTTGTGGTGTTCAGCATAATTTAGTGCTATCAGTTTATTCCAGATGTTCTGGTTGTGAGGTTATGTTTCTTTTACTGTGTCAGAATGCATAGAATGTAGAATGTCATTATGTAATCAAATGGAACATGGGATTCAGTGTACACCGAACTCTTGGGCCCTATAGACGTGTACTCTGTGGTTCCTGTACTTGTAATAAATTCTACTTTAGAAGTCGCTACATCTCTCTTCAAAATATATGAATACTACAAACTTGGTGACAAGCATGGGATCCCGATTTTTTTTAAATTTCCAAGTCCTGTTGGAATCCACCTTTGGCTGTCAACTTCCATCATGTCATTACTTTGTAAAGGAACTCTTTACTGTTTATGGAGGGCCCAGGGAGTCATTTTAAAATATATTGCTTCGTGTTCACAGTTAAGTTAATGTAGTGTTCTCTATCTAGGGTTTGAAATGCTTGTGCTTTGAGGTTCTGGGCTAAAGCATTCCATTTAGAGCATTGGTTTAAAAAAGGATGACAGTTGAGTCCTTATGCCTTGCTTGAGCCCGCTGCTGTGCAGCACCGGTTTGTAGTTGAATAAACTACAATCAAATATCAACTTCGAGTATTCTACTTACTACAATTAACGTGGCGACGATCACAGGTGTCTGCAGAATCCATCGCAAAAAGAAGAAAATAACCTCGTCAAACAATCGGAAGTAAATCCTCACTTCATGTAGGTGTGTGAAAGAAATGTTGTTGATCTTTATATCTTGAATTGATCTTGGTTGCTCCACCGCCCGATCAGAGAAATGAGGTACTGTTTTTATATTGTTGTTGCGGCAGCGGAAGAAACTGCACGTTAAATTAGTCTACGTCAAAAGACTAATGGAAGTTTATATTGTAGTTGTCTGGTAACATTTCCGGGGGCAGAGTCAGCACCAGACGAGATTGCAAACACACGCGGCTCTGTGTCCAGTGTTTTCCCCGATGCAAGCGAGTGCCTTCCGGTTTTAAGAAACCGGAGGAGCCTTTATCCCTGGAATTTAAACAGGTTACTACTAAAAACAACACAAATGGTGTGAGTAAAAAGTCCATTGTCTGTTTATGTGTGAGTCCTGACGAAAGCTCTATAGACCCCTAGGGCCGACAGAGCTGAAACATGTCGACGTTTGTGTAGATTTAAAACTACTTTGATCCAGTAACTCGATCAATCTAGTAGTACCGAAATTATTTTAATCAACCTGGAAATCACACCAATAATAAAAATCTCTTAGGGTGATTTTCCAGTTTTTAAACCTTTTTTCCTTTTTTCGAGAATTTATTTTGACACACTTTTTCTCACTTCTCTGGACACTGCACTATAGACCAGAGGTGCCTCGGGCTGAGGCAGGCAACATCACTACTTTGGAGTAACCAATGATAACTGCCAACAACCCATATGCGGGGCGGATGAACCAGATATACCGCACAACCACATCAGCATAGGGTTTTTGAGGTTACTCTAAAAACTTTCCTTACCAAAGGTCTGATGTGTAACAAGTGTCTGTTTCTCCTTTCTGATAAACTACCCCCGTTGTCTGGTTAACGCCATCTTGGAAGTAAAACGTGAAACAAAGTCCATTGAGTTACATTGCTTTGTTCCTGTGATGCTGTGTCAGGCATGACGTGTAGGCCATTTTGGTAAAGTAAAGGTATCAAGTGCAGTCGTTCTCTTAAAGTACGTGACAAGCGTCATTTACGTAGAGGAAAATTGCTGTTTTCTCGTCACGTCTTGGGAACGAAAAGATGAGAGAAACATGGCTGTAGGGAACGGTGAGTTTGGAAGCAGTCAGACTAATTGAGTAACACTACGACAACATTAAACAACACTGTTCTGTGTGTCTCATAAAGGAGTTAACTCTTTTGTACAACGTATGTGCTACTTTATGCAAAGTTTTCGTTTTCATCACAACGAGTTGTTCTACATCACACGTTCATCAAAACCTTTATTTTGCTGATTTCCACGTTCAGTTCAATTTATTTATTTTATTTATTTATAAAAACATTTACAAAGCGTGAACGACGGCCCTTGGGCATCTCGGCGCTGAAGTTGCTGCATTGTTTTAGGCCTCAAAGAGCAGAAGTTCATTGGTTGAAAAGCCAGGTTTTTAGTTGCTTGCGGAACATCCAGAGGGAAGGGCTAATTCTAATCGATTCTGGTAATGTATTCCACAGTTTAGGTGCGGCTACCATGAATCTTCTGTCCCCCCATGAGACAGATTTGGTTCGGGGTACCACTAAATCATGCTGATAGGATGAGCGTAGCGTTCTTGGAGGACGGTAAGGGATAAGGTTCTGGACAAGGAAAGCGGGTCCAACATTTTTCAGAGCCTTGTAAACCAGGCAGAGGGATTTAAACATGATTCTTTTTCTCACTGGCAGCCAGTGCAGCTGTCTTATAGTGAGTGCGGCCGAATGATGTTTAGGAATGCGCCCTAAGAGCCTAGCGGCGGCATTCTGAATGGCCTGCATTTTCCAAAGAACTCTCTCCTGGGCACCTAGAAACAGAGCATTGCAGTAATCTAGGGTCGACAAGACGAGGGAACTCACCAGTGTTTTGCCGGCACTCTCAGGTAGGAAAGGCAGGATTTTTTTAATAAGCCGCAGTTTATGGAAGGCTGAGGAAGAGATTTGATTGGCATGTGGCATGAAATTTAGATGGTCGTCAAAAATGTCAATAACATTGACTTGCCATGGATATCTTCTTCGTGTGCTTTTTTTCGATGACACGCACATCAATTCTTTTAGACAAGACTGTGTTTTGGATGTGACTGCATTCTCATTATCTAAAGAAAATAAGACTTTATTGTGTTAATGTATTTCATACAATTTAACAATTCATCTTGGGAAGGAGTTACATGCTAAAATAGTGTTTTTTTGTAAATTGGTATAACATACAAATTTAAGAAGTTGTTAGTTTATAACAGTGGTCATCTTGTGAAAAGTTGTAATATTCAATATGCAGTCTGTTTCTCCACCTCCACCATTTCTAGAAACACCGGGGGATCCACCAATTTCGTGGAAAAAGTGGTATGATGCTTTCATCACCTATGTTGGTGCTATAGGGGGTTCACGCTATAGAGCCGAAAGGAAAACATTTATTTTATTAAATTCTTTAGGTTTTGAAGGGAGATCGATCTTCAAACATTTACCTCCTCTAGTACCTGGTATAGATGAAAAAGAGATTGATGAATTTGTTGAGATGGTTAAAAAACTGGAATTACGTTTTGACATCCAACCCAGTTTAATGGTCGAGAGGCATGCATTTTTCAAGAGGGAACAGAGAGTTGGTGAAAAGGTCGAAGATTTTATTTCAGCTTTACGAGTTTTAAGTGCTGAATGTCAATTTGAAGGATTCAGAGACCAACTTATAAGAGATCAATATATTTGTAAGTGTACTGACAAGAGTTTCCAGCAAAAACTTCTTTCTTTAGGAAACCCAACACTTGAGTAGACTATTCACATAGCAAAGAGCATTGAACTTTCAAAATTATCAGTGAAAGAACTAGATGAAAAGTTATCATCTACATCCATCAAAGAAGATTCTGTCAGTGCAATAAGGTCAAGAGATCATAAAGGTTAATCTTTTAACAGTAATGAAAATAAGTTTTTCAAACAGACGAATATTTGTTTCAAATGTGGTAACTTTCCTAATTTTAGGTCTGGATGACCCTGTCCTGCTAGAAATGTCACTTGAAGGATGTGCGGTAAGTTTGGTCATTTTTCGAAAGTATGTCAAAATGGGAAACGAAATATTGAATTTCATCAAGATTCTAAACAGGTTACCTGTTTGCTATCTTCTGTTGCAAATGTTTCAATGTCAGAACCAAAGAATGATTCTATTGATAAAATTCAGGATGATTTAAGGGACATGGTTGTTGTGGTCGGTGATATTGTGGTCGGTGATATGAGTGAAAATATCAACGAAAAATCAGAGTGTGTTGACCCTTATGTGGAAATAGGAGTTGGAGAAAAGCGTTTATGCTTGCTTGTCGATTCAGGTGCAAGAATCACCATGATAACTCAGGAAAATTTCAGTGAAGTTTTGGGGTTCTAGCCCATTATTACCTCCTGATAGATCCCCTGTATCGTATGAGGGAAGAACAATTGAACTAGCAGGCTATTTTAAAGACACTTTGGAACTCGGGGGTAGGAAAATCTTTGGAAAAGTATATGTGGTCATCAAGGGATTAAATATCCTTGGATGGTTCTATCAAGGACTATTCAAAATGGTGCTCAGACCTGGCACGAAGGATCAAGTTTCTATTCTTCGATCAGAAGATTCTGAGGATATTTTGTGCAAACTTTATCCTTCAGTTTTTAGCAATAGTCTTGGACAGATTAGAGGTTTTACTCATTGTATCAAAGTGAAGGAAAATGCTATACCTGTTAAGCATAAACTCAGAAATGTCCCTTTCAGTGTGAGAGAACAATTCGAACGGGAACTTAAGGGGCTTTGTGAAAAGGGGATAATTGAACCTATTGAGTCATCTCTTTGGCTTAGTCCTTTAGTTGTGGCTAAATAAAAATGGTGATCTCCCTGTCTGTATAGACTTGCGCAGTCTGAATAGAAATATATGGATAGATTCACATCCCCTCCCAAAAATATCTGACATGTTATCTCTAATCTACGGTTCCGAATGGTTTAGCAAATTAGATTTAGCATCAGCCTATCACCCGGTGGTTCTGGATCCATCATCTAGGCATTTGACTGCTTTTGTTTCGCCCATCAGGACTTTTCAATACTGTTGTCTGCCATTTGGTTTGGTCCCTGCGGCAGCAGTTTTCCAGAGGTTCATGTCTAATTTACTTAAAGACATCAAAGGTGTCGTCGTTTTTCAAGATGACATTTTGGTCCACAGCGAATAGCCATAGTGAGTTACATGATGAGGGAGTTTGTTGTGTGTTAGAGACTTTACGTGATGCAGGCATAGTTTTGAAGAAGGAGAAATTTGTTTTTAAGGTTCAGAAGGTAGAGTATCTTGTTAAAGCCATTGTAGATTCTCCAGCTCCCTGTGACAAAGTAGGACTCAAATCATTTATTCAGTTATGTGAGTTTTACTCGCGATTTGTACCTAATTATGCTTCAAAAGTCCAGCCACTTTCTAATATGCTCAAAAAAGTGTTCCTTTTGTATGGGACAAAGAATGCAATGTTTTTGAATGGATTAAGGCACATCTGGTCAGTCCCATAATACTCAAGCCGTTTGACCCAAATGTTATGTGTACAATCACAGTTGATTCCCGTGGTGTCAGATTAGTTGCTGTTCTCACCCAAAACAAAAAAGGGGATGAGCACACTTTAGGATATGCCTCAAGAGTTTCGCGTGGTTCGGAGTTAAATGGTATGTTGGTGGGCCATAAGGAAATTTTCTCCTTATGAACCTTCTCACTATCCACCGCCCCACCCGGAATTTGAGATCGTCCAGAGTGATGCTGTTCAAACCCCCTCGTATTACCAGAGCCAGGATGAGCGGCTGCTCGTTTAGGTATCTGGCTTCTAAACATTGGAATGATCTCCTTCTCGACCTCCGTATGGAACCCTCAGAAGCCAGATTCAGAGGAAAACTTAAAACACACCTCTTTCCTTCGACCTAATTCTCTTCTGTGCTTTGACCTTGGCCTTTTCGCCTTAACTTCTGCCTCTCGAGATTTAGTAGCATTTAGCGGGGGGACGCACTGTTTTTTGTGTAGCCAGGCGCTCTAGAAATGGCTTATTATTATTATTATGTTTGGGGAAATCATTTTAAATTATATACAGATCACAGCCCACTTGTTTTATTCTTTCTGGTGACAAAGTGAAAGAACGCTCACAAAGGATTGCACGTTTGTCAACTAAACTGTTGCAGTTCAACTTTGAGATTACCTACATTCCTGGGAATAAAAACATTATGGCAGATTATTTTTCAAGACATCCTGTCCAATATGAAAATGAACATGATGATGATGATGAGGATAACTGTTTTATGGCTGCTGTTCTTTTGGATGAGATGTGTGGGGTCAGTGAATCGGAGTGGAGAAATCATTTATCCAGAGACATTTTACTGGGAGAAGTCATTAATTGTGTGAAAAGTGGTTGGCCGAGAGAGAAGAATGTTCATCTTTCTCTCCAAACTTTTGTTAAAGTTTCACAAGTACATTCCATCGAGGATGGTTTACTTATGCGTGGAGATACATTGATTCCTCCAGAGTCATTAAGATCTAGGTTAATCCAAGGTGCACAAGAAGGCCACTTGGGTAATACTTTTACAAAAAAAGAGTACGTGAACACCTTTGGTGGCCACAAATGGATAAAGATGTCGATATGTTTATCGGGGAGTTTGTGATATGCTCAAATTCTGAGAAAAGTATGAAAGTACGTACACCACCTCTTTACCCATTGCGTTACCAGGTAGACCTTTGGAGAAAATTGGGATTGATTTGGTTGGGCCTTTTAATACTCTTCCTACCAATTCCAGGTGCAATTGTGGCCATAGACTATTATTCAAAGTGGCCAGAGGTTCGTTTTGTTCATGAACCTAATTCCAGCAATGTCATTGATTTTCTGAAAGATGTTTTCTTGCAGGAAGGTTTTCCTGCTACAATTATAAGCGACAATGGAGTACAATTTGTCAGCCAGGAATTTGAATGTTTTTTTAAGCAAAGTAGTATCACACATTCCAGAAGTGCGCTCTATCATCTGGAAACAAACAGATTGGTTGAGCGAATGAACAGAGTTATAAATAATTGTGTACAATGGGCTTTAGCTGGAAAATGCAATGTTCAAAATGCAGTAAGATCCATGTTATGGTTTTATCGCACTACACCCCATTCTTCCACAAAGGTGTCCCCTTTTGAACTTCTTCGGGGAAGAAAACCTTGTTCGAAGGTTTGTCCTGGATGGATGTCAAGATGGGTTAAAATGAATACTGTGAATAACATTGACAACAATGGTAGATCTAATGTTTCACAAGCTCAGTGCCAACAAAAAATTATATTTTGACTCTAGAAAAAGATCTGTTGCTCAACAAATCAAGGTTGGAGACATAGTACGTATTAAGATTCCTAATCATGTGAAGAAAGGAAGTTCAAAATTCTCTGACCCTGTTACTGTTGACAAAACTTGTGGTAATGCTGTAAGAGTTAATTAAAAAAATTGGTGGAACTTATCTAGGATTGGGAAAGTCACTGATTGTTTGAGTCAGATTTCCCCGTCCAGTTCCAACAATTTTGATAACAATCAAAGTCCTAGTTGTGTGAACAATGATGCCTTCTCTTATCCTGCCATTGTAGGTCAGGGGAGAAGTTTCCATAAACGTACTGTTCCAGCCAGATATTGTTTGCCATTTATCGTTAATATTCTGATGTGATTTTCTCTATATTGTTAAAATTCTCTTAGGTTGCTTTGTTCTCTACATATGCTTTGTTTTACTTTTATCATTTTATTTCTTTTTGTTTTTATTATTTTTTATTTTATGTTTCAAATGTGTTTAGAGGAGGAGGATAATGTAGTGTTCTCTATCTAGGGTTTGGAATGCCTGTGCTTTGAGGTTCTGGGCTAAAGCATTCCATTTGGAGCGTTGGTTTAAAAAAGGATTACAGTTTAGTCCTGATGCCTTGCTTGAGCCCCCTGCTGCGCAGCACCTGTTTGTATTTGAATAAACTACAATCAAATATCAACTTTGAGTATTCTACTTAGTACAGTTACATTATTATCGGAAATGTGATGGCAGTGTAACGGTCAAGGAGCGTGTTACTCAGGTGATGAATGGATGTGCATGTTTGAAGACTCGAGCTGCAGCGAAAACTCAAGAGGCTCTCTGTATTAAAAGATAACACTTCGTGGATCTAATCTATTGAATATTATTAAAGCGTCAATGGCCAAAGTAAATGGCAGTTAAGGTGTGCGTTTTTCAAGTGATTAAAGGCAGTGAGCCCATGGAAGAATTGCACGCCTGCATTCTATTTTATTCATAACTTTCATACAGCATTGTCCAGGCACGTTAGCGTGCATTAAAAAATTCCACATTTTCTTAGATACAAATACAGTTCTTCACCTCAGACAAGAAGTGATGTCTTACCAGAGCTATTCCAGTGTGTGTTAGTATTCTCGCATTCATCTCTAAACTGTTACAGAAACTGAGTCATACTCAACAATCTTTTACTGCATAGCAGTGCTGACACAACGTGGCGGATACACTAAGCTAAACCACCCTTTGTCAGTCACGTAAGAAGATGCACGGCGGACATATTAAGTGGATAAGAAGTTTATTTATGAGCAATGTGCCTTTTTGCAGTCCTAATCAGTGAGGCACACACTTTATGTAAAGTATGTTTAATCAGTGACACACACACTGTGCTTTATGAGAACGTGTTACTTCAGTGATACGCATACTTTATGACATGTTATTGTATTGTATTCAGAGTGTCAGTTTTGGATAACTATATGCTCAATCTGTATCACTCACATTTTATATCTCTATAATCTTCATATGGGTTGTATTAGCCATATGTCCTAGTATGATGTGTCTTCAACTTACTCTATGCCACTATTCATTCTTTATACATTTCATTAGAAATTTACATTTGCTAAGGCAATTATGCAAACTGTTACACCTCCAAGTCCTATTTTACAGGAATCAGGTGAACCCCCAGTGAAATGGAGATTGTGGTACAGATCATTTAATGCATAGTTAGGGGCCATAGATGGTTTGAAATTTAAAGCTGATAGGAAATTAAGTCTCCTGTATTATTATCTGGGCATTGAAAGGCCAAAATGTATTTGATCATTTACCGTAATATACAGCTGCAGATAGTGACGATATGGATGAATTTCAACTTGCGGTTAAACAATTAAGGGCCAGATGTAGGTGGCCAAATAGCGAGCGCTAACGCTGAAATTCGCAATCAGCGTTTGCGATCGCTATTTGGCTGCGAGCAATGTAGGTGAGGTTAAACCTACAAGCAAAGTAAGGAATCGCAAAATTGCTATTACTTATTTTGCTCTTGCATTTAGGGAATCGCAAATTGCGATTCCTTAAATGCAATGTAAGTAGCACAAAAAAAAGTGCACTTTAGCTTTACCAACTTCATGTTGGTGATAATTAGCGATTTCCTTTAAAAAAGCACTTTTTTGCTTTTTTAAAAGTGTTATGTGGCACACATTCATGCCCTTATGGCAAGTATGTGAGCCACATGTGCACACATTCACATTTCAGGGGTGCAACAGGGTGTCCTTTTGACACCCTAGCACCCTTGAAATAGCGCCCGCTATTTGCGATTCGCTAATAGCGAATTGCAAATAGTGAATATCTCCTAATTCATTCCTATGGCCATTCCTATGGGCCTCCTAGCCCATAGAAATGAATGAGTAGGTATTCCTTATTATCGAATCTCAATCGCTATTAAGGAATATTCAAGTTCAAGTTTATTTTTATTGTTTGATTAATTAAAATCATTACAATATCCCCCTGGAACAGATAAAACAATTACATAGGCAATAGCCTTGTCGTTCTTTTAAAAAATACACATCATTTTTTTTTATAAAAGGTACATAGCATTAAAATTCAGATGTAAAAGATCTTGCGTTAGCGACTTTTAAACTCGGAACTGCAGAGTTAACAGAGTGTGAACCCCTAAGAGAGGATGTTAATGTCATTATACACGTATTTATTTAGGAACTCCGTCGGCTTGCCGTAGAAGTCTGCTAAGTAATTTCATGTATTTAACTCCTCGGCATGCCAGGATGTTCGACATGCCTTCTAACCAGCGTATCACCGCTTTCCCGCTGGACCAAATGTTCGGATCATTAAAAATTGATTTCAAGTACTGTCTCCTTTGGTCTTGGACGGCTGGACAGGCACATATTAGATGGATTAAGGTTTCTTTTTTGAAGCCGCATAGTCTGCAGGACTCTGATTTGAAGGCTTTTTTCCACAGTGGATATAAGTCCTTTGAGTCGTGCGCACCCATTCGAAACTTTATAAAGCTCATTTTTTAGGTGTGAGCTAAAATGGGCAGATTAGTATGCTTGAGGCTTTGAAAATCTGTAAGAATTAATGACTGTCCACCCATGCCGCCGCTTGGTGAGCGCCTTTTTGTCCTCCCACAAGGATTTCTTTTTGGCTGCGATGTTTACTATTTTGACAAAGATTCCTCTACCCAACCCTTTGTCCCATGCTGTTTGTCGATCCATCTCGGCCAGAGAGTCTCTCAAAAAGCTTCCCCAGGAGTTAGGTGTTTCCTGATCCCCCTGGAGCTTAATTTCATCCCAGCATAAACTATTTAGAGTGCCCGGGTCTGAGGAGCAAAATGTATGACAAAGTTTTATAAAGCCGCTCATTCCCCGGAACTTCTGATGCTGGAGGCCAAATTCCAGTCTGACCTGGGAAGGCGAGGCAGATTTTGGCAGGTCAACAACGGCTTTGTAGATCTTTGTCTGCAGCTCGTTCAGTAAGTGCGCTTCTTTGCCGCACCAAGGGACCAGGCCATTGGACAAACTGGGCTGTATTTGGGCGGCCATTAGATTTAGCAAGTGGGAGTAATTCGGGGAGTCCATTTTTTTGCGTAATAGCCTGTATGCGTAGATTAATGATTGTGCCTTGGCTTTTAGTGCCAATTTATGTTCTTAATGAATTGCACCCTGCCCGATTATTACGCCCAGGTATTTATATGAGCTAAGTTCTTCAAACTTTGCCCCTTTGGCCGTCCATTTGAACTTAGGTTTTTTACAATCCAATAGGCGAACAATTTTTTTTTTATCTTTGTTTAGCTCCAGTTGTTCCTTGTCTAAATAGGCTACAAGGTTATTTATTGATCTCTGTAAACCAATGGGAGTTTGGCTCAGCAAGACTATATCATCTGCTTATTGTAGGATGGCAACTGATGCATTGGACATTTTCGGGGGGTGAGAATCTGGTCTTTCAATATGTGGAGCAATATCAGATAAAAACAAGTTGAATAAGCTGGGCGCTAAGACACAGCCTTATTTCAGGCCTCTTTGGGTGTGAATACTAGCAGTAGTACTCAACCCATCGCCCAGCTTGACTCTTGCCCAGGTGTCCGTGTACAGAGAGATTATGACGTTAAGCATTGTGCTTGGCAAGCCCCATGCGTTGAGTTTCTTCCAGAGCTGGCTCCTGCTCACTCTGTCAAAAGCGGATTTGATATCCATGGTGCAAGCAAACAGCCGGAGTTTCCTTTTTTGCGCTTTTCCTGTTAGAAGTGCTAGGATAGCAAGGTTGGATATGGTACCCATTCCTTGCCTAAATCCTGTCTGAAACTTTGGGATTATGTTTTTTTCATCCATCCAACCTTGCAGCAGAATTAGCAGGCACGAGGCATACAGTTTTGCTTCTACATCTATCAATGAGATTAGTCTATAATTTCCCAGCTTGCGGTGATCTCCCTTTTTGAATATGGGGTGGATGATGTTCCCCTTCCAGGAAGCCGGGATGTTGGACTGAGTGTAGATCTCATTAAAGAGTGGGGTATGGTAGGAAGACCAAAACTCTGCGTTGTTCTTAAAAACTGGCGTTAGGAATGCCGTTTGGCCCAGCCGCTCCCTCGGACTTGAGTTTCAGTATCAGCCCTTTTAGCTCCTTAGCATTTGTCATGGTGTTGGCTCGTTGGTGGGTGACTCTGATTGTAGTGAGCTACCTTCCGCCTGATCCGGGGTGGGGAAGGCTTGTATTTCTTTCTGATCGAGATCTTGCCCATGGGGACTTTCTTCAAGACCCATCTCTGCCTTATTATACAGGGATTGCACATGGGCAATCCATGTTTCTACACCATTAAGGAATATTAAGGATTCGCTAATATACCGATTCCTACCTACATTCAATTTTGCAAGTCCTTAATAGTGAATCAGTAAAATTTGCTATTAATGATTCGCAAATTTGATTTTACCTACATATGGCCCTGAGTGTATATTTTGAGAGAAAATCAACCTTGTTGTTCACAGACACAAATTCTTTACAACAGTGCAAGATCCTAATGAATCAATTGATTCTTATGTAAGAGCGTTGAAAATGCTAGCCAGTTACTTTGAAAATGTTACATCTCATTTGATTTGTGATCAAATTGTTTGCAGATGTTATTCGAAAAAAGTACAACAACATTATTATCCTGTAAGAATCCTTCATTAGATGAAGCCATTGATCTAGCACAAAGTATAGAGAGATGACAATTAGATGCTAAACAACTACAAACTGAAAATCCTCACATATCAGTTGTAAATAGCAACTGTCAAAACAAAGTAGTGCAACCAGTTACAGATAGTAGAAATGCTGGAAGAAGCAAACGTTCTTTAGATGGTAAAAGAAAAGATGAAAAGACCATGAATGTTGGCCAAGTTCAGTTCAAAGTGTCTTGTTACAGATGTGGTTATGCTTCACACATGTCTAATTAAAAAAAATTGCCCTACAGTTGGTCAAGAATGCTGGAAGTGCAAAACATTTCGAAAATTTGGAAAAGTATGTAGGAGAGGTAGACATGTTTCGGTTAGGTATGTACATGATCAGGCAGAATATGAAGATCCCAATGATGTTAAAAAAAGTCGAAGAATTGGTTTTATCCATAGAGTGTGTAGTTCAGTTCATAGACTTTATTCGATTGTTCATAAAAAACATCATAAAAGTGTACAGATTAAAAACATGACATACATGAATTATCACAAGATAGGGAAGTGCAGGACGTAACTAAGCATGAGCGAATTTTGCGAATCTGGCGCTCGCGAATTTTGCGAATTTTGCGAATTTGCGAACTCGCAATCCGCAAAATCCGCGAATTCTCGCGAATTTGCGGATTTTTTTTTGTGTTCGCAAGGATTTCTGTCAGTTCGCGAGGGTTTTGTACCAGTTCGCAATTGCAAACTTACATGTCGGCTCGCAACGGTCGCGATTATGTTGTTTCTACATCTGGTTCATCATCACAGGTTCCCAGCACCCTCTGTTTCACCCCTGCCACCCTCTGTTTCACCCATGCCACCCTCTGGTACATCAATGCCACCCTCTGTGTCATCATCACTGTAGATTATGGGGGAAAAAGCAAGCACACCTGCCCTGTTTCAACTGACATGAATTAATTTGGGGTTGATTTATTAATGTGTCACTGTTTTAAAATTGCAGCTTAATGGAGAAAGGGTGCCTGCGTTACTCTTCGTAGATGACACCATACTTATATCTCAGACAAAAAAGGGCCTCCAGGCACTCCTTAACTCCTTCAGCTGCTATTGCTTGACAAAGGGTTTGGAAATTAATGCTGACAAAATAAAATGTATGTCATTAAATCCCAGTAAACCAGATAGAGGGTTCTTGACCTTGAATAGTCAAAAACTAGGTACTGTGGAAAACTTTTCCTATTTGGGTGTTGAACTTGATTCGAAACTAAGTTGGAAGGCCCAAATCGAAAAAAGTAAGATATCATATGCCCATAATGTCAAACCGATCTTATGCAAAATGAATGCCAGCACAAGCAAAAGTGTAACCCCTGTTTTAGAACTTTTTAAATTTAAAATCCAATCTGCTGTGCTATATGGAGCAGAGATATGGAGCCCCTGGGCAAAAAATAGTTTTCAGAGCCTGGACAATAAATTCATGCGTGCCATTGTAAGGGTCCCAAATAGTACACCTCTTTTACCCCTTCAACTTGATCTGAATTTTAGGAGAACAGACTATTTTGCTATTTTAAGACCACTAATATTCTGGGTTAGGCTTTGGACCACCCCGGAGCTGATAGAATACAGAAATGGCCTACAAGAACTGTTGCTTCTTGATTCTCTTAATTCCATCCAGTGGCTAGTGCACATCAAAAAATGGTTCACGCTCCTGGGTTTATACTCAATGTGGGAGACTCCTGACAAATTGCCTACCTCTTCCAAACTAATAGTCAAGCGAGCCTTCTGGACCCACATGAGTGAAAAAATAGTGGATGGAAGTAGAGTTGGGTCCGCAGTTCAGGATTTTTGTATCATTTAAGGATGAGTTCCATTTTGAATCATTCCTGGACGAGATAGAGCCACCAATCGCAAAGTCCCTTTATCTAAAGTTCAGATACGGGATACTTATGCTGAACCACAATACAGAACGATGGGCTCAAAAAAGACTGGGAGAATTGAATGCTAAAACGGGGTGTTGCCCTATGTGTTCCAATGCCTGCATAGAAAACGAGGTTCATATGTTTTTTGTTTGTAGTGCATATATGAATGCTAGAAAGAAATGGCTAAAACCAATGTGTAACCTCTTGGGAACCAGATCCTGCTCTATAGCCTATAGGATCATGAAAAGTAATTCAACCCAGTACATTGTATTTAGCATAAGTAAATTCCTTTACTCTGTTTATATAATCCGTAAGAAACAAGGACAGGTACTCTGAGTTGGACAGGTGTATATGTTTACAAAACCCTCAAATTATAAAAGAAATATATTCTAATGGTATATGTTTACAAAATCCTCACATTACCAAAATGAAATGTATTTTAAAATGAAAATGTACAAATTATTTTTTTAAGTACCACTTTTTAATTAATTGTTGCCATGCATATTGCTTGATTGCTTATTTTTATGTATGTACGTGACTTTTATGGCCAAACTGGCCGAAATAAAGTAATAAATAAATAAAAAAATTCCAGTCTGGCACCTGCTTCCTTATCTGTAATTTGCTTTCTGTTGCAGTGCAATTTTTTTTCCAGGACCTTTGTGGCCTACTTGTAGCTATTCTATGAGCCTGCTGTGAGGGTCAGAGCAGGGTCATACAATTGTTGCAACTAGCAACTGAACTCTGGAGTGGCCCCAGTCAGGAAGCACTACAGGGAATGGTTACTAATGATGAGTTTGAACTTTTGAACCTGCTGAATGCTTTCACTTTTGCAAAACTTGTTTTTCTGCAGAACAGCATTACAGCAACTGTAATGCCCCAAACAAGCTTACTTGTGAAAGTTGATTTCTAATCCAAAAGTGATCCAAAGAAAGTCAAAAGGCCTCAAATCCAAAAAAGTGCAGGCAAATGTCAACCTGAGGAATTATTCTGATAAAAATCATCATTTTCAGAAGGTCTATGCTGCTTGCTAGTGGATTTGTTGTGCAGAATTGCAATTTTTGTTATTTCGCGAGTGCGAGATTGTTGCTGCCCGCCGCACCTACATGTTCGCAATTGCGAACTTACACCGCACGCCGCAAAATTGTATCACCAAGAAAAAAAATCCGCTGCGTGCGAATTTGCGGATTTTCGGTAAATTCGCGAGCGTTCGCGGATTGCGAATTTACCAAAAATCCGCAAAATTCGCGAGCGGAACGGATTTTCCGCCCATGCTTAGACGTAACAAAACATGGACTAGCAGCAAAAAGGTTAGAATAGACATAATATTAAAAAACCATACTTTTTCTAACCGAGATTGATTTTAAAATAAAGGTTGCGATAAAAAAGCATATATCCGCAGTTGCAAGTGCAAATAGGAATCTCATAGCATTACCAGTTGTAGACACAGAATATTTCTTGAACAATGGTTTGAGGTAGAAAATACGCAAAGGTTTATACAGGGGACATATTAACATAAAGTGCAATGTGCTTTGCTTAGTTATTCCATCACAGGGACAAGGGGTTGCAGAATAAATTTTCATCCTTGGAAATGCCACCAGGTTATGCACAATACCTAGTCTCAGCCTTGTAAGGACATATTGATGGGGCTGTCTGGTGATAACTTTAAGGTACGTAGAGAGACCAAACCTGTCTTCCTTATTAGTAAAATAGAAAGCATGGGTTGAGTAATCTCTGGTTTGAACTCTACGCTTATTGTATTTTTGCCTCAAAAAGACACCTTTAACCTCCTGTTTCGATAGCAATGGCACACATTGGGTCTTCATGTACGTCCAAATCGTAGAGTTCCTTAAAGGCTGAAACGACATACTTTAACCATGGGATCTGGTAGGCGTTATCCAGGTGTAAGCAGTCTTTGATTATTTCCCTGGTAAAGCTGGTTTCATCCTTGGACCAGATAGATCTCCATGCCATTAAGGGTCTCAGTCCGATTAAATCAGATATATAGTCCAACCCTAGTTCTTTGTAGGTCAGTTCAATGGATGCCGAAGAAGGGAGGCAAAGAAGTCTTTTTAGAAATAGATTCTCCAGTATTTGCAGGTCCCTTTGGGTCCAATGACCCCAAACCTCTGAACCATATAGTGCAATGGATGCACACCTGTGTCTGTAAACATTCAACATATCCGGTATATGCCGGCTTCCCAATTTAGCAGCAAAGCGAAATACACTTAAGGAGGCCTTACCCATCCTACCTTTTACATTGTGTTGCTCTGGGGTCCAAGACCCACCATTGTTGAAAGTAATGCCCAAATAGCAGAAATTATTCACAGCCTCGATGCGGTTTTCCTTGAAATAAAATGATCTAAGTTGGTTTACCTTCTTACCGCATGCCATGATGAAAGTTTTGGAGTTATTTATTTTTAATTTCTTCCCCTGTATAAAATCATAAAAGCAATTCATAAGTTTCTGGAGGCCTATGGGGGTTCTTGAGAGCAAAACGGTGTTGTCTGCGTAAAGCAGCACCGGGATAGATTGTCCTTCAGCTTGCGGGGCATCAGCTTGCACATTTTTCAATTTTTGCTCAATGGAGTTTATGAAGAGGGAAAAAAGCAGCGGGGCCAGGACACAACCCTGTCTAATACCAGATTTAACCCTGATCTTCCTCGTACATTCCCCCTCAGGACCGTAGCGAATCTGGGCAGATAAATTGATGTAAAGTCTGGCCAGGAAATGATTAATCGCAGCCGGTGCACCCATTTCGAGTAGGGTTGACCACAACAAAGTGATGTCAACCAGATCGAAGGCGCAAGAGAGGTCCACAAAACAGAGGAACAATGAGCCCTGTTTGGCTTTAGTGTATTTTCCTATTAGGAGATCTAAATTAATACACAGCTCTATAGTGCCAAGGCCCTTCCTGAAGCCGTATTGGGAGACAGCAAGGATGTTATTGCTTTCGGCCCATTCCTCCAAACGTAGCAATAAGACCCTGCTCATAATTTTTAGTGAGGAATCCAGAAGGGAGATAGGGCGGTAATTCTTGGCCTCTACTCTATCTCCCTTCTTGTAGATTGGTATAATTACAGATTCACTCCAAGTTGAGGGGGTAGTATCGGTGACAGCAGCATTAAATACTTGGGTCAGTAGGGGGCTCCACAAGGCCAGATCCGTTTTATAAAGATCAATCGGGACCCCCTCTGGACCTGGGGCTTTCCCCCCTTTGCTTTTACTGATTGCCATGTCAACTTCTTGAAGGGTGATCCCCAGCGGCTGGTTGGATATAGTAGGGTTATTACGGGAGCTGTCCTGGACCTCCCCGTTTGGGTAAAAAATCCCGCTAAAATGTAGAACCCAACTATCCTCGCTAACTTGTGCGGTAAAGACTGGGAATTCCTCCTTCTGGAGGAATGGACTGTTAACAGTACTCCAGAACAGTTTGCTATCCCGTAGGGCTGCTGCCTTGGTCGGGTCCTCCCATGCTTGTTCTCTTAGTTCCTGTTTCCTACACTTCAGTTCAAGTTTATATGAAGCCCTCAGATGTTTACCAGCATCCCTGTCTCTCGGGTGGTTAGATAGTGCCTTCTTAAGATCTTGTAGCACGGAAGTACACGCTCTATCAAACCAACCTAGCGTGGCCCGCTTAGTTATGCCCTTAGTAATGGTAAGTGATTTTTTAATTATAATACCAAGTTCCTCGAAATCAGCTATAATGCAACTTGGGGTGGCATCAACTTTGAGGCATCGAGCTATCACTTTGGTACCAGCTCCCACAATTGTTCGTAGTAATTTATCAGATTTAGCTCCACACCATTTGATCCGGATACCGTTTTGCCTACATGGGGTAATCTCATCGACAATCCTACCGACAAATTGGTTTTTAGGACCCCATATGAGAATTGACATTGTTATGGCGTTATGGACGCTAATACCAAAATCCACGATAATCGGGACCGTACAGAGTGGAGCGATCTGTGTCGATATCAACAGATAGTCGATAACAGATGCAATATTCCTCCCTGTGAAGGTCGGGACAATATTACCATCTTTATCCAGGGCGGGTTGGTGGATGACCAGATCGTGCTTTAATAGGAGGGTATTAAGGGAGTCACCATAAGGGGTATGGGAGAAATGAGCCAGATTCTCCCTGTTGTCCCCATCAAACCTGCATGCGTTAGTGTATACGGACAGGATATGACATTAAGGTCCCCCCCCAGATAATATCAAATGGTTTGTGGGTATCATTACAGATTTAATTTATAGTTGATTCGAGTTCGTCTACAACAAGGGTACTTGTGGGGTCAAATGTGTTGTTATAATGATTGATCAGCAGGATGTTCCGGCCCCCTCTATTTTCTAACTTTAGTATTTGGGAGTGTGAACCAACAGTGGAGTAATATCTTACACGTACTGGGAACTGCACGGACAATAAAATCAACAGGCTACCTTTTGCCCTACCCATGGCAGATTCTTGTGCTGGGCAATTATAGGAGACAAAGCCGTCATAGTGAATATCAATAGTAGACCAGGTCTCCTGTAGACAGAGGATATCAAACCCTGAGATAGATTTCCTCCAGCCCAGGGCTGACACCCTCTGTCGCCACCCGGCAATATGCCAGCTCGCCATTAAACAACCTGAGGGACTAGATGTCAATACCAGTTCTGTGTGTACGGGGTTAGGAGAGGGGACTGTTCAGGCGCACCCCGCCTCAGACAAACCCGAGGCGTAAGGTAGAGGGTGGATATCCGCCATCTCAGCATGCAGAGGGGGTACCAAGGGCAACATTTCTAGTGTTAACGGAGTTACCAAACATTCATCCGGACATATGGCATTGCCCGTGACTTCCCCGTCCACTATATCATTAATGGTCACAGGTGGGGGGCTCTAGGATGCGTTTGTCAGTAGTCAATCGACTCCCTCTAGGCCCTCTAGGCAGCTGTACCGGTTGTAGTCTGAGAAGGGATTGTACTGTGGGGTGTATTGGGGTGGCATAGCTGATCTTGTTTCATAATATCTTAGTCTACCCCTCCGTTCAACCCTAGTCCAGTCATACCTTCCTTTGTAGTGGGTTACATTGTTGAGTGGGAAGAAAAAGGACACTGGGAGGGTCTGAATCGTCGAGTCAAAAGACCTATTAAATCCTGCACAAATATGGGATACCGTACGGGGGTTTCTGAAGCTGACCGTAATACAGTCCCCATTAATGGACTTGGGCGTCTTACCTATCCATGGTACCCTCCTTACCATAATGATTTCATTGTGGAGATGGGCCGGTTGGGGTCTGTTCCAATTGAGCCACTTAACGACTTTACCTTTCAAGGAGCTAAAGGTTTCGGTTTCCCCTGTTTCAAGGAGAGGAGCTCCAGCTAAAACTACCATATACCGGTTAGCTTCCGGGGGGAGATCAGGCCGGCGTAGTCTAGGGTCTCTAAGTTCTTTGATTGGGGACCCTTGTATACCATCAGCCATTGGTCCGGAGAGATTAGACCTACAGACTTGGTGACCAGGGAGTTGATATGAGGGTGCAATATCATCCTGGCTAGGAGGTTGATGGACCATTGGGGGGGCCTGGTACTGGGCAAATGGGGTGTTGGGTCACAGTTGCTGGTTGTGTGACTGGGATGGTGGGAACAGTTTGTAGGGTGCTCGAGCTATTGGATTTAGTGGAGTTAGCTAGGATGGTGGCAGTGGCTTTCTCGATAGTAGACAATCTAAGATCCAACCTTTCCAATTTGGCCTCTAAGGGGAATAAGATTGATTTAACTAGGGCGGCTATACTTTCGATACAGACCTCTCTACTAGAGGGGGCTGTTTGCAGGGTGGTATGAGGAAGGGTGGGGTCGTGGTGTAACTTGGCTGTTTTTGAAGACCTTCCAGCTTTTTTATCTTTCTTGTTATATGATCTTTTCCGTTTCATAATAGCCCCTTCCCTGACCCCCTGAGACATAGAATTAATAGAGCTCTCTTCATGAACAGAAACTGTGCTGACATTATTAATATCAAGAACTTGGTTAATTTTGGGTAAAATTTCATTCACCAAAATGTCAAGGTCCACTGATGGCAGTTTATCTGCATCAGGGAGGGGGGATTGGTTAGCCAACACGGGAGTAGCATTGTCAACATGTCTTTCTGGTGTTTTGGCATTGGCCAATATCCCCAGGGATGATATTTTGATAGACATCAATTCTTTGACAGGCGTTTCTCGAGAATGTTAATTTCCGTTTCAATGATGTTATTCGCCCTGACAAGAAATTTTTCCATACCTCTGGTTGCAGATCCTCCAGCAATCGAGGTCTTACTCCGTGTTTCCCGGCCAGCCATGGATGTCCGGTAGCTCGTGGAGGCAGTTTGGAAATGCGATTAGGGGGGTGGCCCAGTCCGGTCACAACTGGTCACGAACGGGCACAAACGGGCCCGCCCTTGGCCCGGGCTTCGCCCGGCGACGTCCCGCGCGCGTTCCGCGTGCGTGGTTATTAGCCTGGTTATATACGTGAGCAGTGTGGGCGTGGCTACAGGGAGAGTGGGCCAGGTGTCAACGATTGGCCTCGCAGGGACTCCTGGTAGTTGGAGTCCCTGCCGTCACGCTCGCAGCCCTGTAAACTGCCACAGAACCCCTCGGAGTGTCCAAGTGAAGTGGGACCCGCGAAGTGGGTCCGGCGAACAATAGCATTGGTCTCGGGCACAGGAGACAAATCCCAGCAGTCAGGTCACAGTCTGCAGCTCCGCTTTAACCAACTTGCAGGTGAAGGAGAACCCACCAGTGCAGGGAGATGAGGCTGCTTATACCAATAGCCGGTGCAGTGTGGGCGTGGCCACAGGGAGAGCGGGCCAGGTGTCAACGATTGGCCTCGCAGGGACTCCTGGTAGTTGGAGTCCCTGCCATCACGCTCGCAGCCCTGTAAACTGCCACAGACCCCCTCGGAGAGTCCAGGTAAAGCGGGACCCACAAAGCGGGTCCGGCGAACAGTAGCGTTGGTCTCGGGCACAGGAGACAAATCCCAGCAGTCAGGTCACAGTCTGCAGCTCCGCTTTAACCAATTTGCAGGCAAAGGAAAACCCACCAGTGCAGGGAGATGAGGCTGCTTATTCCAATAGCCGGTGCAGTTTGGGCGTGGCTACAGGGAGAGCGGGCCAGGTGTCAACGATTGGCCTCGCAGGGACTCCTGGTAGTTGGAGTCCCTCCCGTCACGCTCGCAGCCCTGTAAACTGCCACAGACCCCCTCGGAGTGTCCAGGTGAAGCGGGACCCGCGAAGCGGGTCCGGCGAACAATAGCATTGGTCTCGGGCACAGGAGACAAATCCCAGCAGTCAGGTCACAGTCTGCAGCTCCGCTTTAACCAACTTGCAGGTGAAGGAGAACCCACCAGTGCAGGGAGATGAGGCTGCTTATACCAATAGTCGGTGCAGTGTGGGCGTGGCTACAGGGAGAGCGGGCCAGGTGTCAACGATTGGCATCGCAGGGACTCCTGGTAGTTGGAGTCCCTGCCATCACGCTCGCAGCCCTGTAAACTGCCACAGACCCCCTCGGAGTGTCCAGGTGAAGCGGGACCCACGAAGCGGGTCCGGCGAACAGTAGCGTTGGTCTCGGGCACAGGAGACAAATCCCAGCAGTCAGGTCACAGTCTGCAGCTCCGCTTTAACCAACTTGCAGGCGTGTGTAGATATCAACAGTGTGCAGCAAGAAAATAAATATGGTGCTCCTTTTGTTCCAGTGAGAATTGATGATTGTCCTATATCTCTCCTTATTGGTTCATATGCAAAAACACAATTATAGCAATTGATAAGTTAAAAGAACTTCAGACGTAGAAAAAACTGCTACCCACTGATGTCATAGTAACTGCATTGAAGGTAGAAGAATAGGTCTGGAAGGGTATTTTTGGAGTGATATGCCATTTCAAATTAAAACCATTCATGGTAAAATCTATGTGGAACAGAAAAATATAAATGTTTTAGGATGGTGGCATCAGGCTGAATTTGGAATGCCAATTAGACCTGGAGATAAGAATCTTGTATCCATTGTGTACTCTGTTTTTGATTGTGCACATTGGAAGCAAAAATGTTATAATATTTTCGATAACAAAACGGGTTATGTTAAAAGATTTTCACACAACATTAGAGTAAAGACGGGGAAATTCCTAGAAAGCACAAACTTCACAACATACCACACAGCATTAGAAATGAATTATCTCAAATGTTTAAAACTATGCAAGAGCAAGAAATCATTGAGAAAGTAGATGATACACTGTGGCTAGCACCCATTGTTCATGCAAAGAAGAAAACAGGTGATTTACGCATGTGTGTAGATCTAAGATCACTGAACAACGCTATATGGATTGAAAATTATCCTTTGCCACTGATAGATGATTTAATCACATCTGAAGGGAATGAATCTTAAAGACATATCCAACGTAGTAATCTTACAAGATGATATTCTTGTACATACTGAGACTGAGGATAAACACACAGAAGAAGTAGAAAAGGTTTTATTCACACTACAAGAGAATGGAGTTAGACTTAGAGAAGACAAGTGTACATTTGGAGTAAATGAAATTGAATACTTAGGACATATTCTTTTAAAAGATGTAGGAACACCTACACCTAGTAAAATTGAAGGTATATTAAACACTCCCAGTCCCAAAGACAAAGATCAGCTGAGTTCATTTATTGGATTATGTGACTTCTATACAAAGATTTTTGAGAATTTTGCAAGTCTCACATAATGTTTCAGACGTCTGTTAAAAAAAGGAACAGCTTTTATTTGGACTTCCACATGTCAAGAGAATTTTCAAGTGATTAAACAAAGTACAGTCACAGCCACTGCACTTCAACCATATGTAGAGGGCTGGGATACATATGTGAAAGTTGATGCAAGTTCATATGGAATGGGAGCATTCTTGTCACAAATGATTGGAGAAAAAGAAGCTACCATAGGATTCGTTTCAAGAAGGATGAATGAAGTGGAAATGAGGTACTCTGTAACAAAGAAAGAAATGTTAGCTGGCGTGTGGGGTTTAGACAAGTTTAGACACTTCTTGTGGGGAAGAAAATGTTTTCTTAATACTGACCATAAACCCTTGGTTGACATACTATCTAGAAACAAAATAAAACAAGCTACTGCCATGTTGGCAAGATTATCTACAAAATTAATGGAGTTTTATTTTTCTGTTAGTCATATTGCAGAAGGAAAAAATGTAAAAGCAGATTTCCTGTCTAGATTACCAATTGAAAATAGTGAAATAGACTCTAGAGTAGAAGAAGAAATAGAGGAGTGTATTATTGCCAATGTGGAAGACATGGTAATTTATCCAAATATAGAGTAGTGGATTAAAACTGTAAAAGTTGATGCAGCGCTTAATCAGGTAATGAAGTTGGTTATATCAGGCTGGCCCAAAGAGATGTCATTAAATGCTGAGTTGAACACTTCTGGGACATATCTAATGAACGTTCTTTAGAAAATGGTCTGTTGGTTAGAATCTGTAAATGTATTCCTGTTAGCTGTTTGAGACAGAAAATATTAGGGACAGCTCATGCAGGCTGTTAGAAATGGGGGTCTCTAGTTGGCAATGGTTTGCACCTTTGTCCAAAGAGGGACCCTTCCTTTGAGTCAGTGTAAGGGGAATACACTTTTAAAATAACCCCTGCTTGGTAGCTTGGCACGAGCAGACAGGCTTATTTCAGAGGCAGTATGTAAAGCATTTGTGAGTCATACAGTAACAGTGAAAACACTACAAATGGACACCGCACCAGTTTAGAAAAATAAGCAAAACTTTATCTAAACCAACAAGACCAAATCCAACTGTTAAAATAGTTACTTTTGCAAGATAACCTTCAAATTGTAGAAAATATCCACAAAACACAGTTCTTCCAAGTTGGTAGCTCCTGGGGCTACAGCGATGCTGAAAATGACAGAGTCTAACAATTCCAGCTGACCGCATTGATCCTGGGTCAGCTAAAGCGAAGACAGACTCGAAAACAGTACCTTTCTTGTTGCGGCCAACACAATGGTATGAGCCAGTTGGGCAACTTTTGCGGTTGTGTTGCAAAATGGAAGCGGTGCAGGGTGTGGTGCCCTCATGATGCAGTGCAGGCAAATGCTCAGTGACGATCATCCAGACGTCGTTGGTGAGGCCAAGGCTTATGGTGCAGGGTGAAGCGGTGCTCGATGCAGTGCTGACAGGCTACGGTGCAGGTGACTGAGCTGGTCGATATACCTGTCGGGCAGCAACGGTGTCTGTGACGTCCAGGCAGGGCAAAGAGAGGCGGTGTCGAATGCGGTGCCCCTAGTCATGGTGCAAGCAATGGCTCTGTGACAATCGTCCAGACAGTGTTGGTGAGACCAGGGAAGCGGTGCGAAGTGCTGCAGTGCATTCTGAGGGGCCTTTAGGAAACAGAATTCTGCGACGGACTCAGTTGCCCTTTTCTTCTGCGGCAACTGAAAGCAGCGGTTCCAGAGACGGTGCCCAGAAGGATGGTGAGGTCTTTGCTGTTCCTGAGACCTCTTGAACAGGGGGCAAGCTCTACTTCAAGCCCTTGGAAACACGTTATGAGCAGGATACACACACAGTTCCTCTCCTTGGCAGAAACAGCCACTGCAGGCCAACCTTAGACAGCACACTGCAAAGGGGCAGTACTCCTCTTCTGGTTTCTTTTAGCTCTTCTCCTTTGCAGAGGTTTATCTTGATTTCCAGAAGTAGTCTAATGTTCTGGGGTCTGGGCCTCAATATTTATACAGCAAAATCCTTTGTTCTCTGTTGGCAGAGAAGCCCTGTGCCTAGCCAAAACCAGTTATGTCCTCTGTAGTGCAGCTGCCTGGCAGGAGGTGGAGATAGCATTTTTCAAAGCATACCAGGCCCATTCAGGTGTGAAAAGAATCCCCTCCCCCTACTCTAAATGCAGGCCAGGTCTATTTAGCTCAGCCCTGACTCACCCTGGAAAGGCAGGACTCCCCTCACCCCTCCAAGTTGCTGTCTGAACAGAATACACATCCACAGCCCCTGCCACTCCAAAACCAGACAGTCAATACACAGCCCTAGCAGAGCCACACAGGATGGCTAAGCAAGAAATACCTTCTTTCTAAAAGTGATATTTTCAAACACAAAATGTAAAAATCATCCTCACTAAAAGATGCATCTTTACATTATGAGTTCAAACCTACTAAATTTTAATTCCCTATCTTGTTCCCATGGACAGGTATACTTGTACGATGTTATAAGTTAACTCCCCATTCTATCCTATGGGACCGATAGCCTTGCAATAGTGAAAAACGAAATTGACAGTAATTCACTATCAGTAAATGCCACACACATCAGGGCATGTCCTACCTTTTACATACACTGCACTCTGTCCACAGGGGGACCCTGGGCCTACCTAAGGGGTGACCCACATGTACGAAAAGAGAAGCTTAGCGCCTGACAAGTAGGTGCACTTGCCAAGTCGACAAGGCAGTACTAGATTACACACAGACACTGCAGTGTCCGGTCTGAGTTGCATTTACAGGCTGCTTATGTAGGTGGCACAATCAGTGCTGCAAGCCCACTAAGAGCATATGATATACAGGCCCTGGGCATACACAGTGCACTGTACTAGGGACTGATCAAATATGTCAATCAGGAACTCACCAATTCATAGCAATCATTTACAGAGGGAGCACTTGCACTTTGGCACTGAACAGCAGTGGCAAAGTGCCCAAAGCAACTAGACCAGCAAAATGGAGTTTTGTAGTTTGGACTGGACTGTTCCCATGGGGCACAGGGTCAGAGCTGATTTGCATATCGCCATTGTCTAACCCAGGGTGGTGTGGAGTGCAAAAAAATGATGGATTTGGGCCCAGATATTTGGACTGGGGTGAATGTGTGACATTGATCCACATTCTGTCCATCACCTGTTTTGTTTGCAATTGCCGCCATAAGTGCGCTGGGGATGCTCAGACGTGGGTCCTAGGCACTCCACACCACTGGAGTCAAGCTAGCCGGGCTGATGAGAGGTGTTACCTCGAAACCGGTCCGGTCCTCGGATGCTTGCTTCCGTTCTGGGAAGCACATGGCTTTTGTAGTTCGGACTGGACTGTTCCCATGGGGCACAGGGTCAGAGCTGATTTGCATATCGCCATTGTCTAACCCAGGGTGGTGTGGAGTGCAAAAAAACGATAGATTTGGGCCCAGATCTTTGGACTGGGGTGAATGTGTGACATTGATCCACATTCTGTCCATCACCTGTTTTGTTTGCAATTGCCGCCATAAGTGCGCTGGGGATGCTCAGACGTGGGTCCCAGGCACTCCACACCACTGGAGTCAAGCTAGCCGGGCTGATGAGAGGTGTTACCTCGAAACCGGTCCGGTCCTCGGATGCTTGATTCCGTTCTGGGAAGGATATGGCTTTTGTAGTTCGGACTGGACTGTTCCCATGGGGCACAGGGTCAGAGCTGATTTGCATATCGCCATTGTCTAACCCAGGGTGGTGTGGAGTGCAAAAAAATGATGGATTTGGGCCCAGATCTTTGGACTGGGGTGAATGTGTGACATTGATCCACATTCTGTCCATCACCTGTTTTGTTTGCAATTGCCGCCATAAGTGCGCTGGGGATGCTCAGACGTGGGTCCCAGGCACTCCACACCACTGGAGTCAAGCTAGCCGGGCTGATGAGAGGTGTTACCTCGAAACCGGTCCGGTCCTCGGATGCTTGATTCCGTTCTGGGAAGGACATGGCTTTTGTAGTTCGGACTGGACTGTTCCCATGGGGCACAGGGTCAGAGCTAATTTGCATATCGCCATTGTCTAACCCAGGGTGGTGTGGAGTGCAAAAAAACGATGGATTTGGGCCCAGATCTTTGGACTGGGGTGAATGTGTGACATTGATCCACATTCTGTCCATCACCTGTTTTGTTTGCAATTGCCGCCATAAGTGGGCTGGGGATGCTCAGACGTGGGTCCCAGGCACTCCACACCACTGGAGTCAAGCTAGCCGGGCTGATGAGAGGTGTTACCTCGAAACCGGTCCGGTCCTCGGATGCTTGATTCCGTTCTGGGAAGGACATGGCTTTTGTAGTTCGGACTGGACTGTTCCCATGGGGCACAGGGTCAGAGCTGATTTGCATATCGCCATTGTCTAACCCAGGGTGGTGTGGAGTGCAAAAAAACGATGGATTTGGGCCCAGATCTTTGGACTGGGGTGAATGTGTGACATTGATCCACATTCTGTCCATCACCTGTTTTGTTTGCAATTGCCACCATAAGTGCGCTGGGGATGCTTAGACGTGGGTCCCAGGCACTCCACACCACTGGAGTCAAGCTAGCCGGGCTGATGAGAGGTGTTACCTCGAAACCGGTCCGGTCCTCGGATGCTTGATTCCGTTCTGGGAAGGACATGGCTTTTGTAGTTCGGACTGGACTGTTCCCATGGGGCACAGGGTCACAGCTGATTTGCATATCGCCATTGTCTAACCCAGGGTGGTGTGGAGTGCAAAAAACGATGGATTTGGGCCCAGATCTTTGGACTGGGGTGAATGTGTGACATTGATCCACATTCTGTCCCTCACCTGTTTTGTTAGCAAAATGGAGTCCAGCACAAAGCGAAACACAGGAGGCAAAGACAAAAAATACAGGGGAACCCACTCCAATGATGCCAGGTCTAACACAGGACATTTAGGAATGTCGACAATGAAACGCAGAGTAAGAAATGACTTTTGGTGGCCTAGTATGGACAGAGAAGTGGATATGTTGGTTAGAGAATGTGTGCAATGCTCTTACAGTGACAAATATTTGACAACAGCTACATACATTTCCAAAACGGTTATCAGTACTGACAAGGTCTGGCAAAGAATAGCAGTGGACTTCTTAGGTCCATTTCATGTTTTACCAAACAGCATGAAATATTTTGTGATTTTGATGGATCATTTTTCAAGATGGGTGGAGGTAAGAGATATCTCAGAGCCAAATACAAAATTTGTGATTCATTTTTTGCAAAATGTAATCTGCAGAGAAGGTGTCCCTCAAGAGCTTCTAACGGATAATGGTGTACAATTCACTTTGGATGCAATGGTTGAATTTGTAAGCAAAAAGGGAATCAAACATTTACACACACTGTTGTATCATCCTCAGGCAAATGGTAAAATTGAAAGGTCCAATAGAGTACGGGTTGAAAGCATACAGAGTGCCATAAAAGCAAAGGTTGATTGTGAAAAGGCCATCAGCCATGTAGTATGGGCTTACAGAACTACTCTACAGTTGGTTACAAACAGTGTACCTTTTTAATTGATGAGGGGTAGGAAAGCTGTTTCGACGTTGAATCCTTTTTGGAAAATTGCAATATTTGAGGCTGGAATTGATGTTCATAATAAATCAGTTAAAGCTAAAAGTATCAATGAGGAATTCAATAAAAGGGTCTGTAAAATACAATTGCAAAAGGTTACAGGGAAGCACTCACCGACTCCGTGAGGGGAACGGCTCCTTCACCAACCACCATTGCAACAGGTCCAGTCTCCTTAATTCTCACCGTGAGGGGAATGGCTGACCAAGCACCCACATGCCGCTCTGCCTATAACTACAACCCCCAGCAGGCATTGAGCGGCGCGGTCTGAGCGCATCACCCAAAGGCGACAGAGGCATTTAAATTCATCGCCGCCCTCCCGCAGCGCAGGTTACAGGGAAGCACGCACTGTCGCTGTGAGTGGAACAGCTGCTTCACCAACCACCATTGCAGCAGGTCCAGGCTCCTTAATTCTCACTGTGAGGGGAGCGGCTGAGCAAGCACCCACACGCCGCTCTGCCTAGAACTAAAACCCCCAGCAGGCACTGAGCGGCGCGGTCTGAGTGCATCACCCGAAGGCGACAGAGGCATTTAAATTAATCGCCGCCCTCCCACAGTGCGGGACGCGCGCGGGCGAATCCCAGGCCAAGGGCAGGTCCGTCTGAGCCCGTCCGAGACTGTCAGAGGCGGGGCTGGGCCATACCCTTTGGTCCCCGCTTTGGGAACTTTGTCCTGGACAATTTGCGGAGACTGTGAGTAACCTGCATGACCTGTACTAATCTTCATACCCCTTCTTGGCAAAGGACCTCAGATAAGCTACTTTAGAGCTTGATTGACTATGCTTTTTGTTTTTAATTTTTAACCTTCGCCATTTTTTTTTGGCTTAATTCTTCAATAAGCTTTGTATCGGTGGCTTGATAATCAGTCACTCCCGCCCTTTTAATTCCTCCTCTTGTATCGTTTTTTTTCCGGAGTTTAAGTCTTTTCTTCTGATTTGACTATATATGTTGGGTACTTGAGATCACTTTGGTACAAGTAGTATTTTGCTAAGTATGCTACTATAGATATGTCGAAACGTAAAGGTAACAAAAGTATTGTTTAGCTCGCGGGTTCTACAATTGACACATATCTTGTGAAGGCGGTGAGTGCCATTAACATTGAAATTGATAGGGCCGAACGCCGGCTTTCACTAGGTTTAGATAGCTTGCCAGCCCCAGCAAGTATGATAGACACTTCTGTAGAGCCTAGTAATCTCTCTAGCCCAGGCACCACACATACTGTGGATTGTGCTGAGATAGCCCATATAGTTAAGCCCCTAGAGCCCATCGAAGTCCTCTGTTTATCACCTACCAACGAGGTGCCCACCCCACACGGTATCTGCCATTACATTGGGAATACCTTTGGGATATAAATTTTACCACTCTGACCGCCCTGATAAAACTGGTGGCGGTATCGCCATAATTTATAAAGAGTCCCTTAAATTAGACATTCTGGACAAACAATGCTGCAAGGAAATGGAAATAATGGTTTTCCGAATTATTTCCTCAAACAGAAAGACCTGTAAAGGCGCACTCGTATACAGACCACCCCTTCCAGGTCCTACCTTTTCCACATCTCTGTTAGAGATGTTAGGCCCTCATTTACGGGCCAATGAGGACTTCCTCCTTCTTGGAGATTTTAATATTCATACTGACCAACCTGACTCCATAGGAGCAAAAAGCCTGTCTACTGACATGGATACCATTGGTCTGACACAAAAAAATCAGGATCCCACTCATGAAGGTGGACATTGTATTGACCTGATTTACATCAACTTTGACAACATACTGTGTCATAAACCCGCCCAAGTCAACTGGTCGGATCATTTCTTATTAAAATTTACTATTTTTAAAGCTAACGTAGGTCCCCATAAGAAACGTCTACACCCCACCACACGCAGACAGTGGCACAAACTTACACTGGAGATGCTACAAAAGGTGTGGGAAAAACCCGAGATCAGTGATGCTGAAGAAGTAGAACACAAGCTTACCATGCTCCAGCAATCTCTCACCGTAGCCATGGATAAAATTGCCCCCCTGAAAACTTTTAAACAGCACCCCGTAGCCAAACAGGAAAAATGGTACACCGAGGCTCTTAGGAAAGAGAAGCAAGAATGCAGGAGGATATAGAAAAGATGGAGGAAATCACACTCTGAGGAGAACAAAAAGGCACATCGTGCAGCGCAAAACAACTATTACAAACATATTAAAGCTGCCCGTAAAAACAGTATCGCTCAACAACTCATAGAAGCCGGTAATTCTCCTAAAGAATTGTATAGGATCCTTGAAACTTTCACAAAACCCATGGCTTGTATAAGCCCAGATGACTTCTCACAAAGTTTATGTGAAGAAGTTTCATCATACTTCGAAAACAAAATAGAAGCCATCTACGAAAAAATTCTTGTATCCCAACCAAATAGTGATATCCTGAATGTCTCCGCCCCAAATAAAAATACCAACTCCACACTAACTACATTCCCTCCTGTCAATACTGAAGAGCTTTACACAATAATGACCCAAGTAAAATCTGGATCACCGAATGACCTTATTCCTGTTAAGACTCTAACTTCCCTCCGTACCCTGCTAGCCCCCCACATTCAGGATGTAATCAATCAGTCTCTAAAAGAGGGAAAAGTACCAGCTGAGTGGAAAAACGCAGTAGTGAACCCCATCCGCAAGAATGCGGCGCTCCCGTGGACGGAGCTCTCCAACCTCCGTCCCATCTCCCTTCTGCCTTATTACAGCAAGATGGCAGAGAAGCATGTCAATACACACCTGTCCAGCTACATCGAGGCAGCGGGCGGCCTAGACCACTCGCAATCTGGTTTTAGGCCCAACCATAGCACCGAATCAGCCCTCCTCTCAGTGACAGATAACATCAGAATGTCACTTGATAGGGGGAGCTCAGTGATTCTGGTGCTATTGGATCTGTCCGCTGCCTTCGACACGGTGTCGCACAAAATTCTCCTCGACCGTCTGAAGGCAGTGGGAGTAAAAGGGACCGCCCTTGCGTGGCTTGAAAGCTTTCTTGCAGACAGACAGCAAGGGGTCAAACTGGGCTCCCATAAATCTGTCTGCAGGAAGCTTACCAAGGGTGTACCACAGGGCTCATGTCTGAGCCCTACGTTATTCAACGTATACGTGGCCCCTTTGGCAGAGATTATTAGATCATATGGGTTCTTTCCAATCTCTTACGCTGACGACACTCAGCTGTTGTTCCCCTTTCAGACCATAACACCTGCAGTTTTGAAATCCTTCCAAGACGGAATGAGAGCGGTGGCGGGTTGGATGGCCCGAAACTTCCTCCAATGCAATGTGTCCAAGACGGAAGTCATGTTGTTTGGAGGGGCCACCAGGCTCTGGTCGCCGGATTGGTGGCCACTCGAGCTAGGACCTGTCCCAGCGCCCAAACTAACCATTAAAAATCTGGGAGTGCGCCTGGACCAAGCCCTGATCATGAAAGATCATGTCAGCCAGGTTACGGGAACATGCTTCCGTACAATAGGTCTTCTACGGCGTATCTTCCCTTTCCTACCCAACACCCATAGGAAAACACTGGTACAGGCACTAGTTCTTGGACGAGTGGACTATTGTAATAGTCTACTCATTTCCGCCAACCAGGAACAACTACGCAAACTGCAGGTAGTGCAGAATACTGCAGCAAGACTCATCCTGAATGCCCCTCCCCGCACCCCTTCTCGTCCCCTTCTTTCCCACCTTCATTGGCTCCCGGTGCAACAACGAATAGACTTCAAAATCTGCTGTATCATGCACAAGTGCATATATGGGTCGGGTCCTAAATACCTAAAAGAGATTTTTCTTCCCTATTCCCCTGGACGTGCTCTGCGTTCCAGCAACACTATGCTGCTGCAAGTACCCAAAGTCACTAAAGCTAGGCTGGGGGGGCGAGCACCCTCCCTCAAAGGCCCCATGCTGTGGAACTCTCTTCCACCCCAACTGAGGCTGATCACTAACCTCTTTTCCTTCAGGAAAAATCTAAAGACTCACTTGTTCGCACAATATTAACCCGGCCATTCTCTCTCCCTATCTCACCATCACTACAATTTGGCCTATTCTTGCAGAAGCTACGCGCAGAGATACCCCTTCGGGGCTGATTCAGGCGCGCTACAAGACCATAAATAAATAAATAAATAAAGAAAGAAAAGGGGGTGTAGGAAACCCCAGCTTAAACAGGGGACGATAAATTTGAGTAAAGGACTTAAAATGACTCCTGCCCCCTGTACAGGAGAGCAACTAGTTAGCACTGGGATGTTTAACGAAATACAGGTTAATCAGATCATTAACGCCCTGGTTGCTAATATTGAAATATATTTAAAACCGTTATATGACAAAATTGATACACTCAACGGGGAAGTCACTAGGCTAGGTGAGGAACTGCATATCTATAATGAGCTACTTAAAGCAACTAGTAAAAGACAGACAGAATGCCCCCTACTATAAGTAACCCCAGAATAGTGGTAACAACAGAAGAGGTACCTGGCTCCGTTAGGCCGCTAAGGGCCAATTCTAATGCACACGATTTGGTAGTGGGGGACAATTAAGCTCCTCTAGGTGCTACCAAGTCTTTGATAGGGTGTAATTATACAGGAGATGTGTGTAACTTAAATACTGGTAGAAAGGAGAGCTCACCGGAGACTAAAACCCGGACTGGGAGAGAACAGGTCGAGGGGAAACGTAGTAGTACAATTAATCTACCCTCAGATTGCTCGCCATATGTGGCAGTCTTGGTGAATGTGATCCCCCCCCTGTCCGACATCAATGGAATCACTTACATCACTTAAAAATAATATGGTGCATTGGCTTAACCAGCATTGGGGCTTCCCGGTGAATCATGCTAACCAGATCCTCACCACAGGAAGGGTTATCGGGATAGGAACTTTAAAGAAACATATACGGGGAGACTGTGTCATTATTAATTTTAAAAACCCACATTATGCCAGGATTTCCTTGAATAGAGCGGCAGCTCTGCCAGTCAATGAACAGAGTATTTCATTACTCCCACTTGGTTACAAGCTGGGCCCTACCATTGCAACCATTTTTTGATCTACCTGTATCTAACCGATTTCAACTCCTCAGTACCCTTGAGGAAAACGATTGACAGGATCTGGACCCCCATGCTATCAATATGGCGGATAGTTGGGGGATCGTTGAATCAGGGATGATAACATAGTGGGACAGGGACCTGTGGATTTGGCTAACCTTCAGAGAGCTGCATATTCGTCTGGCTAAAGACATCTTAGCCAAGAGCATGGGACGATCCCTGAAGGTACTACTCCCCAACCCGTAGAACCAGTAACTGCTTGTCAAGTTAAAGGACCTTTTATCGCTAGCTGGAATATAGCTGCGCTGGTCCAAAAGAGGGAAATGTTAGGCTGGTCGGATTTCCTTAAGTCTCATGATATTATCTGTCTCCAAGAGACCTGGTGCACGGAATTTGTTAGTTTTGAGGGGTTTGTCTCTTATGACCTATTAGCCCAGGGCTCTATGGCTGGTAGAGCAGGGGGGGCTTATATTCTTTTGTTGACTAGTTTGTCAATAGAAGTAAAAAGGCATATTAACATCGGGACTCACTCACAGATTCTTTGGCTATACCAAAAACATGCCCAGGATTTTCTTTTAATTAATTTCTATAACAACCTCTTTGATAGTTCTCGGTCAAAGTTGTTACTGAACTAGAGAACGTTATTGTTAAGCTAAGTTCAGAAGAGGATGTTATTTTTGATATTATTTGGGTTGGCGACTTTAATATACCCATATGTTCTCTGTCCACCACAAGGGTCTGTGGGGTAAGAAGTGATCTAGGATATGATGGTATTCACTTCCCCCACAATCCACATGGCGAATCACTGAATACAATTATGGCGGATTTTGATTTGGATATTATGCAATGTGCAAGAGATGGCTTGGGGAAATGCGAATTCAATAACTGATCATGTCCTGGTTTCCACAAATATTATCCCAAAGTGTACCACCCCTAGGATTGAAGAATCCCTACTTAGTGATCATAATTGTATTATTATGACAGTAGAAATATGGGAAAATAGGTCTGTAAATATACCAGTAATTGTGGGTAATATCGAACCACATAGACCTAATGGTACTAGAATAAAATTGAAAGGGGTGAACACGGATAAGGTGTTAAAAATTATTCTTACCGAATGTTTAGTGGAGATCAGTGATAATTTGAATGTTAATAGTGAGCCTGCATTGATTTTACTGAATTTTAGCAACATTAATAATACTATTGATTCTATTTTTACCAAGTCCACTAACAGGGAATTTACCCAGAACAAGGGTTGGTATTGACCATGGCTGCACCTACTCACTCTCCCAGTTAAAACAAGCACTGACGAGCGGACCTAGGGACCCGATGCTTGTAACGAAATTAAGATTACACTACAAATCTATACTTAAACAGAGGATGAAAGAGTTGCAACAGGAGGCCTGGGATAAACTCACACAGGCCGCTGACACCTCAGATTGCCAACTTTTCTGGGCAACAGTCAATTCCCCTTTTTTAAAAGATGAGGCGGTTCCTGAATTGATGTCTCATGTTTGCAGCGAGGCCTGGGTCGCCCATTTTTCTTGTATTTTCAAATCAAGTAATTGTATAAGTGATAATTCTTATAACCCTAGTATCTGGCCGATAGTACCGCTAAATATAACACTAGAAGAGGTGGAACAAGGCATTAAAACCAGTAAAGAAGGCAAGGACCAGGGCCCGGATGGGGTCCCAATCGATGTTTATAAAGCTGTACCTGCTCTAGGGGGCCCTTTGCTAACTATTGTTTTTAATGCCGCAGTTACTGACGGAGTTCCTCCTACATGGGGTGATTCAATTATTATTCCTATTTTTAAGAAGAGGGTTAAATCGGATGCCAAAAATTATCGTCCAATTTACCTTCCAGATTCCGCCATTAAAATTCTGAGTAGGATTTTACTTGTAAGATTAGAAGCGTGGGCGGAGGATAATGGGATCTTAGCAAATACACAGTATGGTATTAGGAAAGGAAGAGCAACGCTTGAACAGTGTAATAATTTAGATTAATTAATTGGGAAATACACTTGTGTCAAGCAAGATTCCCTCTACCTTTGCTTCGCTCACTTAAGCAGCGCTTTCGACTTAGTGGACCATTCCATTCTACGGCGAACCCTATTAGAGCTTGGGGCCCCAGAGCCTATAATTTATTTTTGGTCAGGCTCTATGAAAAACTACAAACATCTGTACGGTATAGTCATCGGGGAGAATGAACCCCTAAATTTAATGTTACATGCAGCATCCGGCAGGGCTGCATCCTTGCCCCCCTGCTTTTTACCCTTTTTATTAATGAGGTGGACGCAGCGCTTAAATGAGGAAAATCAGATACACCACAGCCTGATGATGAAGTTGTGCCGGTACTGCGCTACGCAGATGACGCTGTGCTTTTATCAAGGACCCCTATTGGCCTTCAGCGGCTGATAGAAAGGTTTGCTGATTTTATCACTATGAGGAAGCTGCAGATTAACAAAAGTAAAACTTACACTATGGTATGTGGCCGATGCCGAAAAAGGACAAATTATTTTGTTTTTATAGATGGGCAGAAAATTCAACCGGTGGACACATTTTGTTACTTAGGGATCACCTTTGCCAGAGACGGAATATGGTCACATGAGATGTTGAATGTCCGGGCAAAAATGGCAAAAAGTGTCCATGGAGTTTTTAGATTTGCAGCGTAGCTGGGTGACCGACGAATAAGCGATATGACCCATATTTACCAGTCAAAATGTACCTCTATCGCACTTTACGGTGCGGGGGTCTGGGTTCACTACTCTGATAGTAGTTTACAAATAGTGGAAAATACGGGGCATATTATCAAGGGGGTTTATCTCCGCTTTTTGGGCTTTAAAAGCCAAGAAAGCGGAGATAAAATTATCTCTCTATTACCTAGCTGTCGCTAACACCAGTTAGCGACAGCTAGTAGGAGATAGCGACCATCTTGGGCCCCACTTTGCATGTCAGTGATATTTATCACTAATGACATGCAAAGTGTGCGTGCCAAGATGTTAGCGACTGGAAACAGTCGCTAACATCGCTATCTCCTATTACTAACTTTTGGAGATATTCGCGCTAAGCGCGAATATCTCCAAAAGCTAACACCTGCCCTGAGCAGTTCTTAGCCATGTTATCCAATGGGCGGTGGATAACATGGCTAAGAGCATTAGCTCGCTAATGCATGAATATCGCGGACTTTTCAGCGATATTCATGCATTGCGGCCGATTTTTATCGCATTTGCGATAAACCTTGGTAATACCAAGGTTTATCTGCGATAAAAATCGCCGCAGCTCTGTGATAATATTTTCACGCTAACCAAGCAATAGAGATAATTATCGCTATTGCTTGGCAATATGCCCCTACATTCCTTAAAAAATGACTCTGTTTATCACCTTCAGCGTCCACAGAGTTAATTCATAGGGAAGTTGGGATCAGCTACTTGTTGGACTTAATAGCACTTAGGCTCTTATTGATCTGGAGATCCATATGGCTAAAGGAAGAGACTGATTTTAATAGAACAATAATTAAAGACTGTCTCCGATTGGATAACTCTCTTAAGATTCCATGGCTCAAGTACATTATACACAGTTTTAATGCAGTTTTTAAATTAAATATTTTGGACGACCCTAATGCTGCTGCAGAGCTGCCGAAAGCAGAAATTAGGAATGTGTTTCTGTTATACTGAACCAAGAGGCGCCTGAGCAATAATGGGCATTTAACAACTTGCCAACTTTACAATCGTTATTCAGTCTATGAAGGTTTCCAAATATATTTGAGCCAGGTAACCAGAACCTCTCATAGATATGTCCTTACCAGATTGAGACTCGGGCTCGTCCACTATTTGGTAGCTTTCCCACAAGTAAAACAGCACCCGGCTTCTTTCTGTCCCTGCGACGGCCACACTAAACAAAGCACTCTGCACTTTCTTCTTATTTGTGATTTATACCTGAATTTTCTCATAGCATTTTTAAAACCAATGTTTTTAAAATATGGTACGTTCACTACGGACGCAGAGATGAGGTTGCTTTTCACAATGCAGGAATCTGATATATGCTTTTTTACTGCCACTTTTATTCTTAAATCAATCAATGCAAGGAATAGCATGATGTTTTGATGATCTCAAATTATGACTGGATTTTAATCATTTATTGTATAGTGATGTTTTTAAATATATGTTGATGTATTTTTCCTTTATGTGCTTTTATGGTTGTTCTCCTTACGAACCGAATAAAGCTTATTGAATTGTATTGAATTGAATTGGCAATTGCAAAACACATGACGCCCCATTAAGTTTGAGGTAGAGGATATTGTTAGAGTCAAGGATCCTTTGTTATTACAAAAAGGGAAATCGAAATTCAGAGAACCAACCACTATAATAGAAGTCAGGGTTCAAGCAGTGAGAACCAGTAATGGTGAAGGACTGGGTTTTTCTAAGACCCAGCGGTGCCAGGGGACAACACCTAAAACCTTCGTGGGTAACCTGTTCAGGCGTACAAGTGACAGAGACACGGGACACTTCTTTCGGCGTCAAAGATTCGAGGTTTATTTACTGCAGGGAACACAGAAGTCACAGGAAGTACAGCGTGTGTATGTTCGAGGAGACTGCTTTGAATTGCTACTGTAGGTCGCTCCTTTTATACACATTTCTCTCATACGTTAACATGGTACACAAAGGTTTACAACTTGGTTCCCAACATTATCCCCGAGAGGGGTCGCTTTGATGCATTCAGGGTCCGGAACATAAGTACGGAAACATTTGGTAGTTCTCAACTGTAAAAGCCCATCTTCCCTCCATTAGTGCATTCCAATCAGCAATAAACAGATTGAAGAAGGAACAAGGACAGGTGCAGAGGAAGACAGGACAGTGGGGAGATCAGAAAGGGTGTAAAAAGGGTGGTCCCAGGAAACACGAGCTACAGGCATCAAAGAGACGCGCCTAATGAGATGCACGGCTAAGACAATAGACCGGCACGGCAAGATGAGCCTCGAGTGGGCCATCTGCCTTACAGTATCATCCCCCTCATCATAAAGACACTTTTGGAGGAACATGTGTCTTCTGCAAGAGTCTTGGGAATCCCAGGGTCGCGAAGCGGACAGCGTCCGTTCGCTGGCTACTTGAGGGCAAGAGACAAAATGGATGCCGTATCTAAGATGGAACCCGTGGGCTCAGCTGGAGAAACCCACGAAACAAACGAACGGTTTAGGTTAGCACAGCGAAACTGCGCACACTTACTAAACTCGTCATTTGCGGTTCATAGATACCAGACTCGACCATATTCGTGCGAGTCGAAAACACCACTTACAATTGTCACGGAACCTCAGACGCTCCTTTTGCCCTCATGTAGGCAAGCACTAGTCAGAATCATATTCGATATTCATCAGATCATCTAGATGTTGCTGCAACATAATTCTATCCAACTGAGCAGCTTTGGTAACAGGTGGCTGTCTTATACACGTCGTAGCACAAAGGCCACATAAGACAGGACCACACTGCACACAAAGGCAACACGTGAACAGAAACGCTACAACAACTCCGATGATCATCAGAATCTTCCAACCCCAAGTCGACATCAGGCCCCAAAACCATCCAAGTAGCGTCCAATCCCCTACGTCCACGTGTATGGACTCAGAGATCTTATGCAACTTTGAGATGGCTTGATAGACAGTCGGAGCGTTATCTGGAATAAAAATACAGCAGCTCGAATGGATCACCTTACATACTCCACCTCGATCTGCTAAAACAACGTCTAAAACCATACGGTTTTGTAACGTCATGAGCCTATCCGCCTGAAGTTCTGTGGTGATATTACCAAGGGCACTGGCAGTGATATTAGCTGTCGATTCCACCACTCGAGTCAATTGTCTCAGGTTCCTACTATTAACCATAGGTCCCCAAAACGGAAAGAAACCCTTGAAAAAGTCTCCTGCCTCTTGACCGGCAGTGTCCTCTTCGCTAATCACGCCTCTCACAACTCTAGTCTTGTGATAATCTGCATCAACAGTGAACGTCGGAGGCAACAGATTTGCAATGTAACATGAGCCCACAAAGTCAGAAGGCAACCATGTATATGCACGATCATGGCAGACAAAGTACGTACCCTTGGCAGCCAGAAACACAGGGGAAGAGAGCATCAGCAGAATATAAAACTCAGAGCAAGCACTCTCTCCAAGACAAGCTCTCGTTCTTCGGCCACGGCCAATTAAGCAAAAATTACCAAGGTGGGGTACAACCCATATCGGGGGCGAGCTTCTAAGCTATTTTTCACTCACGAGCGCACTATACTCAACCTTATTCAGGACCCTATAGGCTTGTACCTCTTCCTCTGGGATAAGCGACGGGTCATAGATATCCCTATCTAAATCCTCTATCGCTATTGCCAAAGGCTTGTGGTACGAGCCAGGACCGGAGTAGGAAGAACGTGGCTCTCGATTGGGGTGGGAATCTAGTGCACTTCGAAACATTGTTTGAAATGCTCGAGCTGAACCCTGGGAACTATAAGGAAGGACCAGATATGGAATTCCCTTATCCGTTGTATGTGGCATTAACCCACACACCCAACAATTAGTAGTGTTAACCACTAACTGGTGCTGATGAAGGAGCTGAATAAAGGAATTATTTCGGAATTCTGCACGTCTAGCCTGTTCGTGTTCGGGTAAGATATGGAAGGAATGAGGGGATATAGTGGAGGTAGGATTAGGTTCAGAAGTAGGAGTAGGTATGGCAGGAGGTAAGAAGTACGACATCATGTAATACACCCCACTCGTCAATAACAAGGAAACAATTAGAAAAAGGAGGAACACCTGAAACATAAAGCATTTTGTACGGGTAATTTGTTGCAGTTTGAATCTTTGCCACAATTTCTGAGAACGCCATCCCCTAAAACCGTCCGCAACGTTTCTTGACGCACTTCGTTCTGTGTAGTAGTAGTCAATCCCTAGGAGTTCCTAGGAACCGACGGCCTTTGACCTAATGTCAAGACCCACTAACCAGAAGGAAGTACACGCGCGGCCCTACGGTTCACCTGGATGTAAGGTATTTTATATACAAGTATGTACAAGAGTCTCTCAGCTGTGGAAGCAAAAACACATGTAGAAAAAACTCAATATTTACAAAAATCACAATAGTACGTGTTTTTAGACTGATCGTGGCAAAGGGGTAACGTAGATGTCAGAAGGATAGAAACGAATCTTTTATTAGTCTTTAGGATTGGATCGCAAAAAGTATCGCCTCTTTCCAGGACGTGTCTGTTCGTCAAACAAGGGATCCGATGAGGGAACAGAGTTCTGTTGATCAGTCGATTGTTCCGATCTTGAGTCGTGTGATGATGAACGTTCAACAATGTCTTTCTGCTGCACTGAGGATTCTCCAACAGGCTGTGCGTCGCTAAAAGGTACAAAGGTCTGCAGTCCTTCGGTTTCAGATGAAGCAATGCCCTTCCTCACCCACGAGTCCGCTGGTAAAGGTATAGGTACCTTCTTGGTGTGGGTGGCATGCACCCAATTCTTGCGTCCCTCCAAGCGGACAGCAGTTCTCGTGGCAAGGAGGACCTGGAAGGGTCCAGTGAAACGAGGTTCCAGATTCTTCTTGCGAGCGAAGTTTCTGGTAACCACCCAGTCTCCCGGTTGGAGCTGGTGGCCTGGACCCTCCGCCTGCGTCTGCAATGCTTCAAAGACCTGTTGATGAATTAACCTCAGTTTAGCAGTCAGATCATGTAGATAATCAATCAACATTGGGTACTCAAGATTAGAAAATACACTTGGTCTAGGGACCCCCCAAACATTCGCAGGGACTAAGCCCTACTCGGTAGTGTACAGTCGCCCTTGTTGACAACAAAGCTGAAGGCAAAGCGTCAGGCCAAGAGAGACCTGTCGTGGCCTGAATCTTCGCTAGTTTAAGTTTAAGGGTGCCATTATACCCTTCAACCAAACCTGCTGACTGGGGATGATTGGCACTATGGAACTTCTGAGTAATTCCAAGGCCCTTACACACACTCTTCATTACACTTCCTACAAACTCACTTCCGTTATCCGACCATACAATTCGCGGCATTCCATACCGAGGGAAATATTCCTTCAGTAGGATTTTCGCAGTGGACATAGCAGTGTTGTCTTTAAGAGGGTAGGCTTCAATCCATCGGGAGAATGCGCAAACCACAACTAAAACGTACTTCAGGTTATTGCATCGCTCCATATGGATGAAGTCTAGCTGGATCACTTCAAAGGGACATGAAGGGGGTGCAAAATGACCAGCGGGTGTAGGGGTTCCCTTACCAGGGTTGTACATCATACATATCATGCAATTCTTCACCAATCTTTCAGCACACTTCGTGATACCATCATTCTTCCACACAGGGGACAGTAACTTACAAATACCTTTCGCACTAATATGTGCTAACCCATGTGCCATTGTCACAACAGCTAGCACATATGCGTCTGGCAACATCCACTTCTTGTGCTCCGACAAATCAATCCAACAACCATTCGCATCCAACTTTGCCGTACTTTCTTTCCACTTCGCCTTTTCAGTCTCGGTGGCCTCATTCTGTAGCGCTTTCACACTCTCGATGGTATCCTCACACATGCTCATTTCTGTAGGCCACCTTACCGAACTCGTCACATACATTCTAGTGCTAAGGTTCCGGGCAGTCTCCTTAGCAGTCTCATCCGCAAACGCATTACCACGACCAACGTCATCCGTCACCTTACGATGCGCACTGCATTTAACAATCGCTACCTGCTTAGGCAACGTAAGTGCATCCAAAAGATCATTCACAAGTTGTCCATGCTAAATCTGCGTACCGTGCGACGTCATAAAACCTCTCTCTCGCCACAATCGTCCAAAGCTATGCGCAACGCCAAATGCGTATTGACTATCAGTAAACACATTCACCCGTTTCCCTTTCGACAACACACACGCTCTGGTCAGAGCTATCAGCTCCGCAGCCTGAGCAGAATTCTGATTCAATCTCGCAGTTCCACAACAGTGTTCAAAGTTACCACAGCATACGCAGTCGTGACATCACCATTCGGTAATTTAAAACATGAACCATCCACATACAAAGTCCCATCGGGATCATCCAAAGGAGTGTTTTTAAGGTCCACGCGACCTTTTGTTTCTTCCTCAGTCCTTAAATAACAGTCATGAGCTGTTACTTCATCTGACTCTGTACTAATTGGCAATAAAGTCGCCGGGTTTAGGACATTACAACGTTTTATCTGAATATGACTTGCCAAAAGCGTCAACTCGTACCCAGACAACCTTGCACTCGTCAAGTGCTGAGTTTTTGTACGATTTAAGAGAGTGTCAACTGCATGCGGAACCATCACCGTAAGCATATTATCCATGACCAATCCTGCTGATTGTCGGATGGACACCGCAGCTGCCGCTGTTGCTCTCAAACAACTCGGCAATGCTCTAGCTACCGGGTCCAAGGTCGAGGAAAAATATGCACATGGACGTTGCTTGCCACCAAAAGGTTGCGTCAAAACACTCAACGCACAACCTTCTCTCTCGTGCACGTATAATGTGAACGGTTTACTGTAGTCAGGAGTACCTAACACAGGAGCCAAACACAACGCATCACGTAATTCAGAAAAACTTTTCTGACATTCTTCCGTCCATGGTAAAGGAGTTGGAACGTCCTTACACGTAAGAGCCACCAATGGTTTCGCTAACAGTGAAAAATTCGGGATCCACTTTCTGCAGTATGACGTGATGCCCAAAAAGGCACGCACATCTCTCTGAGTTGTTGGCACAGTCATCCGGGCAATCGCAGCAATTCTCTCTGGGGTCAACCTTCTTCCCTCCTTTGACAATAAGTGACCTAGATAGGTTACTTCTTGACAACAATATTGAAGTTTAGAAGGAGACACCTTGTGATGTAAGTCACAGAGATGCTGCAATAACGATACCGTAGCAATTTTACAAATGTCCTGGGTGTCTGCAGCAACCAATAAGTCGTCAACATATTGGATCAAGGCTGCACCAGCTGGTAACATGAACGCATCTAGCTGGCCCTTCAGGGCTTGACTGTATATCGATGGACTTTCACAGTAGCCTTGAGGAGCACGCTTGAACCGGAAGCTGCGTCCACCAAGAGAGAAACCGAAAAGGTCTCTGCTTTCTTCAGCAATCGGAATGCTGAAGAACGCATTCTTCAGATCTATCACCGAAAACCAAGATGCCGATGCTGGAATCAGAGTCAGTAGTGCCGTGATATCGGGCACAACGGGGAACTGAGGAATCACAATTTTGTTTACCTCCCGTAAATCGATAACAAAACGATAGACAGGTGGTTTCGAAGGATCAGTACGTTTCAGAATAGGCAACACAGGACTGTTACACACGTTTCCCCGCGTCTCCTCAATAACATCTTTCTCGATCAGATCATAGATGATCGCCAACAATGCTCGCTCACCATCAAGAGAGATACGATACTGGGGAATACGTGGCAACCGTACGTTAGATTTCAAATGGACAACATAAGGGGAGATGTCAAGCAGGCTCACGTCATTGGGACCTGTTGCCGACAAAGATGCAGGAAGAGAACTCAATTCCGGTGGAAGCTTATCGAGAGACAAGTACATTGGAGAGATAACTCTCTCACCCAAAGTAAGCTTCACTCCCGCAGGGGAACAATACAAAGTCGCATACAGACGTTTCAGCAAATCCAGGCCCAAAAGATTTTCACCACAGCCAGTGGTTAAAATCAACGGAGCTTCGAACTCACATGGCCCAATTGTAAGGGACAAAGGGCGTGAAACTGGATTGCTAACAGGAGCGCCAGAGAATCCAACGGAAACATTTGTTAAGCCAGACAAAGGTGCGCCAGGGAGTTTCGAATGCATGATAGAACTTTTCGCTGCACCAGTGTCCAACAGAAAAGGCTCAACGACGCCCGAGGTGGCAACTGCGACGTAAGGCCCTCTCTGATCAACCGGAACTGATACCACTCCCTCTCCATGTCTATGGCTGTCCTAGTAATTACCGTCGTCAGTTCCCTGATCGACGTAATAATCATCTACATTGTACTGAGCAGATCGCCCCTGCGACGATCCACGCTGATCAAAACAATTATTGGAGTCAGAAGTGTTAGTGGAACGATCGTTCTGAGCACCGCGACCCCTACCACGTGATGTCTGTTGAGAACCACCACGACCTCCTCCAGATGTGTTACCACCATAACGCTCATTCAAAACAGGACAGTTGAATTTTATGTGACCCTCCTGTCTACAGTAGGCACACTGATTGTACCCTAACGACGATCTTTGTGAGGAGGAATCATTTCGTGGTTGTGACCTATTTGATTGAGGCTGCGATCTATTACGTGGCTGTGAATCATTCTGAGTCGAACGCGGAGGATACGCCTGTTGCAATAACACTTTAGTTTTGAGTTCTTTCGTCTTTTTGTCAGCACGATCGTTCTCCTCTTTCTCCCTATTTTCATAATATTGAGCCGTAGCCAATATCTGAGCAGAAGTAGAAACGGCCCACGCGCTTTCGGAATTTTTTAATCTGTTGCTCAAATCAGGCAATAAATTGGAAACAAATTTGTCCACGAACAACCTCTGACCACCTTCGGTACCCATATCTTGACCGCTGTGGTCGATGAAAGCCTCCTCGAATCTCGTGAAGAAATCCGAGACACTCTCATCCTTCTTTTGCTTGCAAGTGGACAGTTTGTCCCAATTTACCCTCATAGCTGGCATAAGCGTTTTCATCAGGGTAATGATTCTCTGAGGGAGATCGGTAATGAGCTGTTCGGGTTTAGCCCCACCAACTTGTCGCTCGTCCGCCGCGATAAGAGCAGCCCAATCACCACCTAATTCTACCGCATGGTTTTCTTGACGAATCTTTGCCCATACCGGTTGCGGTACGACATTGCCAAACAGCATATCGATATCGGCAAGATTCATTATAGTAGCGTCTACAAGCTGCGATAATTCTTTATAGTACCCTGCAGGATTTTTGCGAGGGTCAGACAAAGATTGCTTTACCTGTAAAACTTCTGATCATTTCCATGGGAGATGGATCCACACTCTCTGAAAGTGCGGCGGGACGATAGGAACGGCAGCAGCTCTCCTGGCATCCACACTGGAGGAACCTCGCGCATGGGAAACTGACCAGGTACATCTAACGGTCCCTCAATGTCTTCGACAAACAATGCTCGAGGCATCATAGAAGGACGAAGGGACAGTAATTGCTTGACTGCCCGTCGAACATTGGTACCTATGATCATTCCACTTGAGAACTGAAGCTGTAGATTAGTCAAGGCAGTCATCACATCATCAGATGCGTCAGCCGATATTAGGTCACGGAAAGCTTTGCGCATTTCTTCAAAAACAAATCTTTGTGTCGGTATATTGAATTGCTCAAACGTTTTCAATACCGCACGTGGAGCATTCCTAGCGGGACATCTCACCCAACCCATAGCCATATTGCACAATGAGTCACGCTCTCTACCACCAGAAAGCTGACTACGTCTTTGAGGACCGTCCGAACCAGCGGACTCAAGAATAGGTCCAAGAGAAGTAAAGAAGTTAGCAGCTACAGAAGGAGTACGACGTCGAACAGACGGAGACAAAGAATAGCCCAAAGGGGTAATAAGAGAAGTACCAGGAACAGAAGGAACGGCAGGAGAAACCAGAACAGTAGAGACAGCGGGAGCAGGAGTATGAGGAAGTACAAGTGGAGGAGCAGTAGGGACAGGAGCAGGTAGAGGAGCAGGAACAGCGGGAAGTGCAGGGACAGGAGCTGGTTGAGGAACAGGTACAGGAGGAACCACCGGAACTGCGGTATCCTGTGCATACGGAGGTGGTGACTTCATGAGATAAGACATTAAGGGGTCCTCGGTACCATCCTCCTTTTTGTCCGTATCCGCCGGTAAAGCAGGATAGCACTTATCAACAGACATACGTTGTAATCTATCAAAGACTTCCTTTTCCTTTTCCTCCTTATCTCGCTGAAACTGATCTGCGTTCTTGACAATGGTAGCAACTCCATCTCTTTGACTACGTTTTAAAAGTCTGATTTCTCTCTGTTTGGCTTCTTTACGCCACAACCGAAAGGCATCAAACATGGCCGGCCTTGATTTTTTCTTAAACAATTTAGTCTCGAGATTATCTAAGATCGGGGTTTCGAAACTACCATGAGGTGGCCAACTAAGGACACCATCTTTTTTGGTATAGCGGATCCAATATTTATTAAAAGTAATCGGACCTAGTCCGTGCTTACTGTAGAGCTCGTATGTTGGAGTTCCAACCGGAGGTATCGGACATGAGTCCTCCAATCGGGAATCCGTACCACAACGACGAAAACAACTGAACAAAGTACTACAGCTAGGCATCTCGCACGCTAGCTGAGTTTCACAAACTTCAAGGGTTACGGGATTTACCAAGTCCCAGCAATGAACAAAACCCTCGGTTTTTGGCGTCTGCAGGCGTCAAATATTACAACAAAGAACCAAGTACTAAGAACCACAAATGCAATGGAACCATGCAACAACTAAGCAACCACAACTAAGGACTCTGGGAGCGACCCACAAATACTTAACTCAAAGATCGATGGCGTCACCAGGAAGGCCCGTCAATCGTCTCGCAGTACCAAGGTCTACGCCAGGCGCCAAAACAGGTCTACAGTCAGGGCAGCAGTCCGTCGCAGCCGTCAGGAGGCGGGAATCTTCGCGGGAAAAGTCGTCAGGCCACTTATTTCGACAACAGGATCGATGAAGCGGGGTGCACCTTCCCTCGGAGATTTCACACGAAGTTCCTCACGATCGTCGGGCTTGGACCGGTACCACTGATGCAGCCCCACGTTGGGCGCCAACTGAGGGACTGGGTTTTTCTAAGACCCAGCGGTGCCAGGGGACAACACCTAAAACCTTCGTGGGTAACCTGTTCCGGCGTACAAGTGACAGAGACACGGGACACTTCCTTCGGCGTCAAAGATTCAAGGTTTATTTACTGCAGGGAACACAGAAGTCACAGGAAGTACAGCGTGTGTATGTTCGAGGAGACTGCTTTGAATTGCTACTGTAGGTCGCTCCTTTTATACACATTTCTCTCATACGTTAACATGGTACACAAAGGTTTACAACTTGGTTCCCAACATTATCCCCGAGAGGGGTCGCTTTGATGCATTCAGGGTCCGGAACATAAGTACGGAAACATTTGGTAGTTCCCAACTGTAAATGCCCATCTTCCCACCATTAGTGCATTCCAATCAGCAATAAACAGATTGAAGAAGGAACAAGGACAGGTGCAGAGGAAGACAGGACAGTGGGGAGATCAGAAAGGGTGTAAAAAGGGTGGTCCCAGGAAACACGAGCTACAGGCATCAAAGAGACGCGCCTAATGAGATGCACGGCTAAGACAATAGACCGGCACGGCAAGATGAGCCTCGAGCGGGCCATCTGCCTTACAGTATCATCCCCCTCATCATAAAGACACTTTTGGAGGAACATGTGTCTTCTGCAAGAGTCTTGGGAATCCCAGGGTCGCGAAGCGGACAGCGTCCGTTCGCTGGCTACTTGAGGGCAAGAGACAAAATGGATGCCGTATCTAAGATGGAACCCGTGGGCTCGGCTGGAGAAACCCACGAAACAAATGAACGGTTTAGGTTAGCACAGCGAAACTGCGCACACTTACTAAACTCGTCATTTGCGGTTCATAGATACCAGACTCGACCATATTCGTGCGAGTCGAAAACACCACTTACAATTGTCACGGAACCTCAATGGCCAATAGTGGAATATGGCGCTTATTGCTAAAATGAATAGAGTAAGGAATGATGTCAGTAATGAAAGTTCTTTGGAAAACCAGGAAACACCTAGGATAAGGAACAACACAAGAGTAAGAAAGTTAGCAAGAAAATTGTATGACTAAATGTTATTTTTATCAGTTGTCAACTCTATAATTGCAAGAAGGTTAATTTTCCCTTTTTCTTTTTTCCTTATTATTTTTTTCTGTTGTAAAGGGTGATGCATATGGTGTTCAGCATAATTTAGTACTATTAGTTTATTCCAGATGTTCTGGTTGTGTATTGTAAGGTTATGTTTCTTTCTCTGCCGGAATTCATAGAATGCAGAATTTCATTATGTAATGAAAAGGAACCTGAGATTTAGTGTAAGCTGACCGCTTGGGCCCTTTAGACATGTACTCTGTGGTTCCTGTACTTGTAATAAATTCTACTTTACAAGTTGCTACATGTCACTTCAAAGTATGTGAATATTACATGTCTGTAAAAGGAAAATGAATTTGCTTAATCTCTTCTCTGTGACATGCATAAATATAATAGACATAATATGGTGACTCTTACCTATTATTATTTTAAATTGAAACTTCATTCTTTTTTAAAGCTATATTTGCCCTGATTTAGTACAACATAAAAAAATGTGTACTTTTAACTTCACTTTCCTTGGATTAAACTACAACTGTGGTTCTGTTATCCCTAATTGACCTAATAACTTAATGATGTTAATCTATCATTATAGCTGTATAAAAATGATCCCTTTGACTGCTATTGTGGTAGTACTATTCAGGATTTATCATGGTTTTAATGTGCCTTCAGGGCCCTAGGCAATGGTTCACTGCACCTGCTAGACCACTGGTAGTTATGCCCCTGGGCCTTTGCTTTCAAGCAGCATATGCCACTTAATGTGCAGTGGATAATGTGTTCCCTTTGTGAGTGCATCGACCTTGAAGCACTGCTACAGACCAATTCAATCACAGCCTAGTGCTACCTGACTCCGAATACCAGTCCCACGCAGCTTCGGCAGTGCAGCAAACAAAAGCAACGATCAGCCCCTTATGCCCAAATGGTGCTGACAGATTAGCTACACCACAAATTGTTGGTAGAAGGCTTGCTCAGCTCACTACTCTGTCTTCTTTTCACAATCCAGCTGGAGACCCCTTCATCAAGATAGGGCCCAATGACAGGCCAAGTATCAAAGTGGAGTACATTATATGTTCCTTCCATGACATATATTCTCTCTTTGGCTGTACTGGCAATGTGCTGTTGTTCTCCACAGTTGTGATGCCATCAAACATTGCTAGAGCTACCTTCACGATTAGCAACTCGACAGAAATTTCTATTTGCTGTTCCATAGTTTGCAAATGCGGATCATATTTAATGACTATTTGGTAATGGCTTCCTTTATAGGGCGTGAATATTCACAATTTGTGATTCTGTATTTTTCTCTAATTACGAACCGTTATTTTTGTGCTTTGTACATAAGGCCCAAAGTCATGTATCTGCCTAAAGGACTGGTCACATTAATGGCTTAATCCCTTCCCTCTAGCTGTCCTACTAGGCTTGGCACAGGGGTAGCTACTGTTTATTGTACCTCGTTTCCATCCGGAACAATTAACCAAGTGACCTAATTCCCTAAATTACCAAATGGCCCCCTGTCTCTGTCATCTCTTCACTCTCAAAGTAAGGGGCATAGCAAATCCAAGGACCAGCTACAGGACGACATTCTGCGGTAAACCTGAAGGGCTAGATGCACAAATACCCCCTGCTGAGTGAGTTTACATGTGCTGCTGGAGAATGTTGCTGTTATATAAAACGAATCTCTATGTGTCACTGAAAACTTTGATCAGATAATGTGTCAAGATGGGAAAGGGGATCCTGCCCAGCTGATGCAGCGAGGAACTAAACCTGCCTGTGGTGAATGGACTACTGACGGAGTTACCTGGGACCCCTGTGCTTCTGCTGAAAGGTTAACCTAAGGGGAGACACGTCGTTTTTTTTTACCACTTCCTAAGCATTAGGGCGCTGGGCTAAAGACAAAGTTGTTTACAGAAGCGTTCATACAAGTGACTGCAGCCCTTTCCATACCAGGGTAGTGCCTACATGGCAAAAAAGGCACACATGTCTGTTGGGCTCATGGGGCAATGATTTACCAGTTGTCTCTGGTGTTAAAATGTCTTCAGACATGTTAGTAATACTGCTTAGACTACACTAGGTAATCATCAAAGACAATCCTAAAATGACATCCATAGCATCCACATGGGGTGTGACCCCAGCATAGGTAGCACACACTGCACTTGGTCAACAACAAAAATAAGTCCAATGCTGCAACTACAATTCTCCCTGCACACAAGGGAAGGGGCTGGGCAACGACTGAAATGGCAAACACAAGGAGATAATGGAAGAAGCACTGAAAATGTTCAGACACTCACCTAGTCACAGATATGGGTTGAATCCATCATCGTGCTTTAGCTCACCTTGCCACACCAGTTCAGACCCAGCTTTATGCAAATCAGTCTTGACCCTGTGCCTCATGGGAATAGTCCAGCCCGAACTGCCAAGCTAGTTCTTCCTGGACCGGAAACAAGCATCCTGGGACAAGTTTTGGGGTAACACCCCTCATCAGCCAGTGGCAAAGTGAGCAAGGGACCCATGTCTGGGTATACCCTACCAACTTAGGGCAAACAAAGCAAACACAAGTAGATGATGAACGGAGCACTGAAATTTTTTCCATCAATGTTCTTTAGCTCACTTCGCCACCCCAGTTCATACCTAGCCATATGCAAATCAATCCTAACCCAAATGATCCAAATCTCTTTCTTCGAGTAAAAACAAACTACCTTGACCATCTGCAAATCACGGGTACTTAGGGATGGGAACTAAGTTATGGAGCATCCAGCCCTAGGTAAATTGGAATGAGACAAGAGGGGAGTGAGAATGACGGCAGACAGACAAACATAGGGGCGGGAAGGAACTCCCAGAGTAACATGTTTACAGTAAATAAAGTTATGCTGGGAAGTTTTGACTTTGGTCGTAACCTTCTCCCCAAGTTTTCTTTCATGCCCACAGGGGTTAATCAGGGCTATGGACCAGGCTGAGTTGTAATTTAGAGGAGTTCCTCATTTTAATAAGACAGACCCCAGCTGGGGTCAAATAGCTCTACACACAGATCAGGGAGTGCTGCCTAATTAAAGACCACTAGAATAGGTTTTATGGGATGGATTTCCAGTAAACTGATAAGATGTATTGAAAAAAAGGCTGGCTTCACTGTAGGAATGGTTTGATGATAGGGCGGTGTCTTATAACCATCACTAGCCAGTGGCTACTATAAGAAAGGTTTTCTACCACCAGTATCTCAGATCCACAGTGGCTTTGAAAAGGGAAAAAGGTGCTTGGAAGATGACTAAGTCTGGATATTCTGTACCTTTACTCAAGAATTGAAAGTGCTACTCATGTGTCATGCTGGTTCCAGGGTATAAAGAACAAAATTAGTGCAAATCTTTCTCTGTGTAGGGAGATTGTTGCACATGGCCCTTCTTAGGGGAAATTACCCCAAAACCTTTTGTTTTGTCCTCCTTATCTTTGATGACTCCCTCCGCATGTTGTCAAAGACAAGTGAACTCAAGGGTGTTACAGGGACCAGGTGTATAGTTAACTGTAGAGAAACAAAAGGTCCTTCACAAAGAAATATTTACAACAATGTACCTATAAAACAAATAACTTCTATAACAACTTTGAATAGAATCATATAATGCATGAATGTAATAAATATTGAGAAAGAAACAATCACATAAAGAGTGAGAAACAAACAGGACAACAAACAAATTAGATTTACAAAACTCAGACATTTACAGAGTAGCTCCACAAATATTGGACAATTAGTGTCACTTATTTCTTACAAGGTACCATTGCTATTATTATCAGTATAAAGAACGTTTGCAATAGTCATGGTACTTTGTGTTGGCAACGTTTCCATCCCTTATTGAGATATGGGGACCATCATCAGGACTTATAATGTATGCCTGAGAGAAGAAATGCCTATGAGAGGAGAAAAACCAATTGGGATTGGGGGCAAGGCAAACAAAATTGCAATATCTAAGGTAGGTGCTGCCGCGAGTACCTCAGTACTAGCGTCCAGTGAAGTCGGTATGGTAAGTCGGTATGGGGAAAAACAACATGTGCAGGTTAGGGTCCGGGAGGACGGACGGGTCAATTATGGCTTGTCTAGATGTGTTGCTGCGGCAAAGCGCTTTATAGAGTTGAGGTAAAGTGGCAACTGCAGTGAGCTGCTCCATCCTATATAGCGGGTAAGTAGATAACCTTGAAGGTCGCAGAATCACCATTCCAGCCGAGAGCCTCACAACGCTGCTGCTCTCGACCCTCGTATATCCTCCCGCCTCACGATTCTGCAACCTTCATGGTTCTCTACTGACCCGTGCTTTAGGATAGAATGGCAGGGTTGTCTGGACACACTGGCACGGAAGGTGCTTAGGCCTGGGTAAGAATATGCGCCCGGCCTATCATTTCCGGAATGTGCGGGCACACTTTCACCAAAAGAAGTTAGGGCCTGGGTAAGCCCATATGCCCAGCCCTAGATTGCAGGCCGCTGTGTGTGCACTCCCGCATCTATGTTGCCTTTGATTGCGTGTGCTGCCTGCTATTGCAGGCTATGCTTGGCCACTGACCCCTGTATTAGTTAAGCCCGTGTTCAGCCAGCCGTTGCAGAGTGTGATGGACACACTTGCACCTCTAGAGCTGGGGACTATGCATCCGACCTGCCATTGCAGGTAAGTGTGCCCACTAGTGCGTGTGTGCCCAAGTAGTGAGGAATACCTGTGGGTGTATTCACTATCTATGACGCTTGCGCTTCCTATAGGTGGACATGGGGAAGTGGCTGACATTGTTTCAGGTTGCAATAGTGGATTTCAGTGGTGCATCCTCATGATGTTTCATATCAATGAGTTTGCTGGGCCGAACCCTTTCCAGTTGTAAAGGTGATGTGATATCTTAGAAATGCCATGAATAGAATATGTCACAATTGGGCATTTCTATGCTCTCAGAGTGTCAAGTGCCATGGTGCCTGGCTCCAGTGGACACTAGGCATGGGCGGATTTTGCGGATTCGCAATCCGCGAATTTGCGGATTTGCGAATTTGCGGATTGCGAAAATCCGCAAAATCCGCGAATTCTCGCTGATTTTTTTTTTGTGTTCGCACGGGTTTCTGCAAGTTCGCGAGGGTTTTGTACAATTTCGCAAATTGCGAAATTGTACAAAACCCTCGCGAACTTGCAGAAACCCGTGCGAACACAATGTGCCCAGCCTACTCATGTAACAGACATGCCGGCTGTGTGTGCGCCCTGGAAAGCCCACGGGTGGTGGGTGCACAGCACTTGCATCACCCTCTCTCTGCATGCCATTGCACGCATTGGCGTTTCAATGTCCGATCCTGCACACAACACACTTCCAAAGCCCGTACATGCCAGTAACCCGATTCAAGGCCCCATTCTCCCGATTTTTTTTTTTTAAATCTCCCACTTTGCTCTTCTGAAATGTTGGCATGTATGATGTAACTATTTTACAATGGCGCCAGCAAGCTGCCAGCGCCGTTGTAAAATAGTTACAAAGTTAGCTTGCACAGGAAGCACTTAGATAAAATAAAGCAGCACCTGCTTCGTTTTATCTAGTGGTTCCTGTGCAAGCTAACTTTGTAACTATTTTACAACGGCGCTGGCAGCTTGCTGGCGCCATTGTAAAATAGTTACATGAGTGGGGGTTCAACTTTTGAACCCGTTACGTCCGCGGATTTTTTTTGCGGATTTTGCGGGAAATCCGCAAAATTCTCGGATTGCGGATTTCCCAAAAATCCGCAAAATCAGCGGGCGTAGCGGATCTCCCGCTCATGCCTAGTGGACACCAGGGGTCAGGGGACCACATCTGTGCATTCCACAGCAACAGCCATAAACTATGGGTATACAATGGGAATCACAGACCTCTGCCATTTGAATATCAGATAGAATGGCTGGCAGAGCGAGGTTTTGAGACTTGGCCTCTGGCAGCCAGATCATGGACCCACTAAAGATTAAGATCTAGATTACATGGTTTCCTGACAGACAGGCCTACAATTTAGGAGAGACATCTGTGGTTCAAAGGGATGACCCTATACCACCCCCTAACTTCAAATGCACACAGTAGTATAACTATGTTTGGCATCTTTCAGCAAGGGGTGAGATACGCTGGTGGTAATGCTGTACCACAGAACTGGACTGTGTGGTGCACATTGCCAGAGTACTCTGTTGTACACATGGAGAATTACTGCCATTGAAGGGTAAAGTATGCCCTTTTTCAATAGTAGCTGGCCTGTGCTGAGACCTGCTAAAGTATGGCACCCTGAAGTGTGCTCTCCAAGAGTCCGTGAGCAGTCCTCCTCTTCTTTCAGAGACCTAAGGGACATCAAAGATCTTCCCTAAGGGACCTACACCATCTACCTTACATCTATAGAGTGGTGCCCTCTCAAGTGCCCACATTGGCTACTAAATCCCAATGGGTAGCATGGCATGAGAGTGGAACCTGACTGGATTGTCTAGGGCAGAGCTCAGAAATCTTGCCCACCATCTAAGGCTTGTGGTTCCCAGATCGCAGGAACCCTGACACTCATAAGCCTCTTGTTGGTGGTGAGCAGATTAACCAGTTTCAGGAATGAAGGTGACCCACTCAGTCAACTGTGCTGCATCTCTCTCGCGCGACAAACAGACTGCATGCTCATTTCATGCGGAGTCCCACTCACAGGGTTTGACGCTCGTAGGTGGGGGTGTACACATGGTAGTGCTGCATTCTACCTTCTGTGGCTCTGCTCAACTTACACATATGTGTGTGACTGGATTGGTCTGGTGCAACCTGATCATCCCACACTGGACGTGCCTCCTTTCCAGGGAGGTATGGAATTTGCAGCTCTTCATTGTGTGTGACTGGAATTGCCTGGTGCAACCCATTTTTAACGTGCACCAGTCATTGTGCCTCATTTCCAGAGAGGTACGGAATTTGCACGAATGCCCGTGGGTGTCTTGGCGCTAAAAATGACTTAGGACTGCTGGAGGTGGGAGAAGAAAGTACGACAGAGGTGCCGGGGACTATGTTAAAAAGAGCCAGGTCTTTAAGGTCTTTCAGAAAGATAGCAGTGATGGGCTGTTTTTTATTGCTACTGGTATCTGATTCCAGGTCTTTTCTGTGTGCAGAAAGAAGCTTCTTCCCCCCATCTTAGTTGTTTAAATCTGGGGGTCTTGAGTAGCATAGCACTGCTAGACCTGAGGGTCCTAGGTGGGTCGTATAGTTTTAGGTTGTTTTTCAGACAATGGGGGCCTGTACCATGCAAGGCTTTATATGCGAATCACTCTGACTTAAATTTAATTCTCTTCTCTAGTGTTAGCCAGTGGAGGCTGCTCATTCTGTGGGCCACCAGCTCAAATCTGGTTATGCCCAAATCTAGCCTGGCTGCAGCGCTCTGGAGGCGCTGGAGTTTTAGTAGTAACTGTTTTTGAAGCCCTGCATACAGAGCATTTCCATAGTCCAGTTTAGAATACCAACATAGTTACAAGAGTTTTCCTGGTATCTAAAGGGATAAATGGCAGCAGCTTTCTTATCAGCTTCAAAGTGTGCCATACAGAGGAGGAGAGTTTAATAATCTGGGCCTTGAAATTTAGTTTGGAGTCAAACATGAACCGCAAGTTCCTTACGCTGTCCACTGGTGACGGACAGCAGCCCAGACTGTCAGGTGACCGATCCGGTGACCAGATGCTATGTTCAGCCCCCAGCAGCATGACCTCTGACCTATCACCATTTCGTTTTAGGCAATTTGATTGCATCCAGCTGCTAACCTGACCCATACATATCCTAAAACTGTCTGCTGTCTCGCTTGTGTTGTTCGAGATGGACACCACTATTTGGGTGTCGTCAGCGTAGGATATGGGGAGAAAACCACAGTTCCTAATGATGTTTGCTTTATGGGGCAACATATAAATTAAAGAGGGTAGGGCTTAGTGGCGAGCCCTGTGGTACCCCCAAGGGGGTTTTAAAGGATTTTGATGAAAATCCTCCAAGCTGAACCATGAAAGATCTCTCTCCCAGAGATTGCATTAATGCAACTGCGGATGCATGCAGACCTATTTCTTCTAGACGGGTCAGGAATATGCTATGATTGACGGTGTCGAAGGCTGCCGACAGATCTAACAGGATCAGGGCATCCTTCCCACCTGTGTCCAGCACACTCCTTATCTCTTCTGCCACTATAATCAGAGCGGTTTCTGTCCCATGTTCCTCCCGGAACCCATATTGTGAAACATTTAATGCCTGAGCGGCCCTAATGAACCCAGAGAGTTGTGTGTTCAAATGCTTTTCTAAAATTTTAGCCGGGGAGGGAATTCTCGCTATTGGTCTGTAATTAGCAGGGGCCGAAGAGTCCAGGTTGGGCTTCTTCTGGAGTGGCCGTACAGAAGCAGCTTTCCATGCCTTCGGGAAGCGGTTTGCCTGTATTACTTTAACGAAGAGCATCCAGAGTTGATTGCTGAGCAAACCTGGGAGCATGTGCAGGACCCTGGGTGGACATGGGTCCATTGGGCCCCCTGACTTGGTTGTCAGTATAAATTGACATATCTGTTCTGCGGACAGGGCTGAGAACTGTAAGTCTGCATTAATCAATTCTGAGCCCCTATTTAGGCCAGGCTGTATATTTCCTGTTAAATGGTTATTACTGTTAAGGGTATTGATAGATTCATAAATAAGTTTCACTTTGTCAGTGAAGAACTGCCCCAGACCTAAGCTACCTTCTATGTGTTTAGATGCTGGCTCTGTGAGTTTTTTGACAGTGGCAAAGAGTACCTTACTTGAGTTTTTGGCCTCCTCTATTTTCTTTCCAAAATAGGCCGATTTTTCTTCTGCTATAAGTTTCTTGTAAGTTGATAAGGAACTGCAGTAATTTACTTTCTCCTTGTCCTCATAGCTGCGTCTCCACCTCCTTTCAGCCCGTCTACATTTTTGTTTTTGTAGTCTTAGTTTCTCTGAAAACCAAGGCTCGTAGATGTTTTTCCTCTTAGAGTTTTTCTTTTTTATGGGTGCGACTGAGAGAACCGCTCCTTTGATACAGTTGTTTACTTGGTCTGTGGCTATATTGCTATCGCGGGCTAGCCCTAGAACAGGCGCACTGAGCTGTTCGTGTAGTTTGGGTATGTAAATTTTGTCCCATTCCTGATAAGTGAAAAGTTTACCCTGGGGAACCCTTGAGGTTTTTGTGTATTCTATAATTAGGGTAAATTTAACAATTTTGTGGTCCGACCATGGGATAGGGATAGCTTCCTCTATTATGATGTTGGGATTGGAGGAAAAGATCCCGTCCAGGGTGTGACCAGCAGAGTGTGTTCCTTGATGAACTAGTTGGGTTAGGCCACAACTTGCCATGGTCTCTGTGATAAGTATTGTATTTTTGTCTGTGGCTTTTTCAAGGTGTATATTAAAGTCTCCCAGTATGGTGTAACTCGCCCCATTTAGACTGGACTCAAGAACAGGGCCCAGGGATTGTGACAAGGGGTTTTTTGCCGTGGGTGGCCTATACAGCAAGAGGCCATCAAAGGTGTCATTTTTGGTGATGCAAATTTTAAAAGGTAATGTCTCAGTCTGGGGTGCTCCACCCCACCAAGCATCGAACCTGAAGTACATCTTTGCTGATGATGGCTAGCCCTCCCCAACGTTTCCCATTTCTATCAACCCGATGGATAGAGTTGCCTCCCGGGACTGCTAAAGTCAGATCGATGTCTGAGGAATTATCTGCCCAGGTCTCCGTGATGAACAGTATATCCAGGTCATGTGTGGCAATCAGGTTGGCTACATCTATGTTGTGTTTTACAACGGACCTTGCATTTAACAAAGCTGCCTTCATTAGTTTATTTAAATTGTTTCTGACCTGCGGGTATTGACGATCTGCTGATCCACATGGGGTATAGTTGAGGGTCAGCGAGCAGCTCGGGTAGTGTTTGGTTTCTACCATAGTGTTAAGTGTAGCGCAGTTCTACATAGTCCGCAACTCCATAAGTTCTATGTTGCTGTAAACCCTCCTGACTGAATTATTACCATCTTGGGCAGGGGTTCTGGCCCTGGGCCCAGGCTATGAGCGGATGTGCACAGAAGGCCTAGCCTTTGGCGCGTCCCAATGCGCGCGTCCACTGCGTGCGTCCGCTACGCGTCCATACTATCATGGGTTATATGGTCACTGGGCTCCAACAACTAGCCAGCTCACCCCCGTAATTGGCTTCCTACCAGAAGTGAGGGCGTGCTGACCGCCCCCTCCGTGCAGTCGGCACTTGCCGTGACGGACCCGGGGGCATAGGCGTGCAGCTACTGCATGAAGATAAAGCCAGTTATACCAGGTGAGGAAATAATAAAAAAGGTTACGAATCGCTTTTTAAAAACCCAAAGGTTATTTTTTTAAAAAGATTACCAGCGTCGAAGCGTCGACCACCTAGAAGCGCGAGCTACGGCAGTCTGAAAGCATTAGACCCCGTGTCCGCTCTAACATCCATTAGGTAGTCACTGGGCTCCAACAACTAGCCCGCTCATCCCCGTAATTGGCTTCCTACCAGAAGTGAGGGCGTGCTGACCGTGCCCCATGCCCCCTCCGTGCAATCGGCACTTGCCATGACCGACCGGGGGCATAGGCGTGCAGGTACTGCCTGAAGACAAAGCCAGTTATACCAGGTGATGAAATAATAAAAAAGGTTACGAAGTGCTTTTTAAAAACCCAAAGGTAATTTTTTTTAAATGATTACCAGCGTCGAAGCGTTTACCACCTAGAAGCGCGAGCTACGACAGTCTGAAAGCATTAGACTCCGTGTCCGCTCTGCCATCCACTAAGTAGTCACTGGGCTCTAACAACTAGCCCGCTCACCCCCGTAATTGGCTTCCTACCGGAAATGAGGGCATGCTGAACGCGCCCTCCCTCCCCTCCGTGCAATCGGCACTTGCCGTGACAGACCAGGGGGCATAGGTGTGCAGCTACTGCCTGAAGACAAAACCAGTTATACCTGGTGAGGAAATAATAAAAAAAGGTTACAAAGTGCTTTTTAAAAACCCAAAGGTTATTTTTTTAAAAAGATTACCAGCTTCGGAGTGTCGACCACCTAGAAGCGCGAGCTACGGCAGTCTGAAAGCATTAGACCCCGTGTCTGCTCTAACATCCACTAAGTAGTCACTGGGCTCCAACAACTAGCCCGCTCACCCCCGTAATTGGCTTCTGTAACGACCGGATTTTCGGACCAGATAGAATCAGCTCACCAAGACACCATCAATGCAGCCAAAACGTAACCACCTCCCTCCTCAGGACCTATTTACCAAAGGCACCTGGGTACCTACCTGAGGATGGGGAATTAGCAATATACAAGTCATATCATCAAAAACACCACTAAATCTATAGGATTACTAGGAATACTCACTGATTACTAAGGACTTCCCTGCTCTACACCAAATTCATACCTTATATTCTCTCTGCAACTCAGACCCAGACTATGCTACCCTCCTACTCATAGTGAAGGGGGCAGTTCCGATTACTTACCATTACACACTGATCACTATCAGTGCTCACGCAAGCCACAATCCTGTGGGTATACATGTTGACCACAGTCAATGCTCTCATTAACGCCACATTCCCTAGCGGCGATCTCATTACACACTGATCACAATCAGTGCTCACGCAAGCCACAATCCTGTGGGTATAAGCACTGTATCCCCCCAGTGCTCTCACTATTTCATACATACACAAGCCACAATCCTGTGGGTATACACATTGACCACAGTCAATGCTCTCATTAACGCCGCTACACAACGACGATCACTGTCCTATGAATACCTTCAGCTCTCTCTCTCTCTCTGTTGGGAAGTTTCTCTATATATCTAATGTCTACTGGGGATGTCTCATATACAATTGTTATATTTTAAGAATGGCCAAATTACAATATGCAAAGGTTGTTTCCTAATTTAAGTGCTCCTCTATTCCCTTGCTCAGTTACCATTTACCTGGACGGGAGATGCATCCGTTCACATAACAGCATCTGACTAGAAGAAAGGTTAACTTTATTATGAATAATAACACTTGCACAGCTGTTCACTAAGAACTGCGGTTCCTTTATTATTATAACATCACAATAACTAGCAATCTAGGCATAGCCTGAAAAGTAAAGGGGAATAAACATATCCAAGGAATAAAGCGTTATTACTAACACATCCACATATAGCTGACAGGAACTGTAGATAGCTCCAAAGGGAAATGGATTATAACAGACTGCACACCGCTGAAAGAAAAGGGATTAATCAGTATAACAATACAGTAGGGAATCTAGCCTAGGAAATAAAAGACAAGATTAATGTATATGGGCACTAATATAACAGGACAGATATCACCTGATTAATATGAAGTCTTGTTCTAGCTGTCATCTGGGTTCCTCTCTCGTCTGTGCCTTGGCTCATCTCAGATTCTTCCCTGCACTCTTGGACACGCATCTGCGCCGATCACTCTACACTGGATTCCTCTCCCCCACGAACTGTCTTCACCTTCCAACTTCAGTCTAATGATATAGTTTCTGCCGCTCTGATAACCGTTCGCTCCACTAGCTTCTTCACTCTGTCTGATTGTTCCAGCTCCAATGTCCAACTCACTCCAGCTGCTCCCACAGACTAATCCACGATATTACTTCAGTCTCTTCCAAAAGGCATCACTCCAAACTCCAGCTGTTAACTGCCTGCTCCAACTGATCACAACTCCTTCTGACAAGTAACTGCTTCTGACTGCTTTCTTCAGCTCCAAAAATCATCTGACTTCTCTCTTCAGCTCCAAACACCATCTGCCTTCTCTCTCCATTCCAAAAACCAACTGACCTGAACTGTTCCAAAAACCGACTGACTACTCCACCTCTTCTGCACTTTGCTAATATGGAATGCTCTCTCCTAGTGGAAAGTTCCAGCCAGTAGCCTCCTCCCACCAAATCCATGCATCAGGCTCCCTGCTCCAGACGCCCCCCACAGTGATCAACTGCTTGTTTCGTCTAGAGTCTTGAGCCCAGGGACATTTCCTGATAAGATTCAGCTCCGGCCGGTTCTCTCCAGTTTGCAAAGAGCAAACAACACCTCATAACTAAAACATCACCGTTACCCTGCAAGCTCCTCAGTCAGCAGAGGCAGAAAGCAAAATGGAGTCTCTCTAGTTTTGGGCCTTGTAGGCCCGAAAAGGATAAAATAGACACTTAGCTCTATACACAAACCGTACCAATAGGTAATATAAAGTCAGAACTACAGGATCCACCCTCTACTATAGGTAGAATGATGAAAGGATACATAATTATGTCAAAGCCAATAGGCAATAGATGGATTAGAGTTAGGAATAAGGGATCTATCATCATATAAAGCGGCTATCCTCTAGTTTATGCTTCTAGGTCTGGAAAAAGGCCTGAAAAGGACCAAAAAAAGCTAAGAATAGGGATCTAGGATGGTAGCAAGCTTAAAGTCACCATCACTCAGAAATAGAGCCAAAACCCGGTCAGGACAGCTTCCTACTGGAAGTGAGGGCATGCTGACCGCGCCCTACGCCCCCTCCGTGTAATCGGCACTTGCCGTGACGGACCGGGGGGGGGGGCATAGGCGTGCAGCTACTGCCTGAAGACAATGTCAGTTATACCAGGTGAGGAAATAATAAAAAAGGTTACGAAGTGCTTTTTACAAACTCAAAGGTTATTTTTTTTTAAAGATTACCAGCTTCGAAGTGTCGACCACCTAGAAGCGCGAGCCCATTAGACCCCGTGTCCGCCCTAACATCCACTAAGTAGTCACTGGGCTCCAACAACTAGCCCGCTCATCCCCGTAATTGGCTTCCTACCAGAAGTGAGGGCATGCTGACCGTGCCCCCTGCCCCCTCCATGCAATCGGCACTTGCCATGACAGACCGGGGGCATAGGCGTGCAGCTACTGCCTGAAGACAAAGCCAGTTATACCTGGTGAGGAAATAATAAAAAAGGTTACAAAGTTCTTTTTAAAAACCCAAAGGTTATTTTTTTTAAAAGATTACCAGCGTCAAAGCGTCGACCACCTAGAAGCGCGAGCTACGACAGTCTGAAAGATTTAGACCCCGTGTCCGCTCTGCCATCCACTAAGTAGTCACTGGGCTCTAACAACTAGCCTGCTCACCCCCGTAATTGGCTTCCTACCGGAAGTGAGGGCATGCTAACCGCGCCCTCCCTCCCCTCCGTGCAATCGGCACTTGCTGTGACAGACCAGGGGGCATAGGCGTGCAGCTACTGCCTGAAGGCAAAGCCAGTTATACCAGGTGAGGAAATAATAATAAAGGTTACGAAGTGCTTTTTAAAAACCCAAAGGTTATTTTTTTTTAAAGATTACCAGCGTTGGAGCATCGACCACCTATAAGCGCGAGCTACGGCAGTCTGAACGCATTACACTCATGATGTTTGAGATCTGAAGTGTTTGATGCGACTCATACCAACGCGCACTTGGCGATGTGCCCAAATTGCCTGGCATGACCCTGATCATCGTATACCTGGAGGGGTGCCTCATTCTATCTAGAGGCTCCCCTGTGTTACTCCCCTTTCATCGGTTGTTACCTTTTTTACCCTCATCGCGGGAGATCAACAGCCCTCACCACACCTGGCCCCTCCTGATGCTATCTTGCCACCAGGTAGTAGCGAGAGATATTGACTGGGTTAAAGGAATGCTTCTGAGACAATTCCAAAAAGGGTCTAGTGACTGTGTGACTACATTGTGTTTTGAGACCTGTGGGTGAACTTTCCGAGTGGCGGCTAAACTCCTCTTGTTTACATCTCCCTGTTAATTAAACTTTCTACATATTCCTACCTGATTCACGAGGACTCAGACTAAGTGACCTCGGCCGTGTGCAGACACATGTCTGAGAGGTAGGGTTGGCTATTGACCATCCTGGGGTATAGATCAATAGGGCTGAACTGGAGGACGGAGGATGCTGGGGCCACGGGGTCCTCAGAGCATAATCTTTTGAACTGCTGGGTACCAGTAACACTGCATTAGGGTCCTGAGTGCATGTATGTGTGCAAGAGCATTCTGTACAGACTTTGCAGGATACTTTCCACACCCTAGAGCAGTGAGGAGTGAAGGTGTGCAAGTGGGAGTGGTAGTGAGCGGACCGCCTGAGATTCATGACACAGGATGATGGTGCCATGTTATACGCTGATTTTGTGCCAAAAAAGCACAATACATCTGACATTGGGTTTACCCACGTGGCTCCAGCCCACGCTGCTGCAAGAAAGTGATCTTTGTTTCGTGTATGTACATGTTGTTGATATCGTTGTGACCCAGGGTGTGCCATATAACTGTGTGGGACTGTATTATCAGGATTGCTAGGGAGGGCCTTGGTAGGACAGCGTGTAGCAATGCATAGGAGGGCTCCCTCTGAGGGGGGTAGATTAGAAAATGTCTCCACCTGCATACTGTTATCATAGCATTGGAAATTAGCCTAATACAGCTAATATTAGTTCCAAATATGTTTAATACGCAAAAGTACCTGATGTTCATGTAATAAAGATGGGATATTTGTGTTTAATACACACGTTTTTACATACACCCTGTGTGAAGTCTCTTTTGTGACGCTCAGTGTATTTATCGCGAGTGCCTGCTGTGCCTTTGCTTTACACATTGCCTCTGGATTAAGCCTGACTGCTCAGTGCAAAGCTACACTAGGGTGAGCACAGGTTATACATTGCGTGTAATCACCCACCCTTGACGAAAGCGGTGAGTACTGCCTGGCAAGGAGCATAACTTCAGCTAACCAGAAAGTGAATGTTTCCAACAGAGATCCACTGGCAAAATGCTTTCATTGACCAAAAGAAAAAAAAATCTGAGGACTCATCTTTCTTTGATGGTTTAAACACTCAATATATGATAAAAGTGTTCTGCATCCAGCATCACTTGAAGGAAAATAGTGGCTAATAACGAGGACACTTTGTCTGTGAGCAGTTCCTGACCATACTGCAGCAGCGTACACTATACAGTCGCCTCAAAATCATTGCAGTTTTTCCTCACAGCACCATTTAAACACTCCATGGAAAACCTCGCTCCATGGAAGTGATAGGCTGGTGTTTCAGTGCTTAGACGAAGTTGTGTAACCAAGACAGGGCACTGAGATTGAGGTGATGTGACTGCTTTATTGGGTAGGCCAGGGTGACATTTTCTTTATGTCAGGGTAATCTGGAGTAATTCGGAGAATTCACATTGTGAAAATTAATGTAATATTTGAAGAAAAATAATATGTTGTGGGAACATGGGTCCAACGAGATTGACAGGCGGCAACAATGTGACCCAAAGGCGATAATTTCATTTGTGTAGGTATCGATGAAATAACTCAAAAAGTCATCGCATGTTTCTAATGTTTCTAACCAGAGCGGAGAGTTCAGGTAAATTTTGAGTGCAACATCCATCTTTTTTCAATGTTTTTTTTTTGGTTTGCACAAAGGAAATGGCAAAGAGAGTGAGGATACCATGCATACAATTTAATTTAATCTCGCTATTCTGAAGACTCCTCCTTGTAATGTGTCCAGCCCTTACAGCCAGATTCATCATTGAAAATTGCGCTTGCAAAGGGCCAGATTCTGAGAATCTGGCCCTTTGCGAGCGCATTTTGCATTTGGGATTCATCATCCCAAATGCAAAAATCGCTAATAGCAAAATCGCAAAATTGCGAGGAATTGCATTTAAGGAATCTCTATTTGAGATTCCTTAAATGCAATTCATTAACCATTTTTTATTTGCGAATTCACAATTTTTGGCCGCTATTTACCACGAAGTCTGACTTCGTAGTAAATAGCGAAAACTTAGAAAAATGCACTTTAGTGCATTTTTCTAAGTTGTATATTACAGCCAACCATGTCCTTTGGACATGTGTGTGCGCAACATCAGTCTACATTTTCATTTCGGGGGTGCTACAGGGTGTCCTTTGGACACCCCTGGCATCCTTGAAATTGCATCCTCATTTGTGATTAGCAAATTGCTAATCGCAAATAAGGAATAACTCCCCATTCATTCCAAAGGGCCTTAGGCCTATTGGAATGAATGGGGAGTTATTCCTTATTTGCGATTAGCAATTTGCTAATCGCAAATAAGGAAGCTGTAGGAATTGCTTTTTATTTTGCGATTCCTACATGAATCCCGTTTTGCAAGTCCTTAATAGCGATTCCTTAAGAATCACTATTAAGGACTCGCAAAATGGGACAATGATGAATCTGGCTGTTAGTCATTTTTTTTTTGTCAAAAATACCTTTATTCGACAGATTTGTCATAAAAGCACAACATACAAATACACACAATTTAAGACAATAAATATTAACATTTTTAAGAACACTTTAAGAAAATATTAAACCTCATATAACTTCCGGATAAGGCTCTTATTAAAATTAATAAAATAAATTCAAAAATCAGCAACATTCCTCAGATATTTCATAACCTCAGTTCATTGTAAATAGTGGAGTGCAAAGATGACATTATAGAAATAGATCAATAAACAGCCCTAAGAAAGTGCCTTTGCCAGGATAGACCAGGCCCAACCCCAAAATTTGGCAACTGCAGTTGCTATTAGTGGCGATGAATCCGTTGTTAGTACTCTCAGCGTCTCTCCAAGCATCACTCCTTCTTTGTCTGCAATCTCTACTGCATTGGAGGTTGGAATCAGTTTTTGTTTTTCAGGATTAGCAAGTAAATTAAGGGCAGTTATTTGCAAAATGTTTGTGTTGTCAGGCATGACTAATTTTGTTCCTTTATAAAATATTTTTTGATTGTTGCTGATGGCCTGGCTATTCGTTCAGAGAAGGTGCATCCATGCCCTTTTGAGGTTAAGGGAGTATGGCATTTTTGGGATGGTGGAGGCCTGTCTTAAATAACATATCCTCATTTTGGTTGTGGTTTTGTGAGTTTTGTTCAGATTTGTCTTCAAAACATTGTGTGCTTTACTTTTTGAGACTGAGTGCTGTAGGCCTTGGATGAAGTCTTTAATGTATTACTTACATTCTTATAGTTTTTGTGCTAGAGTTATTTGTTATTATTTTACGGGCTTGTGGGTGGCCTGCTAAATTCAGGTTCGTTTTTGTGTTCATGTGCCTGTTAGTGGCTGGGGCAGGAGTGGCTCCGGGAGAACAGGCCCATTTAGCCAGACATTTTCCATTGTTCTTCATGTGCTTGCCAACCATTTGGTTTTGTGTCTAGGGGGTTTGCTTAATGTGTGTAGTTTGTTTTTACACAATTAAGCAAATTTTGCGCAAAATTATGTAAAATAACCTGTAAATATGCAAAATCCCAATATGTCATTATTCAGTATATTTTAGTATCAGCCTCATGTCTTTTTTTGGCATAAGAACACATTTAAACAAAGCACAGAGAACAATAGCGTCTTGCATTACAATGGTCTTGTATGTCACTGTAAACTTTTACCACAAATAGTGCCACTCACAGTAAAGCTGTATAGTAAATGGCATGTAATTACTTGAAGTAGTTTAATGGAGTAATTTTGGGACTTTCGTGTATCAAACATAACATTAAAGTCCTGAAATAACATGAATCATCCCAGCATAATTTGAATTTTACCCAGGTCTATTTGTGTGTGTTTGTGCGAGATGGTTGATTAATTGTTTTTCTTCAACTTTTAAAAGTATTTCGCAGGGTTAATTGATGCTTTATGCTGTTTGTATGTGGGGCATTTTTAAAGTCTATTTTAATCTTTTTCCACTCTTGTCATTTCGCTGTGCTCTTGACTTTATTGTGGCTGCTTTACTGGAGGTGTACTAGGCCGACAGGTAGGCCAAGTCACATTTTGAGTGTATATGTGTGGAATCCTTTCCCTTTTAGCTTTCGTTGGTGGAACGGGAGGAAGGAGCTCCAGCCAGGGTAGGGCAACCATGTTAACTTTGTTTTCCATGCCTTCTTCATTGTAGTTCAATGCCAAGTGGTAAATACGGAATGCGCACAGAAACCCTGGTCAAAATGTTAATTACATCGGAATAATTAGAATAATTTCCTGTTACCATTGTGAAATGAAATTACCGAAAATTACTTGATTATGCTCATTTGGATAATTTAGAGCAATTTGGAGAAAAGTGCCTACTGCAAGAGCACCTAAAAAGAGCTCAAGAGGCCGCTGGTGTTCATTTCCCGTTACATTTAGCACTACTTTCTTAGCACAAATACATCCTCGGTCCATTTTGGACGCCAGAGTGAACATTGCGCTAGGAAAATAATTCAAATGCAGTGTTACGCTCCTTGTGTAATTCCACTCAATTTTGCATAATTTAACTGTAATGTTACTTAATTATGCAATACCAAATTACATGAGCTAAGCCCACCCCAATGTGAATTTCCTGTAAATTGATTTCCCTCAATTATCTGAAATCTTAGGAAAATTTGTGAAACGACATGTAATTACTCGAAATGTGGATCCTTCATTAAGAATTATATTTGAAATGTCTTTTGATACAAGGATGTACTTCACTGTAAAAATGATAGGTCCAAAAGATAAGTAGCATGAGCTACTATTGCTAGCTTTTCGCCCACCCATGTTTTTCCCATGCGTTCATAGTAAAAGTTTGATATTACTGATAAAGTACTGTCCTATCTTTTTATGTACTGAGACTCATAAATTAGCTTTGTGAAAAGCAAACAATAATAAACTTACACAAAGGTACATGTTTACCATTGTGAATCAGGCCCAGAGTTGAAGCCTTCAACTCACTGCAGTCCCCTATGCCTCATCTGGACACCCCATACGGTGATGTGTGATGGGCATCTTCTTTTCTTTTTCTCATCTGCTACTTCCCTTGTCCCAGGTCCGTTCTACCGCCTCCCTCCAACAAGTGGCCGCCTAGCTGATCCTGCGATGTTTCTAGTCCTCCTGGGCCTTTGTGTACCATCCTGAATCGGTGTCTTCCCATCCATTTTGACTTCTCGTGCTTGTGCTGGAAATTCCACAAGATTTTTACCATGGCCCAAGCATGCGCCTTGCTTTGCTTCATCTCTTCCCAGCAGTGACTCTAATTGGGAATCCCTCGCATGAACACGAGGAGAAACCGTAGAAAAAACTTACCTGACTTTGGGCCCGATTCACAGAACTAACTTAAGACAAAATCCTAAACTTACTACTTTTGGTATTCACAGAAGTTAGGATTTTGTCTTAAGTTTGTCTTAAGACACACTTAAGACAGACTTAAGACAGACTTAAGTTAGGATGTTGTCTTAAGTCTGTCTTAAGACAAACTTAAGACAAAATCCTATCTTCCGTGAACACCAAAAGTAGTAAGTTTAGGATTTTGTCTTAAGTTAGTTCTGTGAATCGGGCCCTTTGTTTTTGCTGCAACTTGACAGAACCTGAAAATAAGAAAAGAACATTAATCATGAGATCAAATCAAAGACTTTAGACTCTTAAATACTAAGGGCCCCATTAGGATGGCGGGCGGGCTTTGCCCGCCCGCCATCCTATCGGTCATCGGGACCGCCCGCCCTAAGGGCGGGGGTCCTGCACGCAGCATTAGGATGTGCCCGCCACTGTGGCGGGCACATCCTGTATTTTTAGTATTGTGGAGGGCGGAGCTCTGTGCTCCGCCCGCCACAATACTACAAATGCTGTGCAGCATTTACATAATCAAAGTGGCAGGCACCGCGCGGTGCCTACCGCTTTGATTATGTAAATGCAGGGGGGTACCACAGGTACCCCCTGTGTGCCACCCCCCTTTGGCCTTCACTCTGGGGGCCCACAGGGGGCCCCCAGAGTGAACACCGCATGCCTTTCCGTGGCGGCAATGCCGCCACGGAAAGGCATTGTAAAATGCCCATTGTAATAATGCGGGCGGTGTCTGACAGACACCGCCTGCATGTTACACGTTTTCCGCCCCGGCCGCAAGGCGACCGGGGCGGAAAAGTGGTGGGCGGTGCTTTGCTCTGCCGTGGTCCCCCTGCCATTCTAATATGGCGGGGGGGAATACAGGGAAGGATGGCGGGCGGATTTCCCCCGCCAGAAGAAGGAAGAGTGGGCAGAATTCAGCAGGCTGACAATACATTACCTGGCATGTCATGTTGCCAGTGTATCTTTGGAGCACATGTTAAGTGCAGATGAACCAGTCTCTCTCGTAAACACATGGAATGACTGACAATGAGTAAAACTAATGTTTGACAGCCAGACATTTTAAGGCTTCAGAAAGGATGGAGTATGCAGTAATTTGGCCTGGTAACAAAGTGGTGAGCAGTGACAAAGAAAGAAACCTACTATGGCTAACCTTGCGTTCCCATGCTCAGCTGTAAGTGAAGATGCGCAGGACTGCACTGTACACCTTATGTATGTAGATTCCATGGGAAAAGAGTAGCATAGACACTTAGATGGACACCACATTTCGAACAGGTAGCATGTATCAATGCATTCAAAATAATGCTTCGTTTGATGGGTGTAATGGGCTTAAGCTTAATTAAACTGCTGTTGATGACTTGTTTCAGGAGGAACCCAGGGAGTGTTACTTGATAAGCATTTTACTCATTTGCACACCTGCATCTTTTGATTCTTCTGAAACTTCTCAATTTACCTAAACTGGACTAAAACAAAAATCATTTTTATGTTCTTATTCATCAAACCTGTCACTCTGTCTCTTTTTGGAAGAGGAAACATAATCTGCAAGTTTTCACAACAAGTCAAAGACGAAATAATGCCTATCCACTTCAATGGGAAAAAAGACGACTCAGGGACGCCGAACACTGTGGACCGGAAACCGAAAGAGGTGAGTCACAATAACAATAAAGCAGACTCATGGCTTGAGTTGCAAATTCTAAGTGGTTGGCAGCTTGTGGTGGACATGATGATGATGGGCAGCTAAACTTTTTTTGGGGAGTGATCAATCATTCTGGGTACTTGCAGCTAGTTGTCTGGGATTTGTGCTACTAGATTGACCCTTAGTTAATTGTATGCTAGCTTATGCTCCGCACTCCGACTCCTCCTGCGCCATGCTTACCTTGGCTGTAAATCTTTGTCATTTTTTCCTCATTCTACAGACCTTCTCTTGGCAAGCTTCCTTGGCACTTCTGCTTTGCAGTTCGCCCCTCCTTCCTAGACAGCCAATGCCACAAGAATGCAGATAGATACAAATGCTACATCATTTTACTTACCTTTTATTATAAAAAAAAATGCCTTCAATGCATGCACTGTTGCTGTAGATAAAACCTAACGTTTATATGAAAAGATAATTATATACATTAAAACCTGAAAATATATGTGAACAATTTAAAGACATTCAAATAAATATGCTGGAGATGTAACAAAAATTGCATAGAAGTGTCTGAAACAAAGTCTATCATTTAAGCGTTACCACAATTACATCACCCCGCAGTGGGAAAATGACAGCATTACAAATAGTCCTATAATTTTGGTCAAAAAGTTTAGCAATACATTTATCTGGCAAGTTACCATAAATCATGGTTAGGTATGACAGCACTTTATTTTAGCGATATCTGCTTCTTTCTACCACATATCATAGTTCAGTATTTCAGCACATCCTTAGCATTTCTGTTCCCTTGCTCATGTGAAATAAGCAACCTAAATACTATTAATGCATAATCCTAAACGAATCACTCCTCAGAGAAACCAAACAGATCCTTAGTCGTGATCTCTTTAATTCATACAATAAATGCACATATTGCTAATCCAAACGTGCATATACTGGGAGTCAAGGAGGACCCATGTTTGCCCAAACTGAGCCAGCTGATGCCCAAGAGGAGACGTATATAACAACCAAACAATAATAATTTAATCACCTAAAGACACTACAAGCTTCTACAAACTGTGGCAGTCCAATGTGTCAAGCTCTGATATGTACCATGATGAGATCCTGTAGAGTGTTAATTCTCATTTTTTTACTCTTACATTCTGGTATATGGAATTGATCACAAAGTATTTAAACGTCTGTAAGAGAAGAAGCCAAGCAAGAAGACTTAATTTCCAATCGCCCGCCACCCCCTGCTCTCCTCCCCTCCTAGGATCAATTTAATGGCAGCTGCTCTGGGAACATGCTGCAGGCATTCCAGGAACTCTGGCACTCCCCCCACCCACAGCTACACTGCATGCCCCTCTGCACTCTCTACCCCAGTTACTGCCACAGCACTGCAGCCATATCTTATAACACAACATGGAGGGAGTGTTCGCATGCACCTCTTGCGAGCCCTCATGCCCTCTCCCACACCTAACACCCACCACTCCTGCACCAACAGCACTTAGCACCATAGTTACTCAAATTCACACGAACCAGTCACCCCCTCACACAGACCAATCACCCACACAACACAACATACTCACATGCAGGTTTCTCAGCATTGACTCTTTCACCAAACACAACACAAAGATATGGGACCTACTGCATGACTACATTCTGGGCCAACTCTTCTTCATGGAAGAATGGCTGAATTCAACCTCTGCTCCAGACAGTGCTACAGCCTCCCCACTGGATACAAGATCACCAGGCCAGACTGTCTTCACGAGCCTAGAGGTGGCGTCACCATCATATTTTGAGATGCCGTAAGCTGCACCACCAACACAGATACCCCTACAAGCTACAAGGAAAACCTCAGATTCAAGATACGTATCACAGCCAACTTCTCCCTTGACTGAACCCTTGTTTAAGGACCACAAATTTCAACAGCACCATTACAGACTTTGTTGCACCTCTATCATTAATCCCAGCACCTTCATCCCTTTGGAAACCTTAACATTCACCTGGAGAACCATACCGACCAAACCGCACTGTCTTTTAGAAAACCTCAAAACCTCAGCCCTGCCCATTATGGTACCAAACCAAGCAACACCCCGATAACAATCAGATCAGATTTTCTCCTAAATCAGCATCATCAAAGTTGACAAACCAGCAACTATGAGCTAGACACCACACACTTGTCAGTTTTGGCATACCCATCAAACAACTACCATAAACCTACCAACCCGACCCACCTGCTGCAGCTGGAAAAGAATCATAGAAGAAAGTTGGGCTTCCACCATCCCCACTGAACTGAACACACCAGCAACTTGCCAAAATCCAGCAAACACCGCAACAACTGGATCACCACAAGTGCTGATGCTGTGGTTTCCCCCAAGTTCAAGCCAAAGAGCGACCCCAAACGTGCTCGTACAGAGAGGAATTCAGGGTGATGAAAGACAACTACAAGCAACTGGAGCGGAAATGGAGATCAAATCAAGACACCAAAGATAAATACATCTTCAAACCCTCTCTAAGACGTTACCACCAGCAGACACACAAAACAAAGCACACAGCTTTTGCAGGTCACATCAACATTGGTACATACAGCAGCAAGGAAGTCTTTGTCATCATCAAAGATTTCACTTTGCCTCCTCTCACCTCCAGCAACATCACCCCATCATAGATCCTTTGCAACAAGCTCTCCGATTTTTTCGGTAACAAAATCATCTATGGCAACTTCGGCCCTCAATTGGACCCCATCACAACTGAACTTCCCATCATGCCTGAAGAATGAACCCTGATCTCTTAGATGACTCTCACCACTGTCAAAACCACTACTACCATGAAGATTCCCACTCAGGGACCCTATCTAACCCTTGCCCCCACAAGCCTTCACCAAAGGACTCCTGCTGATCCACAAAGCACTATCAATCAATCAGAGTACTTGTAGAGAGCACTACTTACCCGTGAGGGTCCCAAGGCGCTGAGGGGAGAGGGGGTGGTGCTGCTACTGCTCGCAGAGCCAGGTCTTGAGGAATCTTCTGAAGGCGAGTAGGTCTTGGGTCTGTTGTATGTGGGTAGGGAGGGTGTTCCAGGTCTTGGCGGTGCAGTAGGAGAAGGATCTGCTGCCGGAGGTCGCTCGTTGGATGCGGGGGACATCAGCGAGTGCGAGGCTGGCAGAGCGGAGCTGGCGGGTGGGGGTGTAGAAGCTGAGTCTGCTGTTCAGGTAGGCTGGTCCGGCATTGTGGAGTGCTTTGTGTGCGTGGGTGAGGAGCTTGAAGGTGATCCTCTTGTCGACGGGGAGCCAGTGTAGGTCTCTCAGGTGGGGGGTGATGTGGCTGCGGTGGGGGGTGTTGACGATCAGTAGGGCGGAGGCGTTTTGGATGGGTTGTAGCCGTCCTAGATGTTTGGCTGGGATTCCTGCGTAGAGTGTGTTGCCGTAGTCAAGTCTGCTGCTGACGAGAGCCTGTGTAACCGTTTTTCTCGTTTCGGTCGGGATCCACTTGTAGATCCTGCGGAGCATGCGGGGGGTGTTGTAGCAGAAAGAGGAGACAGCGTTGACCTGCTTAGACATGGAGAGGGAGGAGTCAAGGATGAATCCTAGGTTGCGTGTATGGTCGGTGGGTGTTGGTGCTGTTCCCTGTGTGGTCGGCCACCAGGAGTCGTCCCAGGCTGTGGGGGTGGGTCCAAGAATGAGGACCCCCATCTTGTCCGAGTTCAACTTCAGATGGCTGCTCCTCATCCAGTCTACGACGGCCTTCATTCCCTTGTAAAGGTTTGTTTTGGCGGTGTGTGGGTCCTTGGTGAGGGAGAGGATGAGCTGGGTGTCGTCGGCGTAGGAGATGATGTTGTGGTCGTGATGGCGGGCCACTTGTGCGAGGGGGGCCATGTAGATGTTGAACAGAGTTGGGCTGAGGGATGAGCCCTGGGGGAGCCACAGATGATGTCGGTGGCTTTGGATTGGAAGGGTGGGAGGCGGACGCTCTGGGTTCTGCCGGAGAGGAAGGACGTGGTCCAGTCAAGGGCCTTCTGTTGGATTCCGGCTTCTAGGAGGCGTGTCTTTAGAGTGCGATGGCAGACCATGTCGACGGCGGCCGACAGGTCCAGGAGGATGAGGGCTGATGTTTCGCTGTTGTCTAGTTGGCGCCTGATGTCGTCTGTGGCGGCGATGAGTGCTGTCTACGTGCTGTGGTTTCGTCTGAATCCAGATTGGGATGGGTCAAGGATGTTGTTATCTTCCAGGTTGCGGGCCAGTTGCTTGTGGACGATTTTTTTGATGACCTTTGCCGGGAGCGGGAGCAGGGAGATGGGCCGGAAGTTCTTGAGGTCCTTGGGGTCCGCCTTGGTCTTCTTGAGGAGGACATTGATTTCGGCATGCTTTCAGCTTTCAGGGAATGTCGCTGTTTCGAAATAGATGACCTTCCGTAGTTGGGGTGCGATGGCTGCGTCTACTTTGTTGAATACGTGGTGTGGGCATGGGTCTGACGGGGCCCCTGAGTGGATGGAGTTCATGACCTGGCGTGTCTCGTCGTTGTTGATGTTTGGACCAGGAGGTCAGGCGGATGGCGCTGGTGGTGTTCACAGGACAGGTGGAGTCTGACGTAGTCAGGGCGGTCGTTCTGTTGAAGCTGTTGTGGATGTCAGCGATCTTGCGAAGGAAGAAGATGGCTAGTGAGTCGCACAGTTCTTGTGAGGGCGGGATGTCATTGGCGTTGGCGCCGGGGTTGGAGAGTTCCTATACAATGCTAAAGACCTCTTTGCTGTCGTGTGTGTTGTTATCCAAGCAGTCTTTGAAGGAGGATCTCTTGGCTACCCTGATGAGGTGGTGATGTCTGCGGGTGGCGTCCTTGTGGGCTGAGTGGTTGTCCGGTGTGCGTTCGTGGAGCCATATTTTCCCCAGTTTCCGGCATGCGCGTTTGGAGGTTTGGAGGTCTGAAGTTCGTCTGTGAACCAGGTGGCTCTCTTGCTGGCGTGGCTGTTGGAGGGTTTCTTGAGTTGGGCAAGGGTGTTGTCGCAGTCGTCGATCCACTGTCTGAGGTTGCGGGCTGCGGTGTCTGGATGGTGGGGTCGGTGACTAGGTTCTGGGCGTGGGTGGTGATCAGCTGGTCTTGAGGGTGAACTTGTGAACGATTGCTATTCCTCCTCCGGTTCCGTTGGCGCGATCCCTGCTGGTGATCTTGTAGCCGTCAGGGATGGCTTTGGCTATGTCTGACGCCGAGGAGTCATTCCAGCAGGTCTCGGTCAGGAAGGCCACGTCTGGGGCGGAGGTGTCAAGCAGATCCCATAGCTCAACGGCATGTTTGCATGTGGAGGGGTGTTGAGTATGCAGCGGAGGTGGTTGGTTCCAGTCCGTGGAGATTTGGTGGTTCTGTCGCAGGTGAAGAATCAGATGCGGCAGGAGAAGGGTCAGTTTCGGAGTGACCTGGAAGCAGGTGTGGTTTAGTCCGGCATTGAGTCCCTGCAGGCTGCTGGCGTCGTAGTGGAGTCTGGTGTTGTGGCGTTCACGGGGTCCAGGGGTTCTGGAGCTGGGCGTGGTCCAGGCGCAGACTGGCTTGCCTTAGGCATGCCTTCGGCATGCCTTCGGCATGCCTTCGGCACGTCAGCGGCGCGGCCACGTAGCTGCCGTCCTTTTAAGAGAGCTGGGAGGGAGGAGCAGCTGGGAGGCGGGAGGCGGGAGGCAGGGGTTAACGAATGGGCACCGGGGGCCGCAGGGGCAGCAGCGGTGGGAATGGTGATCAGGGGCATGGGGGGCGAGGAAAGATAGCGCCCAGGAATGGGCCACAGAGACCGAGGGTGTAAGGCTCTGGTGGAGCTGAGCTGCAATGGGGGGAGCGACCTACCTGGCAAGGTCAGGGGGTCAGGGGTCACTCTCCTAACTGTGCGCTGCCACCAAATTTAAGGGGAGCTGGGAGGGAGGAGCAGCTGTGAGGTGGGAGGCAGGGGTTAACGAATGGGCGCGGGGGCCGCAGGGGCAGCAGCGGCTGGAACGGTGATCAGGGGCATGGGGGAGAGAAAAGACAGCGCCCAGGAATGGGCAGCAGAGAACGAGGGTGCAAGGCTCTGGTGGAGCTGAGCTGCAGCGGGGGGGGGGCAACCTACCTGGCGACCTACCTGGCAAGATGCACTAGCACCCATCCTCAACACCTCCATCGACTCAGCTACATTTTTGGACACCTGGCACCATGCAATCATCATGCCCTTGCTTAGGAAATGATTTGCTGAACCAGACATGCTCTCCACCTACAGACCCATCTCCCTCGTACCATACCCAGCCACAATCCTAGAGAAACTAATCAACTGATGCCGCACCGATCACCTCAGGAACCAAAAGCTCCTTGATGCAGGGCAGTCCAGATTCAGGCACAACCACAGTACTGAAACAGCACTCACCACCACCACAGATGAAATAATTGAAGAAACAACCACCCTCATCCTCCTGGACCTCTCTGCTACATTTGACATAGTCTCACACCCCATCCTTATCAGGCACCTGCACAAGATTGGCAACCAAGGACCAGCTCTCTCCTAGATCTACTCCTTCTTAACAGATAGAACACAAGCTGTCAGCCTGGGATCTTTTCTCCTCAGAAGCCTGAAAACCCATCTGCAGAGGGCCTCAAGGTTCATCAATCAGCCCCACCCTCTTCAACATTTACATCATCCCTCTGGCCAAAGTCATCCACACACACTATATCAACATCATCTCCTACACTGACCATACACAACTCATACTCTCATTCTCAGACAAGGCCTCTAACACAAGAAACAAGTTCACTGTCTGTAACAGAATGAAGGATAGCTGTCTCAAACTCAACATCAACAAAAGAGAAGTGGTGATCGTCAGCAAGAACACCTCACTTGAGACTCCAACTGATGGCTGGCTAAACTCAGACCCACACCAGGAACCTTGGAATCATCATTGACAAGAAACTTGACATGACCACCAAGTCAATGTTGTCACTGCATCCTGTTTCCACACCCTGAAGCTGATGAGCAAAATCTTCAAATGGCCCCCAAGCAGCACCAGGAAAAAGATCTTGCACTCCCTAGTCACAAGCATGTTTGACTACAGGAAAACCCTCTATGATAGGATTACCAAGAGACTCACCATAAGACTACAAACCATCCAGAACTCAGGAGCGATACTCATCTTCAACCTCCCACACAAAACTCACATCACACCATACCTTTGGGAGCTCTGCTGGCTCCCGAAATGCAGTCATTTGAGACTCCTCACAGGCACATTCAATGCACTACACAACTTATGCCCCACCTACCTGAAGGGTTGTATCTTCTTCCACTAACCACCCAGACATCTCCATTCCGCGGGATTCCTACTGACACACATATACAAAGATTCAGATCAGGAAGATGGATGTTCTCTTATATCAATCTTAAAGCGCTAAATTTCCTCCTACCTTACATCAGAGCCTCCTCCTCTCTTCTTTAATTTCACAAGAAGCTGTAAGACCTGGCTTTTCAATTAAACAAAATGCCCTAGCCAGAGCTAGACACCTGCTCAGTGCCATGACACCCTCTGGTGATAAGGCTCTTACAAATACATATAACAAGAAAGTGTCTGGCCACAGGGTAGGTAATTGTCCTCATTGCTTATGGCTCTAATGTGCTCCAAAATACACCTGTATTCTGGAAAGATTGCACTACCTAAGTCTTTTTTTTGGGACAAGGACAATTTAGAAATTAAACCACATAATTAGATTTCCAGGACAAACTTTTAGTAATCTTCTTTTCCTTTTCAGCCAATGGGGGATAATACATTTTGCAGAAAACTCCCACTTTGTATGCCCTTTAGATGGGCCTAATCAAGTAGAGGATCTTTGATTGTTGGAAAAAGTGGCTAGAGTTTAATGTATACCTACGGGAAGGTGATTTACGATATGTGACATTGGGTTTGTCTTCAAGACTAGGTCCCATTACAGGGTCTAATTGTATAGGAGCTTCCAACGTTTGCAAAATATTCTATGAATCTGTTGATGTTCCTTAGTGTATGTATGGATAAAAACATGGAATAATACCTGATTCCTTTCTTTCTTGTGTACCATATAATAGCTCTTCCCTGTTCTTGACTGAAAGATTTGCCTCAGCTTGTTTCAATGGTCATTCATTATTACTTCTTTCCTTGAATCTTGTGCATATGAGCTCTTGTTTCTGTGCAATTATGCAGCAGTACTACAGTTATACTTAGCCCACAAAAGATCACCATAGAATATGTTTTTCTTCAATGGCACAGGATGACCATGATCTCCATGACCAGGCAAGTCAACAACCTCTCCTCGGCGTGCTTCAACATCCTACGCATGCTGCGGAAGATCTTCTGGTGGATCCCCACCGAGACCAGGAAGACCGTCACCCAGGCCCTCGTCACCAGCCGACTGGACTACGGCAACGCCCTCTACGCCGGTACCACCGCCATGCTCCAGAAGAGACTCCAGCGGATCCAGAACGCCTCAGCCAGACTCATCCTCGACATCCCACGAACCAGCCACATCTCCGGACATCTGAGAGACCTTCACTGGCTCCCCGTCAACAAGAGAATCACCTTCCGCCTCCTCACCCACGCACACAAAGCCCTACACGACCAAGGCCCGAGCTACCTCAACAGCCGAGTCAACTTCTACGCTCCCAAACGCCACCTCCGATCAGCCAACCACGCCCTCGCCGCCGTCCCCCGCATCCGAAGAGCGACTACAGGAGGAAGGTCCTTCTCCTACCTGGCCGCCAAGACCTGGAACTCCCTCCCGACCGACCTGCGCCTGACCCAAGACCACCTCTCCTTCAGGAAGAAGCTGAAGACCTGGCTGTTCGAGCAGTAGCGGCACCCCCCCCCCCCCCCCCCCAGCGCCTTGAGACCCTACGGGTATGTAGCGCGCTTTATAAGTGTCACTGATTGATTGATTGATTGATTGATTGATTGAGTGCTACTATAATGGAAATATACTGTTCACAGCTGTTTTGTTCCTAAATTAAGAAGTGACTCTCCCATTGTCCTCAAAGGTTAATTTCATATGTAGATACCCAACTGTTACATTGCTGATATTTCTACTTAATGTTGTAACGTTCAGCTTGCTCTGCTTGAGAGCATTTACACATTTTCATGTTTGACTTTCTTTTCCCTTCCATATACGGAAGAGATCAACAATATATCACAAACAACTTGTAGGTGTCTATGGCAATCCCCTGTAATTACAGTACATGTAAGTATCAAATAGGAAGAAGTTTTCTTCAAGGATCCCTTTCACCATGGTCAGTATGTTGCTCATGTAGTAAAAGAAGTTTATAGGTCAAGATCTTAGAAAGTGCCTACAATCTCTCCATCCATCCTCATGTCTGATGCTTATGTATAGAGCCTGCACATCTAATGTAATAAAGTAGAAAACTGCTTTCTACTTTATATCATAGATTTTATAAAAAATAACCTTGGTGTTTACAGCAAACGAGGACAAAGCAAGTTCATAGGGCTTCAGTGCCTTGCAAACATGGTTAAATTGGCTTATCTCTGATTTACATATTTACCTTGCCTGTATGTGCCTGGAGTATGGTGTTAAGGATAAACCCAGGACCTGTAGGCTAATTGCTACCTTTTGACTGCAGTACCTTTTGTGAAAATCCATAAAGCGAGCCTGTAAAACAAAGCTTCATGCCTACCATATATAGCCTAACTGCAGCAGTCCAAGCACCTGCTGTCAAACCTAACAAGATAACCTTTTCTGACAGACATGAAACAATGCTTAGATGCCTCTAGGTATACATTGCATAGACCTGAGAGGGTACCTGATATTTAGACGTGTGGCATGTGTAAAATTACGTTTTGAATGTTGCTGCAGTGATGAGCCCACAAGAGCTCCTTTTATTGGTAGGGATGTAACTAGGTCCTGGAATATCATAAACTACATATTATAACTTTAATTTGTAACCTTTGACATGAAATGTCTAGAATAGTCATTCAAAGTCTCTTTTTCATAGTTAATAAAAATCCAATCCATTGGTGAAGTTGGATTTTTATCAATTAACTTAGCAAGTTATTATTTTCCTGCCTGACTTCCTGTTGGGCTGATTGGGCTGACACAATAGCCTGAGTATAGGGTGGTGTTCCCCTTGATGGAAAGACAGCTAGGGTCAGCCCAGGAACTTCATTAACTTAAGGTGATGCCTGCCTTCACACCGACAGATGTAAAGTGAGGCATAGACAAAGGCAAGCCTTTGTTCTTGAGGGCCAAACTAGCCAGGTTATTTCAAGACCCAGTAGGAGGGAGGCTATCCCCAAACCTAGCTTTGAGTCAAATCAGGGGAGGGAACTGTTCACTTCCTTGGCGACATCTCTGGGTGGAAAAAACCCTACCTCTCAGCACAAGAAAGGAAGGATTACCCCATCTTGGATATTAGGAGTAAGGTGCATGATGGGATTGTGTGCAGTAGGGAAAACAGGAACTGCTGAAAAAGAAAGTAGAGTTACCCTGATAGCTTTTACTCTATTAGTTAGGGAGATGCCAGGAGGCACACCCATCCACTGGCTGGCATACCCCATAATTGTCGCACCTCAAAGAGCCTTTCTCAGAACTCGTCATAGACCTGTGGAAGATCAGAAGTATACTGGGCCCTTCTGCCTGTAACCTTAGAAGAGAACTGAAGGACTGGATCTTTTCCCTCGTTTACCCAGGACAAAAAAGTGGACTCCAAGGGTCAAAAGGCGGAGCTCCTGTGTGGCTAAAGGGACCAAAAAGGCTAAAAACATTTTTTTCATGGTGTTCTATATACCCAGTCACAACTGAACCTTCATTAGACTCTGCTTAAGGTCTCTGCTGAATCAAGCCCTTAAGTGCCCCCCGGGGTCTGGGAGGCTTTGGTGAAGAGTTAAAGAAAAGGGGACTTACCACTGCAAAGGTTTGTGACTTACAAAACATGCAGAGCTGATCCGGCAAATGCAAAACTTTGTAGAGCTGAAGAAAAAGGTTTGTCCTGCTTGGAGTTTCTCTGCAGCAACAAATCTGTTTCACAAAAACAGTTTTTGTGTAATTTCAGGAAAAGTCAGCAAAATTATGTGAAATTATACATAATTAAGTGAAATGCAAATCCATAATTTTCAGCTATATTTTAGCGTAAAGTGTGCTTTTGTGTCAATTTTTGGCATGAGGATACAGTTTATAAAAGCACCTAAAACAGCTGCTCTGGTTCTGCTGTTGTTTGAGTGCATTCTCTGTATGGTTTACTACAAATGGCATGTTACACATTAAATGTTCTACTATCACGGAGGGGAGACAAGAGGGGCATTATGGGGCTGACACCTGGCCTTACTGACTCAAACAAACACAAACACTGCACCAGACGGCTGTTCGATTGGACAGGTTAAGTGACAAGTGGGTTCTCAACCTTGATGAAAGTGTGACAGAAGAGACCCACCCCAAACAGTTCTAGGTTATCAATAATCATACCAGTTGTTTAGATCTAAGCCCACCCAGTACTTATTAATTGCTGTGTAGGGGGCATAGACAAGGCCCTGACGAATGCCTTAGACACACGGCTGATCAGAGGCAGAACATGTTGGCATAATTATTTGTACAGTGACGCATACATGTCATTACACCTAAGTATGCTTGCAGTATTTACCTCTTGGTAATCTTTTAATCAACCAGGGATACCACCAAATCAAAGTATACTTTAGTGTATTATCCCATGTTTTTTTAAAGTCATAAACTGGACCTAAATCATTGACCTGAGAGAAGGAATTTCTACAAACTCCCTCAGAAAAGCCCCATTTTGAGTCTGAGTCCACCCTGGTAGTAACATCTTACCAGGGTGGGATGAGGTGGCAAATGATGAAGCATGTCACATTACGTGAGTGAGCAATACTCACCCAATTCTTGAAATTGCCTTGAATTTAGGTAACAAACAACGAGCAGCACACAGATAACTCATTGGGTCTCCGATACTAACCTGCTGACTTATTGATTAAGCAAACATCATTTTTCTAAGGGTATCATACAGTAAATGTTTACAGCAAATGGCCTAAAATTAGGCAAAGTGGCCTAATAGCTAAATTTAGGGAATTTTGCATAACAACATTATGGGCAAATTTTGCGAATTCGCGGTTCTCAAATTTGCGTATTTGCGAATTCACAATCCGTGAAATCCGCGAACTCTCACGAATTTACGGATTTTTTATTTTTTATGTGTTCGCAAGGGTTTCTGCCAGTTCGCAAGGGTTTTGTACCAGTTCGCAATTGCGAACTTACTTGTCGGCTCGCAACGGCCACGATTATGTTCTTTCTACGTCCGGTTCATCATCACAGGTTCACAGCACCCTCTGTTTCACCACTGCCACCCTCTGGTCCACCCATGCCACCCTCTGGTACATCACTGCCACCCTCTGGTTCATCACTGTAGATTATGGGGGTGAAAAGCAAGCACACCTGCCCTGCTTCAACTGACATGAATTAATTTGGGGTTGATTAATGTGTCACTGAATTTAAACTTCCAGTCTGGCACCTGCTTCCTTATCTGTAATTTTCTTTCTGCTGCAGTGCAATTTTTTTTCACAGGACCTTTGTGGCCTACTTGTAGCTTTTGCACCTGCAGAGTGCTTTCAGTTTTGCAAAACTCGTTTTTCTGCAGTTTCACCGGATTCGTGGGGCACGAATACGCGCGAGATCGAATTCGGAAGCCGCGAATTCGTGCAAATATGCGATTTGTTTTTTTGCAGCGTGTTAGTTCGCAAGGTTTTGTGCGTTTTAGCGAGCTGCTTATAGCGCAACGGCGCGAAGTTACCCTCACGGTCGTTCATGGGCGCGGCCATCTTGTTTGCATGACCTATTTCCATTTCTGGGCGCGATGTGTAATCTCGCAAAGTGTGCGGCTCGCTAATGTAAATGTACATGTATTTATATAGCGCAAATCGCCCACATCGCAGGCATCTATGCGCTTGCTTAGGGAACCCGTCCTGGTATTCCCCTGTGAGATACCCCGGCAGGGTATCCACAAGGTGAAAGCCAGGCATCCCACCGCGAGGGGCCGCTGTGGAGATTAAGCAAGCTATTGCCCAGAGTCGCAGAGTGTGAACCCGTGAGTCGAGTAGGCACCGGAGCGAGAATTATCGAGTCCGTGGAATTATTGAGCCCAACCCCCGTCGGGGCGGGGAATTGAACCCTGGTCCAGGGCCGATCTCGGCTTCCCGGTCTGCCGCCTCTAACCCCTGAGCCACACTTCTCCACTAATACAAGTTCGCGTGTGATCGCGAGGAAAATCTCGCGCGAACTTACCCACGCGGTCGTGAACGGGCGCGGCCATCTTGTTTCTCATTCATTGCTATGGTTCTGGGCATGCTTTCTGTATCCTCTCTGAATCTCTGCCATCCTTTGCTTGTTTGAAGTTGTTTTTGATCTATTTTAATTATTATCTATCCCTCTATTTTTCTAGCTCTATATTTTTGTGTTTTCTGCTACTTTTGGTTAATTTTAAACTACTTTTTTAAACTCTTCTCTTTTCTTCTTCCCTATTCTATTTCTTCTTTATTATTTACCTTCCTTTCTGCCCAGACCATGGTAAAGGGAGCCGGGAAGCATCCTGAGAAGGGGAAGAGTCCCGCACCCCGTGCCCCGCTCCTGTGCGGGCATTTGAGGGGGGAGCAGGTCACAGCCCGGGACATCTTCAGCACGGAGGAGGTGGCTGCACTAGTTTTTTATGTTCAGTGCCGCCTCCCCAGGACCATCATGGCAGGCGGCAAGATCGCTAGCGGGTACGGGATCCGGGAGCGCCGGAAGCGGTGGGAGAAGGTGTGCCGGGCCATGTACCAACACTCTCGGGTCCGGCGCACCTACAACCAGGCCACCCACCGTTGGACGGATCTCCTGGACCGGGAACGCGACTTGATTGACCTGCTCGGCCTTGAGATCCCCGGGCTTGGTGAGTAGTAGTAGCTATTTCTTCACTACTCTGTTTTCTCCTGCTCTGTGTGTTATTATGTTGCAAATTTTTGTTTTTTACCAAGAGCAATAATGCTGCTGATTACATTGTAGGTAAATTATATTTCAAAATCTTCTGTGCATTTCAGGTGCACTGCTCTCCTCAGTAGCGTTGCTACTATGCTTATTTGTTTTCGATTTTGTGTTAATTTCATTGGCCTGAGAAATTATGTATGAGTGTAGTTTAAAGAACTGCGTAATGCTAGACACTAAGGGTCAGATTTTTAATTACCGGCGCATCCCTGCAAAGTAGCAGGGATGCGCCAGTAATTGTGCGCTATGCCACCACCACCCATGGTGCGCCGTATTTACAATGCGGCGCACCATGGGCCCAAAACGTCACCGAAGCATTACGCATCTGTGCCGTAAAGGCGGCGCATTGCTGGAGTTGAGTCGCAACAATGGCGTAGCTCCAGCAATGCTCTGGGGTGCCCTATCTCCCCAATGCTGAGTGAAGCCGTACGTCTGCTTCAAGCAGGCGCAGGGTTTGAGTCACGCATCATTGTCCTAAAAGTGACTGATTGAAATCTTGTAGATTTGCCTCGGCCACTTTTAGGATGCGTTCCTGCGCAGGAACGCCCTCCCTTGCGCCGGAACGCCCCCTGATGGCGCAGGGCTTTACAACGTGATGCATCTCAAGTCCCATATGTGTCAAGTTGTTAATATGCGCCGCACCATGGCGCCTCTTTTGTTCTGCCGCTGCGTCACAAAAGTCACGCAACAATGGAGCAAAAGAGCTGGAAGGGGCTTGTAAATCTGCCCCTACAAACTCAAGTCCAGTCCTTCCTTTGTACACCTGGCAATAAGAAGAAATAGTGGTGGTGGATTGATAGTTTGAGTATTTTAATGACTGGTTAATGTAGTAGGAAACTTTTTAGTGTTGTCGCTGATCTGCAATCACGATGTACTCAGTATGTCACTTCGCGTGCTGCGGACTGCTGCCTGCCAGTCCTAGGCGAACCTTTTTAGTAGTTTGTTTAGTGAGTTACATAACTTTCCAAGTCGACGGTCCGCAAATAAAGCAATACTAATATCGTAGTAGACCACATGAGATAGGTCAATATAGCCCGTGGAATAGTTGTCTATTGGCTATTTCGCCAAAATATTTTGTTATTGTTCTTTTGAAATGTTTGATTTGGTTGACAAATATCATCCATGTTTTCTGGTCTTTCTTTCTTTCATGTTGTACATCAGCTCCCCCCAGGGGCAAGAGGGCATTGGAGGAGGCTGCTGCTGCTGCTGAACAAGGCCAGGATCGGGCAGGTGAGGGCTCCTTTGCTGGCCCCGGTAAGTTAATTTTAATATAGAGTACCTATTTTTTCCTAGCGTTCCTCATTCGATTTTTTCGAAATCGTCTTTGATCTTCTTGTAGACTGTATTTAAATTCTTATCCTGCCTCGACTATGACTCCCAGTGGTATTACTAGAGTATTCTTATTAGTCTGTCTGTGTAGCTAACTAAGATTGCACATTTGGCAAAAGGGGTAAAACGAAACTCCCATTCTAGTCAGCAATAGCTCTATGCACTGAGTGCAGTCCTCTGGGATTGTCCATAATGTCTTTTCAAGTCTTCTAAATGTTTATGCTTTGACAATTACCAACAATAAAAAGGTGAATGACCACCAAGAAAGAATAAGATACTACTTTACTTTTGGTTTGGATAGGGGGACAATCCATACTACTACTGTTGCAGGGACAAATCTGCACAAACAGAACTATGGACACTAAATAGTGCATTGTTTATCAATTATAATAGGCGCAGGTAGACTTTCCACATACCTCAGTGACATCAGACTTTGAAGAACCCCCAGTCTCCTTACTGACTAGATAGTGTGGCAGAGTCATTTAGCTCCCGAATTCATCGATGATTGATCCCCAATGATGATTATCCAACGCAGGAGAAGAGTACGGAGTCAGATTCCAGATGTGTCAGAGGCACGGACTCATGCTTGAAAATTGCAAAACCTTTTGCTCATTCACTCATGACCAAAAACCACAGAGTCTATTTAAGTTTTAAAGCTTTATTAAAAGTAAAAATATTTATTAAAATCAAGCTTGTCATAAAACATAAACGGTTGATTAAAAATGGAAAAGTGCATATAGTCATTTTTTATTTCACACATTTATTGTGGGCGAGCCGAGCCCTCACCTGGTTTGAACTTTCATTTTTCTTTTTGGTGCTGAATCATTGGTCCCTTCGTCCTAATGATTTGTTCTTGGAAGTGAAGCTTCTGTCTGTTATGAGAAAAATGGTGAGTGTTAAAAAGCAAGCATTCATCAGTTGTGCCAAAAAGTGCAGCAAGACAACACCCTTCCCTTGAGATTGCAGACTGCATAGTGTGCTGCTCCCCGTGAGAAAACGTAAGGTTTGTCCAGATGAAAGACATGAAGAAGAATGATTGACATTTAGGGGCCTGTTATGATGGCGAACGGACCTAAGTCCGTCCGCCACCATAGAGTAGGAGGGACCGTCCGCAGGGGCAGTGGCGGTCCCTCCGTGGTAATTAGGATATGACCGCCACCTTGGCGGTCACATCCTGTATTTTTATCATTGCGGCGGGTGCTGCTTGAAGCAGAACCCGCCGCAATGATAAAAATGTAAGTTGTGCATTTGCATGCACAAAGCGGCAGGCACCGCGCGGTGCCTGCTGCTTTGTGCAGGCAAATGCAGGGGGGTACCATAGGTACCCCCCATGTGCACCCCCCACCCCCCTTCACCTCTGGAGGCCCGCAATGAGCCCCCAAACAAAAATCTGTATGCCTTTGCACGGCGGAAATGCCGCTGTGTAAAGGCATGTTCCTCCAGACATCCTAATATGGCTGGCGGTCTCTGATAGACACCGCCAGCCATGTTAGTGCTTTTCCGCCTCAGACGGGAGGCGACCGGGGCGGAAAAGCTGCGGACTGAAAAACGATCCCCCAGCCGTCCTAATCTGGCGGGGGATCTTTTTCAGTCCGCTGCGGATTTCCCGCATCCTCCGGGCCGGCGGTGAATTCCGCCGGCCCGGAGGATGCGGGAAATCCGCAATCCTAATCTGCCCCATAGTTTGAATGGATGGATGCCTGGATCATGGTATTATCTGACTCTTAGATAGCATATGTGTATCTAGAGAGAGTAGACGGTCACTGGATGAACTAAGTGTTACTTTGAAGAGCATGTAACACCGCACCGGCACGTCCGTCCCAGTGTAGGAAAGGCAAGGAAAAGAAGTTGTAATTTTGTCCGAATACTACCATGAATAGTAGCAGGAGTTTGTATTGCAAGCACAGCATATATCCAGCTATTACGATGGCCACTCACTACCTCTGCTAATAAGTTTAGTAGAACTCGGTCATTCATGTGTGGATGTATCACTGTTCACTCAATAAAAAGCAAAGCACCTAAAGTCATCCTATATGTAAGCAAATACATACCATGTGCAGTGATAGATAATCAGATTATTTATCTTCTTCATTTTCCTTTTCTAGTATCCATTGGCACTGTAGGGGGAACGTTAAATTAATTAAGTAGTAGCCCTTGTAACAGAGTATTCTCAGTGCCACCCGTAATAGAAAAGTAAGAGTATCACCACCTGCATGTACTGGACTGGTACAGTAACGCAAGTCTGTCTCACTCATCATGGTGGGCGTCTGTTTTTCTCGGGTGCAAGTTGACTGCGCTGGCATTATGCAGGCTTGCAGAAGTTAACGTACCAATTTTGCTAAACAAGAGAGAAGAAGAAGAATAAGACTGGTGTACTGTCATAGTCGACTCTAATGGAGTGAGTCCATAGTGCTCGTAGAATTGATTCCTTAAACTCCCACTAATGTTAGAGCAAGGGTGAAGATGTGGGAGGTTAGATAGATACTGGCCACAATAGTTATGTACTGCACTTGCAAGCTGCTAGTTCCACTGTGACACAACTTTCTGCTGAATCATTTTGTGTAAATCTTAAAGAGCATTGGTTATAGACTATGTCTTTCTTTCTTCATATAGATGCTCCTTCCAAACCAACCCGGAAGGAGCTGGCTAGACAGGCCCTGCAACGGAGGCTGGAGGCCACTGTCGCTGAATATCGGTGGCTGGTGGCCCAGGAGGAGGGGGACACGCAGTCTACAACAACATCTACCGGCACAGCTGCATCCTCCTCCGCGCTCCCTGGGTCACCCAGTCAGCGCAGCAGCTCTCCAGCGGTACGGAGCCGGGGTACCGCAGCCACCCGCCACCGCCGAGCAGCAAAGAAATCAGCTGCCCCCCACAGCAGTTGCAAAAAACGGATGCACCGCCTTTCCCTGAGGGTTTCCTACCTCGAGCAGGAGCTGCTCAACACGAAAACCCTGCTCGAGACCCTCCACAAGGAGCATTCCGACCTGACCCGGAAAGTCAACAGCAGCAGCCAGCATTAGGAGGAGACTGTCTCTTGCCCCTTTTTTATAGACTTCTGGGGGGTGGGAATCGGGAGTTGGGTTTTTTCACTCTTTTGGACTTTTCACGGACATTCGTTGGGTTAGGGAGTGGGGGTGGGTTGGGTCTTGTGGGAGACTATTTTTGTCAGGGATATAAATATACTTTAAACTTCATCTTAGCATACGTGTTTTTTTTTACTGCTTTTGAGGCTGGTGGGTGGGGGTTTAACAGTAACTTTGTTTTCGTGAAACTTAAGTGGCATCTTGATTCAAGTTGTGTAATTAATTGCCCAAATGTTTTCAAAACTAACTGCCTCTCACAGAGTAAGTGAATTCAATAGTCCTAGGACTTTACTAGTACTAGCTTCAGTCTCTCGTCTCTCCTAATACTCCATTATACTTCCTCCCCCCAAACGCTTATCTTACCTGTAATTTGTGTTTGGAAATAGGGCTAGGCACAGGGCTGGCTGCACGGCAAATGGCGATTAAGGTTGGCAATCCTGGGCGGGTGAAATGTCATCATTGCGTTGGTACTAGTGGTGTTACACAGTGGCAGTTGCAGCATCTGAAAAAAAAGAAAATGAAACCTTGTTTGTCCTTACCGTAGCATTTGAACAGTATGATAGAGAATATAGCAGGTGACAGACTGACAGTACACTAGAACAGTGCCACAATGTAGCCTAAGAAATGGTAAAGTATTGAAAGTATAACTAGTACTTGCATTGAATTTCTTTGATATTGGCTACTAATACAAGAAATAGTACCAAAGGTGAAGGACACAGCAGCGTAATAATTTGCCACGTCTACGAGGAGGATGTTCTTAATGACCTATCAAGTTGATGGCGCACATGAAAATCTGCTTTCATTTGCCAATAGTGACTGAGTGTCAAGCTGAGTAAGAATAGAATATATCCTTAGATTCCTTCACCAGCCTGTTGCTATGACCTTATCCTCCCCAGCAAGTGTGTGGAATTATTGCTGTCATTTAGTCACACATCAATCAAAACCACACAGCCCGGGGGAAGAGGGTTAGGGTTTGGAAAATGGATGGGAATGGGGGATTTTGGGAAAGTTTGTTGAGAGAAGAAAAAAAAGCACAGCATGGACAAACAATAATTGAAGATAAAGAAATCTTTGGGTACAAAGGAAAGCTAACCATAAATCTTTTAACTGACATAAAGGAAGTGAATGCACTACTGCATGGTTACTGAAAAGTAAGTAGTACTTTCGACAACCAGGAATGACAGAATGCGACAGTACAGGGCTGCAGCGTTTTCACTTGCATATCTCTGCACTCAGAGAAACACTTCTTACATTAAATTAGATTTAAAAAATAGCAAAAGTAAAACCTATAGAATGGCTGTAGGGATGAATTTAGAAGCAGAGAGAGATCCAAGAAATGCAGAGTCACACTCATAGAAGTTCACAGCAATAACATTACTTAAAAGATATTTAGAAAAGAACGGATACTGTATCTGTATGTTGTTGTAGTTGTCCTGTTGAATTTGGTAAGTTACATGCATCAAACCATTCCTCTTATTAGCGGTACTCCTCCATTCCAGCTGACGCTCCGTCCATCAATGTTGGTGACTGGAAGACACCCTGTCCACTGCCTGCCTGGCGGATGCTGAATTGCGGCTCGCTAATGTGAAGCCTGACTTCATCCTTTTTTTCCCATTGCACAGACTGAAACCCGGCCTGTAATTATTGATGGAAAAACAGGAAGTGATATTAGAACACCACTGATAAATAAATATAAGGTATGTACGCTGTGTAGTGCAAAAAGTCACACTTTGAGTTTCCTAATAGAAGACAGTACAGTATTTTTGAAAGTACATACTCTGTCTGAGTCTCCTTTTGAAGGATAAATAAGTATGGGCAAATTAATTTAGAGGATCTTTCCCCTCAAGCTGGGTGTACTGTAAACTGTGTTTTAGAACAAAATTAGACCTTCCCAGCAGTGCTCCCACCCAGACCCTTACTAAAGCCAGTCGCAAAAATGTAGAAGACCCCCAATCAGATCTAATAAAACGAGGCCTAGTAGAAAACCGGTGACAAAAATTACTTTGAAAGTAAAAGTAGGCCCAAATCCCCCCTTACCCACCGTGGATTGTATTCAAACCACTTGCAAGCAAGCAAAAGTATCCATACCCAGCATCACTCCAAGACTCGCAAACCCCCCACAAACAGCCCCCGCCAAAACACATGCAATACAAATACTGCTAACCCTAACGAGCCCTAAGTTAAGAATAGTGACAAACGCTTTCTTTAACTATGCCAAATCCCCCCTTTCCCACTATGGATTTTCTTCAAATCACTTGCAACCAAAATTACACATTCCCAAGAGTGCTCTAAGACACCAGAACTCAGTTGCAAAAATCTAGAACACCCCGAAACACATGCAATCCTGCTGCTAATGCTAACCCTAACGGACCCTAAGTTACAAAAAGTGCCAAAAGGCTTTTCCGCATGGATTTTCTCCAAACCAGTTTTATCCGGTATTAGACCTTCCCAGCAATACCCCAAGACCCGCCAACCCACCCGCAAAAAAGCACAACACCCCCAAACAGCCAAAAAGCAAAAATGGAAAATCTCATACTTACAATATTTTTCGGCCTTCTTTCAATTCTGTCCAAACGCGCTGTGCAGCTAGGCCATAACTCCCATTTTCCACCATGGATTTCCTGAAAAGCAAATGCAATCAAAATTAGACTGTGCCAGCAGTGCTCCCAGACCCCAAAACCCACCCACAAACACCCGGAACCCCACCAAAGAGCACCTCAAAGACAAGCAAGTCAGCAAAAACGCAAAAAAAATTCACCTCCGATTTAGTCCAAACCAGTTTTATCCGGTATTAGACCTTCCCAGCAATGGCCACAGAGCCGTCAACCCAGGCGAAAACAAGTAGAAGACCCCCAAACAGCCAAAAAGCAAAAGTACAAAAATGGGGACTTAGTCATTTTCAGGGCAATTTCCAAAATCACTCCGCGCGTGCTCTGCAGCTAGGCCCTAACTCCCCTCTGCCACCATGGATTTGCTTCAAACCTCTTGCAATCAAATGTATCCATATCCAGCAGTGCTCCCAGAGGCCGAAACCCACCCAAAAACACCAGGAAGCCCCCCAAACAGGATCCCGAAAACGCTAAATTGAGCGAAATGTAAGAAAAAGCAACAGGCCCCCGAAAACATGATAGTGATCAAAAAGGCAAAAACTTTTTCAAGTCTGATTTTGTCCAAACCAGTTTTATCCGGTATTAGACCTTCCCAGCAATGCCCCAAGACCCGCCAACCCACCCGCAAAAAAGCACAACACCCCCAAACAGCCAAAAAGCAAAAATGGAAAATCTCATACTTACAATATTTTTCAGCCTTCTGTCCAAACGCGCTGTGCAGCTAGATCATAACTCCCGTTTTCCACCATGGATTTCCTGAAAAGCAAATGCAATCAAAATTAGACTGTGCCAGCAGTGCTCCCAGACCCCAAAACCCACCCACAAACACCCAGAACCCCCCAAAGAGTACCTCAAAGACAAGCAAGTCAGCAAAAATGCAAAAAAAACTTTGCCTCCGATTTGGTCCAAACCAGTTTTATCCGGTATTAGACCTTCCCAGCAATGGCCACAGAGCCGTCAACCCAGGCGAAAATAAGTAGAAGACCCCCAAACAGCCAAAAAGCAAAAGTACAAAAATGGGGACTCAGTCGTTTTCAGGGCAATTTCCAAAATCACTCCGCGCGCGCTCTGCAGCTAGGCCCTAACTCCCCTCTGCCACCATAGATTTGCTTCAAACCTCTTGCAATCAAAAGTTTCCATACCCAGCAGTGCTCCCACACCCCGAAACCCACCCACAAACACCAGGAAGCCCCCCAAACAGGCCCCCAAAAATGCTAAATTGAGCGAAATGTCAGAAAAAGCAAAAACCTTTTCCTCATGGATTTGGCCCAAACCAGATTTATCTGGTATTAGACCTTCCCAGCAATGGCCACAGAGCCGTCAATCCAGGCGAAAACAAGTAGAAGACCTCCAAACAGCCAAAAAGCAAAAGTACAAAAATGGGGACTTAGTTATTTCCAGGGCAATTTCCAAAATCACTCCGCGCGCGCTCTGCAGCTAGGCCCTAACTCCCCTCTGCCACCATGGATTTGCTTCAAACCTCTTGCAATCAAAAGTATCCATACCCAGAAGTGCTCCCACACCCCGAAACCCACCCACAAACACCAGGAAGCCCCCCAAACAGGCCCCCGAAAACGCTAAATGTAGCGAAACGTCAGAAAAAGCAAAAACTTTTTCCTCGTGGATTTGGTCCAAACCAGTTTTATCCGGTATTAGACCTTCCCAGCAATGGCCACAGAGCCGTCAACCCAGGCGAAAACAAGTAGAAGACGCCCAAACAGCCAAAAAGCAAAAGTACAAAAATGGGGACTCAGTCATTTCCAGGGCAATTTCCAAAATCACTCCGCGCGCGCTCTGCACCTAGGCCCTAACTCCCCTCTGCCACCATGGATTTGCTTCAATCCTCTTGCAATCAAAAGTTTCCATACCCAGCAGTGCTCCCAGACCCCGAAACCCACCCACAAACACCAGGAAGCCCCCCAAACAGGCCCCCGAAAACATGATAGTGAGCAAAAAGGCAAAAACGTTTTCAAGTCTGATTTTGTCCAAACCAGTTTTATCCGGTATTAGACCTTACCAGCAATGCTCCAAGACCCGCCAACCCACCCTCAAAAAAACACAACACCCCCAAACAGGCAAAAAGCAAAAATGGAAAATCTCATACTTACAATATTTTTCGGCCTTCTGTCCAAACGCGTTGTGCAGCTAGGTCATGACTCCACTTTTCCACCATGGATGTCCTAGAAAACAAATGCAATCAACATTAGACTGTGCCAGCAGTGCTCCCAGACCCCGAAACCCACCCACAAACACCAGGAAGCCCCCCAAACAGGCCCCAGAAAACATGATAGTGAGCAAAACGGCAAAAACGTTTTCAAGTATGATTTTGTCCAAACAAGTTTCATCCGGTAATAGACCTTCCCAGCAATGCCCCAAGACCTGACAACTCACCCTCTAAGAAGTAGAACACCCCCACAAGTGCAGAGTCTTTCTTCATTGGGCGTAATACAGCCCTCTGCTTTGAGGGAAATAGGAGTCTGGAGGAGGAGGATAGAGAACCATGTTCTTGTGAACTTGTGAACCTGAGGAATGCAGACTGAGGCACCTTCAAATCAATAAGCAAATAAGTGAAGACAGTTCTGCTGATGGGCTTGTTTTTGTGATTAGGTGATTAAAGTTTTAATTATATTAACTAGCTCTTGGCTGGTCCAGGAGATCTTCGACCACAGCAGCCCTAGCCGAGCTACACTGGCTCCCAGAGAAGCAGCGTGTGGCATTTAAGGCCCTCTGCCTTGTCTTCAAGGCCTTGCACGGACCCGGACCCAAACCTCTGCAAGCCTTGTTTTCTTGGTACACCCCTAACAGAACCTTGCGCTCTGCATCTGCTTGCCTGGCAATAGTACCCAATTACAGCAAAGTCAGAATTGGGGGCAGATCCTTCAGAGTCGCAGCAGCGAAGTTATGGAACAGTCTGCCCACCGATATCCGCCATATCTCGCAACTCCTCCCATTTAGGAAGCGTATCAAGACCTGGCTCTTTCCCTAAAATGTTCCCCCTGCTCTTGTCTTTGTTTCTCCTCAGTTAAGAGTATTCTCCAGCGCCAGGAAACCTGCAAGGTGTCAGCAGCGCTCTATAAATTTAATAAATAAATAAATAAATAAATAAATAAAACAAAGAAAGACAGACACACAGGAATAAAAGTGAATAAGGACAAAAAAGAAAGTTATTGATTCATTGGCTCATTTTCAGGGCTCGGTGTCAGGGAATAAGAGTTCGTCCTCATACTCTGCAAATTCAGGCGGGAGTAGGTCACTTAACAGAGAAGAAATTCCCTCATCTAAGTTGCTGTCCTCCTCGTCTTCTTCCGGCGTGTATTCTCGTACTTTGTAATCTGGTGGTATGAGGTGCTGATTCATCTTGATCATTGTTAACCTCTCCACATTTTTGGGCGAGAGGCGGGTCCTTTTGCAAGTTACAATGCCACCAGCAGCACTGAAAACACGTTCAGAAGACATACCTGCGAGTGGGCAAGACAAGTAGTTTATAGCCAGGTTGGAGATCTCTGGCCACAATTCTTTTTTACCATGCCAATACGCCAATGGGTCAGCATTAACATAGACCTCTGCTGAGTCATTCAGATAGTCCTGCACCATCGACTCAAGGTTCTCCACGGTTCCTCCACTTTGCTTACTTTTTGCTGGGACCTTTTGAGAAGCAAACCCAAGCTTAGTTAGCCAATCCTCTTCTTCACCCAATGTTACTGTTGTGTCTGGTGCAGATGATCCGGTTGCCGGTGTCTTTAACGGCTGATAGGTCACTTCTGCCACAGCCACAGGTGCAGAAGTGGATTCTTTTGACTGGGGATGGCCTGCTGATGCTGATGTACTGCCTTTTCCTTCAATTTTTTGGTGTTCTCGTTCAAACCTCATGGCTGACACAGCTAGCCAATGTTTGTACTTTGAAACTTCTGCGTCACCAAAAGGAAAGAATGCTCTGCCTGCCAGTGCCTTTTTGTAGCGTGGATCCAGAATAGTAGCACAAATGTAATGCTGTTCTGAGTGGATCATTTGAAGACGTTCATCGCCAAGTAGGCGCTGTTATCATTTCTCCGCCAAAACAAAAGCTTCTTGCTTTTCTTCATCTTTTTCAAACATAGAAGACACCGCCTTCAGTTGGTGCTGTAGCATGCGCAACAAGGGGATAGCTTTTCCCAAATTACTGTCCTCCCTGCTGACTGCACGCGTGAAGACCTCAAAAGGACGAAGCATGCCTGTCAGTCTTTTAACTAGCTTCCATCGCGCCGCATCTAGCCTCAGGTCCTTCAGAGCTGTACCCAGTGTTAAGAAATATTGATCGAGTACCGTAAACTGCTCATACAGACGCTCAAGCATGTAGAAGGTTGAGTTCCAACGTGTTGGCACCTCCTGGATGAGTGCTTTCACTGCCATTCGACGTTTATGTAGCAGGCCCCTCAGATGCTTCCGGGCCTTAAAAGAATGGCTGAAATGGTTGCACATTCTTCGGCAGGTGGTCACTAACTCGCACACTGGACTTTCTTTACTCAAGAATTTTTTAACAACCAGGTTTATAGAGTGCGCCAAACACGGAACTCTGAAATATTTACCCAGCTCCATGGCCTTAACTACATTGGCGCCATTATCCGTGGAAACATAACCAATCTTGCGTTTTTTTGGGGACAGCAATTGAAAGACCTTTGTGTTAAACTCCTTCAAAATGTTTTCTCCTGTATGACTTCTCTCCATGCCAAACATGGCTAGTGTTGCATGTTTCCGAGCAGCTTTAAAAACGTTGTCCGGGTCAACACCTGCGTTTAGCTTTACTTTAACCCCTGAAAAAGAGACCCAGTGTGCAGTGATGAAAATGTAATCAATGCCTGCGCCACTTGTCCACATGTCTGTTGTCAGATGTATAGTGTGAACAGCAATCTTCTGCAAAGCTGCCCCAATCACCGCCAGGAAATCTTCATGTAGTGCTGGAACCGCAACTCTGGCAAAATAGAACCGGCTAGGAACCTTCCATTTAGAGCTGAGCGTTGCCACTAATTCTAGAAAACCAACCCCTTCCACAAAAGAAAAAGGGAGAAGGTCCAGAGCTAGCATTTTAGCCAGCTTAGTGTTATACAGACGTGCCAGTGGGTGGTTGCGATCAAATGGCGCTTCTGAAAACAACATGGTTCTAATGGTGGGCTGGACCATTTTACGGGATGATGATGACTTCTTCGACCCAGTTACGCTCGATGATGAACTTTTTCACATTGGTGTCTCACTCTCTCCCACACTGTGGCTCACAGGGGGTGTGCCCCTGACAGGGGTACTGGGTGTAAGTGAAGTGTTTGACGCTTCTTCCTCCTCGTCATCATCAGATGAAACATCAACGTATACAGTTTGTTGACTTCCAATTCGGGCTTCCTTGATCTCCTTTAGGTGCGCAAGCCATTGGACAGTGTGCTGTCTCTCAAGATGACCTCTCTGGCCTCCGGTAACATAGTTGGTACCAAACTTACCACGACTAACTGCAAGCTTACAAATACTACAAATGGCTATGTTTTCCCTTTTTGGGCAAACACTAAAGAAGTCCCAAACTGCGGACTTGAAATATCTGTGGGGGGCGGAGGAGGCGATACTGATGGTGGTCATGCTGCTAATGCCAGATGAAGTGGAGGATGTGTGTTGCCGAACTTTACTACGTTGTGCACTTGCACCACCACTAATTGAGGTCGAGGTGGATGGAGGTCCCTTCTGGCGAGAAAGAAATATGGAAGCGGTAGGTGGTGGTGTACTAGTTAACTCCAATGATGGTGGTGTTCCCATTGCCTCCTCGTCGACAACATCATCACGCTCAGCAGCTTTTCGGGCTAGGGTCAAAAGGTCTGTTTGCTGCATGCCCGCTGAGGCTGGAGTGACGTCTATGATGACTGCGTCGTCGCCGTGGGAGTCTTCATCAGCAGGAGTATACGCCACTTCTTGTTCAGCGTGAGCATCACACTCCATAACTATGAGAGTTTCGGGGACCTTCCTTTTACGCTTAGCTACCTTTGTCAGACCATGGTGTGCCTCACTCTCAGACGGCAGTGGCGGTTCCCAAGTTTGATCCGTATCATCAGAAGGAGGTGGGCTTGAAGAAGATGTAGACACCATCCTTGATCTTTTCCTTGGTAGGGATGTGGAAGACAATGAATGATCATCAGGAGGAGTGGCTTCCTCAAATGATACCTCGGCTTGAATGTCGATTTCCTGATGTGCCCCTACTTCGGGAGGAACAACTATTGTGGGCACTTGTGCCCCTCCATGCACCTCTGCTTGCGCATCGCCTTGCGCTGCCTCTCCTTCCACATGTACTTGGGCTTGTACTTGCACATGTGGTTGTTGTTGCGGCTGTGGTTGTTCAACACTCGTCAGATGAGTTACAACAACCTGTGCTGATTGAGGGACATTGCTGCTACTTTCTTGCGATGAGCCAACATCACTGGTCGATGGTGATTGAACAAGTAGAATTGGCTGCCTCTGCAGCACTCAAGGGCTTGGACTTAAGTTGGCGTGGTGGTGGTGGCACTGAGCCCAATGGAGTAGGGGTTTTGCTCCCAGCTTGGTTCCCAGCAGATCCCGCTGCTGCTGCGGGCGTACTTTTTTTTTATTCCCCAAAAATGTGGCGGGCCGCACACCAGTCTCCTTGGTAACTTGCTTCTTCTGCTCCTTACTGGCAACTTTCTTGCTAGAGGAGCTACGGGGAACTTTTTTTAGGGCCATCTTCTTCAGAGGTCAGAACAGCAGGACGCAGTTGCACGAGTTGCAGAGTTTTCTGTGGCCAGACGTGACGTCTTGTGACGTTATGCTGCACACACACACCGCTGCAGGACTTCTTCCTGGCACTGGTGACTCTCTTGAGTCTTGTGCACCTAAAAGCAATGGAAGACAGAGGAACATCAGTTCAGTTATACACCCCAAAAAGTCGAAAAACACATAAAAATCAGCACAATCCCATGCCATCCATGCCCTCAATGATGTTTAAATTCAAGACAACCCACAGAAAGACTAGGCCCATGCACCACTCACTAGCCCTGGGTAAAAGGCCCCAACAGCAGCCAAAGAAATTGGAAAACACATAAAAATCAGCACAATCCCATGCCATCCATGCCCTCAATGATGTTTAAATTCAAGACACCCCACAGAAAGACTAGGTCCATGCACCACTCACTAGCCCTGGGCAAAAGGCCCCAACAGCATGCAAAGAAATCGAAAAACACAGTAAAATCAGCACAATCCCATGCCATCCTTGCCCTCAATGATGTTTAAGTTCAAGACACCCCACAGAAAGACTAGGCCCATGCACCACTCACTAGCCCTGGGCAAAAGGCCCCAACAGCAGCCAAAGAAATCGAAAAACACAGAAAAATCAGCATAATCCCATGCCATCCATGCCGTCAATGATGTTTAAATTCAAGACACCCCACAGAAAGACTAGGCCCATGCACCACTCACTAGCCCTGTGCAAAAGGCCCCAACAGCAGCCAAAGAAATCGAAAAACACAGAAAAATCTGCACAATCCCGTGCCATCCATGCCCTCAATGATGTTTAAATTCAAGACACCCCACAGAAAGACTAGGCCCATGCACCACTCACTACCCCTGGGCATAATGGATGAAAGCTAGGCAAAATGGGTGCAGGCCTGAGAACACTGCCTGCATTCAAAATGGCCCCTTGCCCCCAGGCACATGGCCAGGGCCTGCCTGTACCAGCACTCAAAATGGCCCCTACCCACATGACCAGCCCCATCATCACCCCAAAAAATCAAAAAACACAGAAAAATCACCACAATCCAATGCCATCCATGCCCTCCATGATGTTTACATTAAAGAGACCCGACAGAAAGACTCAGCCCATGCACCACTCACTACCCCTGGGCAAAAGGCCCAAACAGCAGCAAAAGAAATTGAAAAACACAGAAAAATCAGCACAATCCCATGCCATCCATGCCCTCAATGATGTTTAAATTCAAGACACCCCACAGAAAGACGAGGCCCATACGCCACTCACTACCCCTGGGCATAATGGATGAACGCTAGGCAAAATGGGTGCAGGCCTGAGAACACTGCCTGCATTCAAAATGGCCCCTTGCCCCCAGGCACATGGCCAGGGCCTGCCTGTACCAGCACTCAAAATGGCCCCCACCCACATGGCCAGTCCCCATCAACACCCCAAAAAATCGAAAAACACAAAAAGAATCACCACAATCCCATGCCATCCATGCCCTCAATGATGTTTAAATTCAGGACACCCCACAGAAAGACTAGGCCCATGCACCACTCACTAGCCCTGGGCAAAAGACCCCAACAGCAGCCAAAGAAATCGAAAAACACAGAAAAATCACCACAATCCCATGCCATCCATGCCCTCAATGATGTTTAAATTCAAGACACCCCACAGAAAGACTAGGCCCATGCACCACTCACTAGCCCTGGGCAAAAGGCCCCAACAGCAGCCAAAGAAATCAAAAAACACACAAAAATCACCACGATCCAATGCCATCCATGCCCTCCATGATGTTTACATTAAAGAGACCCCACAGAAAGACTCAGTCCATGCACCACTCACTAGCCCTGGGCAAAAGGCCCCAACAGCAGCCAAACAAAATCTAAAAAACATACAAAAATCAGCACAATCCCATGCCATCCATGCCCTCCATGATGTCTAAATTCAAGACACCCCACAGAAAGACTAGGCCCATGCACCACTCACTACCCCTGGGCATAATGGATGAAAGCTAGGCAAAATGGGTGCAGGCCTGAGAACACTGCCTGCATTCAAAATGGCACCTTGCCCCCAGGCACATGGCCAGGGCCTGCCTGTACCAGCACTGAAAATGGCCCCCACCCACATGGCCAGTCCCCATCAACACCCCAAAAAATTGAAAAACACACAACAATCACCACAATCCAATGCCATCCATGCCCTCCATGATGTTTACATTAAAGAGACCCCACAGAAAGACTCAGTCCATGCACCATTCACTACCCCTGGGCAAAAGGCCCCAACAACAGCCCAACAATCGAAAATTCCAAAATTGTAGTTGCAGCAACTGTAATGCCCCAAACAAACTTACTTGTGAAATTTCTAATCCAAAAAGTGATCCAAAGAAAGTCAAAAAGGCCTCAAATCCAAATATCCAGCAGCATCCACAAAAAGTATTCCAGGTCAAGATCCGAATGAAAGTGACCAGCACATGAAGAAAGCACTGGTAGGAGCCTGCTGGACAGGAACAGGAAGTTGGAGACTGTGGGGCACTTCCTTCCTCCCCCCCCCCCCCGCCCAAATGGACTCCTTGCAAAAAAAAAGTGCAGGCAAATGTCAACCTGAGGAGTTATTCTGATAAAAATCATCATTTTCAGAAGGTTTATGCTGCTTGCTGGTCGATTTCTTGTGCAGAATTGCAAATTTTGTAATTTCGCGAGTGCAAGATTGTTGCTGCTCGTCGCATCAACGTGTTCGCAATTTTGAACTCCCGCGATACGTGAGCACGGTTTACTCGCGTTGACAAACTCTCGCTGTGCAAGGTGGCAAGCCGCGATGACGTAATCGCGGTCGCCAAACTCTCGCGGGATCCCGCAGCAAGATCCAAAATGGCGCAGCACTCGCAAAATGTCGAGAAAAACAGCTCGGCAAACGCTGAATGACAGTAAGTGAACGCAGCCCGCCGCAATATTGTATCACCAAGCAAAAAAATCCACTGCGTGCGAATTTTCGGATTTTCGGCAAATTCGTGAGAGTTTGCGGATTGCGAATTTACCGAAAATCCGCGAGCGGAACGGATTTTACGCCCATGCTGTGGAATTCCCACAATTACATGAATTGTGCCAGCGTAATTTACATTTTGCCTAGGCATAGTATCTGGTCTCATGGAGCCCTCATCGAATACAGCCTGCTATCTTGTTCTGCTGAAACAAAAAGACTTTCATCTTAGAAACTAAGGGCCTGATTTAGATATTGGCGAATGGGCTACTCAGTCACAATGGTGACGAATATCCTGTCCAACAAAATATAAATCACATAGGATATAATCAGATTTATATTTCATCGGAAGGATATCCTGCCCTGTTCTGATGGAGTAACCCTCTGCCAAGATCTAAATCCGGCCCTAAGTCTTAATGAGAAATTCTTGACTGGTTGAAGGTGACAAAAGTATCTGGGAGGTGGTTGTACCTCTGCGAGAGGGAAAATGAAATTTCTCCAGCTTTGAGCTTTTCCTGCCTAAGCCAATGGCTTCAGAATGACCTTGTTTAGTGCCTCTCTGGCATCAAAAGGACTTTTTCATCTGCAGCCTATCCTTATAAAAGGATTTTGACTTCCATTTGCAAGCTATGTCCAAAGTTAAAATCCTTAACCGGACCGTCTCGCTTGGTGTAATAGACCTCAGGATCCAGTGGGTCTAGGCCCTAGTCTACCGCAACCATAGACTGACATCACCACTTTGTGCTTTTTGGGGCTGTTTTCATTTACACCTTTGTCATTTATGTAATCTGCCATTTGCGTATTAAATCCTACTCTATTTTTATGAATTGGAGTGGGATTTTAGTTATTTGGTGGTTTGACTCTACGACTGTTTTGGTACTGCATAAATACTATACACAGTGCCCAAAGCTTAGCCTGACTATCTTGTGCCATAGCTAACAGTGAGTTATATGCAAGTTAATTTAGTGATTTTTGGGGTTCACATTGACAATTTAGTGTTATTTTTCCCTGAGATTGGTGACCACCCACCTCAAATAATAATCTACTTTCTTACATGTGAAATATGTTCTGAATTCTCCTTCTCCCAAACATGTCTGCCAGTACAATATTCCCAGCACACAAGTGGATTTTGGAGCTTATTGCAGACACACACAATAAGAATATGACTCCAGTTTTCATGAGGATCACAAGGTCACCACACACCGATTGCAATACTGTATGTTTAACTGCATATATGAGAATGTAAGGGGAAGAAATAGAGAATTATCATTCAGTAGGTTTAAATCAAGGTACATATTAGACCATGACACCCCTTTGTTTGAACTTGGATGAGGTGCTGGTAGTGCATGTAATTTATATATTATTATTGTTCTGTTGTTATATATGTCTGCTCTTGGGCATCAGCTGGCTCAGTTTGCATAAAAACTGTTCCCCTTGATTCCCCTTACGATCATTTTATATTAACAATAAGTACAGTGATAGGGGCATGGCCAAGATGGCGGCGAGTGTAGACGCACAGTGATTAGCTCTGCATCGGGCCTGCCAAATCATCTTGCACTAACTGCCACATGCCGCGGTAAACACTGCCTGATAATCCTAGCCATCGCACTGACCCTCAACAGTAGATCAGTTTCAGTTTCAGTTGATAGTTTATTGCACAGTTAATTAAAACCAATGCGATACAGTAACACACAATAAAGAAGTTAAAATGCTCATAAAAAACATGCGTTTAAGATCAATTCTATACTATAGTACGATAAGCAAAAACAATTCAGCATAAAAGTGTTTTTGTTTGCCGGCCGCCCACATTAGGCCGTTCTGTACTTCCCATCCACTTTGTAGGCCTGCTAGTCTATTCGTACTTTCCATAAAATTAATTAAAATTTGCAGCATAGATGGTTCATCAATGTAAGTTAAATCATGTGTCCTATTTTGTGGATTATTCATGGGTCAATTTTTGGTAATTTTTTTTCCACTGCTTTTAAAAATTTCACGAAGCTGCAGCTCAGCTGAGGGTCTTGTGCTGAGAAGCAGGTTAGCACTGCACTCCTTCGTGTGCGTACCCCCTGTAAAATAAAATGGTGTTTCAGCAGGAGCTTCCTTTCTTCTTGCAGTTCCTCACACGAGCATAGCAGGTGCAACATGTCTTCTGCCCCAATGCCACATAGCCTGCATAGTGTTCCTGCTTTCGATCTCAGCCAGTGAGGAAGGTGTAGAATGCATAGTAGCAGGCCCAGTCTGTATCTTAAAAAGGACAGTTTTTTTTTGTTTTGTATAACCTAGACTGAGATAGGGCTGGGAGGCTTGTGTCTGGTATGTGTTTAATACCATCTATGCGTGAGATCTTTTTGATAGGATGGCCTTATCCTGGACCCATGACTGTAGCTTGATCGACTTCTTTACCAGTTTGTTGAAAGATTTGTGATCTGAAGGGGATGCCCAGAGCTCTGCTAGCCCGGTGTTCACTATGCTTTTTGCCTGGTATTTTGCTGCTGGTGAGTTTTGGGTCTGCTCTAGCTCTTTCCATAAATATTCGTTCAGCGTTCCTTCGGTCGTTTTTCTTACTTTATCCCATGAGCAGATATATGCCCCCTGTTGTGCCAAAAGCTGTGACCGAATTCCAAACTCCAATCTGATCTGTGCTGGGGAGGATCGCTTTGGACGGCTGAAGATGATTCTATATGCCGACACGATTGTACTGTCAAGTGTTATGGCATCTCTGCCTCGGTGGGCCTCACTCCCATAAGTTAGCATTGGTAACAGTTTGGCCCGTATGACAGTAAAGGGGTCAGAGAAGGGCCGGAGAGATTGTTATTTAGTGTTTTTAAGGCGATTGCCAGAGCGAGGCCTTTGCCTCTTATGCTAGCCCTTTGTTCACTGAATTGGCCCCCCCTGTCTATCTTCACACCTAGATATTTGTACGACAAGGTGTCTTTGATGCGGGTGTTATTCCAGAACCACGAGAAGACTTTCTTCTTTTTGTTCTTGCTGATTGTCATTGTTTGTGTTTTCTCGAGGTTCACTGTTAAGTCATTTAACTCAGAATATCTCTGGGTCGTATTTAAGAGATTTTGTAGCCCTACTCTTGTATGGCTTATTAGCACCAGGTCGTCTGCATATAAGAGGCATGGTAGATTGAGGCCTCCTAATTTTGGGGAGTGTGAATTGCAGTTGTTTAATAGAGGCACCAAGTCAACAGTAGAGCCTGGCTGCATCGGAGGCTGCTGGGCGTAGCTGGCTGTGCAGTGACTTGGAGCTGTGGATCTCGGTTGGGGGAGGCCCGACCGGGCATGATCGGTGTTAGGAGCAGAGGACCACGCCTGCTGGTGAGGGATCATCAGGACTGGAGATCTGCACTGGCCTGAGTGTGCTTGCGCGGAGGGGTCAATTAGCCCCCTCAGCCCGACCAGACCGTGAAGCTGAGGATCTGCGGATGCCTCTGCCTGCGAGGTGCTGGGTGATGGCCTCAGGGGTGGAGCTCCATTTCTGGCGGTAGGCTCCAGAGGGTTCTCTGGGTCCCCAGATTCCTGGTTATTTAGCCTGGTATGCATTAAGATGTCCTTCAGGTTTTGGGTGTGATTGAACGCAAACCCAGGCCTAGGGAGATTAAGATCCCCTGTGTTCACTATACCCCAGTGCTTGTTGATCACCCTCTTGATCAGTCTGGAGTGTAGTGTGTAGGAGGTGACACAGGTAATGGATTCGGCATGGTCCCTGGTAAAGGTCTGCAGGAATGATTCACGTGGGTTGTTCATAGCCCTTTTATAAGAATTCCTGACCTGATGTTTCGGGTAGCCCCTTTCCCTCAGGTTGTATTGTAGGTTTTCGGCCTCTGCTTTGTAGTCACAGTTAGGGTGCTGCAGTTTCTCCTGATGCAAAGAAACTGCCCGAACAGCAGATTATTCCTGAGGGCCACACCTTGGGTGTCTGGAACTGACATGACCATTGGAGAGTGTTTCTCCCTCTAGTTAGGTGAGTTGGACTGTTTACCAGTGCTCCCTACCTGGTCTACTTTGTTTTAACATGACTGGTTTCTCTCTATTCAGTCGATGGCCGCTGTTTTAGATTCAACAGTCTTGTGTGTCATTTTATTATTATACATTGCATTATGTGTATTTTATTGTAGTTGTGCATGTCATGACCCCTGTGCACATACTGAAGATTTTTGTCACGAGGCTTGTAAGATGACATAACCTGTGTAGTGGATACTATGACCTGATAACTATACACTACCTTTTATGTCACCCTCCTTCTTTCCATGTTACTACTAGGATCGTCGGGACACTGTACCCGCACCCATGAGGAGTGGTAGGTCGGACTCATTCCACCCACCACCAGTGTGTAGATAGTTTTGCACTTAGGTCCTGATGAAATGCTATGGACCAGTATTGGCTGTAAAGCATGAAACATGTTGACCACATCACACGAGTTGAGTGTCGCTCTACTGGACCATTAAACCAGGGAGCAGCCACCCCATTTCCTTTTTAACAAGGTGGATAACCATACCAATAAATTAGCTGTTTTGGATTATCCAACCTTTTTTAACACCACTCACTTTGTTCACATCTACACCTCCCTCTAGGCCCCTTACACCCACAGCACCATACGGCAGGAACAAAAGATCTCCGATAAAGAGCCCCTTTATGGGTGCCCGTCGGGTATTGCAGCGTCGACCTGACGTGGAGCAAGTCCATATGATGAAGCATGACACCTAGCTTGCTGGGTGTGTGAGGACTCTAGTTCTGAAAAGGAGAATTCTCTCCTTCTGCCTCTGTAGTAATGTTCTTCTTTTTTACTTGGGGAACAGTACACTCTTCTTGTTCAAAAGTGAACATCACACATTCACTTTTGAATTACCAAATGAAACATTTTATTTGAAAAAACTCAAAACAACAATTGTGATGACTCATGACGGGTCTCCTCAGAAAAATCTGTAGGTCACTGCCTGCAAGACAATATTCCAGAAAAGAAGGTGTGTCATGCACACATCAAAGGACAGAGAGAGAGCGAAAGAGAGAGAGAGATACAGAGAGAGAGAAAGAGAGGGAGCGAGAGAGAGCAAGAAAGAAAGAGAGGGAGAGAGACAAAGATGGGAAGAGAGGGAGAGAGAGAAAGACGGAAAGAGATGGAGAGAGAGAGAGAGAGAGAGAGAGAAAGACAGGAAGAGAGGGAGAGAGAGAGAGAAAAAGAAAGACAGAAAGAGAGGGAGAGAGAGAAAGACGGAAAGAGAGGGAGAGAGAGAGAGAGAGAGAGAGAGAGAAAGACAGGAAGAGAGGGAGAGAGAGAGAGAGAGAGAGAGAGAGAGAAAAAGAAAGATAGAAAGAGAGGGAGAGAGAGAAAGATGGAAAGAGAGGGAGAGAGAGTAAGACGCAAAGAGAGGGAGAGAGAGAAAGACTGAAAGAGAGGGAGAGAGCCAAAGACAGAAACAGAGTCCAAATACATGAATGGCAGAGTACATCCAATTGCACATGCAATCATTGCCTGTCCGACCCTGCACACAAAGGCAGCTGCACCGCAGCCACTCCCACCGCCCAGCGATACATGCCTGCCTCTCGCACCCAGGCAGCTGCACTCCAGCCCCTCCTGCCGCCCAGCAGTGCATGCCCACACCAGCGCACCCAGGCAGCTGCACCCCAGCCCCTTCCGCCGCCCAGCGGTGCATGCCCACCCCTGCGCACCCATCCCTCACTGCTCTCCTTCCGCCACCGGCGTGTCTCCAAGAGGGCCCACCACGTGCTGGTGCAAGCCCCAAGCCCAGGGCCCGCGAACATGGCACCCTCCACATGATTCTGGGTCTTGATTTCGCATGGCAGAGGACATATCAGTGCACACAGCATCATCGCAGGCTGCAAACCCGCTCAGCCCTTGAGGGGCCTCTAACTCTGTGACCAAAGAGGTAACGCCACGTGGCGGAAGGCCAGCACTGCCCACTGGCTGAGGCCTACACTGCGGTCCAGCAGGGCTCACAACAATCGAAACCAGTCCGGGCCGCCAGTACGGGGTATCATCGCAGGCTGCATACCCGCTCAGCACTTGAGGTGCCCTTAACCCAGTGCACAAAAAGTGCCGTGGCGGTGTGCATGTGCCGAACACAGTGAATCTGGTGCCACCAAGTCTGTGCCCCGCAAGTCATGGACCCTCTATGATTGAGTATTGCGGTGCAGACACCATCATGTCACCTCCGGCCCTGGGGAATGTGATGTTGCAGGGTCCTAGGCCCTCATGCATAAATGAGAACCAAACGCATACACTCAGAGAGACAGTGGAAATTGCGTCGAGCACGTGCGCCCGACCCTTTTTATTGGCAGGGTCACATGTCCTGTGACGCATGTGCTGAATGGGTGTGGTGTGGGTGTAAACCAGCCATGAGGGAGTGGCTGTGGCATGCTGACAACTAGACCTGTGATCTGCAGATCAATACATGGTAGACCCGGGACATGTAGTGTTGTCGTACCCCCCTGTGAGCGTAAGCTGAGTAGGCTGGCCTGACGTATGCCAGTCCAGCATAAGGGTTTGAACAATGACACTGGGGCTCTGGGTGTGGTTCCGTACTGGGCTGGACAAGGAAGTAACTAATGCCTGTGTCCCTGTTGTTGTGTCGGCGCCACCCGGACCGCAATCTGCAATATGTCACCCTGTGACCCAAGTCCAGCATCATGAGCAACATGGACCTAAGGGTGAATCACTGACCCTACATTCATCCTCCCTTCCACACATAGACATGACACATCTGTTTGAATATGAATGTTTAATGCACATTGAGTCGAGTGTTGCAGCTGGAGGAGTACAGGGCCATGCTAACCACAATTTACAATGTTGGCCGGAGGAGGGCCGGCCAGAGACCTTCAGGGAATGACAAGTCCAAAGAAGAGGAAGAGTTCAGTCCGCAGTCTGGTTGCTGTGTCATTGGCGATCAAACGGAATATGGCAGTCCATGCTGAGGTGCAAAGTGAGTGTCACACAGTGTATCGGGGGACAGTGGAAGGTGATGATGCAGAGGGCAGAACCAAGCAGAAACAGGCCCTATGGCAAAGATGAATGCTAGTGCGTCCTTCTTACCATGAAGCCAGATTCATCCGCATCTTCGTCCTCTGCTGTTTCATGTGCCTCACATGTGGGTGGTGGTGTTCTGTCTCCAGCACATTAGTGGCCGAAGGTGGAATGTCTGCTGCACTGTGTGACACTGACACTTCAGGGGGTGGAGACGTGGATGTAGTGATAGAAGCAGCATGCATAAGCACCAGGCCTGGTGGCAGCAATGCCATGAGGATGGTCCTGAGGTCATTGAGGAACCCAGCTACCTCTCACTGCTGTACAGCCGTGGCAGCAGCTCTTTCCGCCTGCGTCTGCTCCAGGGTCTCCATTAACCTCCGCATGTGTCCCAACTCTTGTGTGACATCTCTAGAGCCACTCTGACTGGACAGTTGTTCTAGTCTCTGAATCAGGGCTCCAGCGATGTCAGCCATGGTCGGTTGGAGAGCATGGAGCAGACTGTGGGTGTCCGTTAGGGATTGTGAGTGGCCCCTGATGGGACTTAGACACCCACATATGGCATTTAGTTTGGCTGCAATGCGGTTGAACCCCACCCGCACCTGTTAAACCAGATTCTCCTGGCACCCCAACACACGGCGTTGGAAGGTCATGTGTTATTTATGCTGGTCCTAGGAGGCAGCTGTGTGGTGGGCGCTGCCTGCTGAGTGGTCTGTGCAGGGGGTGGGGTCTCCTCTGGGCAGCTGAGCTGCCTTGCTCCTGGAGATGGGGTGCAGAGGCTCTCCACGAGCTGTTGGAGGGCGTTGGAGTCGAAGCTATGGTGGTCCTCTTCATCATCAGAGAAAAGAGGTTCGGCCTGCTCTGCAGGAGGTGTTGCATTTCCCTCTGCAATGTGAAGGGGAGATGCAGTTTAACATTGTGTTCACATGTATGTTGGAGCATTGTACATATTCACATTCAGACTACATGATAGTGTAATTGTGACTGTTTGGGTGGAGCTGCCTATTTGATGCGGGATGGTGTACATTTTGACAACATCATGGATGTGTGTTAGTATTTGTACATTATCAACTCACATTTCCCTGCAATGCCAAATGTGATTGGCCCGTTTCTACAAACATGCGGCACCAGTTGTGTCCTGTGGTCTTTTGGGGACGTCTTGCGGTCTGTACCACATCGTTGTCAATGTGGATGTGCTCTGCATGTTAAGTGTTTGTGCTGCATTTTGGGCGAGTAGGCCCTGCAGCACTGATTTTGCGGCCCCTTCTTCCTTACATGCGGTGGGCCTTTGACTTATGTGCTTTTACGGTGCTGTGATGTAGCATACTTGGGTACATTGGTCTCTTGGTGGGAGTTGGGAGTCTGGGGCATGGTTTGTCTGCAGATATGGTCTACTTAACTGTACATGTGTGTCATTGTGCCCATTTCCCCCGTCCCCCCAGTCCCGGGTCGTTACTCACCCTGGTGCTGTCGTGTCTGGTCATGTTGAGCAGTGTCCGGTCCCCCAAATCCTGCCACCGTCTCCCCACTGATGACTGGACACCATTTCCTCCATATCGTCCAGCTCCTCTTGTGGCGCAGGACTCCCACCTCCAGTCTCCATTGCTGCCTTCTGGCTGTTGGAAAGTTTTTGCTTGGTTTTGCGCTTGACATCATTCCATCACACTTGACCTCTTCCATTGTCCTCTCAGGCACTCTGATTGCATTCACCTTGTCCACGATGGACTGCCATATTCCATTTTTTGTTGCCAATGACACAGTGGAGGTGACAAACAGTTGTTGATGGTGTTCTACCAACACCATTATCAGGATCCTGTTTCCCTTTCAACTGAACCGCTTCTTCCTACTCTTCTTCTCCTTGCCCTTCCCTGACCCCAAGGTCCCAGGCTAGTCCTCCCGGGGGCTTGTGGGGTTCTGGTTGTCCTCTCTACTTGCTCCGTCAACCTCTATTGTGCTTCGCTTTTGTTTGGCTTTTGCTTTTATGTATTTTTTCTACTTTTATGGTGATTTTTCCCGCCTGACGTGTGTGAATTGCAGGCTTGTCATTAGTTTTCGCTGATTTTTGTATCGAGATTGGCTTCATCTCAAGTTTTTCTGCATTCGTGTTTTGCATTTTTGCGGCGTCGCGTTGACTTTGTCGCTGAAATTTGAGCATTATCGTGGGCTTATCGTATGGCACCGCCGCGTAGACTGAGATGTGAAGAGTTGTGTTTAGCTAACTTTGCGGTTCTTATCACATGTTCTTGAGAATATCCCCCTCAGGAAACGATAAGCGATTCTTTCTATGATTATTATTCTTCCCGCTACAAAGCCTCTGATACTGGCAACCCCTCATTTATTCAGCAGTTTTTATCCCATGTCAATCTCCTGCAGGTAACAAAAACTCAATATGCACTGATTGGGGATCCTATACCTGCAGATGAGATCTCAGAATCTCTCAAACACATAGCCACAGGTAAGGCCCCGGGAGCAGATGGATGGCCACAGGAATGTTATTCAACCTACATTGAGCAAATCATTCCCCAGGTATCCACCATGTATGAGGAGTCATTCGAAAGGGGGGAGCTCCCGTCCTCCTTGCGCAAGGCATTATTGGTTGTTTTACCTAAGTCAGGCAGGGACCCACTACAAATGGGGTCCTACCGCCCCTTGTCACTGCTGACCAAAGACTAACGTTTTAGGCAAGACATTAGCTAATAGATTAACCGATGCAGTACAAATACTGGTGCATGAAGACCAGAATTGTTTCATTCCAGGGAGTATTCCTGGCCTGAAATTGCGCCTTATCTTTAAACTACTGGAGTGGGCCCGAGCAGAAACTGAACTACCTTAGATAGCTGCCTTAGATATTGGGAAGGCGTTCGATAACTTGGGATGGCAATACTTATTAGCTGTGCTGACAAGATTCGGCATAGGCCTTAACTTTCTGAGGTGGGTAAGAATACTATACACAAAGCCGCAGGCCAGGGTCAAGACCGGTCTTACCATTTCTCCATCGTTCATAATAGAATGCAGAAAAAGACAGGGATATCCTCTATCTCCCATTCTATTTGCGATGGCCATGTAGCCCCTGGCATGCAAACTGCGCCTCAGTGTATTAGACTGGGGAATACAAGTGTCCAATCAATGGCATATAGTCTCGCTCTATGCAGACGATGTGTTAATCTACCTGGGTAGCCAGATTGCAGTCCTGCATAAACTTATGGAGTTGCTGGACGAACATGCCCAAGTTTCAGGCCGACGGGTTAATTTGCCCAAATCAGTAGTATTCCCAATGAAGCCTCCTGTCAATGGATAAGAGATGCACTATACTCTGCACACCGCTGGCATGGGCTTTTTACACTTTCAGATATTTAGGAGTTCAAATTTACCACTCTCAGGCAGATCTAATGGATGGTAATTTGGGAAGGACAATTATTAAAGCTTGTGCAACCCTCCCATTCTGCTTGAGTCTCTAAGATGCTCTTAGTCACCTGTCTCCTATACTTTTTCTCTACCCTCTCCCAAGGGTTACTGCACAGGTTTTTCAAAGACTTAGAATCACTCCTTTTCTCCTTGATCTGGGGGCTCTAGATCCAGAGTGTCACTCCACAAAATATACTTCCCCTATCTGAAGTGGGCTTGGGGGTGCTTAATTACAAACACTCCTATGCAGCCGCACAATTTCAGTGGCCTATGAAGTAGGTTGCAAACAGTAATCTAATTGAGCTGGACCCTTGAGTGATGGCACTGCGACAGTCAGACATGAAAGAATGGCTATCAGGCTCTAACACAACACTGCAGAAAACACAGGGCAATTTTTTAATGTTAGCAGCAAGCCGCAGCTGCCTGAAACATGTATTGTCTAATGGTCAACCGTTACCATATGCCCTAAATCTGCCACTTGAAGTGCTCCCGGGACCATACACCTCTCACAGGCCCCCAGAGCTTGAAATGTTGGGGGGACCTATGTGTAGATTCAAAATTGCATGAGTTTGGGAGTCTGATTGATGACTACGGGGTACCACCGTGGACATTCCTGCTCCACGCAACACTATCACAGCAATTCTTCCAGATATGGGGCAACACTCACACTGAAACCACCACATCTCAGCAGCTGCAAACTTTACTAACACATGGACAGAGAAAACGTGCGATCACAGCAATTTACAATTCTTTTAGACCTGACTCAACACTCTTGTTGGCACCACTGTGCGATAACTGGGACTTGGCACTGGCAAATAACATCACCGAAACGCAATAGACACAATGTTTAAGCTACCCTAAAGTTATATCTACGAATGCTAGACTGCTATACACGCAATTTAATTATCCCCACCATACGTACCTAACACTACATAGGCTGGCACGTGTGTACCCTACTTCCGTTTATGTTTGCTCCAGGTGCCTAGCCTCAGAAGCAACATTTTCGCACATGGTCTGGACATGCCCTCATCTCAGGTCATTCTGGAATAAGGTAACTGCGACATTAACAGCAGCAGCTGGCCCCCCAATAATAGCACATGGTCCACATTTTTTGCTTGGAATAACATAGCATAATGCCCTGTTCAAGAACCTTAATAAATGTTTATACCTGGCACTGGGGCTAGCAAAACATAGAACACTGTTGTGTACATGGTTGCCATGTCTTCCTTGCTTGGCAATCATGTTTTCAGCATGGATCTTTCATTCCTCTTCTATTCTAGAGTGTAAGATCTGTGCCGTGCTCCCTGAGTCAGTTGGTGCCTGGACTTTGATGGCATTGGATGCTCCCTGGTGATGCTAATGCTGATAGCGCTTGCATTCATGCTGTGACGCTTATTTGTCTACCGCTACTCACCCGCTCCTGACCCCGGTCCGCCCCGGCTGTGTGCCGTTTGCTGCGGAGGGTCCCTGCAAGAGCGCCACTTCCGCTTTCCGCCACTTCCGCCCTGCCTCCAGACCGCGCAGGTGAGCGGTCTAGTGTCTCACGTTGGACGGCATAAATGGCCATCTGGAGGAAGCGCAGCGGACGAGCGCAGCGGGAGCGCCGACTTCGCGCCGAAGTCGCGCATAAGTCGAGCCCGTCTGCGCCCGTCCGCGGCCGACCGAGGCCAGGGGCCAGGCATGCTGCTCAACGTCTGGTGTATTCCTCTCAGGCCCTTCGTGCCTTTTCCCATCATGTCCTCCTTGCTCCCCGTGCTATAGCTACCATCCGAGAAAATAACATTCTATCCTCTCCCCCGCTTATAATTCCTTCCTCACCTTCCCTTCCCACTTCCTCACCTCCCTCTGCTGCATCTCGGCTGACTCCGCCCAGTCCTAGTGGTAGTGACCCTCTCACATTACTTTATCTCAATACTCGTTCACTCCCTAAACATCAGTTAGACATATTCCAACTCCTAGATGGAGGTCTTATTGACATCTTACTCCTCACGGAAACTTGGTTAAATGCTGACTCTTACCCTGACATCTTGGCCGCCATCCCTGCAGGCTACTATATTCTCCATTCTGATAGAAACCCTGGCAGACCTGGCGGCGGAGTCGCTGCTATCATTCGCTCTCACTTACAGTTCACTGCCCTTTCCACTCCACCCATAGCTAATACGGACATCCTTACACTGAAATTTACCTCTCCCAACTCCTCATTTATTTGTATATTAGTCTACCGTCCCCCTGGCAACTCGCCTCTCTTCCCATCCTTATTTAGTAGTATGATCTCGCAAATTGCCATCAATTCCGCCAGGGTTTTGGTGGCGGGCGACTTCAACTACTGGCCCTCAGACCCCCAGGAATCCTCCCTCTCCCGTGAGTTCACTGACTCGCTGCTTGGTTTAAATTTCTCCAAACACATCTTCGTGGCCACACATAATAAAGGCCACACACTAGATCAGATCTGGTCCACTAACCTCGACATCCCCTCTCCCTCGGTCTATCCTTGCCCCTGGTCTGATCACTTCTTTATTTCCTTTCCCTTGCATTTACTCTTGCCTACCCGTCCTCCGATCCCCCATAACCTTCAGGTTCGAAATTGGAAACATGCTGACATCCCCCATTTCCACTCTATTCTTGCCTCATCATCTCTCCCTGACTATTCTGACTTGGACTCTCAAGCTACCTCTCTTGATCAATGGCTGTCCTCTGCCTGTGATGTCGTTGCCCCCATCAAAACTGTTAAGTCCAAACACCCCCACGACGCTCAGCGCTGGTTTACCTCCACTCTTAAGGCGGACAAACTCCTCCTTAGACAGGCTGAGCGCCGTTGGTGGCGGAATTATGATCCTCTACTCCAAGTCACGTATTCTGATTTATTAAAGGCTTATAAACGGTCGATCATTTCGGCCAAATTATCTTACTTTTCTCAGAAGGTCTTGACCTCGGCATCCAAGACCAAAGAAATTTTTTCTATTGTAGCTGAGCTCTCCCTTCCTGATCGGGTCACCTCTCAGCCCCTTCCCACACAAGCCCTGTGTAACTCTCTTAACTCTTTTTTTTCTGACAAAATTTCCGCGATTAAAAATAACATTCCCCTCACTACCCTGCCGCATGATTCTGTTCTCCCCCCCCCCCGAATCCCCACTCGTTCTCTAAATTTCCCCCCATCTCCCTGGATATTTTTCTCTCATTGCTTCAGACGGTGAGCTCCGGCTCGCCTAACGATTGCTGCCCCACGTCCATCTTAAGAGCTGCTTTCGCGGCTTGCACCGGCCCCCCTCTTGATCTCTTAAACCAATCTCTTCTGTCAGGCTCTGTCCCTAATGCTTTTAAAAGCGCTGTGGTGGTTCCCATTTTAAAAAAAACGGGCCTTGACCCCTCCACGTTAGCCAACTACCGCCCCATCTCCCTCCTCCCTTACTTAGGAAAGGTCTTAGAGACCTATGTCACCCGCTGCCTCAGTGCCTTTATCGAGGAAACTCATTTCCTCGATGATCGACAGGCTGGGTTTAGACCTGCCCATTCCACTGAGGCAGTTGTGGTGGCAGTCATGGACACACTGAAACAGGGAGCTGACAGGAATCTGTCCCAGGCCCTTGTACTCTTAGACCTCTCAGCCGCTTTCGACACGGTCGACCATGGTATCTTGGTCGACCGTGTCAGAAATGCTGGCATTTCTGGCTTGGCCCTGTCATGGGTGGTATCTTTTCTTCATTCCCGTCTTCAATCTGTCCGGCTTTCTTCCTTTTCTGCCCCTCTATCCTCTCTTTCCTGTGGTGTCCCCCAGGGTTCTGCTCTGTCCCCGCTTCTGTTCAATCTTTATATGCAGCCCCTTCTTGTTTCCCTTCGTCAGTTTTCACTTATTGCTTTTAACTATGCAGATGATCTGCAGCTTATTTTTCCTCTCAATTCTTCTCCCTCCTCCTGTTCTAATTTTCAAAACGCCATGCTCTTCATCTATGAGTGGATGAACCTTAGTCAACTTAAGCTCAACCCCAGTAAAACGGAGCTGGTGGTGACCGGTGGTTCTCTTACTCCCTGGTCTCCCAACTTCTGGCCTGTAGCTTTGGGTTCCCCTCCTTGCCCAGTGAACACAGTGAAGAGCTTGGGGGTCACTATTTCTAGTGACCTCTCAATGCGGCCTCACATTAACACCGTCACTTCGGCCTGTTTTTTCCACCTCCGCCAAATCGGGAAGATTCGCAGGTTTCTATCTCAAGAGGCCCTTATTCTTGTTATTCTTGCCCTCATCACCTCACGTCTAGATTATGCCAACTGTCTATACGTGGGGGTCCCTGCCTGCCATCTTTCCCGACTTCAACTGGTCCAGAATCAGGCAGCCAGACTAATTTTTCGGCAGCCTAAACATCAGCATGTCACCCCTTTGCTGAAAACCTTACACTGGCTCCCAGTTGCACAGCGGTGTGTTTTTAAAATGGCCTGCACCATTTTCAAATCCCTGCTGTCATGCGCTCCTGCCTTTATTTCTTCCTGTTTACTTGCCTATGTCCCTTCCCGTCACCTCAGATCCTCGGCTCACAACCTTCTGATCACCCCTAGGTTTAACCGCAAGAAACATGGAGGAGCTTGCTTCTAATTCCTTGCCCCGGCTACTTGGAATTCCCTCCCTCTTGCCATTCGTCTGTCTACCGATTATCGTTTCTTTAGAAACTCTCTAAAAACTTACCTGTTTCGTCTGGCGCATGGCTAGCTGCCCTGCCCCTGAATGTTCTCCTCCCACCCGGTCTCGAGCGCCAAGAAACCAATTGGTGTATGTGCGCGGTACCAAATCTTTTTTAATAATAATGATAATAATTTTAATAATAATGATAATAATGCTGTATTTCTATTCAAGAAATTACTTATTTCTTCCTTACTACTTGTGTAGATTACTCAACAAGTTGATGACGGAGGCAGTGCAGCATCACCTTATAGACCTATGCGTGTGATTATTTTTTTGATGTTTTTCCTATTTCTGTGGTCTTTCCAGGCGCATCATCCTTACTACATTGGAAAATTTGCCCTGTTTACAAGTACTTGGGGAGCCTCTGCCTTCATAGTGTTCACGTTTGATTTACTGCTGTTGGCTTTTCTAGAGTCATTTTGACAGAACCTTCACTTCGACATCTTTCAAAACTTACTGTTGAGGTTGGAATCAAGGTTGACACCATTCTCAGAATCCTCTGCAACCTCAGAATCCTCAGCGATCTTGGAATTTGGCGTGGCCAGCAACGTGACGATCGTTTCTTGCTTCTACGTAAGAACGCACCCGCTTTCCAACTCTTCACCTTGCTTTGGTGTCAAGAATGTAAGTTAGCGTCATTACGTTCTCCCATGCAACATGCCACCAGCTTTGTTTTCAAGTGTTGCTTAGCAACCCCAGCCACAGCCTCTACGCAATGCCATACACTTTTTCACGCAACGTGTTGCCTTTGTTGTTTCAAGCGTTAAATAGCAACTCCAGTTAAGACTGTTTCTCAGGGCGATATTTATCTCCTCATCGACTTTCAGTAAGATACTGTACGCGCTGCCCTCACAAGATTGGAGCATATTTGCAGTAATTTGCGGTAACCTCATTTCATTTTACAGTTTTTACCTTCTATTTACGTACAGTGGATTCGCCTCTTCAATATTAAAGGGTGAAGTTTGGTTGCTGGTATTCTCCTTCACTCAGAGAACAATTCCCTTTACACAACCTTTGATTGCTTTACCTCAACATATCAATGCAGCACTACAATCTAGCGCCTCCCCAGTGTTTTTTGCCTTCTGGCACTTCTCTTTGCACGAAGTGGCCAGAATGGAAAGGATACTTTCTTAACTATATTGATACTCTTGATGTTCAAGGAAAAATGTCTTCGGCTCACAAAAAAATTATTTTTCTTACACTCTGTTGTACCCGAGGGGCTTAAAGCTTACAGTCAAATGATAAGAGTTAGTGGGGGTAGTAATCAAACATTGTTTACAGCTCCTCTCAATGAGTTTGACCATTATTTTTCCCTTAAAGTGTGCATTGGCATTACAAGGTACACATTTTCCCAACGTTTCCGCTTTCAGAACTCTTTCCCTCGATTGACAATTTGAGAATTTACAAGAAGACTTTATAAGGGATCCAGTAGTTTTGCATGTTAGAGATACTTCTGTCCAAGATAGATTGTGGATCAAGAGAGATGCTAAAGTGGAGGATTTTTTAGCTATAGTTAGGAAGGCTGAAATGTCATGTAGATGTGCGAAAGAGGTTAGAATAGAGAGCAGTGATAAAACTGATAAAGCTAGTTCTGTTGAAGCTAAAGTTGTTAATACCAGTCTCAATTTTAATACAAAAAAACAAAAAGAAAACCAACAAACGCAATAATTACCCTGATAAGGATAAACTTAAATGTTATCGGTGTGGCAGAAAAGCTCACTTAGCCAACAATAAGAATTGTCCTGCCATCAAGCAGAAATGTTCAGTCTGTGGAGTTGTTGAACACTTTTCTAAAGTATGTAGAAAGGCTAAAGGTGGTAGCGTTAAGTGTGTGGATGGGAATGAACCTGATGGGGGTGATAATGATGAGAGGGGTACTGATTGATATTCATTAAACATTACAGACCCCTCTTCTGTCATTTTGAGCATTGATAACTCTGTAGTCAAGAAGAAACCCATTTGCAGGTATAGAGACACCGATGTATGCTGATTCAGGCTCTCCTTACTCTATAGTTAATCAAAACATTTGGAATTCAAAATTTAGAGAAAAACTTGGGTCCCGTTTAGATCCCTCTGACATCAATCCTGAAGGATATTCAGGGGAAAGGATAGATATTATTAGATCTTGTTTACTTGTGTTCAGGTTCAAGGACCATGAATGTGTGGCAAGACTGTATGTCTCTAAACAAGGACCGTCTGTTTTCGGATGGCTCGAGCAAGGAAAACGTAATATTATCCTTAACCCTAATACACCTGATCCTGTCATGGTGGTAGGAGGTGCGGAAGATTACAGCAAAAATCTGTTGAACAAATTTCCTGAAGTATTCAGAGATGGCATAGGTGTGTGAATTGACAAACTTTAGGCACAAAATAATCTTGAAGGAGAAGGCCTGTCCCCAAATCTTTAAAGCAAGAAATATTCCCATAGTGGTAAGAAAAGAAGTAGAAAAGGAACTAGACAAATTGATGGAGAGCAATATTATTGAGAAGATTGAATCCTCTGAGTGGGTTTCCCCCATTTGTCGTTGCCATGCGGGCCAATGGCAATATCAGATTGTGTATTGATTTGCGCCACCTGAATAGTAATATTATAGTTGACCAATTCCCCTTACCAAGGATTTCTGAAATGTTGGCACTGGTAGGTAAGGCGAAGTTCTTTTCCTGCATTGATCTTTCTGCCGCTTATCATCAAATTGTCCTTGATGGGAGTTGTAAAACATTCACTGCATTTGTTACACCCTTTGGGTGTTGCCAGTTCAAAAGAATGCCCTTTGGCCTTGCGTCAGCTGCTGTTTCAGCGCATTATGCACAACATCTTTGGTGATTGTAAAAAATGCTGTGTGTTTTGAGAACAATATTCTTGTATTCGCCAAGAACAAAGTTGATCATGATCTTGCTTTGGAGATGATTCTAGGAAAATTATCTTGTAATGGCTTGACTGTGAAGCATGCCAAATGTAAATTTGAGGTAACATAGGTGGCTTATCTAGGTCATGTACTTTGTGAGGAGGGTATCAGACTCAAGCCAGAACTGGTTGAAGCAATACGATTAGCTCTCTCCCCTACTTCAAAAGATGATGTAAGGTCATTCTTAGGCTTGACTGAATTCTACGCTAAATACATACCAAATTTCTCATGTAGAGTATTCAATATTAGGCAACTACTAAAGAACAAAAGCAAATTTACAAGGAGTGAAGAGTGTGAGAAAGAGTTCAAAGATTGAAAATGCTACTGCCCTAATAGTTTTGACCCTTTCCTCTTGAAGAAATCAAGAAACCTTCCTAGGGGTCCCACTGATACTTGGTCCTTTTAAACCAACAAAGAAGAAATTGGCATAGAAGCTGAAATATAAAAGTTACATCTTTATTAACCTCAAATGAGTCAGACTACGTCACACAGATGCCTTAGCAACTGAATGAGGCAGTCTAAGGAGTACAGAAAACGGGGGCCTTATATATGCTTAGGGTTACATAGTCAGTATAAGACCAGGGGGCAGTTCTAGCTCATGTAAGCATGCAAAATGACTAATATGGACATGCAAGATCTGCTTGCTCAACAAAGTTGGAGGAGCTAACAGTGGCTGTTTTTGGCAAACACATCCTGACATTTACATACTAGGAACAGTTGCAAGGACAGTTACAAGCTCAACTGAGCATGTGCGAGGGTGGAAGATGCTGAATATAGTTAGTTTCTAGGCAGATTACAAGAGCAGTTTACACTGAGGGAGGACAGAGCACATGGTGAGCACGTGGCAGCACATGGCAAACTAAAATGGCTGTCAGAAATACAAAATGGCTTTCAGCTCATGCTAACAAATCCGTCCAATATTTAATACTCTCTTGTGTTATCACTATGGATGCCAGCTCAAAAGGCTTAGGAGCTGTGCTCGCACAGAAATTAGAGAAGGGTGGAGAAAACATTATTGCTTATGCCTCAATACCTCTTACCCCTTCGGAGGAAAAATATTCAACCAATGAGAGGGACACTTTGGCCTGTGTGTGGGCTTTGGAGCACTTTAGGGTGTTTGTCTGGGGCAAGGAATGTGAGATACACAGCGATCATGAACCCATAGTAAGTTTATTCACCACTGATGGTAAGATGAATGCCTCTTCCAGAATTTCTAGAATGTCCATGAGACTACATGATTTTATTTATAAAATTGTGTATGTCCCTGGTAAAGAGAACGTCACAGCTGGTTTCCTATCTAGACTTCCCTTGCCCATTAAAGAACATGTTCAAAATCCCTGGAATGGTTGTCAAATTGCCCTAGTACATGATGTGGGTCCCCTACCCATCAAAAGTGAAGAATCATCTTCAGAATACATGAAGGATAAGAATTTATAAAAAATTCAGAAATGTATCCTAGAGGGTTGCCTCCTAAGAGAGGTTCACTCCTGAGCTCAAAAGCTTTTGGGAGGAGAGGAATGAATTGTCTGTTTCCAACTGTACCATTTGGAGGGGAGACAGAGCTGTACCTCCTATGGGTATGAGACACACTATCACTCTTCATGGTCATGAGGGTCATAATGGTATTGTAAGGACCAAGCAGTCAGTAAAAAAATCATTTTCGTGGCCAGGAATAGACATCTTCGTGGAGCGTATCGTTAGAGAGTGAACATTGTGCTGCAAATGGACCCTGGGAAACAATTGCAATGGAGATAATGGGCCCTATTGGCCCAAAGAGAAATTCATTATAGATACCCTTGATATTTTCTCAAGGTGGCCCGTTATACAAACACTGACTCTGTGCCGCTATTTCTTGATGAAACGTTCACCAAGGAAGGTTTACCCATTTGTGTCATCAACGACAACAGGGTACAGTTCAGTTCCAACAAGGCCAAAGATTATTTTAAAAAAGCTGGTGTTATTGTACCACATTTTTATGCAACCCTAGTGGTAATGGTATCATTGAGAGATTCAATAGAGTACCTAAAAACACTTTACAAATTCATTGGAGTTAAGGATGACAAATAGGAATTCCAAGTATTAACTCCTTCAGCGCTGATGACAAAGCCAGCTCGTCATGGGCATTACCTGCGCTGTGCTTATGACGAGCTGGCTTTGTCATGTAAAGTGGGATTTATGGAATTGCAGCACCCAGGGGGAAAACCCATAGCACCCAAGGGGTTAAAAACCGTTTGGAGGTATTGGACTACTCCCAATTACATGACTAATTGTTCCTCTTTTGAAATCATGAGGGGAAGAATACCAAGAACCAAAAGTAATCCTTCTTGGTTAATAACTTCCACCAGGCGTCATATCGACTTAGATTTAGTTTAAACAAGTATTGAGAAAACCCATGTCATCAATAAGCATAGTTTTAACTTAAAGAAAGGTTCCAAATTTGACCATATTGTCCAGGTTGGCATGCTAGTTAAAGTCAAAAAACCTTGGAGAGTTCTGAAGGGTCAAAGCCAATCCATGGGACCATGTATTGTGAAAGACGTTTTGAAAAATTCAGTTAGACTTTCCAATGGGAAAGAATGGAATCTTAGCAGAATTGCTATACCTAAAGGTAACAAAGACTTATATCGTGAGGACTGCATTGCACCCGAGCACAATTTTGATGCTGAGGACATTGTCAGCAGTGGTTCTGTAGATCCTGTTGACATTCAACATAGTGGTGAAAAATGTATTTCTGTTCCTACTGTACCTACTGACTCATGTCATGGATAATGTATCTATTCCTCAGTTGCTTGAAACCAAACGTTTACGCAAAAAACCTCTTCGGCTTTCTGATTTTGTTACCCACATCAGAGATAAGCTGTATTCATGAATATGTTTTTCTTAAAAAAAATTGTTGTTGTTTTGCTTCTTTGTTTCTTTTTGGTTAAGGAATAATATGTGTTGTGTACATGGTTGCCATGTCTTCCTCGATTGGCAACCATGTTTTTGGCATGGACCTTTCATTCCTCTTCTATTCTAGAGTTTAAGCTCCGTGCCGTGCTCCATGAGTAGTTGGTGACTGGACTTTGATGGCATAGGATGCTCATTGGTGATCCTGTATTTCTATTCAATAAATTACTTATTCCTTCCTTACTACTTGTGTAGATTACTCAAACAATACCTTTGGTTTGTAAATTACTGTCGGGCCCCAACACACAAGCATAGCTACTTGACCTCTGAAGAGTACTTGTTGCAGATCACAAGACCAATGCACCACGGATACCTTCACGAGGTAACTCTGTGCAATGGCGAGAGTACTTAACTGCCATAGAAACAAAAAGGAATACAATAAATCCAGCTGTAGCGTAAAACACATCCTTACCCTGCACCTTCAGTGCAATACGTCATAACAGCGACACACATAAAGCAAACCCCTATTGAATGCATACCTAAACTAAGGATTGGGTGGGATGAATTGCATATATAACTGCATGAAGTGCGGGGCCCTCCCCACCGGCACCAATAAGCTTGTACTTGGACGCTCATATCTGATTGCACACGGCTAGATATATATTTCAGATGTAAGGAAGGAGAGATTGGACAACTCCTCATAGATATCAGTTTAGTCGATGTGTATAGAAAATTTAGAGCACGTGGTATAAAATGTCAATACTAGTTTAAGATTATTGTCTATGTTTCTGCTTGGCACCTCACCAAAGCTGCTCTTGTAACCGGCACTGTAACTAGGCCTGGGCGTAGTTCGTGAAGTTTTGCTACGTGGAACTCCGCGAAGTTACAAAAAACTCTGTGAAGTTCCGTGCGTTGCAGAGTGCAATGCGAACTGCAGTTTGTGCTGGTATTTCTGCCACTCGTGCAGAAATTTTACCGAGTGGCAGCTCGTGCTCGCAGACTTACCATTCGCGATCACGAGCGGGGATAAAACTCTGCAGCACATCCCAAAGCGGAGTTTTCTACACTCCGCGAGCTCCCCGGAGTGCAGAGTGCAGAAAACTCTGCAAACTCCATGAACAGAGCGAACTTCACCGCCCAGGCCTAACTGTAACAATAAGCATACCATTATTGATAAAGCTTCTTTGTATAACTTGTTGAAAATCAATAAAGTTTATTAAAAAAAACAATAAGTACAGGAATTGCATAAATACTGAGATCCTTAGTAAGGATCCTTTATCTTCATTTCAGGAGTGTTTCTAGACATCACACAAATACTGTAATAATTCCATGACTTTGGTGTAACAAACAGACCGTGAAATTCCCAAAATTAAGCAAATTACCCTGGTTTAATTTAAATTCTGCACAGTCTAAATGTAACTGTGCCCGATATAGTCGACGTAGTAGCACCACTGAAATTGAAAATAAATAAATTAAATAAGCTTTTCCCCATGGTACGTGGAAAATTAGGGCAGTATAAAGAAAATGACAGCAAAACCATCAACCATGAATCCTGCCAAACTAAACACCAAAAGGGAAAACTTCAAAGCAACATCTTTAGGGCCAATATTTTCTTCCTAATTCCACAACTAAACAGGCTAGGAACTGCCCCAGAAAACTGTTTGATATTGTCAAACCACAAAGTAATCCACCTTATTAGCTAGATGCCCACTCTTTAAAAGGGAAGTATGGAGCTCACTAAATGTACCAGAATGAAAACCCAGAATTATTTTATGCACAAAATCTTTATATTAGTTGGGAAGGCATGTATCCTTCACAAGTAGTAAGTCTGCAACCTTTCCTCTACAGCAAACCAGGTACCCTGCTGTATCCCTTTACTCTTTCAGAGTAACAAGGAAAGGTTTTCCAATGCCTACTCAGAGGTTGTGTTCTCTGTTAGTACCTCAGTTCGCAGGCATGCAACAAACAATACCCAAAAAGTAATTGTCCAGCAAGTGCTTTTACTTATAAAAGGAAAGGTACTTTATTATGCACACGCTCTGAACCACACATTAATTTACAAATACTTATAGGTTGTCAGGTGGAAATACCTAGGGTGACACCCTCTTAATAACGCACACCCCTAGTAAGCCCTGTACCCTAAAATCACAACAGCCCTTGCATATACTAAACACAATATAATGCTGTGAAGCTATCTGACACTGACTTTGCCAGGGTGTCACCAGGTCATAACCTAGTGCAGCACCACTAAACACCTTTAAGGATGGCACTGATTTACATGACTTTCATTAAAACGATTCACTGTTAACCTTGTCATTGTTGAAAAAGCAATACAGCAAACATCATTAATACATCCAATGATTCACAGCTAACTTTTACTTTGCCAATCAATCATAGCAATATCCTTCATTAATATGTGTTATGATTCCCAGTTAGTTTTTTTTACTGTCAATAAAGCATTTGAATAGTCAATGAACTTTTGTGAATGAGTCTTTTTCTATTGTTATGCTTGATTTAAAGCAACCTTGAGACCTAACAACAAAGGGCTTGATTTATAGTTTGACGGGTGGAGTAGAATCTGTCGAGGCAGAGCGCACTAAGGGGCTGATTATGATGGAGGATTTTCCGCATCCTACGGGCCGGCGGAAGCCACCGCCGGCCCGGAGGATGCGGAAAATCCTCTGCGTACCCACCAAAGACCCACCGCCACATTAGGATGGCTGGTGGGTCCTGGTTTCAGTCCGCCGCTTTTCCGCCGTGGTTGACTTACAACCGCAGCGGAAAAGCTGTAACATGGCTGGCGGTGTCTATCAGAAACCGCCAGCCACATTAGGATGGTGTAAAACAGATGCCTTTCCACTGCGGCTTTTCCGCCGTGGATAAAGCATGTGTAACTTCACTGCGGGGGCCCGTTGCGGGCCCCCTGGGTGAACGGGGGGTAGGGGGTGCACATGGGGGGTACCTATGGTACCCCCCTGCATTTTTATGCAGTAATCGGCAGGCACCGCACAGTGCTTGCCGCTTTCTGCATACAAATGAAATTTATGCATTTTTACCATTGCGGCGGGTGCAGCTTGAAGCCGCACCCGCAGCAATGGTAAAAATAGAGGATGTGACCGCCAGGGTGGCGGTCACATCCTAATTTGACAGGAGGGAACTCCGCAGGCCATGCGGAGGTTCCCTCCTCCTCTATGGTCGCGGACGGACTCAAGTCCGTCCGCGATCATAATGAGCCCCTAAGTCTGCCATCCCGACTGTACTCTGTCAATCAAATTTATAGATAACTTCCAGTTCAGAGGTCATCATTCTACGTTGGAAGGAACCATCAGCATGGCGGATCCCTTTAAGGTCCATAAAGCTTTGTGGACTGCATCATGTTTGACTCCCGTCCACCAAATATTTAACTTTTTTTGTTTTACAGAAACAAACTCAGAAAGCGGGGATTTGTTCTAAAAAAATCTATATTTTTCTCAGTCCCTCAGTGCCCAGCTTTTCTTGACAGTGATAGACAGAAAAAAACACATTACAACTTTCACCCTAAATACTGTGGGTACAGCATAGGGACCTTCCTCTGGCAGCCCCTACTGCATTGGAGGAAGCTTTCCACTGACTGATCCAAAAGAGGCTCCCTCAAGAGAAAGCTGGTGGTACATCCAACTCTAAATAAGACAAGGAGACAGATGACTTGGTGGACACAAATTGTATACATATTTACAATGGAAAACATGGTCCGCCAAACCCTAAATCACCCATATGTTATGTTATGTTAAAAATAATTGATATAACGCATGTACACCGGGTTGGTTTCATGGCCCTACCCTGAAAGATACCTGTGCCCTAAGGGGTTACTCATAAGCCTGTCTAAACAGCCAAGTTTTCAGAAGTGTTCTAAAAGGTAGAAGGTCAGTGCAATAGCGAATTTCAGAAGGAAGAGAATTCCAGAGTTTAGGGACCAGGATAGCAAACCTTGCACGGCCAACACGCTTCAATTTTAATGAGGTAGTAGACAGGAATTGCTTGTTGGGCCAGCGCAGGTTGCGTGTAGGTTCATGCCTTATAATCAGGCTGTTTAAAAATGTAGGGCTTCTTCCATTTAAAGATTTGAAAATGAGACAGCTGACTTTGAAGGTGCAACTTTGAATAATCGGAAGGCAATGTAGCCTCTTCGAAAGCGGAGTGACATGGTGTTTCCTGGGTTGATGGAAAATCAGTCGCACAGCTTGGTTCTGTACCAGCTGCAAACGTTTTGATAAATATAAGGGGATGCCAAAATACAACGAGTTGGCATAATCAGTATGGAACATAATCATGGCAAGAGTCACCTGAATCAAAGCTTCCTGGGCGAGTAGTTGTTGGATCTTTTTTATTTTCCTCAAATGGAAGAAACAAGTGGAAATTACTGACCCAATCTGGGACTTCATAGTAAGGTCCTGGTTGATAGGTACCCCAAGGCTCTTGGCCAAACTAGAAGGAGATGGAGGTTGACCCAATTCCTTGGGCCAAAAATTAGGGCCCCAAGGATTTTTAGCGATACCTCCTGTTGGAACCAGCTCTGTCTTGTCCGATTTAAGTTAGAAATGCTTGCTGTTCATCCATTCACTAATGAACAGCATGGTGGACTAAAAAGCAAGGACCGAATCAGGGGAGTCGCTGATGGAAAATATGAGTTGGAAATCATCAGCATAGTTGAACATGCAGACCTAGCTAGGTATGGGAGGAGGGAAATAGGACGGTAATTCGTCAACATTTTGGGATCTGAACCTAATTTCTTCCGGAGGGGGACAACAGTTGCCTCCTTGAAAGAATCGGGGACAATGCCCTGAGTCAATGACTCATTTAGAAGATTGAGCCGGGCTAGGAAAAGCAGTAAATATTTATTTTAAAATGCTAGATGGGCAACCGTGCTGGCACTTGTTGCCAAGGTTAAACGTTTTGGGATGCTGGCCTTAATTTAAGTAATCTTGTCTATCAAAAAAGAGTTCAAAGAGTTTCCTAATGTTCGAGAAGAAATGGGTTGGATTTCAACTCTTTCAGGATTAGATAATTCAGTCACAATTGAAAAAAATCTCCTTTGATCTATTGGTTGCGGTCAGAAATTTGGAAAAGAAATAAGCCACTTTGGCAGTCAAAATACACTTTTTATATGCTTTCATAGTGTGTAGGTAGTTTATTTTATCTTCAACTAGATAATTGCGTCTCCACTTTCTTTCAAGTTGCCGTTTTAAGTCGGTGGAAAACCATTTCTGAGCATCATGGGAACGGGCAGAATGTATCTTCCTGAGGGGTGCGAACTTGTCACTGGCTGTTTTTAGCCAAGTAGTTAAATGACCATTAGCCATATTTACAGAGGAGTTAGGCGGAGGAACAGAATTAGAAAGTGTATTAAAGAATAAAGGTTTGTCGATTTTGTTCCAGTTTCTTCTTAATCCCCCTTCAGGATTGGATATTTTGGTCATGGGGCTATCAATGATAGTGAATTTAATCAAATGATGATCTGACCAGGTACAAGGTAGGATCGACATAATAGAAATGCTAAGGTTGGTTGTCCAGACATGGTCTAGGATGTGTCCTTTGATATGTGTGGTATGCCCTGCACCTTAGAAGCCTAAGATTAAAACCTAGCTTCAGAAGTGCTTGGAAACATCAAACACCTCTCCTGAGATCGTTAATATAACTCTGGGTGATATAGAGTGACAAAACCAAAGGGGATGATGGACGGGGTGTTGAACATTGCAAGCACTCAAACCCAGTCAACTGATCTGAGTTTAATAGATCCTCATTCTTTAGCTCACTCCGCCACCCCAGTTCAGACATGGCCATATGCAAACCAGTCTGACCCTGTGCCTCATGGGAACAGTCCAGCCCGAACTGCCACGCCATGTATTCCCTGGAACGGAAACAAGCATCCTGGGACCAGTTTCTGGGTAATCAGCAGTCATTAGCCAGGCTACCTTGAATCCAGTGGCAAAGTGAGCAAGGGAACCACGGCTGGGCATACCCTGCCAACTTAGGGTGAACAAAGAAAAACCAAAGGGGATGATGGGTGAAGTGTTGAACATTGCAAGCACTCACCCCAGTCAACTGATCTGGCTTTAATCCATTATCATTCTTTAGCTCACTCCGCCACCCCAGTTCCGACATGGCCATATGCAAACCAGTCTGACCCTGTGCCCCATGGGAACACTCCAGCCGGAATTGGCAAGCTATGTCTTCCCTGGACCGGAGACAAGCATCCTGGGACCGGTTTCTGGCTAATCAGCCATCATCAGCCAGGCTAGCTTGAATCCAGTGCCAAAGTGAGCAAGGGCACACCCTGCCAACTTAGGGTGAACAAAGCAAAACCAAAGGGGATGATGGATGGAGTGTTGAACATTGCAAGCACTCACCCCCATTCAACTGATCTGGGTTTAGTCCATCATCATTCTTTAGCTCACTCTGCCACCCCAGTTCAGACATGGCCATATGCAAACCAGTCTGACTTTGTGCCTCATGGGAACAGTCCAGCCCGAAATGCCAAGCCATGTCTGCCCTGGACAGGAAACAAGCATCCTGGGACTGGTTTTAGGCTAATCAGCCATCATCAGCCAGGCTAGCTTGAATCCAGTGGCAAAGTGAGCAAGGGACCCACGTCTGGGCACCCTGCCAACTTAGGGCGAACAAAGCAAAACCAAAGAGGATGATGGGTGGAGTGTTGCACATTGCAAGCACTCACCCCCAGCCAACTGATCTGGGTTTCATCCATTATTCTTCTTTAGCTCACTCCGCCACCCCAGTTCTGACATGGCCATATGCAAACCGGTCTGACCCTGTGCCCCATGGGAACACTCCAGCCGGAACTGAAAAGCTATGTCTTCCCTGGACCGGAGAGAAGCATCCTGGGACTGGTTCATGGCTAATCAGCCGTCATCAGCCAGGCTAGCTTAGAATCTAGTGACAAAGTGATCAAAGGACCCACGTCTGGGCATACCCTGCCAAGTTAGGGTGAACAAAGTAAAACTAAAGGGGATAATGGATGGAGTGTTGAACATTGCAAGCACTCACCCCCAGTCAACTGATCTGGGTTTAATCCATCATCATTCTTTAGCTCACTGAGCCACCCAAGTTCAGACATGGCCATATGCAAACCAGTCTGACCTTGTGCCTCATGGGAACAGTCCAGCTCGAACTGCCTAGCTATGTCTTCCCTGGACCGGAAGCAACTATCCTGGGACCGGTTTCAGGCCAATCAGCCGTCATCAGACAGGCTAGCTTGAATCCAGTGGCAAAGTGAGCAAGGGACCCACGTCTGGGCATACACTGCCAACTTAGGACGGACAAAGCAACACCAAAGGGGATGATGGACGGAGTGCTGAACATTGCAAGCACTCACCCCTAGTCAACTGATCTAGGTTTAATCCATCATCATTCTTTAGCTCACTCCGCTACCCCAGTTCAGACACGCCATATGCAAACCAGTCTGACCCTGTGACCCGTGGGAACTGTCCAGCCTGAATTGGGTTGAAGGAGTGAGCTAAATAATGATGATTCTGGAGGGATATCTTCTCATCTGGATTTTCCTGTTGTGCCCTCCATGGTAAAGTTGTGTTTTTTCCTGGGGATGGCCTGTAGACATCACAAGGCTCTTCTCCAGGCCTTCAGGGCTGTAAAGCTTTCACATTTCTTGAAGCTCTTTGTCTTGACTGCTTAGCTCCATGTTCAGGACCTTTGCTCTGTCTAACACCAGCCATTCTCCTCAGCTTTGTGTCACCTCCAGCAGCACCCCTCAGCCGACTTGCACTGCTTAGGTTCCACAGACTTCTTTCACTACCTGCAAGGCTCCCAATCCGGAGGCAGGATGAAGCTGTTCACTGATGAGTGTTATACATTTGCAGGCCCATTCTTCGAAACTGTTCTTCTCCTGAGGCCCCCAGCAGATGCATCCCTCTATTGTCCTTCTGAGGGTGTAAGGTGGGCAGCACCACTAGTGAGGTACATCCACAAAGTTCCATTCCGTACAAGCCCAGGGTGTCCCAGCACCTCAGATGGGGACCCATTCTTCTTTGTGCCCTGCTAAATCTATGTTTTCTCTCCTTACATTCTGTAAAGAAGGTTTTAACTAGAAGCAGCAAATTCCAGAATGCAGGCTCCAGTGCCCAATCCTAAGATGACACATTATCTTTTCTTTTTTTTTATTAGTCAGCTTGATAACAACATTTATAAACCAATTAATAGTAAAACATCAAAAGAATCTTTGCAGTAATTTTAGCTCAATCGATTAAATTTAAACAGAGATTAAAGTACATGTTCACCAAGCCTGCAAGTCCATTTTAGTCCAAGGAGTTATTTTTTTTTTGCAGGTCTATTACTAAGAAAAAGGGGGAAAGAAGCATAAAGAGTAAGCCAGCTCATGTAAGTACTGTACCCAGGTTGACATAAAGAAAAAAGGGAGAAATTCCCCCGTCAAATATTTAATTATTCAACCAACATACAAATGGTGCCCATATTTTAGATTCCCTCTCACGCCTCCTCCTACCCCCTCTTTGAAACACAGCAGATTCCAAATTATGAAGTGCTAACATCCTTGATCTCCAGTTGATAAAAGTAGGGGGAATAGGACTAATCCATTCAGAAGTTATGCTAAGTCGGATTATGGACATAGTAATACAAAGAAGAGCTGACTCATGATCAGATCTGATGAACGGAGAATCACACTCACACCCCGTTATCATCAACTCAGAAGATAAATCCATCGATATCTTAAGAGCCACATTAATGAATTGCTGAACATCCTGCAGAAAAGGACCCAATTTGGGACACGAGAAAAACATGTGAACATCGTTGGCTGCTGCTTGACCGCATCGTGGACAACCATGGCCACTAACCCCTCCCCATTTAGAAATCTTAGCGGGGATAAAATAAAGATCAAAAAGTGCCATGTAGCTTTGGGAACGTAAACTCCCTGAAGTTAATACAGAGTTCGACAAATCAAGTATTAATGAAACATCTATACCAGTCTTACCCAACTTATTGTCCAATTTGGCATTCTGGGAAGAGAGATCATCTGGGAGACCAGATAACAGGTTCTGATAAAGAGCCCCGATTTGAGCTTTTCTCAAAATAAGTTCCATAAGGGTATTTTTAACCAATGCGGTTGGGGTGTCGCACAAGAATTTGTCAATATAGCTGCGTAGTTGTAAGTACTCAAAGAATTCATGTGTACCCAATCCAAACTTATCTTTTAAAAATAGGAAAGAGGCCATCACACCTCAGAAGTTAAATCCCCCAAACTAAAAATCCCATGCGATCTCCATCTAATTGTAACAAAATCTTGGAAGATGGAGGGCAAAAGTCTAGCAGCAGCCAAAGGTGTAAAATAATTAAGATTAGGAATTTGCCATTTCTGGCGTACTTTCCTCCATACTGAATACATAGCTATGATAACTTTGAACTTTGTTTTCTTATAGTAACTGGGTTCCAGCACCGATAAGAGAACCCCTTGACTTCATCCCCCAAACCTATCTCAAAGATCGAGGGGGTACAAGTTGGTGAGAGTATTGCCCTGGCCCCAAAAAGTGGTAGAGGTAAATGTTGCAAAAGAGCTGCCCAGTTATATAAAAGCAAATCAGGGACTGACCACCCGCCCCTGTCCAGTGGTAGATGCATCCATTTAGCAGCCCTGCGGGGAGAATGATAGCTCCACAGGAACCTGTTGCAGCACCTTTCTGCTCGGGCAAGACTGGACTGAGCAAATACCAGCGGGATGGTTCTAAAAATATACATAAATTTAGGCAATATAAGCATCTTTAGGACGTTCCTCCTACCAAATAACGAAAGGTGTAGATTATCCAACCTGCGCAAGATGTGTTCGACTGAGTCAATAATTAGAAGAATGTTCATTTCTGGTAAAAGCTTCACTGCTGCAGTGCTTTGGACCCCTAGATATTTAGTGCTTTGAACGACTGGAGCGTCCGAAGGACCCATAGTAATGGATTGATTGACCTGTGTTTTGTGAACATTCAGCTTATAGCCTGAAAGCTGACCATACCTTTTAGCCAAATTCTGTATAGCCGTAAATGAAGATGACACATTAGAAGTTAAAACAGCAATGTCATCGGCATACGCCAGAATTTTAAAAACATGGGGATTCATCTTAACAGGTTCTATATTTGCAGCAAGCTCAATTGTGTTAATAAACGGATCGATATATAGAGCACATAGTAAGGGCGAACAGGGGCACCCCTGCCTGGTGCCTCTACTAATATTCAATGGTCTAGAGAGAAGACCTGACATTGAAACCTTTGCTTGAGGGGCGATATACAAAGACTTTAAAGCGTGTATAAAAATAGGGGAGAACCCTTTCCACTGAAGGACCTTCCACAGAAACCCCCAGGCAACCCTGTTGAACGCCTTTTCGGCTCCAACAGGATTATACCTAGGGGAGAATTTGTTACCTGAGCCCAATCCAATAAAGCTATAACACGGCGGACATGATCCGCCGTGTCCCTTCCAGGAATAAATCTGTGTTGACGAATGGAGAATAAAGGTGTTATCACAGTTGCGAGCCTAGCAGCCAAGATTTTAGAAAAGATTTTGCTGTCCGAGTTGATTAGTGAAATCGGACGAAATGAGGCAGGGTCCAACTCTGGCTTATCTTTTTTTTTAATCAAAATAATTGTTGTTAAACGCCAGGAATCTGGGATGGTTCCCCGCTGGGCATCTCTAAGAGTCAGCAAAAGATCTTACTGAATCTCTGACCGAAATATAGCATAGAATTGTAAAGGAATAAAATCCGGGCCAGCTGCCTTCCCACTGGCCTAAGAATTTAAAGCTAGCACCACCTCATCCCACTCTATAGGGGCGATAAGGACTGAGTTCTGATGCCCAGAGATTATAGACGTGTTGTGGCCAGAGGTGAAAGCTTCAAATTCAAATTCGCGACTGATAGTAACATCACTTCCTCGCTATATAATAACTGGTAGAACTCAGAGAAAACTGCTAGTACGCCTGAGGGATTATCGTGAATATGACCGTGGGGGTCCTGGGGTCCTGAAACCTGGTAATTCGATTAGCTATACCACGCTGCTGAAGTCGCTTGGCAAGAACCCTACCAGACTTTCCCCGAATTCAAACATTGTTGACCGATATTGTAAGTATTTGGCTGCTAGATCCTGGCCAAAAAATTCAAGCAGGGAGGCTTTAATGCGTGCAACCTGTAGCTGAATGGGGGCTATATCGCCGCCTTCCCTGATCGCTGACGTGAGTTGGACCTCTGACCGACGCAAATGGTCGACACGCTCCTTGGTTTTTTCCTGAATTAGTCGCTGACGCGAAAATGAAAAGCTTTTCGTCTCTCCACGAACCGCAGCTTTAAATGAATCCCAAACGATGTTACTAGGGGCTGAGCCTCTGTTAATATCTAAAAATTCCCTTATCCAAGGCCTCATATGGTCTACATATGTTTGATCTGATAATAATTTTCTCTCGAATGTCCACAGACTTGGGGGTCTTGCAATATCTTTCAGAGTGCAATCAATTATCAACAAATTGTGATCAGATATGATTCTAGGTGAAATAGAAATTGAAGTATTGGCTGCAACTTGATCTGATACAAAAAAATAGTCTAAACGGACCATTTTTTTGTGAGGAGCTGAGAAGTATGTGGTGCCGTCCAAATTTTTACAGTGATGAAACCATAAATCCACCATTGAGTGTTCTTGGACCAGTGCTTGCAGAGCCCTATAGACCCTAGGTTTATGGCCCACATAGATTTGCCCGCCTAATAAATTAAAATCTGAAGCTAAGTTAATGTTAAAGTCGCCGCAGAGAATAACAAGATGCGGCCAAAAGGCTAATTCGACATTAAGATAGTCTATAACTGCAGGATCGTCAACATTTGAACTATAAACTGTGCAGATCGTAAGAGATGTCCCATTAATTGCAAGTTCAGCAAGTGCCCATCTACCACAACTATCTTGCTTAGCTCTTACACAAGCACCCAGCCCCCGTTTCATTAAGATGGCCACCCCTCTTATCATTGAGGTTTGTTGGGAACATACTATTAAATCATAGCCAGGTATTTTCAAACAATCCTGATTATTCCAGGGCACATGAGTTTCCTGCAAACATAAGATCTGAAGTCGAAGGCCCTGGATAATACGAGAAAGTAAAGCCTGCTTCTTCCCATTGTTTAAACCACAAACATTCCATGAGGCTATACATATTTTACCTGATGCCATTAAAGAATTTGTAAAAAAAATGTGTGAAAAAAACATCAGAATTAAGATAGCTGTCTGTTTTAATTCACCATTGTAGTGATATAAAGAAAAATTCTCAAGCTGTTTTTTTGGATGCGCCCTACCCCCCCAACCCATCCCCCCTCCCACCCTGCCACCTACCCACCACCCCCTAGAACCAGATGACACATTATCACTTCACCCCTTCTCAACTCTAATACACAGCATTTTAGGACAGTCTAATAAGGTGGCTTGAATTGGGCTGTTGGGAGTTCTTCCACAGCCTTCTGGCATCTTCCCTCCAGATATTCACAGTGGAACCCCTCCTGTGAGGGATACCAGAGATCTGACCTTCTCCTCTTTTTTCCCCTAGGGATCTGCCTTCCCAGGCCTGGGGCAGATTCTATTCCCACCTGATGCTCTGACAGGAGCAAGACAGATCCCTGTCAAATGGCCCTTTTGTGTGGAAAATCCATTAATCCTCCTGCAGATATCACAAATGTAACATTAAATCAGCACTTGGGATCCCCATCAACCATACAACTTTGTGTTACCTAGTATCAAGGCCTAAATATGGCCAAACTCTACTTTGGTGCACGTCTCCCATAAAGTATAATACAGTAACCCAGACACACTTTTCAGTGAAGCACTACAGACTGACACTATGAATGCCTACTCACATTATAAGACCTGCGCAGGTCGCACCAAGCCATCAAGCGTTCATTATGTTACTTGCGTGCAGATAACTGGATGAGCTGTATGGAAGCCCCACTCACTCAGCACACCCATCTTTGCACACATCTGCACACACATGTTCACATGCAGTCAACCCAAATCCTTTTGCCACCGCTGCACAGCAGCTGACCTTTTTGTAAAAGGCAGATACCAGCAATTAGCACCCCAATCCTTTATAACAGAGTTTACAGTGAGTGGACTCAGTTAGGAACTAGTGATGGAGCAAGGATTCGCACGTAAAGCGACTTGCTCTCATTCATGAACCTCGTCTAACCTTTAATAAGCATTAACCAATCCTGTCCGTCTTAATTTTCACTTTTTCCAATACACGCGGGTGCCCGAGAGAAGCTTGCATCTATGTTTATTAATTGTAATGATGCTTGCACTATTGAATGGCCGCTTCGCAGAAATCCAGTCTGCGCATGCGTCGGTCATACCCACGTGATGTGACGCACTCGCAATTTGGAGGGATGTTTTCGCTCATGCGCATTGTTGCTAAATATGGACGCTTGTCTTTAACCATGCTCTCTGCTAGCTCTTGCTGCTTTTGCATATCTGTCTTTCCCGCATTAACCCTCAATGCTATAGATATTACAAAGTAAGGGGTGCAGTGAAGCTTTTCATGGTATACAGTGTATTCATTTTTTCTGTGTTTCAAATTTGTTTTCGCTTACTTTTCATGTACCGCATATCTGGGGGCCTGGGAGTTGGGGAGCTGCGCCATTTTAGACGCCCATGTGGACCTGGTCACCTGACAAGAGGACTGGTCCTTGCATCTGTGGAAATCAGCCAGCTGGCTACCGAAGCTGAGATGCGCCTGGGGACCTGCCCCATAACCCAGAGAGGAGAAGCTGAATTTCACCTGAACTGCTACATTTGTTTCCTCCTACTGTATGCCCTATTGTACTCTTCTACACGTATGCCTGGGAACAGGAATTTAAGGGGTGGATACTGTCATTTGCATATTAAAACATGGGAACGCAAAATTTAGGAGGTGACAATGACCTAACCACCTCTCTTGACCAATCGAAAGATGGGACCTTGTCACTTGCAACATTTGTGGGTGGTCTGGGGGTCCAAATAGAGTATAACTAGCCTAGTTTAGTTAGAGAAAATTGTCCGACTTGTCCGAGTAGCTGACCTGTCACTGACCCTACAAACTCTATAGGTAATTGATACAGAGCGCTGCGGAGCACTCTGTCCGTATTTTCCATAAGCTCCAAGGGGTGGAAATAGTCTTAAGTGCTGGCGAAGCACTTTGCTGGGAGATTCGAAAACCCAATCGGGGTTACTGGCGGATTCCGTGCAGAGGGGGAGTAACGCAGGCGTTGCATCCGAGGCTGCAGGTGTTGGTCGTGCCCTTTGATGAGCCCAGTCCTGACCCAAAACCTGAGGGGTATCCTGCCCTGACTGTCCTGAGCTGTACCTGCTCGCCTACTGGCATTCAGAATCCTTGAGGGTCCTTGTCCCCGCCTATTCCCAAACTGACCCGTGGCCAGGGTTAGTCCTCATTCTGTCCTAGGTAAATATATGTGTGGGAGTCTGTCTAACTATACTCTTACGTTTCCTCTTCTTAATAAAGCACTCTTGCCTGTGATATTTTTCCTATCACCTTTTCGAAAGTGATTTTTATGAAATTGTCTATTAGTAATGTTCCACTTTTTCCCCTACCTATAGGAGATTATTAAACTGATTGCATATGTTAGCTTGTTCCATTATCCTTTCCCTTTAGTATGGTTGCTGTGAATTTAGTAAAGATAGCTTAGAATTAGTAATTAGAACACGGATATTAAGTACCCATATTAGCTCTATTCATTTACTCTGCCTTAGTTTAAATTCGTACTGATTAGCATGTTCCCAAATGTGCCCACCCTGTAGTATTCATTAGTACTCTATGGTGCTTGCCTTAATCCATAGCTACATTTTGGTTTTGATCTTGATCATTGATGTTCTAATTTGTATCTGCCTGTTACTCATGGCATATTCATTCTAAAAAAAACTAACTTCATATAAACTTTTAAAAACTCCATCAGGTGTCTGTGGTCATTACATATCACCAAGTGTCATTAAATGTACTGAATGTGTAAGGTATTTCTACTCTGATAGGAAACTTGTTACCTGTCCACTGCTAGCTCCTGATCCCTCAGGAGTAATGTACCTGTGGTAAGTCAGGTACATCAATAGTAAGTGGTGAGAGAGAGTCACCCCCTGAATTACTCATAGTAGCGTCTAAGAATCACCCGGTTCACGCAAAACACAGTCATCATATGCCCGCCAGGGCCCAGTGCGTGGAAATTGGTAAACTAGTGACCCGGGTGAACTGCGCGCTCTATCAGTAATTTTCTGGTAGCAGTAGTATGGTTAGGACTAGTTAAGATAGGTAGACAAGATAGTTAATAAATAAACCGTGAAAATAAAATTGTGCTGCTGGGATTTCAATGCTGCTATATTGATTGAATTGCTTCAAATATTGCGCAAATGTTTTGAAGAAAGTTTTTTTTTATATATGTAAAGGATTTTTGCATTGCTGCCATAAGTATTTTATGTAATATTAACAGAATTGTCTGTGAGTGTTTTGTGTAGTCCGAATCCCCGGGGAAGTTTATAGCTAACGGTGAGCAGAATCCGGTTAGCCAATGAGGTCACTTGTTGTGAGTTATTAGTGCATGGTTAGGAAGGACCGGAAGCACTAATTAGGATCTTTTTGTATTTGAATAATTGATAGCTACGAGTCCTTTGTATAAAACTTCCATTGTGATATCACCTAGTAAGGGTCACATACGGAAGGAGTAATAGGGTCTTTGGAGCTTGAATGGTAAGCAAGGTAGTCCGCTGGTGAAAGCCTGACTTAGTATATATCCCGGAAAGAAGTGGATAAGTCAGAGGAGTAGCAGGTTCTATATTGCTCGAGTGAGAGGTTAGGCAAAGAAGTCTATCCGAGGTGAATGAAAAGTAGACAGAAGTGTTTTACTTGTAGTGAAAGGAAAACCTTCTTTCTTTTTAGAACACTCAGACACAGCGGCGAACGTTTCATATTGTTGACTAAAATTAGCACTTGCACTTTAAGAAAAATTCAAAGTTTCCGTTACCTTGTGAAGGAGGGTGTCAGTCGGAGGGCTGCTCTGACGTCACTCCGTGCCGCGCTGGTATTGGTCAAGACAGCGGGCGTGTAGTGAAGCTGAAATTGTAAGGGAGGGGTGAGTGCCGGAGCGTGAGACCGCGTCTCGCGAAAGGCCGCGCACCCATTGGACAAGGGCTTTTGTAATCACTGTGTTGATTGGTTGTCGCGAAATAAAAGTCGCGCTAGCATTGGAAGCACAAAGGTAAACAAAATTAATCAAGCCGAGTTAGAAGCTAGTCTGGAAAGGTGTATGTGGTATCCTGAATTCTTGCCTAATCCTCAGAATCTAGGTTTTTATAAGGAGCAGATGCTAAGAGGTAGACCTTACAATATGTACGGAGGAAAGAGAAAATTGTCATTTGCCGAAAAGATTAAAAACTATTTCAAGAAAGATAAGCCCATACGAACCAGGGAGGGTGTGATCATTCCACCTCCAAATACTCCCGCCTCCTTCATGATGTTTGATAAAGGGTATCATACCTGTGTATGGTTGGAGAATTGGGTGAGGTATACGGAAGACGATGGAGTCTTAGCATTTCCCATTAATGGTACCTTTAATGGTAGGATCCTGTTTAACTTAAGAACCCGAATGAATGAATTGCATCCCCGACCTAGATTAACTCAATATGAAGCATTAGAGGAGTGGGAAATTGAAGCTCTAGAACGAGACAGACCCCGAATGGATAAGGGAGTGAGTAAGTGGTACCCAAAGGTCCAAAAAGAAACTAAAGAGAAAAAGATGCAACAGTGGAGACAGAATATGATGGTTGAGGGACTGTTTCCAATGTTTGGGGTACTCGAAGAGGGGAAAGGGAAGTGTACGGAGAAAACCCGACACCTCATGGCGATGGGGGACTCAGAAGATGAGCACCTAGAGGATTTATTGATGAAAAACCCACCTCCCTATGTTGCGGAATCAGAATCTTTGGGTTCCCAAAACCCGTTTTCTAAATATCCTAGATGTAGGAGGGCCAGTGAGACAGATGTAACGGGTACGGAAAGTAAAGCCAGTGATAGTGATGGGTTCTGCAGACCTAGTTCCGCGGTCCCAAATTACCGACCTTTTGGGGAAGACCGACCAAGTTTGGTCCTTTCGACTGCTCCAAATATTTACCCTACATTGGTACCCCAAGTGATGCATGACAATTCTTCAGAAAGGGTTTTGCGTGAGCGAGAAAAGGAAGCCCTGAACAAACAACGAATTGATTTAATTCAGACCATAGCCCAGATAAATCCCAGTCCGGATTCACTGACTATCCCAGTAACTATTGGTCCTGCTATACCTCTTTATGGGGATAGACTGACTAGTCCAAGAACCCCTATTATAACTCCAATTGTACCAACCCCTATCATTCCTCCCCCAAGAAAAGAGCCGCTCATAGTCGATGATCAAGAAAGTGAATGTGAGTCTGTGATCTCCTTAATGGATCTGCCTATCAGAGAACCTGGAACCAGTGTACCAAGGGCAAGAAATCAGGCTAGGACAAAAGAGGTCCTGATTGAAACCACTTCCGGGGTCAGGAGTGCCACTGTAGTTTCTGCAGAAGAATTAGATAGATGGACCAAAGAGTTAGAAAAGAACAATCCCCAATCCAAACCTTTAGAGATCTATAGGCTCAGGATAGAGATAGAGGAGCTAATGGCTGGTAATGTAGGATTGGACCGGTTAAACTCCTTTAGTGAAGAAGAGTTACTGTTTATCAGCAAAAACCTTACCCGGAACACTAGATTGCTCCATGAGAGATTAATGGACACTGCCGCTGACATGGGAATTGATGTTAGTCGCTCCAAAGTCCTTCAGAAATCTTACAGAGCAGACTTTTCTGACAAAGACTTAGAAAACATGAACGTGTCAGGAAAACAAACCCAAATAAAGGAATTACTGAAAATCCTACAGAAGTGGGGGGATGTAGAGAAATGGAAAACCCGGTGGGCAAAGAAAAAGGAAGATAGTAGGGCTAAGCCCCAGACTTCAGAATACGTACTCAAAGAAGTAGGTCCCGCAGAGAAATTATGTCCCATGAGAGAAGTCCCTGGGGGAAAATATGTCCATGTCCCTTGGTCCCGACAAGATATTGTGTCATTTACTAATGACTTTCCAAAACTGCGGGAGAAGCCAGTCGACTGGTATAGACAGGTCGAACGTTTCATAAAGGTCCAGAAATGTCTTCTGAAAGACCTGGATGGGTTTTTCGACATTGTGGTGCCTGTAGATTTGTGGACCGAATGCAAAATTGAAATTGATTGGCCCAGTGATGAATATGAGAGAGACTCCAAAACTGGAGCTCCCTCACCCGAGGTAATGAGGAAGTATGATCAAGTCATACAATACCTGAAGAAAAAGGTGCCCGCAAAGGAAACTGATTGGACCCGGATAGATAGAACTACCCAAGAGCGCGATGAAACCGTCCACTCCTTTTATGAAAGGTTACTGCAGGTGTTCAAAACTTACAGTGGAATCGATAATGTGGACATGAAGGATATGACCCATTTCAGTTACCGATTCGTGTTAGGATTAAGACCTGAAATATCCCAGTGGATTCGAGATAATAAAATCAGCTGGCAAGGTAAGCCCATAGATGATGTCCTCAAGTATGCCAAGTACTGCGAGGATGAGATAGAAAACAAGAAGAAAGCCCTTAAGGAGAAGGTTATGTGGGCACAAGTAAAATTGGCGGAACAGCAAGAAAAACAGTTAAGTAAATTGAATAATAATAATGCACAAAATCCCACTGCTGGGGGAGGAGGGAAACCCCGGGTAAAAATGAGTCGGGAAGAGGCTATGAAAAAATTCCCCTGTCACGGGTGCGGTCAAATAGGGCATTGGAGAGACGAGTGTCCACATTTGCTGGCTGGTAATGACCCCGTAAATGGTTTAAATCCACAGGTGCAGAAAGAGGGGACACGGAAGAACCAACCACAGGTAAAGCAGCCTCCGTTGCCTCGCGCTCCTAGACAAAATTATAAAAATCAGGCTCAGCAGAATGAAAGGGCCGAGGTGTGGGAAGGAGAGAATGAAAGGAATGCAACAGCTTCACAGTTTTTGTTAAACGATTCTTTCCTTTGTGATGATCAATACTGACGGGGCCTGAGGGGGGAGGACAAGGAGTGCGTACTTGGCGCCTCCTTACCGGTCGACCATACAGGACCATACATTGAAGGAAAGGTTGAGGGAAAAGACGTCACCTTTCTATTGGACACTGGTGCTACCCGTTCCTCTGTGAGAACTGTGGATGTTCCTAACCTACCCCTCTCGGGAGAAGCTATCCAAGTAGTGGGTGTTTCAAATCAAATAATCAGTACTCCAGTAACTGAACCCATGGAGATTTCCATTGGAAATTTCAAGGAAATGCACAGATTTGTGGTCTGTGACTCCAGTCCTGTGAACCTGCTAGGACGAGATTTGTTGTGCAAAATGAATTGTACCATCTTTTGCACACCAAATGGCGTCGAAATTCAGACCCCAGATGAAGATAGCCTGTACAAATTGATGTTACTAAAACCAGACACAGAAATCAAACTCCTGTCCATTAAAGACTTACCTGAAGAACTACAGCTAAAAGTGGTTCCTGAAGTGTGGGATTTCACTGGGAGAGATGTAGGCTTAATGGCAAATGTAGACCCAGTTAAAATAGCAATAAAAACAAAGGCTGTTTACCCCAGAACAAGACAGTACAAAATGAGTGCAGAAGTAAAAGCGGGAGTCGCAATTGAAATAAACAGGTTGCTTGAAGCAAACATCATACAGCAAGTAATGAGCAGTCCCTGTAATTCGCCCATAATTGGAATTAAAAAGCCTAGCGGAAAGTACCGGGTAGTGCAGGACCTGCGCAAGGTAAACCAAATTGTTGTACCTTGCTGTCCCATTGTGCCCAACCCCGCAGTGATACTGTATCAGATTCCTTGGAATGCGGAATGGTTCACTGTCATTGACTTGTGTCATGCATTCTTTTCCATCCCATTGCACCCCGAAAGCAAATTCCTTTTTAGTTTTGAATTTGACAGCCATGTCTATGTCTGGAATCGTGTCCCCCAGGGGTACACCGAAAGTCCTTTGATTTTCAACCAGATCCTAAAGAAATGCCTTGAATCTTTAGTACTGCCAAAGGAGTCTGTTTTGGTACAGTACATAGATGATCTTCTGGTGGCGTCCAAAAGTCAAACTGACTGTGTCATTGATACCATTGCCTTGTTGAATCACCTGGGCAAGGGAGGACATAAAGTGTCGCCAGACAAATTACAGTTCTGTAAAAACTCAGTGAAATATCTGGGGCACCAGATAGAGAAAGGGATCCGGAAAGTTACTACAGAGAGGATCAAAATAATTCGAGCAATGGAACTACCCAGAACCCAGAAAGAAGTAAGAATGTTCTTAGGAGTTGTAGGGTACTGCAGGCAATGGATTGTGGGATTCGCAGCTCTAGCAAAACCTTTGATAAAAATGACCAAGAAGGGAGTGGAAGATCCAGTTAGTTGGGACGATGAAAGCATGAACGCCTGGGTAAAATTGCGAAATTGCCTGTGCTCAGCCCCTGCCTTAGGAATGCCTGATTATTCCAAGAACGTCGAACTGTTCTGTGATACAAGAGACAATTGTGCACTCTCAGTCCTAACACAGGAACATGGACTGACTAGGCGTCCAGTGGCCTACTTTTCGGCCACTCTGGATCCAGTGGCTGCTGGATTGCCCGGATGCCTGAAAGCAGTAGCTGCTACTTGTGCAAGTCTAGAGCAGAGTGAAAACATTGTTATGGGACATCCTGTCACTGTATATGTTCCGCATTCAGTTGTGATCTTACTGACCCGAACCAAGACCCAGTATCTCACCCCTAGTCGGCTGACTAAATACGAGAGAATTCTTATAGGTGCTGAGAATATAATCATCTCCAGGTGTAATATTTTGAACCCAGCAACTCTGTTGCCCATTCCCCTAGACATTGAAGAAGATGAGGTTGAGCATAACTGCATGGACCTAACTGAATTTAGCACCAAGCCACGTCCTGATATCAAAGAAATAGCCTTACTTGATGAGGATCTTATGATGTTTGTAGATGGCTCATGTTTAAGACATGAGGATGGAGGTCTGAGTGCTGCCTATGCTGTAGTTACATTGGAGACAATCTTAGAAGCATCATACCTGTGCGACATAAAATCTGCACAAGTAGCAGAGTTAATCGCATTGACAAGAGCTTGTAAACTGGGGAAAGGAAAGAGGGTAACTGTTTTTACTGACAGCCAGTACTGTTATGGGGTTGTTCATGACTTCGGCTAACTATGGTTACAAAGAGAATTCATGACTTCCTCAGGTACCCCTATCAGAAATGGAAAGGTGGTACAGAACTTACTGGAAGCGATCCAATTACCCCAAGAATTGGCTGTGGTCAAGTGTGCGGCTCACAAGTCTGGAAATGATGATGTGACAGCCGGAAACCGATACGCTGACCAAATCGCCCAATACTGCTCCCGATACAAAATGTCCCTCAAAATCAAATTATGGGGAGGTGGAAGCAGCTGCCAACTTATGATGTTTGAAAGTGTGTCTACCTGGGAGGAATTGAGAGACATACAACAGGCAACAGACAGAGAAGAAAAAGACAGGTGGGAAAGGGATGAATGTACACCGAGAGATGAGGATGGTGTCATGGTTTACAAAACTGGTGTGCCTGTATTACCAGACAGTCTAGTAGCCCCAATGGCTAGGATCATACATGAAGACACACATATTGGGAGAGATGCCATGTGCCGCATGTTTAACAAGGTATTCCATAACTCAAAGTTCAGGAACATAGCAGAAAAACTTTGCCAGAGGTGTTTAGTGTGCCAGCAGTTCAACGCAGGAAAGAGGACAGTAGTGGAACAAAGTACGATTGGAAAGGCAGAAGGCCCCTTTGTCAGGATGCAGGCGGACTTTATCCAGTTGCCCATGTGCAAAGGATACAGATACGTCCTGGTCATAGTTTGCCTATTTTCTAGATGGGTGGAGGCCTACCCAGCAAAGAAAAATGATGCTATAACTGTAGCCAAATTACTTCTTAGAGAGCTGATACCTAGATTTGGAATTCCAGAAACTATTGAAACAGACCAAGGTGGCCATTTTTCTAACGAAGTCCTCAAGGAACTCTGTAAAGCATTTAAAATGGAGCAAAGGTTGCACTGTGCATATCATCCAGAGGCTTCTGGAATATTTGAACAAGTGAATGGCACCATCAAATCCAGACTTGCGAAAGTGTGTGATTCCACCAAAATGAACTGGATAGAAGCTTTGCCCCTTGTGCTGATGAGTTTGAGAAGTGTTCCGAACCGAAAAACAGGCCTAAGTCCCCATGAAGTACTAATGGGAAGAGTAATGCGACAGGCATGGGTACCTGGACACAAACTGCTAAGTATTTCTGATGATTTAGTGCTAGAATACTGCAGGCAGCTGGGTGACCAAGTGCGTTCTATCTCTCACCAGATTGGAGAGACTGCTGTCGAATGGCCTACATCTCCAGCACATAACTTGAGACCTGGTGATTGGGTGGTGTTAAAGAAACCCACCCGGAAGAGTTGCCTTAAACCAAAGTGGGGAAAGCCGAGGCAAGTGATCCTTGTAACCACAACTGCTGTGAAGTGTGCGGGCGTACCAAAGTGGATCCATGCCAGCCATACGAAGCCAGTGACAGGAGAAAACGCAACTGAAGCTGAAGGTAGCGCAGCTGAGGAGACTCCAGAAGAGGGTCCAGATCTCGCTGACATCGAACTACCGAGCTCAAGTCAGGACGTTGAGTGGTTCTCTGCCGACGACCAAGTTCTTGATCCAATAAGAACCCGAAAATATTCTTACCTAGATAGTGAGTGGGATAGTGAAGGTGAGACAGAATTAGAGGACGAAGGTCAGGTCATCGAAACTCACAACAAACCTGATCAGGAAATAGGCCAAGTAGGGACAGACCAAGTTATCGACACTCCTCCGGAAACTTCAGAAACTGGAAAGGGACAGATAGGGGTAAAAGCTGAAGTTCATGCGGAAGAAAATCAAGGGATCGAAGTGCATGAACAGGAACAGATAGAAATAGACGAACGTGTTCAGGAAGCAGAGTCCAGATCACCTGAAAATAAAGATCAAATACAAAGTAGACCTGAACAAGGCCAGCTTAGAGACCAGGCAGAAGAAACTTATGAAAGACCTGGAACTAGTCAGACAGGAAGGGAAATAGACACTGCCGAAACAAGAGTACCACAACGAAGCGAAAACAAGAGAGTTCACGAGGAAGGTCAAGTTTCCTCGACCACTAAAAGCCACAAGAAAAAGGGTGAACCCCGATACATAAACAGACTGAGACTAAGAATGAAGACAGTTGAAGAAAAACTAGCAGACCGAAAAAGGGCTGCCAGTGAAAGAAAAGAAGCCCGAGTCCAGTCCAACCGACGAAGCTCACGAGTAAAGAAACAAAACAAACTGTATCGGAGCCCTGAATGGACTTACTTGGTGTTGGAAGAAATTGACGAACCCAACAACAGTGGCAAAAGTGACGAAGAGTCAATTACTGATCGGAGTTCTGACGAAGACCCTCCTTGAGGAAAACCTGAGAGAACCTTCGGTGAAAAGAAACAAAGAGGGGTTGGAAAACCACCTGTAAGCCACAATGTCTGATTCAAGTGTAAATGGAAGATCCAAATTTAGCTGTTGTAAAACCTGCTGTAAAGTATGTTTTTGTAGTATAGCCGTACTGATAATAATATGGATAGGACTAACAGTTTTTATACCTTTTATGATAAGTAAAGACCCTATCTTATACCCCACTAACCCAGAGACTCTAGACACAGAAACTGTACAGACTGAAGAAACACCACAAAGTGTAGAAAGACGTGACAACTCTGCTGTACTAAAACAAAAACGAACGGACTTAGATGCATCAGATGAGGGTGGACTACATTTTCACAAAATGAAAAACAGAACTCAGTTAAATGTCTTCGCTAATCTTTTAGTGCACTATGTAGAAGCTATGGAAATAGAAGATTGTTACGTATGTATGAAGCTACCTACTTCTGTAGCTGAGAGCGTGACATATCACCATTTACCCCTGACCTACGGAATTTCCTGTAGTATATTAGCAAGCTTATTCTATAGAAGCACCTTACAGTATTACTACTCAAACACTGACGTAATTTTTTCAGAACTTCCTGTTTGAGGAAACCTGAACATTGTACATATTAGAAGCGAGGTAACCCGTTATATGGGAGAATATTTCCTGACCATAGGTGACATAGACTTAAATGAAGCTAGAGAAAATAATCTGACCTGTTCCTTACAAGAGCAGGAAAAGATGTTCCTGAAGATGGCAGAAAGAAGGAGGGAGAAATTTCAGAAAAAGGCCAATGATGAAAAAGATAGAATCCCTAGATGGGCAGAGAATATGGAAAGCACCTCAGAAGGCGAAGCTAGTCCTGCATTGTTGCTGGATTTTGAACGGAAAGGGAAACTCTGTCTCCATAGAGAAAAGACTAGTTATTATAACAATGTATTCATCGGTTCCAGCGAGTGTGAACATAATTACCAGGTAATTGGAGGTTGGGGTTTCAAAAATGGGTCAGAACCTGTGTTTCCCGGAATTTATTATATATGTGGAAACAAGGCTTATTTCAAATTGCCCGATCACTGTTATGGAAGCTGCTATTTTGGCATTGTTTTCCCGAAGATATACCATGTGAACAATGCTGCTGGAAGCAATGAAGATACTAATGGCTTAGCGCGTAGTAAACGTGAAAGTGTAGGAGAAATAATAGGTGATATTTTTAGTGCACTGATACCTGGAATGGGGGTAGTTCTGAATACTCACCGTATCTGCAAATTGTCTACAGTAGTGGATCGGTTATCAACTGACACTGCTGCTGGATTCCTGCTGGTCAATACTGAAATGGTTGCGATCAGATCAATGGTTTTACAGAATCGCCTTGCTCTTGACACCTTATTGGCAAAAGAGGGCGGGGTCTGCAGGATGCTGAAGGCGCAACATTGTTGCACCTACATACCTGACAAAAGTGTCGAAATTAAGAAATATGTGAGAAACATAACTAATTTGGAAAAAGAACTCAAACCATTGGAGGTTGATAGTGCCTGGAAGAGACTGACTGATGGTCTCTCCTCTGTAGGTAGTTGGTTTTCTAACTTGGGTAAAAGTCTTTTATGGAAAATACTGATGCCAATAGCTGGAATAGGTGTGGTTGTACTGATTATATTTATCTGCTGCAAATGTCAAAAATGCAAAAAGAAATATACAGTGAACAAAAGAGGAGTGAAGAGAAATGTTGATGAGCTAGAATTAGAAGAATTGAAAAATGAAATTTACAAGAGAGCTAAAAGCTTTCACCCTAATAAGGATGCAGGAAGAAAGCTCAACAACAAGTTTGTTGAAATTGAGATGAATGATATGCAAGAATGAAGTTGGCATCTGTTTCCATTTATAGTGATGATAGTAAATATCATCAAAGAGGGGATTGATGGAGCAAGGATTCGCACGTAAAGCGACTTGCTCTCATTCATGAACCTCGTCTAACCTTTAATAAGCATTAACCAATCCTGTCCGTCTTAATTTTCACTTTTTCCAATACACGCGGGTGCCCGAGAGAAGCTCGCATCTATGTTTATTAATTGTAATGATGCTTGCACTACTGAATGGCCGCTTCGCAGAAATCCAGTCTGCGCATGCGTCGGTCATACCCACGTGATGTGACGCACTCGCAATTTGGAGGGATGTTTTCGCTCATGCGCATTGTTGCTAAATATGGCCGCTTGTCTTTAACCATGCTCTCTGCTAGCTCTTGCTGCTTTTGCATATCTGTCTTTCCCGCATTAACCCTCAATGCTATAGATATTACAAAGTAAGGGGTGCAGTGAAGCTTTTCGTGGTATACAGTGTATTCATTTTTTCTGTGTTTCTAATTTGTTTTCGCTTACTTTTCATGTACCGCGTATCTGGGGGCCTGGGAGTTGGGGAGCTGCGCCATTTTAGACTCCCATGTGGACCTGGTCACCTGACAAGAGGACTGGGCCTTGCATCTGTGGAAATCAGCCAGCTGGCTACCGAAGCTGAGATGCGCCTGGGAACCTGCCCCATAACCCAGAGAGGAGAAGCTGAATTTCACCTGAACTGCTACATTTGTTTCCTCCTATTGTATGCCCTATTGTACTCTTCTACACGTATGCCTGGGAACAGGAATTTAAGGGGTGGATACTGTCATTTGCATATTAAAACATGGGAACGCAAAATTTAGGAGGTGACAATGACCTAACCACCTCTCTTGACCAATCGAAAGATGGGACCTTGTCACTTGCAACATTTGTGGGTGGTCTGGGGGTCCAAATAGAGTATAACTAGCCTAGTTTAGTTAGAGAAAATTGTCCGACTTGTCCGAGTAGCTGACCTGTCACTGACCCTACGAACTCTATAGGTGATTGATACAGAGCGCTGCGGAGCACTCTGTCCGTATTTTCCACAAGCTCGAAGGAGTGGAAATAGTCTTAAGTGCTGGCGAAGCACTTTGCTGGGAGATTCGAAAACCCAATCGGGGTTACTGGCGGATTCCGTGCAGAGGGGGAGTAACGCAGGCGTTGCATCCGAAGCTGCAGGTGTTGGTCGTGCCCTTTGATGAGCCCAGTCCTGACCCAAAACCTGAGGGGCATCCTGTCCTGACTGTCCTGAGCTGTACCTGCTCGCCTACTGGCATTCTGAATCCTTGAGGGTCCTTTTCCCCGCCTATTCCCAAACTGACCCGTGGCCAGGGTTAGTCCTCATTCTGTCCTAGGTAAATATATGTGTGGGAGTCTGTCTAACTATACTCTTACGTTTCCTCTTCTTAATAAAGCACTCGTGCCTGTGATATTTTTCCTATCACCTTTTCGAAAGTGATTTTTATGAAATTGTCTATTAGTAATGTTCCACTTTTTCCCCTACCTATAGGAGATTATTAAACTGATTGCATATGTTAGCTTGTTCCATTATCCTTTCCCTTTAGTATGGTTGCTGTGAATTTAGTAAAGATAGCTTAGAATTAGTCATTAGAACACGGATATTAAGTACCCATATTAGCTCTATTCATTTACTCTGCCTTAGTTTAAATTCGTACTGATTAGCATGTTCCCAAATGTGCCCACCCTGTAGTATTCATTAGTACTCTATGGTGCTTGCCTTAATCCATAGCTACATTTTGGTTTTGATCTTGATCATTGATGTTCTAATTTGTATCTGCCTGTTACTCATGGCATATTCATTCTAAAAAAAACTAACTTCATATAAACTTTTAAAAACTCCATCAGGTGTCTGTGGTCATTACATATCACCAAGTGTCATTAAATGTACTGAATGTGTAAGGTATTTCTACTCTGATAGGAAACGTGTTACCTGTCCACTGCTAGCTCCTGATCCCTCAGGAGTAATGTACCTGTGGTAAGTCAGGTACATGAATAGTAAGTGGTGAGAGAGAGTCACCCCCTGAATTACTCATAGTAGCGTGTAAGAATCACCCGGTTCACGCAAAACACAGTCATCATATGCACGCCAGGGCCCAGTGAGTGGAAATTGGTAAACTAGTGACCCGGGTGAACTGCGCGCTCTATCACTAGCACCCAGCAGAACACCAAATACCGGGCACTTTAAAAGGTAAAAATCCAGAATTGAAAGGGTTGCAACCCATTTCTCACAAATTTCATTCTGAATTAGGTCTCTTAAATGAAGATACAATCTCTAGTTATGTTGAGAAGCAACTCTGGTAATTGGTTTTACTCACAGAATTCCAAACGCACAGATTGCTCAGATGAAGGAATCCCTTCATGCAGTAGCGACACAGATCTCAGGAGGGACTTTTCTTTCTGGCTTTTTCTAGAATAATTATAAACCTCTTTAAACTTGCAGCTTGTGGCTACCTATGTATGACAAAATCAAAGGAAACATGAGCTTTAATTATCTGTACTTCTTGGGTTTGTTTTATATATTGCCATATGGATTTCGGGAACTTTAGTAAAAGTGTTAGCAAAAGGCTAGTCCCCATTTATTAGCAGAACTAATAATGACCTGTATTTGAGTGTCTTACTTAAGATCCCATCTCCACTGCATCTACGTTGGGCAAATTCCTGACGTGAAAGTACTGTGAGCGCCAGTAAGGGCTTTCTACTGGGCCCTGTCCACATACATACAGCACTTGCTACTTTCATGTAGAAGGGACCTCCCAGCCACAGCCATTCACAGCATAGGTCGTAGGTGAGTTGAGACCTGGTGAGTTTTTGATCCTCTGCCAGCAAGAGTTGGTCATCTTTATGAAGCATTTTGGAGAGCTGGAAAGGAATCAGGCAAAACAAGTTGCTGCGGAGTGTTCTTTGAGGAACTCTGCAATATCTTTTGCATTAAAACACATTGTTGGAAGAAGAACTGGGTGATCTGGCTGTAAGTATTAGACAGGGAAACTGTGATAACTATATTTTGATTCAAACAGGAGTAACTGTCAATCACAAGCTGAGTTTGCCTTTTAAAAACCTCTGTATGGATACTCTCAGTCAGGAGTCAGATAGAATCCATTTAATGTCCACACACTGCTACCTCTCCCATGACTCATAGACTTTATGACTGTCATGAACCTGTACAGTGCTCCACTACCTTTTGGATAAGTTCAAGGTAAAGAAATACCATATACATACATTTATACATATGTAAAGAGCAGAGTGGTGTTAAAAAAAGACAATACAACGTTTCTGCTGCCTATTGGAAGTTCTCCTGTCTTTCTAATAGCGGCCTTTCGAGAAAATGTTGTCCCAGCTTTATTTTTTAATCTTTAGGGCTGAAATGATGTTGCTAGGGAAGACATTCTCTTGTCAAATCACTTATAAAACAGGTTCATGTCATGTCCGTTTGACCAGTTGTTGTTGGATATTTCTTCAGGCAGCCAAAGCGACACTTCTTCCCTGTGGGTTTGAGAAAGAGCTTGTGGACAGAAAGGTTTAAGTTGTGGTCGAGGAAACACAGGAACAGCTGCAAATGAACATTTTGGGGTAGGCTTCTGTAGTATGGTTTAGGGCCTACTTTTGCGTGCATGTTATGTTAGCATGGCTTATTAGAAGTTTAAACGTCATTTTACCTTTTGCTGCTTTTGCACACAACACTGCATAGCTGTTTTTGTAAGTTAACCTTCACGAAGGTCTACACATGAGAAAAGGTTTGTTTTTCGACATCTCTAGACATACATTGTGCCCCTAGTCTGCACACTGAGTGCTGAGCCGTCAAGGTTATCATAACATGTGAGCCTGTTTATCGACATGTTCGTGTAACACATTCTAGACACAACATCTTGGCAGCTGCGAGCCAAGTAAGATTCTAACGCCTTTATCATAGCACACTTGCCATGATTTCACACACTTGGAAGATTCCAGGGATGGAGAGAGCCTTGCTGATCCAGATGTAATTTACACTTACTGAGCGGAAAGGTAATGGGGTCTCCCAAAACAAGCCCAAGAGACCTTCTTTAGTTTATAATACATAGTTCCTATATAGGGAGGGTGTTAAAACTAGGGCGCAATATAATCTGTTTGCACTATCACTGTAATATGATTCCTCCTTTTGCATTTTATCGAATTGTAACCATGCTGACCATATTATTCTAAATCATATGTCTGCTTATGTTGACTAAAATACTGCGCATGAGATCACGTCGTTCAAATAAATATTTTAACCTTACCATGTATTTTTTTACTCCTGTACCCTACCTACCCTAATTAAATGTAGATTGGAGTTGGAATAGTAAATTAAATAGGTGCTGTGTCCAGCACCTACCCCAATTAAAGGTAGATTGGAGTTGGAATAGTAAATTAAATAGGTTCAGTGTCCAGCACCTACCCTATTTAAATGTAGATTGGAGTTGGAATAGTTAATTAAATAGGTTCAGTGTCCAGCACCTACCCTAATTAAATGTAGATTGGAGTTGGAATAGTAAATTAAATAGGTGCAGTGTCCAGCACCTACCCCAATTAAAGGTAGATTGGAGTTGGAATAGTAAATTAAATAGGTTCAGTGTCCAGCACCTACCCTGTTTAAATGTAGATTGGAGTTGGAATAGTAAATTAAATAGGTTCAGTGTCCAGCACCTACCACAATTAAATGTAGATTGGAGTTGGAATAGTAAATTAAATAGGTTCACTGTCCAGCACCTACCTTATTTAAATGTAGATTGGAGTTGGAATAGTAAATTAAATAGGTTCGCTGTCCAGCACCTACCCCAATTAAATGTAGATTGGAGTTTGAATAGTACATTAAATGGGGTTACGTGTTTACTATTAATTTATATGTTCTTTATATTGGATATGGATTAGCAAATGTATTATGTTCAGTGTCCAGCATCTACTTAAATAAAATGTAGATTCATGTGTGAATAGTAAATTGATAACAATAGTTTAGTACATATGTTAAACATTTTAATATCTATATATAGAGTTAAAAAATAATTTAATTTTATATATTCGTAGTCATGATTTAATAATAGGTAGTAGACCAAAATTACACAGTTTTAAACAAAAAATGTCTTTATTTGTTCATATAATACATAAACCAAATAATACATGTTTCATAAATGATTTTATACAATTTAAACAAATAAATATAAGAAAATTGTCAATTTTTTGGGGGGGATAGTTTTCAAGTAAAGTAAATTTTTGGTATATGTAAATAATATAGTAAATGACAAAACATTGAACAATATAATATATAGAGTATATACATTTTAAGAGAAATAAAAATAAAGCAAAATTGTTATTAAATTACATAGTAATACATTTTTAACATATAAATGTGAAGTTCAATATATGTGATATATGTAGATATATTTTCAAATAACAACATAGATATTATTGATTGTTAATATCATACAATATATCTATTTTTTTATAAAATTGTAAAATTATAATATCAGTTACATATTTTTAATTTATTAATATTACTTTAATATTAATATTAATACATTAAAAACATTAGTAACATTTTAAAAATAAATACAGAAAAAAACAACATTTATTTTCACAAATTTTAACACAATATGTTTTCTTTATTATAACATTAAATATTAAATTATATTAATAAATAATGTTATTATAAAAAACATATTGATAGAATAATATTTTTTTAGAAAAAATAATAATACATAGCATAAATGTAGAAAATATATTTATGCAGGTTTAACAATTTTCTAGTAGTAAAACATTTTTTTTTGACATTTATTTCACTATTACTTTGGTAATACTATTATTTGGGTCTTTTATTTTGTAACCGCTCTTAGTCTTTTTGGGTCATTTTAGAAGATTCAAGCTCGCGGTTGGAGGCTACTTCACGTCTGAGAAGGTAAGAGTGCTATTAGTTATATTTTAACTAATTTAAGTTATTTTTGAAGTTAGTAGTTTGTTATTTAGGGTTTGTGGACTACTATACTAGGATTTACTTCGTATGTAGTTGGTTATGTACGTTTTTCCGTTTTCTTAGCGTTTTCTCGGTTTACGGCCTTGGAGTTATTGTGTTTGTGGCTGTTTATTTAGTTTTGGTTGGAAATATGTATGTTATGGTCATTATTAATGTATTATTTTAAGTTTTATGTGGGTGGGAATGTTTATTTTTCTCTTGTAGGTTTTGGAAAGAGCCTTTTCCGTTTCCGAGCTGTTACGTTATTTTTTTTAAAAGAAGTGTATTTCAGTTGTTTTAACTGATATGTATTTTACACTTCTTTTAGTTTTCGGGTTTCCTGGAGCGTTTATTTACAATTTGTACCATTTTCGGGTTTTTGATGGATTCAGAATGATCGAATTATTTGGATGTTGGATGTATTTTGCACAGTTGTATTTTTGTATTTTATTGGGCCACTTTTTTTTATGCTGTGGATTTATTACTACATGGATTGTTATGGATCATTGGATTTGCTAATTACATTGCTGTGAAAGGTAAGTGCATTTATATTATTATTTTTGTTGGTTGGGCAATGTTTTATTTTTAAATTGTTTTTGTGTAGTTAGATATTTATTTTGTGTACATATTTAAAAATATTTTAAATTATTAGACAACATAAATATGTTATAATTTGTGAAGGAGATGTTTTTGGTTACATTTAAGGCATTGTTTTGATGTAGAAATTTTTATAGGGTTAGTATTTTCAGTTTAGTGTTTTGGCAATAATTTTTAAGTATTCTAGTCCTCTTGTTGTGGGGTAAAGTTGTACTTGTTGTTGTGAATATTGGTACATTTGGGCAGTTTGTCTTGATAGTTTGGGCTTTAATTGTAAGACAGATTGCTCCATTCTTAATTCTTGAAAACTTTGTTCTTTTTGTATTGCTGTTAGGAGTTTGTGTAGTGTAGGAGTTGTTTGGCCAGTTGAAGATAGAAAGGCATTATGCCAACCCTCCACTGCGTTGTTGGTCTTATATTCTTGGTTTAGGGTTGGTAGATATACATTCCACCAAGGTATTAGGAATTTAGGTTGGCGTCTGTGGCCTGACCTGTGTAGTCTCCCCACCCAGGTGTCCTCAAAATAATCCAAAAGTGGAGCCAATTTTTGTTCATTTTGTGTGTAGAAAGGACTTTCTATTAAAAGGTTGTAGTGTTCAGCCACTTCTGTGATTGGCATGTATGCTAGGGCTATGAGGTGTTTTATTTGGTATGCAAATGTAATATTGGTTGCATATTCAACACTATAGGGGTCGATTAGGATCGCGGACGGAAACGTGTTCCGTCCGCCGAGGAAGGTGGCAAGATACTCCGGACCTGTCAGCGGAAAAACCGCAATAGCGATTAGGATCAAATGTGATAGAAACGCCGATCGCGACGGACGGAGCACAACAATCTCCGTCCGCGGCGGTCGCAGTACACCTGAGGCCGCGGCAGGCGGACGGAAACTAAAAAACACCGACCGCCGCGTACGCACATGACCAGGAGAACAACAACCTCCCCCGCGATACCTGCGTAGTTTCCGTGTCCGCAATTAGGATAACTCCGCAAGTACCCCGGTAGCCACCGCGATCCACGTCCGCGGCGGTACCAATGCTAGGAGAAACCGTGCACCACAGCGGAAGTCCAACATCCCTACAGTCAAACCAATGGCATACATAGCGACAGAATTCATCACCAAACACAGGAAAATGAACGACCACCCACCTGACACATCTAAACCAAACACAAGACACAATGACCCACCCCCAAGAACTGCATTAACCACACCTGCCAACACACCCACCTATCACCTGACTGCCAATCAACATTCACACAGGGCCAACACTCAGACTATAAATTAACTCCCACTCACTCCAGAAATCCTCTGCATCACAGCATAGCTGCTAGCAGGAGACACCACTCAGCCAACAGCATCAAATAGATATCATTCACATAACCCACACCCAAACACACCCTGTACACAAAGACCCACCACACCATACCCAAACACCACACACCAGCACCTCCTAATTCACACAAACACACACCCCGAGCACCATGGCACCCAAGAAAAATCCGAAATTCACCGACACCGAACTCAGGGTCATGGTCGATGAGATTATTCGTGTTGAACCCCACATCTTTGGATCCCTAGTGCAGCAGACCAGCATACCTAGGAAGAACAGCCTGTGGGACCGGATCGTCACCCGGGTCAATGCCTCCGGGACCGTCCCGAGGACGAAGCATGAAATCCAGAGGCGGTGGCACGACCTCAAGACCCGGGTGAAGTCCATCAGAGCCAAGAACTTTCTCCGGGCCAACCACACAGGCGGTGGAACCCCCCCGGAGCCCCTACCGTACACCGAGTGGGAGGAGAAGGTGCTGACCATCCTGCACCCTGAGACCATTGATGGACTTGATGAGGGAGAAGAGGCTGGTAAGTACCAACCAAGCACCACAAACACAACAACACGGTGTGCCTCACACAACTCTGAAGACACATCTCCCAGACCCCAAGCCATGCATGCAGTCCACATACTCACCAACGTCTAAACCACTCCTACAGGCCCCCGTGTCCATAGAGAGGGTGGTGGTGGTGGGTGGGGTGTGTGAGGGGACGGTACCACAACTCCCCCCAGGCCCCCATGTCCTAAGAGGGGGTGGTGGTGGTGGGTGGGGTGTGTGAGGGGACGGAACTACAACTCCCCACAGGCCCCCATGTCCCAAGAGAGGGTGGTGGTGGTGGGTGGGGTGTGTGAGGGGACGGAACTACAACTCCCAACAGGCCCCCATGTCCCAAGAGAGGGTGGTGGTGGTGGGTGGGGTGTGTGAGGGGTCACTAGTCCAACTCCCCACAGGCCCCCATGTCCATAGAGAGGGTGGTGGTGGTGGGTGGGGTGTGTGCCATTGCCGACTGAATGTCAAATATAAATAAATGTACACGTTTTGGCAACATGACTCATCCTCACATTTTTGTATTGCAGGGGATCCCAATCTGACAGCTGCAATTAACACCAGGCCTCCAGCATCCCCACACTCTGAACTTTCAGGGGACGATTGGGCAGCCACCTCCGGGGCTGAGGATGGTGCTGGCTCAAGCAGCCAGCCAGGGACATCTGGCTCGCAGGTCACACCTGCACCAACAACAACTACGGCCTCTGGCATCACCACAACACCGGCCACTGTGACCTGCACAGCTACCTCCAGCACCACCTCCACCACCACTACTACCACCACTTCTGCCCCTGCCACCCTGCCCAACCCACCGGCCAACGCTGGGGCTGCGCCATCCCAGCCACGCAGGGAGAGAGTGAGGCAAACCACAAATGCAAGGCCAGATCCTGCAGGCAGGAGCACAGCAGAAAGAAGGCATGACGAAACTACACCCAATGCCGTGCAACAGTGTCTAGAAGCACTATTCAGGGTGGAGGCGAACTATCTACGTAGCCAGGCACATGCAGACCGGGCCCACCAGGACTTTGTGGACAACACAGCGATGTTGGGGGCCATCGAGAGGCGGCTTGGCCAACTCGTGGACATTTTTAGCACGAGGATATCCGCCAACACCACCCACCACACACCCCCTCAAACAACGCCACCGCCAACAACACCGCCACCGCCACCTGCGCCCCTGGCGGCGGATGTGCCACCTGATCAGCCAGCGCCCCCAGCTGACTCCGTCCCGACACAAAGACGGCGGGGCCGTCCGAGGCTGGAAGTGGGCGAGAGCAGTGTCGAACCTCCTGCCACACGCTCCAAGAGGAGCCGACAATGACTCATTGAGTACCTGAGCCTGCCATTCACCCTGCCAACTATCCGGTCCCACCTGGCACAGGCCTGCTGCACTAGGCACACACCACCCTATGTGGTGTCTGCACGGACATCTCATCTGCCATGACCTTGGACTCTCACTACCCCACCCCTTCACTCATTTGTAAATATGCACCTACACCTATACACAATCTGTAAATAAATAACACTTACTCACTCAATGATGTGTTGCCTCCATGTTTATTCACATGATTGCATCAGAAACAGACGTAACCAGGTTCAGGGATCCAAGTGGTACAGAATCATGCCGCAAGGGAGTTACCTAGGGAAACATGGAAAACGCAAACACACGTTAGGAAACACCATCACACTCATCCCAACGCACTGCAGTGCAACTTTCAACAAACCACACACATCACTACAGGAATGGATGACACTACACACATCATGGAGAAGTGCATGTACTCATAAATGAAGAGACACACACACATGCATACATCACATAACAAAACACATAGATGATGCCCAACACAATGACACAAGAGCAGCAAACCTACACAGGGCATACACAAGCAGCACAAGAGGGGCACACTCACAATCAAGGGAAGTAGCATTCAATGAGCTGGCGCCTCTGGTCCACACCTTCCTCCTCACCACTATCCTCATCAGTCGACATGGGTGGGTCGGGAGGGCGAGGAACTTGCTGTTTATCTGGGTCCAAGATCAGTTCAATGTTATTGCGCACAGCCAGGTTGTGGAGCATGCAGCAGGCAATCACAATCTTGCATACTTTGCCTGGTGCGTAAGGCAGGGCCCCTCCAGTCTTATCCAGGCACCGAAATGTAGACTTAAGCAGGCCAAATGTTCGTTCCACCACTCGACGTGTCCTACCATGGGCATCATTGTATCGCATTTCTCCTGCTGTAGTGGGATTGCGTATTGGACTTAGAAGCCAAGGCCTGTTTGGGTAAGCCGAGTCGCCTGTGTTTGTGGAAATTAGAAGAGAGAGAGAAACATCACTACCTGAACATGTGGCCACACAAAGCCACACAGATATCACTCCTGTCACCACAGCATACTCACCAACAAGCCAGGCTTGTGCCGGACGCAGATTTGCCATCAGTTGGGGGACAATGCTGCTCCGCATGATGTGGGCGTCATGTGCAGAGCCAGGAAAGCTTGCACACACATGTAATATTATGTTGTCGGCCTGGCACACCACCTGCACGTTTAGGGAGTGGAAGTGCTTCCGATTCCTAAACACCTGCTCACGTGCCCGTGGTGGAATGATCGCAATATGCGTGCCATCAATGGAACCCACAACGTGTGGTATGCGACCCAGTGCATAGAAGTCTGCTTTGACCGCTGCCAACTCTGCCGCCTGTGGAAAATGTATGTAGTCATTCTTGTACAGCATCATGGCTGTCAGTACATCCCGAAGTACCGTGCTGAACATGGCCTGTGACATTCCCCCGGCATGTCCAACAGTGTACTGAAATGTGCCTGTTGCAAAAAAAATGGAGTGCCGCCATCACCTTTTGGGTGGGTGAAATGGAGCCTGGATAGGTTCTTCGCGGCTGCAGGTGAGGAGACAATAGGTTCACAAGCTCCAGCAATTGACGTCGATCAAGCCTGAATTTCCTGATCACCTCCTCGTCCACCATATCCTCCAGCACAGTGTATGGGCGATGGACATTTTGAGCCCTCCTGTGTGGGAGTAAATGGAATGGAAGTCAATTCACATACAACGCATGTCTGTGCAACTCACTCACATGTCATCGCACTCTATCCAACATGTAATAGGCAGTGTTCAATTAGCATATGTGTGACATCTCTGATTGTCACTACAACATGGATTGACGTAGCAATGTGCACCCACTAGCTACATGATGTGTTGCGACATGTGCAATGCACTTTGTCTCACCTCAACATCACTGCCAACAAGACATGTGACATGACCCAAAAGTGATGGACATTTGTGGCACACCGATGGGCATGGTATGGACACACATGGGATAGAGCAAGAAGTGTGGAGTCACGCAATCACGCACACAACCGTCATCATGCAGCTGCAGACAATGAAACAAGGTGCATCGTCAGCTGACATGCTATCATTGACGCCGCCATGGCGGTGCACTGCGTCCGCTGTTTACGTCTGGCCATACGCGGCCCGCGTTCAACATTCCCATTGTCTGCATGTGCACAGACCGTCACGCTCACACACCGGCATGTGCATGTGCTAGACACCGGGACGGATGCATCATTTGCAACAAAGTTGCAACAGTGGCGCCTCCATGGCGGGGCACGTATTCGGCGGGGGAGGTGGAGGCCAAAACATCCATAAGCTGATGTCCATGCACATGGCAGTTCATGACCCCCCTTACAGTGACATTGCATCAGCCAGCCTACACCGGCCGGCCCAGCCCTGCCCATGACCGCCGTTCCGGCCATGCCAACTACCGCCGTTTCAGGCCATGCCCACTACCGCCGTTTCAGGCCCCCTCCACTACCGCCGTGCCAGGCCCTGCCCATGACCGCCGTTCAGGCCATGCCAACTACCGCCGTTTCAGGCCCCCTCCACTACCGCCGTGCCAGGCCCTGCCCATGACCGCCGTTCAGGCCATGCCAACTACCGCCGTTTCAGGCCCCCTCCACTACCGCCGTGCCAGGCCCTGCCCATGACCGCCGTTCAGGCCATGCCAACTACCGCCGTTTCAGGCCCCCTCCACTACCGCCGTGCCCTGGCGGGCCTGGCACGGCGGTCATTGGCTGGGCCTGGCACGGCGGTAGTGGAGGGGGCCTGAAACGGCGGTAGTTGGCATGGCCTGAACTGCGGTCATGGGCAGGGCCTGGCACGGCGGTAGTGGAGGGGGCCTGAAACGGCGGTAGTTGGCATGGCCGGAACGGCGGTCATGGGCAGGGCTGGGCTGGCCGGTGTAGGCTGGCTGATGCAATGTCACTGTAAGGGGGGTCATGAACTGCCATGTGCATTGACATCAGCCTATGGATGTTTTGGCCTCCACCTCCCCCGCCGAATACGTGCCCCGCCATGGTGGCGCCACTGTTACAACTTTGTTGCAAATGATGCATCCGTCCCGGTGTCTAGCACATGCACTTGCCGGTGTGTGAGCGTGACGGTCTGTTCACGTGCAGCCAATGGGAGGTGTGGACATGGGCCACGGTTGGCCAATAGCAAGTACTGTATGCTGTTCACCGCAACACCAGGGCCAATCATTGGCCCAATTCCAAACACGCTTTCACGGCTGACCAATGGCTGGCGCCGTATGCCACTGACATGGCCACAGGGCCCTATATATGTGTGAAGTGCAAAAGCATACCTTCTACGATGACCACCGGCTGCTGCCTGTGACCATCACCTCCACCTGCTGCTGCAGAGCTGACCACCGACTGCTGCCTGTGGCCATCACCTCCACCTGCTGCTGCGGAGCTGACCACCGACTGCTGCCTGTGACCATCACCTCCACCTGCTGCTGCGGAGCTGACCACCGACTGCTGCCTGTGACCATCACCTCCACCTGCTGCTGCGGAGCTGACCACCGACTGCCGCTCTAGTGCCATACTCCGTGACCTTGGCATGTCGAGAGTCAAAGAGATCCGGTCTCGTCCCTTCACCGCCGCGGAGATTGATGTCCTCGTGGACGCTGTGCTCCGCAACTACGGACGCCTGTACGGCGCACCCGGACAGGTGGTAAGTGCAGTGGGGGATAAGTTGTTGTGCATGAGGTGTCATATGACACCTGGGCTCTGGAAACTTGGCGGTGTGATGTGTGACCAACAAAAGAATCGATATGTGCATGGCTGCAGAGAGAAATGTGTTGCTCCAATCTGTGTGACTGGCCAACTGTCCACTGACTTCCACCCTTTTGTCTCCCATCATGGTAGGTGAAGCTGCACCTTTGCAAGGACGTGTGGAGGAGCATTGCACGTGAAGTACGAGCAACGGGGGTGTCCAATAGACGACATACACACTGCCACAAACGCTGGGACGACATTTCCAGACTGAGCAAGAATGTAGCGGAAGTGACACTAGGGATGATTCCAAGGACGGCACGTCTGGCCCGACGCTCAATGACCCCTCTCATGCACCGTATCATAGCTGTGACGCATCCTGACCTGTCCGAGCGGTTGCGTGTGGATGAACAGCAACGTGGCGGTAAGCATACTGTCAGTGTATGTTGCTTGTGAGTGCAATGCATGTATAGTTGCCTACACACATTATGGACTTCCGTCGATCGTGAGGCTCGTTCCAATGGCATTTTGGTGACATTGCCGCAGTAAAATAACACTTCCCAATGCGGCATGTTGAGACGCCACCCGCTAAGCGGTTCAGTTTTCATGCACATGCAGTAGTGCTCCATCACCCCTTGGCAACACTTGTGTGCAGATGTAGTTCCTCATGCCCAGTGTGCATGCTGTACATGTATTACGGCCAACGCCACTTAATTCCTGTGAGGATGACTGGTTGGGGTGGGCCGTGTGCAGGTTGGGGGATCGATGGGCATTGTCATCATTGGCTTTAGGGATTCCGTAGTAGTACTGTACGTGAGTGTGCCCATGACTTACACCAATTTCCTGTGCATTTCAGCTTTGCCAGAGGGCACTCAGCCACAGACGGCGGAGATGACAGAAGGCAATGCATCCGGATCAGACGGCGCGCACACGCAGACTGACACCGAAGGGGCCAGCGCCGGAGAGGGGGACAGGACCGTCCCGGAGGACTCGCATGTGGAGACAACATCGTCATCATCTTCCAACAGTGTTGGTGAGTCAGCACTGTTGTCACAGACTGGGAGTGGGCAATCAACACCTTCGGTCGGGACACAGCACACAGGGCCCACCCTGCCGCCAACTGCACCATGTACTGTTCGTGCACGCAGGAGTAGGGGGAGCAGAGTGGCGTTCGGTGTCGGCACCGCTGCCCCAGCCTCGGTGAGCCAAAATGCACTTTGTGCAGAGGCAGTTGATCTGCTGCGTCAGCTGTGTGTGGGGCAGAAAAATATGATAAATGCTTTCCAAGACCACGATAGGAAGTTGGGGCAGGTGGTGGCATTCATGGAAGGTATGCATGGTGATCTGGCTGGTGTACACAGGACACTGCAGTCATTGGCTAACAGTGTGTCGTCTGCCATTGTACAGTCGCATGGACTGGGTGGTACTTCTGTTCCACCATCTACAACTCTGGATGTGTCAGGGGGAGTGACTTTTCTGAGCAGGACTCTAATACAGGTTATTGCATTAGAAGCAGCGTCAGCCAGCACGTCAAGCACGGAGGCCTCAGACCCCATCCCCTAGGTCAGGTAAATCTGTTCACAAGGACAACATCAGATATAGTGGAGTACACACGTGAAGCAAAAGAGGGATTGGGTGTAATGGCTACACATGCTGCACAGCCATCCCACACACAAGGTACTACCAAGCCAAGACTCACTCCCACTTCCATTGACACTACCTTGTACGAGGACATTGAGAAGACAAAAAAATCACTTGAGGGCTCGCATACTCCCAGTGCCAGCGAGACTAGAAAGGAAGGAGCCACTCCCAAGGGCAGGGAAACCAGGAAGGAAGGAGCCACTCCCAAGGGCAGGGACACTATGCAGGAAGGAGCCACTCCCAAGGGCAGGGACACTAGGCAGGAAGGAGCCACTCCCAAGGGCAGGGACACTAGGCAGGAAGGAGCCACTCCCAAGGGCAGGGACACTAGGAATGAAGGAGCCACTCCCAAGGGCAGGGACACTAGGCAGGAAGGAGCCACTCCCAAGGGCAGGGAAACTAGGAAGGAAGGAACCACTCCCAAGGGCAGGGAAACTAGGAAGGAAGGAGCCACTCCCAAGGGCAGGGACAAGGACAGTCACAAGAGAAACGCACCTAAGAAGAGCACGGACACTCCCAGGGGCAGGGACACACACGGGGAGAAGGTTTGTCCTGGGGATATGTACACCACACACGACAAGTCTGCTGCCTGGAACAGGGCACCATCCAGGGAACAGGGAAAGTCCGCAGACAACAGTACTCCTACAGAAATTGAACATCCAAGGCCCAAGGCATCTCCCATGGACAGTGGCGCTGTCAGGGACAGGCATACATCACCCATTGTTGCACTGAGGCAGCTGTTTTCTGGGAAACGGAATACAGATGTCTCCGCAGTGGAGTCACCCCTCACCTCCACTCCCATCAGGGCCCGTCAGGGACGGATGCAGGTGGACCCTGTAGTAGCATCCCCCATGACACATGTTGCAGAGCCCACAAGGCAGCCACACAGCAAACGACAAGCAGGCTCCAGCACGTCCCCAGAGTGCATTCCCCCCCCAGCAGATGCACCTCCCATGGTGGGTGAAATGTCTTCTCAGTCCGGCCCACTTGTAAGTCCTGTCCTGTCCAGGGTGCAGGCACATGTCCAAAAGAAACGTAGACACACAGCATTGACACATGCACAATCCGATGTCGGACAATTGCAACTATCCCCCGCTCCCAGAGCCACCCTGCCTCCTGGACCATACAGCCCTGTGGCTCATCATTTCAGTGGTCCCAGTGGCGCTGGTGCAGTTGACTCGCATGTGTCTGTTAGTGGCAGGGTATCAGTCGAGACATATCCTGTATCAGGTGCTGGCAGTGTATCTGGGTCTATGGGCCATGTGTCAGTCACTCGGTCTGTGGCTTTGTCTCACACTCCTGTATCAGGTGCTGGCAGTGTATCTGGGTCTATGGGCCATGTGTCAGTCACTCGGTCTGTGGCTGTGTCTCACACTCCTGTATCAGGTGCTGGCAGTGTATCTGGGTCTATGGGCCATGTGTCAGTCACTCGGGCTGTGGCTGTGTCTCACACTCCTGTATCAGGTGCTGGCAGTGTATCTGGGTCTATGGGCCATGTGTCAGTCACTCGGGCTGTGGCTGTGTCTCACACTCCTGTATCATATCAGGTGCTGGCAGGTTATCTGGGTCTATGGGCCATGTGTCAGTCACTCGGGCTGTGGCTGTGTCTCACACTCCTGTATCAGGTGCTGGCAGTGTATCTGGGTCTATGGGCCATGTGTCAGTCACTCGGGCTGTGGCTGTGTCTCACACTCCTGTATCAGGTGCTGGCAGTGTATCTGGGTCTATGGGCCATGTGTCAGTCACTCGGTCTGTGGCTGTGTCTCACACTCCTGTATCAGGTGCTGGCAGTGTATCTGGGTCTATGGGCCATGTGTCAGTCACTCGGGCTGTGGCTGTGTCTCACACTCCTGTATCATATCAGGTGCTGGCAGTGTATCTGGGTCTATGGGCCATGTGTCAGTCACTCGGGCTGTGGCTGTGTCTCACACTCCTGTATCAGGTGCTGGCAGTGTATCTGGGTCTATGGGCCATGTGTCAGTCACTCGGGCTGTGGCTGTGTCTCACACTCCTGTATCAGGTGCTAGCAGTGTATCTGGGTCTATGGGCCATGTGTCAGTCACTCGGTCTGTGGCTGTGTCTCACACTCCTGTATCAGGTGCTGGCAGTGTATCTGGGTCTATGGGCCATGTGTCAGTCACTCGGTCTGTGGCTGTGTCTCACACTCCTGTATCAGGTGCTGGCAGTGTATCTGGGTCTATGGGCCATGTGTCAGTCACTCGGGCTGTGGCTGTGTCTCACACTCCTGTATCAGGTGCTGGCAGTGTATCTGGGTCTATGGGCCATGTGTCAGTCACTCGGGCTGTGGCTGTGTCTCACACTCCTGTATCATATCAGGTGCTGGCAGTGTATCTGGGTCTATGGGCCATGTGTCAGTCACTCGGGCTGTGGCTGTGTCTCACACTCCTGTATCAGGTGCTGGCAGTGTATCTGGGTCTATGGGCCATGTGTCAGTCACTCGGGCTGTGGCTGTGTCTCACACTCATGTATCAGGTGCTGGCAGTGTATCTGGGTCTGTGGCTCACGTGTCAGTCACTACATCTGTGGCTGTGTGTCACACTCCGGTTTCTGGTGCTGGCAGTCTGTCCGATGCGGGTACTTCACGCAATCCACCTGATAGTGTGCTGTAAGTTGCTGTAGTGTGCCCTCAGATGTACAGCCTCTGATGTACCTGCTCTGGTGTCCACACTGCCCTGTTGCTGTTCTCATACTGATGTACTGCCTCTGATGTACCTGCTCTGGTGTCCACACTGCCCTGTTGCTGCCCTGTTGCTATTCTCATACTGATGTACTGCCTCTGATGTACCTGCTCTGGTGTCCACACTGCCCTGTTGCTGCCCTGTTGCTATTCTCATACTGATGTACTGCCTCTGATGTACCTGCTCTGGTGTCCACACTGCCCTGTTGCTGCCCTGTTGCTATTCTCATACTGATGTACTGCCTCTGATGTACCTGCTCTGGTGTCCACACTGCCCTGTTGCTGCCCTGTTGCTGTTCTCATACTGATGTACTGCCTCTGATGTACCTGCTCTGGAGTCCACTATGCCCTGTTGCTGTTCTGATACTGCATTGTGCCCTCTCATGTGCTGCCTCTGATGGACCTTTTCAGTGCAATGGACAGTTGGTGCACTTAGCCCCTCTCATGTACTGCCTCTGATGGACCTGTGCCTTGCCATGGACAGTTGGTGCACTTAGCCCCTCTCATGCACTGCCTCTGATGTACCTGCTCTGGAGTCCGCTATGCCCTGTTGCTGTTCTGATACTGCATTGTGCCCTCTCATGTGCTGCCTCTGATGGACCTTTTCAGTGCAATGGACTGTTGGTGCACTTAGCCCCTCTCATGTACTGCCTCTGATGGGCCTGTGCCTTGCCATGGACAGTTGGTGCACTTAGCCCCTCTCATGTACTGCCTCTGATGGACCTGCTCTGGTGTCCACACTGCCCTGTTGCTGTTCTCATACTGATGTACTGCCTCTGATGTACCTGCTCTGGTGTCCACACTGCCCTGTTGCTGCCCTGTTGCTGTTCTCATACTAATGTACTGCCTCTGATGTACCTGCTCTGGTGTCCACACTGCCCTGTTGCTGCCCTGTTGCTGTTCCCATACTGATGTACTGCCTCTGATGTCCCTGCTCTGGTGTCCACACTGCCCTGTTGCTGTTCTCATACTGATGTACTGCCTCTGATGTACCTGCTCTGGTGTCCACACTGCCCTGTTGCTGCCCTGTTGCTGTTCTCAGACTGATGTACTGCCTCTGATGTACCTGCTCTGGTGTCCACAATGCCCTGTTGCTGTTCTGATACTGCTGTATGCCCTCTCATGTACTGCCTCTGATGGACCTGTGCCTTGCCATGCACTGTTTGTGCACCTAGCCCCTCTCATGTACTGCCTCTGATGTACCTGCTCTGGTGTCCACACTGCCCTGTTGCTGCTCTGTTGCTGTTCTCATACTGATGTACTGCCTCTGATGTACCTGCTCTGGTGTCCACACTGCCCTGTTGCTATTCTCATACTGATGTACTGCCTCTGATGTACCTGCTCTGGTGTCCACACTGCCCTGTTGCTGCCCTGTTGTTGTTCTCATACTGATGTACTGCCTCTGATGTACCTGCTCTGGTGTCCACACTGCCCATGCTCGATCCTAGACTGTGATGTTACTCCGATTCAGCGTAAATAAAATTGTGATTCATGTGTCGTGGGTTGTCGGAGTCATTCTTGCGTGTGTGATGCTGGTGTGGATTTGTATTTTCTTGAGGGCGGTGGGTTCAGATACATGTCACTCTCCCCTACCTGGGTCACGACCCTTGGAGGCGTTGCCGTACACTAGAATATGTTGATTTCGGGACATGTCACTCCCCCCTCCCTACGTCACGGCCCTTGCAGGTACTCCTCTCCAGACAGCGAATGGTTTGTAGCCTACCTGCGTCGTCCTCGATGTTGTGCCAAGACTAGGACGTAGTGGATCGCGTAGAGTATCGGGTAAGCGTGTAGTGCAGGGTCCATGTCGGCGAGCGGCTCGTGGTGGGTATGGTCGCTGTGGAGCATCCGCTGTGTTCAGGCAGGTTGTTTTTCCGCGGCGCTTTTATGTGTATTTTCCGCCATCTTGATTTGGAGGACGGTCCTAGACGTCAGTCCGTACGGCTGAGTCTCTGGATAGGTTACGTCCGCCGCGTGGTTGGGTGTGGTGGTGCGGCGGACCGTGTTCTACCGCCGCGGACGGATTTTGGCCCGTATTTCGTATCCTGATTTGGCGGCCGGAGTGTCCGCGACGGGCGCACGGAAAATAGGCATGTTCCGCATACTCTGGGTCTGCGGAGGCACTTCCATCCGCCATCCTAATGAGCCCCTAAGTGTTGATTTTTGAAAATGTCTCCATAGACATTGATTAAAGTGGAAGTAACATCCTTGTATGTATGTGTGCGGATGTGTTTTAAGGATTGAATTTATCATTGCTTGTTTAAAGTCTATTATAATTTTTAGGGGAAAGAAGTCTGTTGTTTCTTCTTTTATTTTGTTTATTATTTCAGTGTATGTAGAAGTTTGTTTGTTTGGTAACAAACAATAGATGAATGGTATGCAGGTATTATGGAATTGCCCATGTATGGTATATAATTGATAGAATGGTTTAGGGCATATGCTAAAAGTGCCATCCATCATCCATGTTTGACTATCTTTTAATTTTTTTAGGTTGTTGTTTGTAGCAAACATTATTATCCTTTTATCTTTGTTGTTGTTATCGTAGAAGATAAAAGGTTCATCATTATGAGTTATGGTAAGCTCAGGTGGAATTATTCAAAAGTTTTAGGTGTTGGTATTGTTGGTCTACTGGATTTTTTGGTCCTAGCTATGGTTCTTTTTATAGCAGCTATAGTTGGAAACTGACCTCTTGCCTCTCTAGGTACTCTAGGTAGTAATTCCTTAAGTATTACACTTGTTGGTAGGTCAGAGGTGCTGCTTAGTTCCTTAATATTTTCAAGAGTAGATCTAACCTCTATTTCTGAGATATTAGGTGGATGGTTATGTTCAGTGGTATTAATTACACTAGTTTCTCTGGTTGTTGCACGGCCATAGCATTTGTTAGAGTAATACTTAGTACATTTCCAGTTAACTTTAAGGTCTTTTTGTTTTTCCTGAGTATAAGTATACCCCATATAGCATAACAAAAATGTTCCTTTCTGAGATGTTACAAATCTTGCATCTTCTGTCATTGTTGGTTTCTTAAATCTAGAAAAGGTGTAGTTAAATAATATTAGAAACAGTCTTTTTATTAAAAAAGTAATTAATTAAGTATGTAACATTTGTAGGTACTTACATATTGAAAAGTTGTAGAATTTCAAAGTAGATGTATTTGTTGCTTGATGCATTTATAGATGTTAGTGGTCTGTGGAAAGAACATGAAGCATATTTAAGTGAATGTTTATAAGTGTATTTTGGTAAAACATTTGGTAGGGTACTATGTTTTATTATTAAAAAGTTTAGTACATTTAATCTGAACTAGATATCAGTTTTAAAAAATACATTTTTAAAATTTGAATAAAGTCACGTACTAACATTGTGAGTTTTTAAAAGACAAATAATAGTACATGTGCATGTCTTCTATGCTTACCAAGTTTTAATTTTTAGTTGTTGAATGTAGATCTTTTGTTGATATGTTGCTGCTTTAATTTTTAAAGGTATCTGTACAAAGAAATAATGGTATGATTAATATTTTGTTTAGTATTTATAACAAAAACAAGCATTTCACATTTTCTGTATTTAAAACGTGTTTATTTAAAAAGAAATCTCGAATCTTAAGTAGGAGTTTATTAGATGGTTATAACATTTTAGCTATTTATTTAGCATTTCCCTAGTCTTTAAAAAGGACATTTAATAGACTTACTTTTTAACTTGGTTGTTGTAGTTTTGTAGAAAATGTTCATCTGTTTTTTAAAGTTGATTCTGTTTAGGAAATTTGTAGAGATAGATAGAAAAGCAGTTTTAAAGTTTTGACAATGAACAATAGGTTGCATTTAATGTAACATTTTATTGTGAAACATAAGGTTACTTACTTTTTGTTGATTAGTAGTATTTTCGTATAAGAAGAATCTTTAGGGTAGTAGAAATATGTGCAGTTTTCCTTCAAGCTGAATATTTTCTGCTGGTTTTAGAGTATGAATTTCACCTCTTTATCCACTTGGCTGCTAAGGTACAATTTATCCTCTGCTTTAATTTCCATTGAAATCAATGGAAAGTCCATGACGAGTTACCCTTGTCATTAGCGGCGAAGAGGTTAAATAGGGTATGTTTAATTAGTGTTTGTTTGTGATTGGCTAGATACCTAGAAAAGTGTTTCTATTGGTTAGTTTGAATTTTTGAAAGTAAATTAATCAAGTTGGCTGTATGTGAAATGTATACCCAGAGATTTATTATAAATATTTAAATAACATAGAATAGATTTAAAAAATGTATAATATTGAATTAAATATGTGTATATATTAAATGGGCCAGATTCACAGAACTAACTTAAGACAAAATCCTAAACTTACTACCATTTTGGTATTCACAGAAGGCACTTACTCATTTTGGAATTCACAAAAGGCACTTATTCATTTCGGTATTCAGAGAAGTTAGGAGTCCTAACTTTAGGACTCCTAAATGCCTTCTGTGAATACCGAAAGTATTAAAATTAGGATTTTTTTCAGTTTAGTAGTAGTAAAGCTAAGACTCCTAACTTTAGGACTCCTAAATGCCTTCTGTGAATACCGTAACTCTAAAAAATTAGGATTTTTCTCAGTTTAGTAGTAGTAAAGTTAGGAGTACTAACTTTAGGACTCCTAAACTGAGAAAAATCCTAATTTTAAGACTTTTGGTATTCACAGAAGACATTTAGGAGTCGTAAAGTTAGGACTCCTAACTTTACTACTACTAAACTGAGAAAAATCCTAATTTTAAGACTTTCGGTATTCACAGAAGGCATTTAGGAGTCCTAAAGTTAGAAGTCCTAGCTTTACTACTCATGAACTGCGAAAAATCCTAACTTTAAGACTCTCGGTATTCACAGAAGGCATTTAAGAGTCCTAAAGTTAGGACTTCTAACTTCTGTGAATACCGAAATGAGTAAGTGTCTTCTGTGAATACCAAAATGAGTAAGTGCCTTCTGTGAATACGAAAATGGTTGTAAGTTTAGGATTTTGTCTTAAGTTAGTTCTGTGAATCGGGCCCATAGTGTTTGTATAAATAGTTTTTATTGATTTAGTTATTTATTATAATTATTTTAGAGAGATCTATTTATTTAACAGTTTTTAGTATGTATATACATAGTTATATGGCAATAATGTCAATTGTTTTAATGTGTAGTGTGTTTAAAAAAATTGTGAGAATAATTTTGAGATGTCGATATTTAGATAATGTCGATATTTTTGATGTCTATATTTTAGTAATCGATGTTTTTGTAATGTGCTATGTATAATAATGACTGTCGATATTATTTGTTTCGATATAAGTGTGTTCGAAATTTGTGCTGTCAAGGTTTTTGTATATCGATATAGTTAGATCGATGTTTTAGTAATGTTATAAATAAGTATAGGGTCTCGATATAATTGTGATCTATATTTAAGACACGATATTTGTGTAGGTCGATTTTTGTTAAATCGATAATTTGTCAGTGATTCCCTCTGACTATGCGCCCACTTGAGGATTTCCATTGTATCATTTACACTGACGGAAGCTACGGGTTCAAAGCACCCATATTTTCCGGCCTGCGCAATTGTGTTTGGTACTATAGTGGATGGTGTACTTAAGTCCGATGTCGTGCATACACAGACATTAGGGGACTGTACCGCCCAATTAGCAGAACTGCGTGCTCTGATGCTTGCATTGGAGTACGCCGATCCCAGTGTGACTACTCTTTTTGTGAGTGACTCCTACTACTGTGTTCAGTCTTACAATGACGGTCTACCCTTTTGGACTCAAAGTGATTATCGTGACTCCAAGGGTCGCACAATAAAACATAAAATGATCTGGGTAGGAGTGGCTGAGCTCAAAGCACGACTCCCACTTGTCTTTGTAATTCATACTTTGGGTAATCAGCGTGTTGGAGTTCACGCTGTTGGAAAGTGTCTTGCGGACGAGGCTGCAAAGACAGCAGTTGCAGCATATGCAGTGGCAGCTGATACACGTTCCAAAAGTAAGATTGATGATGACATCTTGGCAGATATTGCCGCAACAGAGAAGGGAAGTAATTACCCTAAAGGTTTGCCTTCTAAATACTATTATCATTTAGGTCCTGATAAAGTTCCTCATGTGATAATTAACAACACTGGTGACAGGTTGATTCCCAACGCAGACCGCAGACAGGCTTTGATTACAGCAGCCCATGCCGGGATGGCTTCGGCGCACGCCGGCGTGTCAGCTACTGTATCTCTTCTCCAGCAACGATATTGGTGGCGGGGTTTGTACAAACAGACGCGTGATTTTGTCCTTCAAAGTGGCATTTGTCAGCAACTTAGACCTTCTTCTGCTGCACGCCCTCCCCGAACCATGTTGTACATATCTAATAAGCCACTTGCATGTGTTTATTTAGATCACTGTGGTCCTTTCTCCTCTGATACTGCGTATAAGTACATCTTAGTATCAGTTGACTCTTGCACGTGCTTTGTCTGCGTGTGGCCTCAAAGGAGCACTGATTCTAGAACTGTTGTAAGGGATTTGGTGTCTTTGTGGGAATTTTTTCATGTGGTACCTTCCATTTGGACCAGGGTCCAGCGTTCGCCTCTAAGGCGTACAAGGATGCCATGGCTTCATTAAGGGTCCAGGTAAAATTTTCGTATCCATACCGGCTTGACGGTGATAGTGTTGTGGAGCAAATGAACCATGACTTAAGGCAATCCTTGACAGTGAAAGTTTTAGGTGCTGGCAGAGACTGTCTAATCCATCCCAATAGCGTTCAACGTGCACTAAATTATCTCCTTAGAAGGTCTCTGGGTGGGCGGACCCCATACGAAATGCTCTTTTGCATCAAGATGTTTGTTCCGGACCTTGATGGTCTAGACATGGCGGTGGGAGCCGCATCCTTTGACGTAGATGAACATTCTAATGTTTTGCAGAACCTACAAAAGACCAGAGACAGTCTTGCAAAGGAACACTTGCCCTCCACGTCTGAAGCTGCATTGCAGATTCCGGTAGTCGGCTGGCTACCCCAAGTTGAAGAACTGGTCCGAGAGAAGATCGACAACAAGAAAGAATTCAGTCCTTCCTATCGAGCTCCAGTTGCCGTGCTTGGTGTGCAGGGTACAAGAACTGTCATTTTACCTCCTCTTCCTGGGCGAAAGGGGAACAGGTACATTTCCATTGACAATGTCAAACCACACAGGGTGGCCAGTTCTCTATAGTTTGACTCCTGCAGTTTTGTTTCCAGCAATAGTGCGACACTCTGTTTTGGCCCCGGATCCTGCCATCGGGCCTGATGTTGTAGTTGAAAGGAAACCACTTACGAATCCTTTATTGAATCTACCTACTGGTGATCCTCTTAATGACACTTAATATACTTACCCCACTAACTTGTCTAGGCTTGATTTGGATACCCGTGTGGCCAATCAATCCCATTTTTCATTTGACACTGGCCCTTCCACATCCAACTCCCCTTCAAAAATTTCGATTTTTGCTACCTGGTTTAAAAAACATTTTTTTAATCCCCCCCCCCCCCCCCCGGACTTACACTTGTCTGGTACTTTTGTCAATTTTTTTGTTCATGCCCATCAGATTTGTGGTGTATTTTTTTCGATTCATCAATGGACATCACGTTCAAGAAAGAACTTCAATTAGAATGATTAGAACTTCAATTAGAATGATTAGAACTTTGGTTCCCCACTCCTCTTCGCACATCATGAAGAGGCACCAGACATTTGTGAATATTACTGATTAGCCCGTTTTGGATGGGGTTGTCTGGGATGCTGTAAAGTTCCATATACATGGTCCCACAGAGGTTATTAATGTTCCCAATGTACTCCGTGTCTCTATGGGGGATGTGGTTAAACAAAATATTTGCTCTGATGATTGGGACGTTAAAGCTGTAGAAGCTTTATTTTCTCATTTGAAATACTATGCTGCTTTCGATGCTGAAGATTTATATTTGGAATTTGCGAATTATGGTCATTTGTACTGTTACCAGCATTTTGGTAATCACTTTCTCCATAAGAAAAATTCATTTAGAAATGTGGTTAACTATACACAGTGGGAGCACTGTCCCACACCTGTTGAAGGCAGCTCAGGAACATTTTTGAAAAAGTTTTCTTATTTTACTGATTTTGACCAATCAAACCCTAATGCATTTTATTTTAAGATTACTGAGAAGTCCTCTTCCAAGATTACACTTACCCACACTAAATTACTGTATTCAAAGTCCTTTATTGACCAGTTGGCTGTTGGGGGCTATGAACTGTGGAAAGATACAATTGATCTTAAATCTGTTTTGGGTTCTAAGAGTTGGCAAATGCAAGGCATTGAGGCTTTGCATCGTGCATGTCTCATCCTGAACCGTATGTTGTTTCTGAATGCTCCTATTTCGCAAACCACATGCTATGGATTGGCTACTTCTAAAAAATGTAATGCACCTTTATTTCCTGATTTGGGTGAATTTCCCTATTGGAATAAATTACACCAGTACTTCCCTAAGTGATTTACAAGCAATGTTGAAAACTTCCTCATTTAATGTCTCCAGCATTAATCCAGAGGGCTGGTTGGTATGGCAAAAAAGTGCAGATTCCTGCCAGTGCCGTTTTCTGGGTCTCACCCCTGGCTATAGAGAGGTTAGAGTTGATCCCCGCTTTCAGGCTCAACATTCAGTCACCACCTATTCTGTAGGCAAATTATGCCAAAGATGGCCCCAACATTCATCCTTAACGTCTGTTAAGCTACATTTATCCAAACTCACTGATTTTGTTAAAGGTCCTGCAGCAGGCAGATCGAAACAATGGATATATGCTGCTTACAACAAGGTTTGGAAACTGTCCCAAATTGAATCTGTTTCTAAGCTTAGAGCTATTGACCAGGCCAATTTAGAAAAAGTGCTTGCCGTTGTGGATAATAGCATTAACACACTTTTTTCCCCGAAGTTTCACATTAGATAATAGTGTATCATCTGTGGTTGATATTGTGCAAGAAGATGTTGCCATACTATATCATGGGCAAAATCAATAGCGTTCTGTTATGCAGTTTGCATGGACTCTACAAACGTTGAAAAATGGCAGAGTGCCAGGATTACATGAACACGAGTTTGTTAGTTCTGCCTTTCAATTTGACTGTTAAACAACAATTTATGTCAATGAAGAATGCCACGTTTTCATTGTTGCATATTGAAAAGTTAGAACCTTTACCGTTTTCAGTGGCAGAGACCAATTCAGCAGTTTGGCTCATCCATGGGTTGATAACTCCACCTTTTCAAATTTGAGCCCTGCATGAAACACTATGCAATAGGTAGATTTGAACCCTTGGGTGGTGCATATCTTCATGAAGTTTGGAATCTCCTGTTCACATACAGGTGTTTGATAGAAGGAAAGGAAGTTTATTTGAATGGCGAAGATTGCACCACCACACCAGATCACTCTTTAGTCTGCAGAAATCTGCAATTAAACAGTTCTTGTAATGTTCTTGCACCGAACCTTGCCTGTGTTTTAAAGGGCACTCCAGTCCCAGCCATTACACCGATATTCACATTGCTTGCAAACGGTAGTTATTTGTTATTAAATAATGAAGATTGTTGTGGTATGCATGCTGGTATTCCTTATAGTGTTACAGCTTCCCAGCGTGTAGTTTGCTGTAAGAATGTCTTGCTTCCTCCCCCAAATGGGATGCTCGATGTTGTCATCTGGCCTTCTATTCCGACCTTGAAGGCAGAGTTCAACAAGATGAGTCGAATAAGAGCTCTTTTGTCCCAGAAGGAAGTCCCCCTTACATCTGCGCGTGAGACATTTGTCCTTCGCGTTGCGAATACTCGTACTGAGGTAAATGCCTTATTAAACACAGACCTGCCCCTGCATTTTGGTGCTTTGATTCACACAATCTTAAATGCATTGTCGACCACTGGCCTGGCAAATATTTTTAAAGTAGTATGTTCTGGAATTGTGACCTCATTTCAGACTATATTTGGTGTGATCCCTGTATTTTTTCATTCAATTTTTTCGAGTGTCTTTGCCGGTTTCCCATTGCTCCTCTCTTTAGGCACGGGCATACTGCTGTTAATTTGTTTACTACAAAATGGATGCACAGTCTGTGCCCCATGATGATCTGTCCCGGCTGCTCCTCCTACGTAACCGAATGCTAGAATACTATGGATCGCTACCTCTGGCGACTCTGAGTTTGGCGTATGGTTTATTTTTCCGGTTCTCATACTTCACTTGTGTGCAGCCTGTTTTCCATTGTCTTGATTGCGGATTTGAATGGGCCCTGGATTTGTATCTCTGCAACACGGTGTCTCCTGACCTGGATTTTAATCTACTAATGAGTCCCTTGGTTTCTCATGAACTAGATTGTTCTAGTGCTGGGATTATGGTGTGTGCAGCGGCTCATGGGGTTCTAGGCAATTGGAACATTTGGACTGCAACCAATGACTTTCTGGCGAGTAGTTATGACGTAAATAATTAATTTACTCTCTTAATTTCTATGCAGGTAAGTACTTAATCAATAATAACTCAGATCGGATGAAAAAAGACAGAGTCCGTGGTGTGAGAGTTCTAAGGGGTTTTATTCCTTAAAAAGGAATGGTCATGGCCAAGATATCATGTTCTGACCACCACACAGGGTGTCAGAAGGGATAGAGCGCTACATTTTATTAACAGTACATAGCTTATATACTTATTTTGCATCATTGGAAACAGTATAGAAGGCGTAACAGCTGAGAGAAGACAAGATAACAGTATTACACGTGGTACATGTGCGTAATCAAGAGGCGTGAACTAGAGGTGTGTTCTGGAAACGTCACTGATAGGTGTCACAAAGGGGTGGCACTAACAGAAAATGTGGCAATGTCAGCAGAAATCGGAAGCTTGGATGCGTGCGCAGCTGCATGACGTGTAATTGGAGGGGTGCAGGGGACTTGACATTTACACTGACGGAAAGAGACAGAAGTCTGGCATGTCAGATCAACTTGTGCTTCTATCATATCTGATATCTGATGTTTAGGAACTAAGCTATCTGGGCAGAAAGGTCTCTAGAGCAGAAGCTATTCTATACTTGCTGTGAGTGCGTGTATAAGCGCCTGAGTGTCTGTATGAGAGGCGTGGGGCATGGGGCCTTCCATGGAAGCATGGCAACGAAGCTATGAATTACTTGCACAGAGACAGGTCGGCCCTTTAGCCCTGTAGCTGAGGAAGGATGTTTACTGAAGCTAGCAGGCTGGAATGTATTTTCGGGGAGGGAAACAGATAACTCGAAGGTTATAGTCAATCTTGGCAGCAGCAGGCTGAGCCAAGCACGGAGGGCCGCGCTAGAAGTAAGTCAGAGTTCACGGGTACGGGGGCTGCCTGGGCAGAGATTTCTCGGAGTCAGAAGCCAGAAAAGAGGCTCGGTGGCAGAGATTCAGGGCCTACTTCAGCCAGGGCTGAAAAACATAGGAGTACACTACAAAAAGACGTTGGCATAGCATACTTAGGAACGGACCATTCAACCCATTCATGGTGGGTCTGAAAGAGGACATGTTAACGTTGGACGCAAATGTATTTGCGTCTTCATAGCTGACACAGGAGGGAAGTTACATGCACTTTAACTCGTACATGGAGTCGGTGGGGTACTTGCTAGGGAACACAACTTGACCATAAAATTTATATTACCTCATTCCCTCCTTGTTCCCTACGGACCCTTCATGATATATCGATCCTCATAAATCGATCGGTTTGTTCTTGTAACATTATATGTTCATCTTTCTTTCTTTGACTGTTCGAGAGACAACTGGAATGTTCAATGCACGATGTGGCACACAGTCCACATATCGCTGGCCCACACTGTAGGCACAGGCAGCAGCTGAATACTATAACAAGGCCAATGCCTAGGAATGATAAGATCTTCCATCCCCAAGCTGTTAACGTAGTCCAGAACCAACCGGACCAAGTCCAGGTGCCTGGATTCTGATGTATCTGATTTGCAATTTTATGCAGACGGGTAATAGCTTGATAGACAGATGGTGCGTTTTGTGGGATGAAAACGCAGCAACTTGACCCGATGACCTTACAGGCTCCACCTCTATCTGCCAAGATGACGTCAATTACAAGACGATTTTGAAGGACAACAACCCGCATAGCAGATTGCTCCTCTGTTAAGTTACCTAAGGCGGAGGCAGTTTCATGTACTACAGCTTCGAGTGTTCTGGTTAATCTGCGTATTAATTTACTGTTTTGGACAGGTCCTAGAAAGAAAAAGAATCCTTTATTGAAATCAGTGTACTGTTCCCATGCCGTTTCTGTGTAGTCGACAAGTGGAATATCTCTTTTGGGTCTATTCTGTACTAGATTCGTATTTCTATGGTAATCTGGGGGAGCTAGAAAAACAGGTGGCAGAAGGAATGCAATATAACAGGTACCATCCCAATCTGGAGGCAAACGTATGTATGCGGTATGACCACAAACAAAATAGGAGTGACTGGTAGCTTTAAAGGACGATTTACCATGATCACTGAATTCGACCACAGTAGTGCATTTACTATGACCTACGTGTACTGAACCTTTCTTGCTAACACATAGTTCACCTGTGACTGGTAATACTAACATATGGGGCAGAACTGGAGCAGTCTCGGATTCAACAGTAAGGATCATAAGGCTAATTGTGTAATTACCTAATCCATATACTTCGTTTTCTAGATCAGTTCCTATTCGAGTGGGAAGTCCCTCTTTATCAGGATAACAGACGTTGAGCAGGACTAAGTTCAAGTTTCCCCAAACCCAGCCCCCATCGAAAACAGCAATATCAGGATCTAAGGAATTAATTATTTTAAACCATGCCCCACAGGAGCCATTGTGAGTGAACGGGTACGGAAAGAGGGGCAGAGCTCCCTTGTAATTCTGGTAGGGAGGGAGTCGGCCACATATCCAGCAGTCGGTAGCATTATTTGTCTGATGGGAGTGGTGTAACATACTAATGAATGTATTGTTGCGCAGCGCAAGTCTGTAAGAGAGTTCATGTGCAGGAAGTTCGCTAAAAGTGTGTTCAGCAGAGACATTGTAAGCAGATTGTTCACGCCTGAAAATAGGCCAATATATAGGTAGCAGAATGCTGGCAATAATAATTAGAATACTTAGAAAAAACATTATTAACAACGTCACTATACAGTGACTACGCAGTGATTTGCAGTATGTACGTTTCTTTGCTTCTCTCTCTCTCTCTCTATCTCGATCTAGGGGATACATGTCAGAAACTATTTAACCGATTCACCTAGGGGAGGACTTAAACAATTAAACTGTCTGACTTGCTAGATCGGAGCTTCATACGATATAGTTCTTGGGGAGTCTTTTCTCGTTCGGTAACGGTAAAGTCTTTTTCCTCAACACAGTCTTTGGTGGGGGTGGCCGAGTCAGAGTCCTGTTTTAGTCCGTTTTTTAGTTCATTGCAAAGTTTGATGTGACTCGTATGGACCCACCCCTTTCTCCCCTCTATCTTCACGGCGGTCCTGGTTGTAAGGAGGACGGTCTTCGGAGACTTCCAACGGGGCTCCAGCGGACTTTTCCGGTCGAAATTCCGGACGAGTACCAGGTCCCCAGGACGGACCTCATGCGCCTTTACCTCGGTGTTGTCAGGGAAGGCTGCGGCAACCTGTGAACGACATGATTGGAGTGCAGACATCAAGGAGGCAAGGTAATCTGTCAACATATTGCAATCAACATCAGTTATTTTCTTCGGAATGGGCGTCCCCCACATATTCGGTGGTCTGCCAAAGACCACTTCGTACGGGGATAGCCCTGATCTTGAATGGGCGACCATTCTCATGTAGAATAGTGCCACGGGCAGGGCGACTATCCAGTCGACCCCTTTTTCCTGACAGATCTTGGCAAGGCGGATTTTTAGTGTCTGATTATGCCTTTCTACAAGGCCTGCTGCTTCGGGATGTCGGACACAGTGGAACCTCCACTGATATCCTAGCAAAAGGGAAACCTGTTTCATTAACTCGGACGAGAACGGCTGTCCGTTATCTGAATACACGACACGGGGCAAACCGTACCGTGGGAAGAATTCACGAACCAACTGTCTGGCAGTGGTCGGAGCAGTGTAGTCTGGGACTGGGTATGCTTCGGTCCAGCGGGACAGGGCACAAACAATTACAAGGACATATTTAAAACCTCGACAACTGTTCATCTGGATATAATCCATCTGGAGGACTTCAAAAGGGTGATCGGGAGGATGAAATCCTCCTTGCTCTACAGGGACGCTTTTACCTGGATTGAACTGACAACAGATCATGCAAGTACGCACTTTCTGTTTTGCTGCTGCTCGTAAGTGTTTGTTGTACCAGAGATTCTGTAAACTGTCTAACATCGCCTTCTCTCCTAGATGTGCCGGGCTATGTGCTGTATTTATCATGACTTGAACCATTGAGTCAGGGAGAAACCATATAGATTTTCCCTTCGTCACCCAACCTTGATCTGTCTGAATCCCTCCTAGTTCAGTCCATTTCTTTATTTCATCTGGAGTAGCATGTGTCTGAATGTCAATTACGTCTAGGGCGGGATCTCTAACTGCCATACACTTTATCGGTACTATTGTCTTTGTCACATCAGTAATCTGGATGTGAGTCAGTGCTGTATGTTTTGCTGTCTGGTCTGCCAGGTCGTTACCCTGGGAAACAGAATCTGTAACTTTAGTATGTGCTTTACACTTCATGACTGATATGCCCGAGGGCAAATGTATTGCTTCTAACAGTGCTTGAATGAGGGGACCGTGTTGAATCTTGGCCCCGTGAGAGGTCAGGAAACCTCGTTCTTGCCAGAGGACTCCGAAGTCGTGTACAACTCCGAAGGCATAACGGGAATCAGTGTATATGTTAACATTTCTGTTCTTGGCTAGTATACAGGCTCGGGTCAGAGCGATGAGTTCTGCTGCTTGAGCAGACAGTGTGTCAATACGATGTGTTTCTTTAACTTCAGTTTCAGTGGTCACTGCATACGCGGCCACTAATTCTCCTGTACTTGTTCTCATGCATGAACCGTCCACATAAAGTGTCAGGTCTGGATTTGTCAATGGAACATCTGTTAAATCTCGTCTAGGCTTTGTTACTGCATTAATGATTTCTATACAATCATGTGGGGCTGGATCTGTCATAACTGTTGGTAATAGTGTTGCGGGGTTCAGGATACTGCAGCGTCTGATTTCTATGTGTGGCTGGAATAGTGTTAATTCATAACCTGTCAGTCGTGCTATAGTCAAGTGTTGAGTCTGGGTTCTGTTTAACAAAACCTCTACAGAATGTGGTACTTGAACTGTTAACTGATGACCTAAAACAATTGAATCACTTTGTCTTATTGCTAACGCTGTTGCTGCTACTGACTTTAAGCACGCAGGGAGTGCTTGGGCTACTGAATCCAATGTACTAGAAAAATAAGCACAAGGCTTATGTGAACCTGCTTGATCTTGAGTGAGGACAGACAATGCTGTACCGTCACGTTCTGTAACAAAAAGTGTAAACGGTTTGCTGTAACATGGTGTTGCTAAAACTGGTGCTTGACATAAGGCTTTCTTTAAGTCTTCAAAAGCTTGTGTGTGTTCTTGAGTCCAAGGGAGGGCAGTCGAAGTCGCTGCCTCCTGTGTCGTTAACTGGATGAGTGGCTTGGCTAGAAATGCATACTGGGGAATCCATTGTCTGCAGTACGAGGTGAGGCCTATGAAGGCCCGCACTTCCTTTTGTGTCTGGGGTTGTGGCATATTTGCAATTAACTGAATGCGATCGGGAGTGAGCTGTCTCCCCACTTTGGACAGCAAGTGACCCAAGTACACAACTTGCTGAACACAGAATTGTAGCTTCGAAGGAGACACCTTGTGTCCCTTGTCGGCCAGAAAGTGTAAAACGGTCAGTGATGCTTTTTCACATTCGGGCTCACTTCGTGCGGTGATCAGCAGATCATCGACGTATTGCAGTAAAGCGGTGTTAACTGGCATTTGAATACAATCTAGTTGTCTTTTCAATGCTTGACTATAGATGCTGGGGCTTTCTGTGAATCCTTGAGGTGCGCGCGAAAATTTGAAACTGCGTCCATTTAAACTGAATCCGAAGAGATATTGGCTCTCTGGATCAATAGGCACGCTGAAGAAGGCGTTCTTGAGATCAATTACAGTAAAGAACGTTGCTTCTGAATCAATAGCAGTCAATAGAGAGGAGATATCGGGGACCACAGGATACTGTGGAATAATGCATTTATTCAATTCTCGAAGATCAATCACCAGCCGATATACTGGCGGTGCATTGGGATCAGTACGTTTAAGAATCGGAATGATGGGTGAATTACAGATATTGGAGTCGGTCTCGACGACCACTCCTTGGGCAATGAGCTCTTCAATGATTTTCAGTAAAGCCACTACAGCATCGGGTGGTAACTTATATTGTCTGATTCTGGGTAATACAACACCTGCCTTGAGTGTAACGCGGTATGGTGTAATGTGCATACAGCCTACATCAGTTGGGCCTTTTGCCCACAAGTAATCAGGTACATTTTTTAATCTGACATCAAACTCACGCAAAACATAATGACCCTTGAAATCCCGCAGAAAGAGTCTAACTCCCTCCGGGGAACAGCATATTATAGCTCCTAGAGCCTTCAATGTTTTAATTCCTAACAGATTTTCTGGACATGATTTCGTGAGTAACAGGTCTGTAACGCGTGATAATGGACCCACAGCCAGGGGGACTGGTTCGGATACTTCATTTACAATAGGCTGTCCTGAAAAACCCAGGGAAACATTCTGTGAGCCCGAGAGGGGTGCCCCTGGAACTTCATCATGACTTATTGTAGTGCGACTTGCCCCTGTGTCAATTAAAAACTTTCTGTCTTTTCCCAATACTTGACTGTGTACATAAGGACCTTCTTGATCTACAGGAATCTCAATAAGAGGCAAGCCACCTTCCCTCTCTAGGCTGTTTCATGTATATCGGGAATATTCGGGGTAAGCGGACTGGGCATACTGATACATCTGCTGTGAAACTTGCTGCGTTGCGGCAATGGGCTGTGGCTGTGGTACTGCTACGGTCTGTGCTGGAGTCGAGGAAGCATGCATAGGCTGTGTATTCTGTGTAGACTGATGCTGGTTATGGTCTTGTCTAGGCGGATGCGGTCTTTCTTTAGTTTTACCTGTCGCTATGTTATGTTTCAGAACTGGGCATTCGTGTACGTAGTGACCTGGCTGCTTGCAATAATTGCATGTCCCTCTAACGGGAGCTGCAGTGTGACTTGTCTGGGTCGTACCTTTTCTGTGACCGTCGGATGGAATCGTCTGAGCTACTAACATTTTCATCTTTGTGTCTTTCATGCGTTTTTGTTCCTGATCTTGTTCTTCTCTAATTCTGTTCTGATGATATTGTAACATTTGTAACATCTGGGATGGCGTATTTGCTTGCCATGTACTCTCGACCTTGTACACTCGATTTTTAACTAACGGTAGGGAATTCTCGACTAACTTTGATACAAAAAGATGTGGGTACGACTCGCTACTTGGCTGGAGGCCACTATTAATAATAAAACATTTCTCGAATCTTGAATAGAAGTCACTAGTATCTTCATCATGTTTCTGTTTACAGGACGAGATTGCATCCCAATCCTCCTTTCTAGTTGTCAATAATCTGGGCAGGACCTGTACTATCAAACCTGGTAATGCTTTAGTTTTGTCCCCAAGGCCTAACCCTGGGACCCGTTTCTTTTCTTCTTCCTCTATTTCTGCCCAGGCAATCTTTGTGTCTCCCACCTCCCATTCCTTTTCCTTTAATTTCTCGAATATACCCGTAGGCAATAATACTTTCAACATTTTCATGATATCATCATACGTGTAGTCCCCCATTAATAACATGTCTTTAAGCTCTCTATGGAAACCTGCAGGGTCTTTATCATGGCATGGTACTAGTTTCTTCATTTCTAACAGTTCTAATTTAGTCAGAGGCGTGTGTACGTACACGCGTTTCAAGGTTTTATCCTCACCCATAACGGGGTGCACTTCTCGTAAGGGGTTCTGACTTTCAATACCACCCCCGCATTGCATATGGTACATTTTCCTTTCTGGAGGTGGGGCGGGAACATATTCAGAGCTTACAAAGGTATCATATCTGTGTCGTTGTTCTAGAATTATTTGAATTAATTTAGTGCTTAGACCTCTCCATCTATCCATCAGTAGTGCTTCTAGTGTCTCGTGTAAGGGACCTGGATCGGAATAATGTTTTCTGTAGTTAAAATGAGAAGGTGCTGAATCATGTATACACCTGCTAATTTCTGTTCGTCGGGGGAGAGGTTCAGAAATGTCTGCGCTACTGTGTCATCATTATATATGTCTGCATTTTCGGCCCATGATACAGCTGATCGGGCTAGTTCTTGTTCATCCATAGAATTGAGTACATGGTACCCAACTCGATCTCGAAGCCTTTTATCAGTTTCCTGGAACTGATGCTCAGCAGAATTCGGATTTGTTAAGGCAGAGAAGAAAACTCTCTTGCTCTCCGGACGGATACCCTTCCTAAGGTAAGTTCCCTTACCTACATATGCTATTGTTCCTACATTTCTTTCGGATTCTTCCTGTACTTCTTCCTCCTCGGAGGAAGCCTTTTCTTTCTCTTTCTGGTGTACTGCTATCACTGCTTTCTTAATCTTCTTGTACATAGAGTCTATGCAATTCTGTCTGTCATGTCTTCCATCAGCTATATTTTGACCCCACTTGTTCAATGCGTCTAATTCACTCTGATCTGTTCCGGGCCTGTCTCGTTCTCTTATTAGACAATTTATGAAAAATCGTAGTATCAGCGCTTGCATGCCAACTTTCTGTTTCTCCATGGCGTCCTTAATACTGTCAGAGTCCTTTCCTGTCTGAACGAACTCATATATTCTGTCTAGACGATCCTTCATTCCTGCATAGCATAACAAGCTATCAGTAGCGGATCTTAACCGTAATGATGCCAATATCATTAAATCGTCTTTTCCGGGTACTGGATCATATCTGCAAACTGACATGTTTTCTTTTAATGCGTCAAGGCGGGATGAATTAGAGGAGTGGGGAGACCTGTACGTGAGAGGACTCTGCATATCTCTGAGATTGAATCTGTGAGTTGGTGGCGGGGTCTGAGGACCCGCGGTCGCACCTCCTGAAGCGGACGCTTGTACATTACCTCCCTGTGGAGTCTGTATCTGAACTTGAACTTGTCGTTTAGGTGGATCAGGCAAACGTGGTTTCGGTAGGTCAGTTTTGAGTACGGGAAGTGGCGGGGCTGGCGGAACGGGGGAGGTCTGTTGCGGTACCGGCGGAACGTGACCTGGGGGTGGAGTGCCACCCCCGTCCCTGTCAATAGGCAGGGCACGAACTGGCAGATTGGTGTAAGCTGGTGCTACATCGTCTAAGTATGAATTTAGGAATATGTCTTTAGTAGTTTTGTGCATTACTTTAGTTGGAACTAATGGTGACGGCAAATTTTTCGGTATTTCTGAAATGGCGTCAGGTGTACCTTCGGCCAAAAGATACATGTTGTTCACTTGGCTATTTCGGATGCGATCTATTTGTTCTGATTTTACCCGAATTCCTTCAATAACTAATTCATTTTCTTGGGCCTTTTCTGATTCTTTAAGTCTGTCTTCTCTACGGAGTGCCCTTTCAGCACGTTTATGTGATTCCTTACGCCAAAATTCTATGGCGTCTTTCTGCGATTGTCTGGCTTTCTTTTTCCGTAATGCTTCTTCTACCTTTATGATGCACTCGGCATCCCATGTTCCGTTAACTGGCCATCGGTATCTTTCCTCTAGGTGCTTGGTATAATCGGTCCATAACTCTAGATACAATATGGCGTCTATGCCATGTTTGTTATACATGAAATTACCTGGAGTGTCCCTAGGGGGGATTGGAATTTCTTCCTCTAACATCCCTTTCCTAGTTCCTATCTGCTTTAACTTGTTGAAAAACGGCATTGTGCCTACTTGATACTGAAATGCTCGATCCTTGATACTTAATTCTGAATGTAACTATTTATGCAAGAAAACACAATAATGCACAAGGAAAACAATCACATTCATACCACGACATTAATCACAAAAACATTTAAAACATAGATGACTACCCCACTATACTAGATGTACTGCTAAACAGTACAGATACACTGTTGTAACAGTGCAAAAATTCAGAAATTCGGAATACTAGATATACTGCTAAACAGTACAGATACACTGCCTAAAAACAGTGCAGACCGGACTTGCGTACCCAAACCCGTCTAGATACGACCCAGCAATGGTACTCACCGGGAAGCACGGAAACAGAAGGCCTCGGAAAACTCGACTGGACTCGACTCGATACTTCGGAAAACTTCGGAAAACTTCGGGAATTTTCGGAAAACTTCGGAAACCTGGTGGGCCTCTTGACACCTCGGACCTTGCTTCTTTCGGCTAGGCTCTGGTCGGGATCCTCCGCACTCCTCACCGCCTCGTCTGGGCACTGATCGCAGTCTTCGTCACCTCCGTGGGTCAGAGGGAGATGCAGGAAATCCTGCCGGTACGCGTATGTTCCGTCTAACTGATGGCAGGGGACAGAGCTTGCAATGCGCTAACCGGCGCGTGAGGTGGGGGAGGGGTCCCTATTCGGGCGCCAAAATGACGTAAATAATTAATTTACTCTCTTAATTTCTATGCAGGTAAGTACTTAATCAATAATAACTCAGATCGGATGAAAAAAGACAGAGTCCGTGGTGTGAGAGTTCTAAGGGGTTTTATTCCTTAAAAAGGAATGGTCATGGCCAAGATATCATGTTCTGACCACCACACAGGGTGTCAGAAGGGATAGAGCGCTACATTTTATTAACAGTACATAGCTTATATACTTATTTTGCATCATTGGAAACAGTATAGAAGGCGTAACAGCTGAGAGAAGACAAGATAACAGTATTACACGTGGTACATGTGCGTAATCAAGAGGCGTGAACTAGAGGTGTGTTCTGGAAACGTCACTGATAGGTGTCACAAAGGGGTGGCACTAACAGAAAATGTGGCAATGTCAGCAGAAATCGGAAGCTTGGATGCGTGCGCAGCTGCATGACGTGTAATTGGAGGGGTGCAGGGGACTTGACATTTACACTGACGGAAAGAGACAGAAGTCTGTCTTGTCAGATCAACTTGTGCTTCTATCATATCTGATATCTGATGTTTAGGAACTAAGCTATCTGGGCAGAAAGGTCTCTAGAGCAGAAGCTATTCTATACTTGCTGTGAGTGCGTGTATAAGCGCCTGAGTGTCTGTATGAGAGGCGTGGGGCATGGGGCCTTCCATGGAAGCATGGCAACGAAGCTATGAATTACTTGCACAGAGACAGGTCGGCCCTTTAGCCCTGTAGCTGAGGAAGGATGTTTACTGAAGCTAGCAGGCTGGAATGTATTTTCGGGGAGGGAAACAGATAACTCGAAGGTTATAGTCAATCTTGGCAGGCAGCAGGCTGAGCCAAGCACGGAGGGCCGCGCTAGAAGTAAGTCAGAGTTCACGGGTACGGGGCTGCCTGGGCAGAGATTTCTCGGAGTCAGAAGCCAGAAAAGAGGCTCGGTGGAAGAGATTCAGGGCCTACTTCAGCCAGGGCTGAAAAACATAGGAGTACACTACAAAAAGACGTTGGCATAGCATACTTAGGAACGGACCATTCAACCCATTCATGGTGGGTCTGAAAGAGGACATGTTAACGTTGGACGCAAATGTATTTGCGTCTTCATAGCTGACACAGGAGGGAAGTTACATGCACTTTAACTCGTACATGGAGTCGGTGGGGTACTTGCTAGGGAACACAACTTGACCATAAAATTTATATTACCTCAGTTATCTTAAAGTAAGCCCGAGTTGTCCTCTGATGGTACTAGAGGCTCCGGCAATCGAGGAACATGTATGTTCTTTCCCTTTACTTAATTGGATGTCTGAAATGTTCATGGATGATAACAACGACTTCCTATTGGAGGCAGTTGCAATGTATGCCGCTTATAGGCTTTTTGATTGAAGTACAGATTTTTTTTTCTGCTTCATAAACACGTACTGAACTAGTCAATATTTTTTCTTTGAAAGCCTTAATGGTTTTCTTAATTTTGGAGGTCTTTTTTCACACCATGACTACTCGTGATTGGTTTCAATGACTTGGTTACTTTAATTCAGATTTTTACTCCCAATTCTCAAGTTTGGCAAAATTCCTGAACTTGGTTAAGTCTCATTCGAACTTGAACTCTGCGTTCTATGAAGCTTGCCCCAGTTATTGTGCATTCCCTGAACAAGGGAGGGTGTAGTATGGTTTAGGGCCTCCTTTTGCGTGCATGTTATGTTAGCATGGCTTATTACCTTTTTCTGCTTTTGCACACAACACTGCATAGCTGTTTTTGTAAGTTAGCCTTCACGAAGGTCTACACATGAGAAAAGGTTTGTTTTCCGACATCTCTAGACATACATCGTGCCCCTAGCCTGCACAGTGAGTGCTGAGCCGTCAAGGTTATCATAACATGTGAGCCTGTTTATCGGCATGTCCATGTAACACATTCTAGACACAACATTTTGGCAGCTGCGAACCAAGTAAGATTCTAGCGCCTTTATCATAGCACACTTGCCATGATTTCACACACTTGGAAGATTCCAGGGATGGAGAGACCCTTGCTGATCCAGATGTAATTTACACTTACTGAGCGGAAAGGTAATGGGGTCCCCAAAACAAGCCCAAGAGACCTTCTTTAGTTTATAATACATAGTTCCTATGTAGGGAGGGTGTTAAAACTAAGCGCTATATAACCCGTTTGCACTATCATTGTAATTTGATTCCTCCTTTTTTATTTTATGGAATTGTAACCATGCTGACCATATTATTCTTAATCATATGTCTGCTTATGTTGACTAAAATACTGCGCATGAGATCACGTCGTTAAAATAAATATTTTAACCTTACCGTGTCTCTTTTTTACTCCTGTTGTGCAGTGGTATGAGAGTATAACAAAAGAGTGTTCTCACTTCCCACCATTCTTGAGATGGTCCTAAGTCACATGTTCTAGGTTGTCTAATCATTAGTTACTTTGCTATAGGACGAAGAGCTAATGTGACACTGATACTAGCGAGTTGGGGTTTTCTAGGTACTGAGGTGAGTTTCTGGTACACCACAATTCACTAATGTCCTAGGTTTCTGTGCACAGTTCTGTGTATGAGCAGAAATCCTTGCAACACTTGACTGAAAACTGTGGGAAGTATACCCACATTAGGAATGGGTGACTTATACACAGCGCGAGGGCTGCCCAAGAAAAATGCAACACACCTGCACATTTTGGGCATGTTGTCCCTCAGGGATTTTAACTCAGAAGTTAAGGGCTGCTGTGTAACTACAAAAAATAAGTAGGTAGTCTTGTTGACACCTCTTTCCAGGATGAACAACTAACCCTTCTCATAGCTCTATACTTGGTGGAAGTAAAGCATAACAAGGTTCATATCCTCCACGACATTTAACATGGGAGAAACAGCATCTTGTATCCAAAATCATCACATGACTGGTTGGCCAGAGAAAGTCCCAGCAAAGCACAGCCCAATGACTTTACATTTATATTTGAGGTATCATTGTTTAATATGCTGTGTTTTTTGTGTTTTTTGTATTACTCCTCCATACCTGAATACTATATTTTAGTGTCATATTAATTATTACATTGTATAACCTTTTAACTACCTTGGTTTGGAAATTATAACATTTATTTTCCGACTGTAATGTTGTTTTGTAATTATTACACATTAATGATCTGCAGTTTTCCCCGAGAAATGTCTTGCTGCTTTGCTTGTTCGCACAACCAGGAGTCAGCTAGGGACGTCTCTCTGAAATCAATTTTCTAATAGGTATCAGACTACTTTGGCTTCGTGGGCATTCAGCCGCAGGTTACATCAGGACTGCAGCCTCTCTCTGCCATAGCGTAACATTTTACACCTCCCATTATTGCTTATGGCGTATAATGTACACTGTCATAAACATGCAACTATCAACAACTGTGCATACCGTATTAAACTCAAGGACCACACCAGCATTCCCAGTAGACCACAGCAGATACAGTGCAGTTATCATTGCAGTGTGCCGATTGCCAACACCATGTAATGTTTGGTAGGCATCCCATTATCCAAAATTAGCCCTGCTGTGAAAAACTATAGCCTTTCAGCCACACAGGCTCAGTTATACAATCCATGTAAAAAGCCCATGTACAGTATTCAAATGTCTAATATCAACCACACCATAAATGTACAGTGTAATTTTACAATGAATAGGGTCATAGACTTATGTTTCACCATCCTATGAGAAAAACAGTTTAGAAGTTGGATATTTAGCTTCACAAACTATGTAAAGTTTTGTGTGTCTCTGCCCTGACTCGCGTCCATGTACAATCTGAAGTGCCCATGATCTGCTATTAAAAGCCAAGAGTGGCCTCACTGCCAATATACATTTCTATATGTCCATGACTCACCATAATAAAATAGAAAATATTTTACACTCCAGATACAGCCTCCCAGAGAAAGGCACACTCTCATAGCCACCAAGCAGTGTTGTTAGGTCAAAGCCTACCAGACAACGCAGCTGACGCAGGTTGCAAAAAGACATCTTGCAGGCTTTCTGAAAGCTTCCGTAGGTATGCAATCTGTCCACTGCTCAGCATTAGCTTTGCGATTTGCATCTCACATTTTCTGGCTTTCTCTGTGCTGGCTTTAATTGTTTAAGGTTGTTCAGCATGTCTTCATCTCTCCCATGGAGAAAACCTTGTTTACCAGCCTCCTTGAATTCTTCCCTGAGCTCTTGCTATAAACAGGCTTTTGAATGTTGAGCTTATCTAGTCACATTTGCTGTGTGTTCAAGGACAGAGGGAAATGTCAGGCTCGGTCTTCCCAATAAGCTTGGTGTTTACTTTTCTTTCTCTGACTTCAGAGTGAGAGGATTTATGTAACGATCTGGTCAGATACTGTAAATGAACTGTGTAAATATTTCAGAATACATCAGAATTATGAAAGCACAAATAAAATAAAAATATTATAATTCTGAAGTGCTGTGGAAACAAGTATTTTAATACAATCAAAAGAAATCTGTACACTAGGAGATGCCATTTCCACACATTATCGTTTGTGCACTGTATAGTTTTATCCATAAAATTGTACCATGCATACTTCACACTATGCTACTGCACTTTATTCCACTCCTATCTACAACACTCTATTCCAGTCTATGCCCCTCCACTCTAAGCAATCCACTCTATGACACACTAGGACACTCTAATTCATGACACAACACAACACTTCCCCATACTACACTGTGTGCCACTCTATTCCACTTCACACTAGGTCACTCTACTCTACTCTACTCTACTCTACTATATTCCACTCTACACCACTTCACGCCACTCCACTCTACACTGCTCCACTCTAAAATACACCACTTTATAACACTCACTCAATGACACTCCATGCCACTTTACTCCACTCTACCCCACTTTACTCCACTCTATGACACTTTACTCTACTCTATGCTATGCCACTTGACTCTACTCCACTATAATGCACTTCACTCTATGCCACTCCACTCTACTCTACTCTACTCCACTCTACAACACTTTCCTCCACCCTATGCCCCTTCACAATAACTCCACTTTATTACACTGTAACTCTACTCTAAGCCACTCTATGACAATCTTCTACACTCCCCTCTACACCCCTTCACTATGAGCCATGCCATTCCCATTGATGCTGCTAGATTGTACACCACTCCACTCTATGACTCTTCTCTACACTATGCCACTCCACTCTACACCACAGTACTCTACCCCATGACATCACTCCATAACACACCACAACATTCCACTGCACTCTATGACACTCTAATTCACTCTTCACCACTCTTCACCACTCCTCTCCACTCTTCACCACTCCACTCTATGCCAATCCATTCTACACCACTGTCCTCTACGAAACTAACTTTTAGCCATGCTGAGCAGCAGTCTTGGCAAAGTAAATACCTCTTGCATAGTTAAAACCTATAGGCTTTGACAATGCTTCCTTTTATCTACTAGAATAATATGTAAGGAGCATCTACATATGTTGCAGCTCACAAATACATGACTCAGGCTCGTCACAAAAACATACAGCCTGGCATATGAGGAATCACACACAGATGCACACAAACTCAGAAAAGCAGAAGCAGAGACACACATGGACACGCACACACAGACATATCTACCTCCTAGAACAGCTATATATATCTGACATGGATTCATTAATTTGCATTGTGCTTGCCCCTCATGTCAAACAGGGAATTACCCTGTTCAGCAACACCTGCAAATTCACCCTGCACCGTCTTACTTAATATCAACTGTGTGGCTGCCAACAGAAATAGAACAAAGCGCAGTTTGCCTTGCATCACACTTTAAATAGTATGGCTGCTGGATTGGGCACAATTTAGATTATCATTAGAAATATAAACAGCAGAGACATTTCTGCTTATTTGACTTAATTGAAAATGTCTTCCAAGAAATCAACTTCACAGTGTTATCACTCATACTATGACTAGGCCAAGGTGAAATGTATGCCAGACAGTGACGCCTGAGTTGACAACGTGCAACTCGCTGGATTTTGAAAGACTGCATAGATTTGGTCTGCCCCCGTCATTTATTGGCCTCTATATACATCATTCTCCTTTAGATTCAGCCCGCCACTGGCTCCAGTATGTGGCAGGGGCGTTTCCCACTGTAAGCACTCGTTCTCTTCGCTGTGAGTGGAAGCATCTTCTTCGTGCACAAGTGCACCTCAGTCAGGCGCGCAACACCCATTGGGCTCACCGGGCTTCAGCCCCCCCCCCCCGTCGTCTTCTCCAGCCCGGGCTAATTTGACACGCACTGAAATGTGAAAGAAGGCTGCGCATCGGAGCCGAGAAAGTCATTTTCATGATGCTTTCTTTCTCAGAGGCCCAGCAGCCGGAGCCAGCCAGCCTCTGAACAGTTTCAGGGAACCCCCTGCCCCCACCTCTTGTCATCTGATTAGAGTGTCCTAGCGGCGAGTTGTGCTTTACCCAGCTGCCTTCCTCTGCTGCTGGGGCCCAGGTTAGTGGATGCAATGGGGACAGACGTCTCATCCAAGAGTAATTTAAGCATAGCCCGAAGGCCAGGGGCAAAGAGATGACGCTCCACTGAGGTGTGCTGCTTAAGCCGACACGACTAATGAGGTCTGTGGCTGAGCAGTAGTGATGTCATTGTTGTGTATGTTGAAAATAGACATGGGTGCGGTATTAGGCTTGGAAATGAATGTTTGTGTTAAGAAGAGGTTCTCTCATCTCCCATCTTAACTTTGGTTAAGGTTGTATTCGGGTGTCAATGTGTCAGCATAGGGACTTTCGCAGGAACTAATTACAGGCTGCGATGGCAGTGGAGTTATGTTTGCGTGCACATGTCGCAGTGCACACTGGTATCTGTACTGGAGCATCCACGTGGCTTCAATGCACTAAATCAATTTGTTGCACGTCCAGGTATCTGGGAGGGAGGTGGGGGGGAGAGGGAGAGAAGTGAAAGAGAGAGAGAGAAAGAGAGGAGGGGGCGAGAGGGGGAGAAGAGAGATAGAGAGAGAGAAACACCATGTCTCTAAATAGGCGGAATGTTGGCAATTGGATTAGGGAACCAAATGGATTCATTCTCACACACACAAAATATCACTTGCTAATATTTCTCTCCAACATCACAAACCTGTATAGATACATTTCTGCTGCTCCTCTTTTTACTTTTCTCCCATTGCCCCCTTCATTCCAGTTTAGAAGCTAAAACAGTGGGGGCCACAAACTCTACTATACTGGAGGTTAGGGCCACAATCACTATTCTTTCTAGCTTTTTCTTGTGGCTCTCACTTGCGCCTTGCAGACTCATGTTCTCTTTCTATGCCTCTTATGCTTTCAGCAATAAGCAAGTGTTGCACTAAAAGATAGCCAGTCCCTCCCAAGAGCACCTCCCAGGCACACTGCACTGAGTTACTGACTCCATATCCCTCATTGAGTCCATCTCACTCCCTGAGTGTGTATTTGGGGTCACAGTGGTCTGGCGCTCCATGGTCCGAAGGCCGGGTAGTTGAGCCTCGCTCCTCATAAATGCAGGCTCTCTTGCAATCCTAGTCTAGCATAATCCCTTCTCCTGACCCGCCTCTACCCTGTGGTTTAACCCAACTTCTGTCCTGGGCAAATGATTGCTGGCTTCCTGGGATGAACTCTTCTCAACAATCAGTGCTGAAGGCAGGCCTCTCAGTGCTCAGACACACCCAGTACCCAACCAAGGTACTAAGCATGGGCGAATTTTGCGAATCTCGCGTTCGCGAATTTTGCGGATTTGCGAACTCGCAATCCGCAAAATCCGCGAATTCTCGCGAATTTGCGGATTTTTTTTTTTGTGTTTGCGCGGGTTTCTGCCAGTTCGCGAGGGTTTTGTACAATGTCGCAAATTGCGAACTTACCTGTCGGGTCGCAAGTTTCGCGAACTTGTTGTTTCTACGTGTCCAGCCTGTTTGGGACACTCTTCTTCATCACTGCCACTCTCTGTCACCACTGCCACTCTCTGACTACTCATGCCACCCTCTGGCCCACCCATGCCACCCTCTGTTTCATCACAGCACCCTCTGGTTGTCCAGTCAGTGTACATTATTGTGGCAACGCAAGCACACCTTCCCTGCCTCAAGTGACCTGAATTAATTTGGGGCTGATTAATGTGTCACAGAATATTTTTTTAGCTGGCACCTGCTTCCTTAGTGCTTCCTGATTAGTGATCTTTTGCACTTGCTAAGTGCTTTCATTGTTGCAAAATTAGTTACAACACCTGCCCTGCCCCAACTGACAATAATGAATTTGGGGCTGATTAATGGATTTGAACTTCCAGCCTGGCTCCTGCTTGTCTCCCTAAGCTGTAATTCAGGACCTTTGTGGCATATGTGTAACTATTCTGAGGTTCAGAGCAGGGTCACATAATAGTTGCAACTGGCAACTGAACTCTGGAGGGGCCCCTCAGGAAGCACTACAGGAAATGGCTACTAATGATGAGCCTGAACTTTTGAACCTGGTAAGTAGTTTCAGTTTTGCTAAGATCGTATTTCTGCAATTTTGCACTTATTCGCGGGGCGCGAAGTTGTACTGGGAAGCCGCGAACTCACGCGAACAGTGCGAACAGTGCGAGCAAAATCTGCTGCTCGCGGATTTGCAGATTTTGCGGGAGATTCGCGAATCTCGCGGATTGCGAATTTACAGAAAATCCGCAAAATCCGCGAGCGAAACGGATTTTCCGCCCATGCTTACAAGGTACAGAAGGCACAAAACGAAAGCACTTGGAGGCACTGCCATGTCTGAAAACTCAGTTGCAGTCCTGCTTGGAAGTTGCCCTGACACTAGAGGAGCAATGCACCAAAGTGTATGTGACCGCACAATCTACTTCATTGGTCCACTTCCTTGAGGAGCAGACACCAACACTGCACAATAATTTGCCTCTTAGGAGTCTTATCTGGAATTTGCAGCCTGTTGCATCAGGACACAGTCACCAGCAGCAATCCCTTCTTCAAGGGCAGTGGACTCCATGGCAGACCAACCAGATTCATCTTAACCCGCTCAGACAGCAAGTAGCTGCTGCTTCAACACTCCCTGTTTCTCCTTGATCCAGCTGCAGGATTTGCCTGTATGCTGTCATCCTTCACAGATTTCTTCCTGGAAGCTTTGTATGCAAATTTGAAAGGGTGGGAGACACCCCTTGGCCCAATAAACTGTCACAGCACCTGGTAACTCCCACATTCCTTGGTGCAACTCTCACAGTCACCCATGCAGCTCCTGAGATCATCCTTTGGTCCCAGGGCAGCGGACTCAATTGGTATCACTGTCCTGATACAGGGTACCATCTCTGCCTTTGGTCCCAGATGCAGATGCCTCTGTGTGGACAGTTCTCCAGTATTGGAAGTTTCATGGATTCACATGTTTGAACCTTCCCCATTGTCGAGCTTGGAGTCTCACAGTATCATTACAATAAAGTCTAATGTTAAACATAGCCCTTAGGTTGTAAACGTTTCCACTTATGTTACCTGTCCCATCATTTGAAAAGAACCAAACTCTAACTCTGTGGCAGTTTTGGACTTCCTCCATGTTACATAACAAGACATACTTTTTTTCTTACAGCATTCATCCTCGGGCTTGTGAAGCTGTTTGACTAAATGCTCATTGTAGTCAAACAACATCCTTTGCATGAAGTAGAGCTCACAGCAATTCCCCTAATAGTTTTTCATCACTGTATATGATATGTTATACTTTGATGCCTTTTTAAAACAAGCATTTGTAATGCAATAGGTTTTGCATTACTGTAAGTGTGAGCTATTGGAGCTAGAGGAGGTTACCTGCAAAACATAAAGAATAATATAGAGCATCCCATGCCCATTGTTTGACTAGCAAATGTGTGCTCTAATTGTTGTCCAGTTTCAAATGCAGAATTCATTACATGTTTTCTCCACTTGACCTGAGCATTAATCGATCCTGATTAGCTGCCATTTTAGCCCCGCCCCATTGATTAACATTAGCCACGCCCCTTCATTTGCCATGTTAGCCCCCCCGAAATTAAGACCTAGTTGCGCCCCTGACCTCAGTGTTAAAAGTAGTCCAAGTCAATCCCAGGGCTGGTAGGCCATTCTCCACTTTCATGTTTGCTATCATTTCATAGTTTTAAATTGGTCTTGCATTTCTACTCACGTTTCGTGCAAACCTATGCCTCTGACCTTTAGTCTGAAGAAATGTTGCTTTAAATATGCACTTTTAATGTCATATGTTCACAAGGAATTGCAAAAATCGCAGGTCTACCAACGCGGATCGTTGGATCTGGCAAGTACTTGTTGGAATTGTGGTGAGGTCTAAAGTAAGATCAACCTGTATAGCATGCTTTGATAGAAAACTCAGAATCTCATGATTTTCTCATTGGTATGGTTAGAACTGTAGATTCTGAAATAAGTACTTTTTTTCCTATACATTCACTAATATCGTCGTCATATCCATGTGAGAAAATAGTCCCAGCTGCTGAGTGAAGTAAGTCCACTAGCAGCAGCAGCAGCAGCCTGTCAGCCCCAGGTCCCCAGTCAAGCTTCCCACTGTGTTCTAGTGAACAAATAGATTGTTCCCATTGACAAACGCGAGGCTCCCCAGATGCCATGTTGTTAGACGAGAAGCTATAGAATAAAAACATTTCCTAAAGAGTAGATTGAGATAAATGAGACAATGCATTTAGTGAGGGAGGATATAGTTAGTGCTCTAGAGAGCTGAGATAATGTCAATATATTCTCGAATATCTTCCCCATCGATGTGAGTAAAAACCGCCGGGCATGATGAGACAAGTTTACTTCATAACGATAATAGTCTGCAAGTTTATTTCTCGGTGTTCCACTCTAGCTTCAACACAGAGTTCTAATAAACAAATAGAATGTTAATGCTCTGATTTCACAATAACAGTAAGGCACTCCTGGATGTCCTGTTGCTGGAATAGGCGCTGTTAAAACAAATGGGCATTAAGGGTTAATGCAGACATGAAACCAACTGTTAAAAAATAAATGTTAAGGGAGGTATGCTTTTTTAGTAATTTAGGACATAGTAGATGTAAATAAATTGGTCATTAGTTGGGGGATGTGAGTCCTTTCCAAGTAGTGAGTCCTAAATATTGTCATGCCCAGCACACAAGTTCAGCAAATAAATAATAATAAAGTTCAGCTGACCCAGTCCTGAGGCGGAAGCCGGGGCTGGAGGTACGAAAACGAAGGAACACTTGGCTAATCCAAGATTTTAACCTGTGTGGTGTCACTTGTTAATCTGTATTTTAAAAAAACTATTGAATCGCCATAAACACCCCCTGAAGCACTCAGCGGTGCATACGCTGTAGCGCTACCTAGCACAACAAAGCGGCCGCCATTAGAGCAGGCGCGCTCGCCGGACACGCCCACTAGAGGCCACGCCCCCTTGATTATAAAACGCTGCTCCACAGCGCAACGACAGACCAGCTGACCCAGTCCTGAGGCGGAAGCCGGGGCTGGAGGTACGAAAACGAAGGAACACTTGGCTAATCCAAGATTTTAACCTGTGTGGTGTCACTTGTTAATCTGTATTTTAAAAAAACTATTGAATCGCCATAAACACCCCCTGAAGCACTCAGCGGTGCATACGCTGTAGCGCTACCTAGCACAACAAAGCGGCCGCCATCAGAGCAGGCGCGCTCGCCGGACACGCCCACTAGAGGCCACGCCCCCTTGATTATAAAACGCTGCTCCACAGCGCAACGACAGACCAGCTGACCCAGTCCTGAGGCGGAAGCCGGGGCTGGAGGTACGAAAACGAAGGAACACTTGGCTAATCCAAGATTTTAACCTGTGTGGTGTCACTTGTTAATCTGTATTTTAAAAAAACTATTGAATCGCCATAAACACCCCCTGAAGCACTCAGCGGTGCATACGCTGTAGCGCTACCTAGCACAACAAAGCGGCCGCCATTAGAGCAGGCGCGCTCGCCGGACACGCCCACTAGAGGCCACGCCCCATCGCTCTACAAATGTGCATCTACAGGAAGCGCAGCGGACGAGCGCAGCGGGAGCGCCGTTTGCGCGCCGAAGGCGCGCCTAAGGCAAGCCCGTCTGCGCCCGTCCGCGACCAGCCGGGACCCAGGGCCATAACCCCTGGCCCCTTCCTTACTCAGAGCAGGACTTACAGCTCAGCGGCCCTACATAAAATAGGTAGGATTTGTACTCCCCATTGCCCTCATATATATACCCCCACCGAACTACCCGGCTCATGTCAGGGCTGCAAGCACCCCTTTCGCAATACTCCATCGGCCAAGGCACAAGTATTCCATATGCTGGCACTAAACTGCCGTTCGCTACCGAAACACCACACGGAGATAGCCATACTGCTCGAGGAGAAAAAACCTGATGCAATCTTCCTGACAGAAACATGGCTCACTGCCCACTCCGACCCAGACGTGGTGCGAGCACTTCCTACAGGCTACCACATCCTTAGAGTGGATAGACCGGTCGGCAGAGGCGGAGGTCTGGCGATAATCCTGAAAAACCAGTACCAATGCCGTTTCTCAGCAGACAACATCCCTGACTGTGAAAGCGCAGCTTTCTGCTTAGAGTTCGATGCAAACAACTCCTTCTCAGGTACCCTGATCTATCGCCCCCCGGAACCTACAAAACTGTTCCACAGGTCCCTGCCAGAAATCATTGCACAAAGAATCCTCACATCAGCTAACCACACGATTCTGGGGGACCTCAATCTTCATTTTAATTCCTCTGCTGATCACATCGCTCAGGACCTACTAGAAGATCTGGAGGCCCTCCAACTCACCCAGCTAGTGGCAGCTCCGACCCACGAAAAAGGCAATTTGCTAGACCCCATTTTTAGTAATTGCCCGGACCTAACTGTTGATCAACCCTCTCCCCTTCCGTGGTCAGACCACTTTCTGATCCCCTTCTCGTGGGCTATTCAAAAAAATCCCCAAGCACCCCCCCAAGCGACCATCAAGAGGAACTGGTCAAAACTCCCGCTGGAATCCTGGCTGTCCCAACTAGACTCTACCCGCCCCACACCCTGCCCGGATCCCAATGTGGGAAATGACATTTACAGAGACTGGATCACCTGCTCACTAGACTCCACTCTACCGATGCGTAAATCCTCCGCCAAAAGACTTCACGGATCTGCCCCCTGGTTTTCTGACTCTCTAAAACAACTTAAACGCACTTGCAGACAAAGAGAGAGAGCCTGGCGCCTAGATTTCCTCCCAGAAAAGAAGACCTCTTACAAAGAGGCCATTAAGATTTATAAAGAAGGGATTAGAGCAGCCCAGGCTATCTATTTCTCGGAGAAAATAATGGAAGCGAAGTCAAAACCCAGGGAAATCTTCCAAATCATAAAACAATGCTCCAGCGCCACCACGGCCCCCCCCCCTATCAAATCCCAGGAGCAATGCAATGAGCTTGCAGATTTTTTCTATAACAAAGTTTTAAATATCTATTCCACCTTCCCATCTGTAGCCACTTCCCCGGAAGCGTGCAAACCATCTCTCCTCAGACCACCTCCCCGTCCAGGCCAACCGTCGCTCGAGCACTTTCTCCCTCTTGACCTCGACACCTTAAGCAAAGTGGCCCGTACGGTCAAATCAGGATCTCCCCGTGACCCCGCCCCTCCAGATATCCTGATGCAGGCAAGCGAAGCCACCCTGCCTGTAATCTTGGACCTCTTGAACTCGTCCATCTCTGCATGCTCTGTCCCCACAGCTTGGAAACAGGCCATGGTACGGGCACTGCTAAAGAAACCTAGCTTAGACCCAAACGACCTGTCAAGTTACCGTCCCATCTCACTCCTTCCCTGGACGAGCAAGGTGCTAGAGAAGCACATAAATGCACAGCTGGTACAGTTCCTGGAGGATCACTCGCTGTTGCACACATCCCAGACTGGTTTTAGACCACAACATGGGACTGAAACCGCCTTATTAGCAGTCACCGAAGACACGAGAAGGATTCTGGACCAAGGAGGATCAGTGGCAGTGATCCTCCTTGATCTAAGTGCCGCATTCGATACGGTCAGCTACGCCACCTTGCTAGACCGTCTCCATAACATCGGAGTTTCGGGTGACGCTTTAAGGTGGTTTGGATCCTTCCTGTCTGGGAGGTCGTTCCAGATCTTCGACGGTGCAACAGTATCCTCCAGCAAACCCCTGAGCTGCGGAGTTCCACAGGGCTCCTCCCTGAGCCCTGTGCTGTTTAACGTCTACATGAGGCCGCTGGCAGGTGTCGTCGAACCGTATGGCATTAAAATCGTGTCATACGCCGACGACACTCAGCTGGTGGTCTCGCTGGCCACCGAGAACAGCAAGGGCTCCCCAGCCGATCTGTTACACTGCCTAGAGGACATAAAGGGATGGATGTCCAACTCCTCCCTTAAATTAAACGGAGACAAAACGGAGCTCATGCTCCTAGGCCCACCCTCGCCAGTACCATTCACCTCTCTGTGGCCCAATGCACTGGGTCCCCCCCCTACCCCAAAGGAGAGCGTGAAGAGCCTGGGAGTGTGGTTGGATAACAAACTCTCCTTTTCCATCCAGGCCACAAAACTATCTGCCACATGTTTCGGCCTTCTAAGAACCTTGAGGAAGGTTCTTCCGCTGTTGCCGCTAGAAGCCAAAAAAGTTGCGGTCCAAGGGCTAATTCAGTCTCGCCTTGATTCGAACAACGCCCTGTACATGGGGGCACCTGAGTTTACACTTCGAAAACTACAGGTTGTCCAAAACTGTGCAGCGCGTGCCTTGCTAGAAATTCCGCGCACTCAGTCTGCTAAACCTGCCCTCAAAACTCTCCACTGGTTGCCAGTGAGGCAGAGGATAGCTTTCAAGGCACTATGCCTAGCGCACCGCTCCTTCTGGAACACAAGCCCAGCGATCAACAGAAACCTTGTCACCCCCTACAATCCCAACAGGAACCTACGATCAAAGGAGGCTTTCCTTGCCGTCATTCCGAGAATAAAGCGAGCCAGAGCAGGGGGAAGAATGTTCTCGCTGAATACCGCCAGACTCTGGAACGACCTTCCCCTGTCTCTCCGATCCAACTCAAATCTCCTTTCATTCCGTAAGAACTTAAAAACATGGTTGTTTGACAAACCCACTGTACCATAAACACCTCTTCCGTCACTTCTGGTCAGCTCAGCGCTTGGACGCCCACGGGCAGCAATCGCGCTCTACAAATACCATTACAATACAATACAATACAATACAATAAATCTGGGCTCAGCCACTGGTAGCCATGGCACAGAGCAGACCGGCTTAACTGAAGGAAACATTGATAACGTATTTAGCAGCACCAAGCAGTACTAAGGTAAATAAAAAGTCAAAATGCAGCACAATAAAATTCTGCCTTCAATTTCTACAATTGAGAAAAATGTAATTTAGAAAAATGAAAGAGGGCGTGGCTAGGCAGTCCAACATGGCATTTGCGCTCTAGGCTTGCTCCCGTAGTCAAATCCTAAAACCTCTACATATCCTGCTGCATCATAGCACATTCTGAATATCTAAGACGACTCAGCACTGTTCTGGACAGTCTGTTGCACCGGACGTGCTGATCCACGCTGCAAGCAACAAAACACAGACGCTGTGTCAACGATGCGAGGCTGGGGCCTTCTGAGGCCTGAGGGTGGATCAGCACTGTGGAGCAAGGGGTGGTCCCTCCTGCCTTCCCCCCGTGAAGAGGATGGTGGCGGTGTACAGCCCTGACTAGGGGCTGAGGTTGACACACCGAGGTAAGGCTCTGGCCCGTGGGCCCAGCCCCGAGGCTGCTCCATGAGGTAGTCCCCACCCAGGGGGCTGAGCAGGAAAAGTTAGAGTGCCTGGGGGTTCCTCTCCTGGTGGCCACATCGGGCCGCAGAGACTCTTTGCCCTCTGAGTGTTGTGCCAGGGCGACATTCCAGATCGCAGGTCCGCCACTAGATACTTCTCCATGAGGTGGGACCCACCCAGGGGTGAGAAGTAAGCAAGAGGGTCCGTACTGTGCAACCTGAGGCTTCCTTCTTGGCAGCCACATCAGACCTCGGAGAGACTTTTTGCCTTTGAGGCATCCCACAAGTGTGTCTGCTGCGTAGAGACATCTAGGGATTCGTGGTGTGGAGTGGGGCAGCTCTAGGTCCCCCCGCCTTCCTCTGGGGAGAACGGCGGCGGTGTAAGGCTCGCAAGAGGACTCCGCCGGGGACTGAGACGCTGGAGCGGCGATCCTGATCGCGGGCTCGGCCCCTGTGGATGCCTCGTGATGCGGGCTCGGCCTGGAGAGACTAATGTGAAGTGGGTACAAGCCCTATGACTGGGGGCTCCCTGCTCAGCGGTCAGATCAGGCCACAGAGATCTATAGGCCTCCAGATGTCCCCGGGGTGTGTCTGCCAAGGGGCGGCCTATTTAGGCTTGAGGTGCATGGTGGAGTGGCAGTGGGACCCCCCCGGGCTCTGGAACAACACAACTTGTTGTGGTAATTTGGTCAGCTGGAGTCCTAGGCTGACATATGCTCGGCGGTGAAGCCTTGGGTGGGAGCCGCACAGATGGGCTGAATCCCTGAGCCAGCAGTTCAGCACAACAGACATCATACTGGGGCAGCCAGGGGGTATCAGCGGCTGAATCGGGGAATCAGGCCACGTTGTGGAGTATTGCCTCTGCAGACACTGAATGGGTACAAGGACGGTGGGGTCTATACCTGATTGGCCTTTTAGGGCAAAAACAGAAGACCTAGGAGATCTAAAGGGCCACATCCTGCCGGACATTGCTGCTGGGCTTCCCTGCGGAGAGGAGGTGAGGGATCTCACCGAGCATCCCATGAAGTAATAGAATGTGCCATATATGACCAGCTCTATGCCTCATAAAAAGAAATGTCTACCTTGGTAACCGCTCACCGAAGAAATTTAGTGCACCTAGAGGTGTGCCTGCAGGATATTCGCCGGCCTGTGGATGGTCCTTGTCCACCCAGCCCCTTGTGGGAGGAGAGCGGCCGCAGCGGGGGGCCCCTGGCATTGCACTATGACAAAAGACAAGCTGCCCGGGATCGGATCTAAACAAAGCTCGCTGGATAAATACACTCCGACAGGGGCCCCGGCGACAACATCTGGGGATCATGCGGTTGCCATATTGGACAATGCAGCCCTGATGGGGGCCATTCGCCTGTCAAGGGACATGCTTGAACTGAAAATTAGAGCGGTGGGTTCTGATGTCATGCTAATTCGCCAAGATCTCCACAATGCAGTAGAACGCATCACAAAGGCCGAAACTCACATCTTATTGACCAAAGACACCATGGCTACCCTCCAAAAGAAAGTCTCGGCATTGGAATCAATCATGAAGGGTCTGGCAGAGCGGGTGAAGGATGCAGAGGGACAGGGACGCAGAAATAATCTCTGCTTCTTCGGATGTCTGGAGGGTTGCGAAGGCAATAACTCAGAACAATTTCTAAAGACGTGGCTTAAGGAATGGCTTTCCCCTTCCTCCCTATCACAATGCTTTGTAATAGAGCGGGCTCGCCGGCTCCTGGTTCAAAATATCCACCTGGAGTTAGACTGCGACCGATCATGGCTAAAATTCTTCATTACAATGATTGGGAGGTAATCTTGCAGCAGGCCAGGCTCAAAGACTCTCTGATTTATTCCTCATGCCGCATAATGATATTTCCAGAATATACACGGATTGTTCAAAAACGAAGGCAGTCCTTCACAGAGGCGAAGGCCTTATTCCGTGCTCTGAAACTCCAATATGCCTTGTTATACCCGGCCCACCTTTGAGTATCCTACAAATCACAATCTCTTTTCTTTGCTACGCCGGAGGAGGTATTTGCCTGGACAGATGAAACTATCAAGACCAGCCGCACACCCCTCCTAGACTCGATTTGGTGTCATTGTCTGCAGATGGAAACTACAAATCATCTAAGTGCAAAGACGAACGACAACATAGATCACGATTCAAGCACAGATCCAGAACCAGAAACCAGTCCAATGCAAAATCGGACGACCCCCAGCGGAAATGAACCACTACACAATTGGTCTCCAGACTGCAAGAAGTGGCATAAGCGGTGCACGATGTAGAACTATACTCTTTGTTCATCCCTTTAGAGGCATTCTTTGACCCAAAAAAACTCTTAAATGTCTCGAGACAGTTATATGGTATCCATTTGTGGGGAGGACCATAGACCCCATTGGGGCAAAGACCTCCCCACCGATGCAACAGATAGTTCAGCAGTTAAAGGCATTGGGGAGGGGGAGGGTGGAGGCAGGCCCGGACTGCCGTTACGGGCACCGGGCATTCCCCTGGTGCGCCACAAGGGTGGGGGCCGGTTTTGGGCCCTGGTGGCCGTTTTTGTTACAGGGGCGTTTTTGCAGCATAGCTGCAAAATCGGCCCTGTAACAAAATTGGGGGCTGGCCGAGCACTTTGCCAGGGTCGGGTTTGGTTCTCAGTCTGGCCCTGGGTGGAGGTTCTCATGGGGCAATTTCAAGTTGTTGATGTCATTTTTAATGCAATGTCATTACACTTGATGCTCGCAGGCCCCCAAACGATGGCCGTCTATAGGCTTCCCCACTTAAAATTGCTTTACGCAGAGCTGTGTCTCAGACATAGATGGAGGCCCCAAGGATGGAACTACGTATAGTCAGTTGGAATGTATGGGGCATGCTAAACTAATTAAACGGGGTACCTTGCTCCGACAGGCCAAGTGGTCTTCTACAAGAGACTCATCTCCTGGGCAATATAGCACCCTGTTTGTCCCAGCTCAGATATGACCAGGTATATCACTCTGGATTCATGAGGGGCTCCCGTGAGCTGGCGATCCTGGTCCATCTCAGGGTTCCGTTTGCTCACGTTCGATCCTGGTTGGACCCCCAGGGAGGTGGTTACCCTGGGTAGTGTTTACTCCTGCCCCTTAACCTGGAGCTTTGCCGAAAGTCTGAGGAGCACTTGGGCTGAGATCCCATGCGGTCTAACAGTAGCTGGAGGAGACTGGAATGACGTGATGTGCCCCTCTCGAGACTGATGTTGTGGTCGTCTGAGATCAGTGCCACAGCGGGAGTCCAGGTTGCACCTCAAGGCAAACAGGGTAGTTTGGATAGATACATGGAGGAGACTACATCTCATAGCCCAAGGGTTTACATACTACTCAAATGTGCATGATTTCTTTGCCTGCTTAGTCTATATATTTATACAATCAGGATACACCCATAGAATTATTTGGGTGGAGATATATCCCAGAGGACTCCCTTTTCACTCCCCGGTGACACTGGAGCTATTGCTAGGTCTGCAACATCCAACGTTCCATTGGACCACCAGTACAAACTACATATTCACCAAGCCATTATAGATTATTTTGGGGTCAACATGGGATCGGTGAAGTCCCTAGAAGTACTGTGGGGAGCCATGAACCCTACTATAAGAAGTGCTGATAAATTCCTCTGTGTGGTGCAGCACCTCAAGAAACAGGAGAAACTAACTCAAATGGAGGCTCAACTCATTAAGCTTGACCAAGAGAACAGGGGGCTGAGGGAAACATTGCACGCCGACAACTACTCCTCACACAAAATCTGTACTCTAATTAACTATTACAGGAGGCCAGGTCTGCATGGCTTGCTACACGTAGCAGGATATATCACGTGAGGTACGAGTCTAGTGCACTACGGCACCGGCTATGTCAGTGGGCGCTGCAACCATGCTCCATTCCTGATATCCAGGGTCCCAACCGGACGATGCTGACAAATCGAGCTCAGATTGACACAAGTTTTGCCGACTAATATGCAGAACTCTATGCTCCCAAAGATATCCCCCAAGGCATTATGGGACAAGGTACGGGATGAACTTGACGTTCCAATATCAGTTGATGAACTTGCGTCCACTTCGAGAGAGATGCACTCCTGTAAAGCTCCAGGGCCCAACTGCTTCCCCTGTGAATTTTTTAATGTGTTACAGGTTCAGCTCTTTCCGCACTACCTGGAATTGATTCATCCCGCTATAGAGACAGTATGCCTCCCACTGGACTGGAGACACGCAGAGGTGGTCATCTTTCTAGATGCAGGCAGACCCCCCGAATACCACTCATCATACCGCCTCATTTCATTATTGAATGTTGTGGCTAAGCTGGTGGTTAAAACCATTGCAAATCGCTTATTGCCCCACATCTCCCATCTCATCCACCCTGACCAGGTGGGCTTTATGCCCGGCTGTGCTACGAGGCATAATATCTGCAGGCCCCACAATGCCATTGTGGCAGAGGATCGGTTGGAGTATCCAGCGACCCTGCTCTTAGCAGATATCGATAAAGTGTTTGATTCGCTTAGTTGGACCTACCTCTTCGCACTGCTATGTAGATTGAACTTTGGCCCTCGGCTACTGGCTTATATACGACTCAGTGAGCGTCGCAGAATCCACCTCCCAGCCATTCTCTATAGGACGAGGGACTTGCCAGAGATGCCCCCTCGCCCCATACCTGTTTGCGCTCGGTATGGAGCCGCTGGCAGCATAGGTCAGAAAAGATTCTCAACTCCCGGGCTCTGAATGGGCCTGGGGCATCTCGGACCGCACAACGCTGTATACTGATGATGTGCTGTTTTTCCTCATTGATCTTAACTGGTCAGGGCCTAGGATAATTGGCATCATGCAGATCTTCGGGGAAAATATCCGGCCTCTATATGAATGCCCATAAATTGTTCCTCTGGCCTTTAAAGGGGAGGGGACAAACCTGGGCACCTGGTCCAAGTAGGTAACAGTGGTCGCGGAGCAGTTTAAGTACTTGGGGTATGTCTGGCTCCTTCCCAATTGAACATATATGAAAGAAATGTGGCCTCATTGATGACACGGACTAAATCACAACTCAGAACCTGGTCTTACCTACCTCTGTCCCTGTTTGGTTGATCTGCAATTTTAAAAATGGTCTCCCTCCCACGCCGACTCTATCAGATACAGAATCATCCATATACAATCCCGAACACATGGTTCAGGCAGATGAATGCATTGCTGGGCTAGTTCCTTTGACATGCCCAATACACAATTCTACAAGTATCTCTAGTTCAAGCATGCCCTCTCACCGACAATTATACACCTAGACATCCTGCTGGATTTGAACCCCATTGAGGCAGAGGTTTTTATGGGAGACCTGGGCGGCCATAAGATTACCAAAATATACACACCACACTGGTGACACTTCAGGAGGCCTGGCTGGGTGACCTGGGACACTTGGATGCGGATAGTTGGACTGAGGCATTAGAATCCCCGCGTGGGCAGCCAGAGCATCAAGTCTTAGACCTATACAATTTAAATAGCTCCACCAGGCCTACTTCACTAGATGGAGACTGTGGAAGGCCGGTCTGGTGGACTCCCCTATATGCCTGAGATGTAATTCAGAAGAGGGCACTTGTTTTCATACAGTCTGGCAATGTGCGGTGCTTCAAGGGTTCTGGCGGAGTGTCTTGAGCTCCCTTTCAGAGGTCCTGTGGTGAGACGTGCCCAGCTTGCCAAAAATAGCCCTCTTGCATGTTACAGACAGTACATGAGATAATAGATATAAACGACACCAATTGCTCTTGGGACTTACAGTGGCATAGCGCGACATAGCCATGGCATGGAGGGCTTCATCTCCTCTCCGGGTGGAGGTGTGGAGGAAGGGAATGGATTTCTTTATGGGCTTGGAAATACCAATTGTTAAAGTGAGAGGATGTCCTCAGAAACATTCCAAGATATGGGAAAATGAGCAGACTACCGAGGTCTCTATCTGGAGCCAGTACCCTCAATTTTTCAGGCTGCAGAGACATTGGAATAATGTCTTGGGGGAAAGCTTTCTCAGTCTATATCCTCAACTATAAAGGCCGGGGGGGGCAGTGGGCAGTTGATAATGGGTAATGTTATTCATGCCATGGCACTTGGTTTTCTATGTGTTGTTGTATCTAGAAATAAAACAGTCGATATCAGCAATATTATTCCACACATGGGTGTTTTTAGTCAATATTCCAGGTTTCACTTGTGTGTATATGGCTGTACGGCACAATAAAAACAGTTTTGAAAAAAAAGAAAATTAAGGAAAATAACACCAAAGGAAGTAAACGCCTAATAAGGGGAATCGACAAACAACGTTTGGCGACTCAATCATAGATTGAAATGTTCGTGAAATCAAATTTGCCCACAGCTGTGTGCTCACATAAAATACCTGTGTAGCAAATTTATGTGATAGCTGTTTGTGATGAATGAAAACAAATCCATCAGATTACATCACAGAGCATGCAGGACAAGTTAAAACGGCTGAAGAAGAAAACATGTCTTGTTCTGGGTAATAAATGATGAAGATTAATTACTAGTATTTCTTAGATGTGAGAGGGCACTAATGCTCTGGAGGCAAACAGTCTATTACTATTAAAGCATGTGCACTGAAGGGCATTCAGATGAGAACAAAGTGCAACCAAATAAACCTTCACAAAGGTGTTCTCATCAGTTTATAGCTGTAGGGTTGCTTTTTTAATTTGGCTTTGAATCAATCACTGTGTTTCTATTGCACCGTGGCTCTGTATTAATAATACTACCCGAGAACACTTGCTGAAGTGACTGTTCAGATCTCTGAAGCGACCAATCATTTTTCAAAGTCGCTCAACAGAAACGTGTTTTTTCTTAGTCGTGGTCTCATTTTGAGAACTTCGTCACGCTCTCCTGCACCTGTCAGTGTTAAATCTAAGAACTCACTCTGTCTGAATCCAACAGCTTCCTAATTGCTGTGAATATTTCTTTTTTTTTCCTATTTGATCTTACAAGACATGTATTTGTGGTTAACTAACAGCCTCTAGAATGAATAATAAATAAAGGGGCAAACAACCACTTTAATTTTCATTAAAACATCTTTGCCAAATCTTACTCTAAGTACAGTACGTAAGAAAGTCTCTAGAAAGATGTGTGCATTATTTCTTTATTGCAGGTGGGATTTGACCTGATAAAGCACTTCCGGTGAAGAAGTGAGGCTAGTAGTTACTGTTGAACTAGTAGCCACAACTTCCTCCAGCTTTCTCAATCACTGGAAATGAGAGCGCGCTGGCTGCAGTCTTAGGCCCGATTCAGGCCTGATCATGAAGCTGTTCTGCAACCACTAGCTGTTTGTCCACTTTTTGGTTGTATTTTGTGCTTATTATTCATGCTATTTACATTTTTTTGTACCAACATATACCTCATAATATTATCAGAATTAGATTTTTGCTTTTTTATGAAAAAATGTCATTTTTAGGATCATTTACATTTGTAAGTGCATTTAGATTTTGTTTCACTTCTATAAGTATTCCTGAAAACAGCTGAATTTCTCACAAGTAAAATGATTTTCGGGCGAATGTCAACATTGGTAGCCAACGCTAAATAAGAGGAATTATCAGTGGACAAAAAGGAAGTGCAGTACCCCAGACACTTCAAAGAGACTCGGTTCAAAGAGGGAATACACACATTGTTCCCGCCTCTCAAAGGTAAAAGTACAAATGTAGATTACTCACTTGTTAATTCACTTTTGCTCTTAGGTATAAATGTACACTCCGAGTATAGGTTTACACCTAAGAGCAGATCTTTATGTCTCCACTCCCTAAATTGAAAAGTGGAGATCTGAGAGAGAATGTATGAGGGTAAAGCTGTTACTAGCACATTTCACACGCAGGTCGAGATCGCCACACCTGTGTGAAGTGCTCCCTATATTAAAGTAGAAGGACATATAATAAAGTTTAATACAGTCAAATAAATATTTTAAACATTTTAATGTGAAATAAACACGTGAAGCAATTCAAAATAATTATTATTAACCTCCAACTAATAAAATGAAATGTTACAGCACAATAATTCATCAAAGTAAAGGTTTATTAAATTATTAAACAATTCAACTACAATAATATACAAATATAAATGTTAATCAAATAAAGAACACCTCATCTCAATATTGAATTAATATTTACTACGTTTAACGAGTAGTTATAGACTTTTATTAACTCAAAATAATTGTAATTAAAAAGAAAAAGTGTAATTTTTAACATGAATCTTTTTTTTATTAGAAAATATTTTAATTGAAATAAACTTTTAACTCTAACAATGTTTACATATATACATTATATTATAATGGGAAACTATACTGAATAATTAATCATGGATGGTCAAAGATCGTTCATAGGCAGAGTTCATACGTTTTTCTTCTTTCTGTTAAGCTGATTTACATACAACTTATTTTCAAAAAACATTAATTCAAAAAAATAAAACACTCCTTTTTAATAATTCAATAAAGATGTTCCATGTTAAAAGTACCTACTTCTCACTCAATACAGGTAACACTTGTTTCACACTTGTGAACCACTTCTTCAGTGCTGTGAGAATGTCAACCAAAACATACAAAATTCAGTCTGTTACAATACATTTTTAACATCTGCATTTTGTAGCACGTTTAGCAAGTTATGCTATGTAATCAAAATGTATAAAGCCCTCTTATACCCTAAGGTGTCTTGGAACTAACTACCCATGAGCACAAACTGAAAAAACATTAATTGCAGAAAAGCCACGTTTTAAGTTCTTGCCTAAAGGCAATTAAGCTAGGGATGGCTCTGATTTGAGGTGGCAGACTGTTCCATAGTTTAGTTGTGCTAATAACAAAGCTTCTTCCACCCGAGTTGGATTTTCTGAATTTGGAAACTGTGAGGTTTTGCCACCCAAGGAGCTTAAATTTGATAAACCTACCTACTGGGAGACAGTGGAGTCTTTGGATGCCAGGGAAGATAGAGTGGAATTTGGACAATCCTAATATCATTCTGGCCCCAGCGTTTTGAACTAGCTGAAGTTTGTTGGTGTATTGTTTTCTGGAGGTTCATAAAGAGGTTGTTGCAGTAGTGTGGCTTGGATAGCACCAAGTCAGAGAAGACTAGAGTTAGCTGGGATATATGCCAATTTTTTTTATCATCCTGAGAGTGTAGAGGGATGAAGAAACTACCGCTAATACCTGAGCGCCATAGTTAAGCTTATTATCAATGTATGTGCCTAGGTTTTTAGCCTTGGGAACTGGAATAGGGAGAGAGCCTAGGCCATCTAGCCACCAGAAGGCGGACCAGAGAGGTAAAAGACTGCCAAAAATGATCACCTCTGTTTTACCAGCGTTAAGCTTCAGGCAGTGCCTGAACTGTTTGCTCTCATACAGTCCTGAAATCATGAAGGCAGCTCGGGAGGGCTGACACTACACTTGGGTGTCATCGGCATAGGAGGTAATAGAAAAGTCAAAGCTTTAGATTATCGTGGCTAGTTCAGAAATATAAATGTTAAAGAGGGTGCGACTAAGAAAGGATCCCCAAAGGACCACGTAAGGAAGTGAGAAACGAGAGGACTCAAAGCCACCTAAGGCCACAAATGTTCCCTATTAGACAAGAAGAAGGTAAGGAGGGACAAAGCCTGATCCTTTACCCCAAATTCAGCCAGCCTATTGACTAAGATCTTGTGATCGACCGTATCAAAGGCTGCAGACGGTTGGAGGATAATAAGAGCTGCTGTGCCTCTAGTGTCTAAAGCTGTTCTTACCTATCTGTAACTTTCATAAGGTCTGTTTCCGTGCTGTGCCCAGGTCTGAACCCAAACTGAGGGGCCTATTAGGATGGCGGACGGACCTGCGTCCGCCCGCCACCCCAGAGGAGGAGGGATCATCCGCAGGGGCAGCGGCGGTCCCTTCGTGCTAATTAGGATGTGACCGCCACCCTGGCGGTCACATCCTGTATTTTTAACATTGAGGCGGGTAATGCTTGAAGCAGCACATGCCGCAATGTTAAAAAAATGCATGTTTACCTTTGCATGCACGAAGCTGCAGGCACCGCGTGGTGCCTGCCACTTCGTGCACGCAATGGCAGGGGGGTAACATAGGTACCCCACATGTGCACCCCCAACCCCCTTCACTGCTGGGGGCCCGCAGCGGACCCCCAAAAAAACACTGTATGCCTTTCCACAGCGGAAATGCCGCTGTGGAAAGGCATAGGAGCGCCGCCATTCTAATATGGCTGGCGGTGTCTGATAGACACCGCCAGCCATGTTAGAGCTTTTCCGCCACGGTCGGAAGGCGACCGCGGCGGAAAAGCGGCGGACTAAAAAAAGATGCCCCAGCCATCCTAATCTGGCGGGTGGTCTTTTCTCAGTCCGCAGCGGATAATCCGCATCCTCCGGGCCGGCGGTGGCTTCCGCCGGCCCGGGGGATGCGGATTATCCGCTATCATAATCGGCCCCTGAGTTGGGTCCAGGAGATGATTTTCATGGATGAACTTGGCAGGCTGGGTTTTAAGAATATTTTCCACTTTCTTAGCTGGAAGGGGCAGGTGGGAAATAGGCTGGTAGGTGTTGGGGTCTGTTGGATTCAGGCTGGGGTTTTAATAAGGGGAGAATAAAGGCTTTTTCCAAATTGAGGGAAATACTCCTGTGGCAAATATGGAGTTAAAGATGGCTGACAGGTTACTTGCTATAACTTTGGGTGCTAATTTGAGTCCTCCTGGGGGCAAATATATTGAGGGGACCCAGATTTAGAGTTAGTGTGGACTTTGACCACTTAGTCAGAAGTCTTAGGGGAGAATTCAGTCAGAGGGGCATATACCAGGTTTTCTAGAGACATATAGCTATTGATCCCTTCCTTAACAGAGTTGTCGAAATTATGACATTTTTTTGTCGACTTTGTCCTTAAAGCTAAACACCACACTGTTGCAAAAATCTTGGCTAAGAACAGCCACATAATTTCTAGGGCCTACTTGAAAAAGTTCCTTGGTGAAATTTAAGGCTGATTCTATCTGCTTGGTATAGTAGTTGCTTTTTACCTCAATTAGAAGGTTTTTATATTTGTTGAGGGCTAGTTTTTATATTAGCTTCTGCTGTGTATCATAGGACCCACAAATCATCTTTCCTGCCTCCTGCATGCTTGTCTCTCTAGCCTAAGTGCCTCTGAGTACCAGGGTGCTCACGGTACCCTTCTACTTGACCAGGATAAGTTGGGAGGGGCTACTATAGCAAAAGTGTAGTAAGATGAAGACAGCTCAGCATTGGATGGAAGTGAGTGTTGGAAAAGCATCAGCTGCTGGTTTAAGATGTTACCACAAGAAGTAAAAAGTACTTCAGTACTACTACTAAAGTATAACAAAATGTTAATCACCAACCTACAAGTGTAAATCTCCACCTCTACCTCTTCAACCTTTCAGTGTGGAGATCCTCACATATATTTCAGTTTACTATTTAGCAGGAAAGGTGGGAGGGACCATGCAGAGAGACTGAAAAAAGTGGCTATCCGACTTCTAAATGGGAAGGGTTTAGGTGGAGTGTGGAGGAGATTGAGGAGGTGTAGGGAGGGGTTTCGAGAGGGACATGCACCTACCCACAAAAGAGTAAGTCCATTGTTATTCACAAACTGCCCTTCTAAAGTTAATATAGCTAGAAAAGGACCCAGAATAGTAGTAAAGGATTCCACTTGAGAGCTGGAGCACATCTAGCACTGCACATGGCCAACCGCTTCTACAGCAACACACTCCCATAGAAAGTTATGGTGGTAGAGACTTAAAATAAACCCCCATAAAAATAATGTTAAATTGTAATAACTTTTTTTAAGTAGTTAAAAATATAAATGAATGTAATCTAATGTAAGGTAGTCTAAAAAAGAAACATATTTAATTATAAAATATTTTAACAACCTATTTCGAATTTTTAATTAATGCAACATTAGCTTCTATTAAAATATAATAACATTATTATCAATTAATTCTATACATCACTTTTAATAGCTATTGATGTTTATTTAAAGAATTGTTTTAATTTAGGTGCACATTTATTTTTCAATGTAATTATTAGATAAATATTTGTTATTAAATTAAATATATTTCAATTACTTAGATATTATATTTGAAATGAAGGAAAAGGTGTTGGAGCATTGTTGTCCAAAAGAACACATTCTGTGATCAAAATTAAGGTATGTTGTAAGCCACCTGCTTCCAGCTTTAAGCCGCCTAATTAGCAAATTATCTACATCCAAATACTCTCGGCATATTTGTCCCTACACCTGATAAGAATATTGTCTGAAATGTTCCGAAACAATCCCATTTTCATATTCCCAAGATTATTAGCCCCTAGATTCTTCAAATCAAACTCCAGAATAGTTAGGTTATGTTATGCTATGCTATGTTATGTTATGTTATGTTATGCTCTGTTATGTTATGTGTTTTTGTAAAGCCCATTATCATCGGGAAGGCATCCTGGCACTGAGCTAGTATGTGAGCTTAGCCTGCCTGTGAAAGGTTGCATAATTAAAAAACCAGGCTTCCTGCACTAGAGGGCTATATGTAGACCTTTAGCTAAACTGCCGAAAGCTTAAGTGACCTGAAAAGGGAACCAATAGCCAACAGCATCTCTAAATCCAGCTCACTCAGACATGCCATCAGTAAGCCCAGACCAAGTGGTGACAGCCATCAAGTTGATGCATTCAAGGGGTGCCCCAGGCCCGACAGTGGAATGCAAATAGGCCTGACTCGATGGGCCTCAGTAATGGCTCCCCTAATCCAGGAATTCTTATTGGAGGCAACCATCCCACAATCATGAAGGGGCTCACTTTTGGTTCCTGTACACATGAAAGGCTCTCGCTCCTAGAATTATCACCTGATTGCATTTTTCGATACAAAAGCGAAGTGCTTTGCCAGCATTCTAAACGTGAAACTCCAAACCTATGCGGATGAAAAGAAGCTGATCCCCAGCTCAAACTGGCTTCTAAAGGGCTACCATGGAGAAGACAATCTTACCCGCGTCTCCCACTTGAGTGAAGCAGCTATAGCTACAAAAGGCAAAGCCCTTTATGCTGGGATTATTGACTTTCAAATAGCATTGGACAGTGTCTCAAATCAAAACTGGTCAAAACTGAACATCTAGGGCATTACCCAAAATGTACTGAAAGCCATCTTTGCCCTATATTCTGACACCAGGATAAAAATAAGATTTGGCACTGGATGGACCATCACAGATAAAATCTTGACAAACAAAGCCCGTAAGCAAGGCACTATATTTGCATCGCTATGGTTCAACTGGTATTTGGCTGACCTGCCAGATAACTCTTGAGACAGTGTGCGCATTTAGACTAAAAATGGCTGACTTTAAAGTTGAATCTCTCCAGTATGCAAAAACCATGGTCCTCCTGGACCTAACACTGATTGGCCTCCAGGCACTCTTTAATGCACTCGCCAATAATTTGAAGATAAATGCAACAAAAGCAAAGGTTATGATAATCTGCCATAAATCGAAAAAAGTGGGACATGGTTTATTGAGGGGACGGCCGTTGAAGTGGTTCCCATGAGGCACAGGTTCAAGACTAATTTGCATATGGCCAGGTCTAAACTGGGGTGGCATGCTGAGCAAAATAATGATGGATTTAACTCAGATCTCTTGACTGGGGGTGAATGTTCTGATTTGTTCTTCATTCCGTCCATCAATTGTGTGTCTTTAGCTTTCTTGCACTAAGTGCAGTGGGTATGCCCAGGCGTGGGTCCGAGGCTCACTGTGCCACCGGATTCTAGCTATCCTGGCTGATGAGGGGTGAAACCGCAAAACCAGTCCTAGGATGCTTGTTTCTGGTCCAGGGAGGACCTGGCTTGGCAGATCGGGATGGACTTTTCCCATGAGGCACAGGGTCAAGACTGAAGTGCATATGGCCAGGTCTAAACTGGGGTGGCATGGTGAGCAAAAGAGTGATGGATTTAACCCAGATCTCTTGACTGGAGGTGAATGTTTTGATTTGTTCAGCATTCCGTTTATCAATTGTGTGTCTTTTGATTTCTCGCCCTAAGTGCACCGGGTATGCCCAGACGTGGGTCCCAGGATCATTGTGCCACTGGATTCAAGCTATCATGGCTGATAAGGAGTGAAACCCCAAAACTGGTCCTAGGATGCTTGTTTCTGGTTCAGGGAGGACCTGGCTTGGAAGTTCAGGCTGGACTGTTCCCATGAGGCACAGGGTCAAGACCAATTTGCATATTGCCAGGTTTAAACTGGGGTGGCATGGTGAGCAAAAGAATGATGGATTTAACCCAGATCTCTTGACTGGGGGTGAATGTTTTTTTCTGCATTTCGTCCATCAATTGTGTGTCTTTCGCTTTTTCACCCTAAGTGCACTGGGTATGCCCAGACGTGGGTCCCGGGCTCATTGTGCCACTGGATTCAAGCTATCCTGTCTGATGAGGGGTGAAACCCCAAAACCGGTCCTAGGATGCTTGTTTCCAGTTCAGGGAGGACCTGGCTTGGCAGTTCGGGCTGGACTGTTCCCATGAAGCACAGGGTCAAGACTGATTTGCATATGGCCAGGTCAAAAATGGGATGGCAAGCTGAGCAAAATAATTACGGATTTAACCCAGATCTCCTGACTGGGTGTGAATGTTTTGATTTGTTTAGCATTCCGTTCATCAACTGTGTGTCTTTTGCTTTCTTGCCCTAAGTGCACAGGGTATGCCCAGACGTGGGTCCCGGGCTCATTGTGCCACTTGATTTAAGCTATCCTGGCTGATGAGGGGTGAAACCCCAAAACCAATCCTAGGATGCTTGTTTCCAGTCCTGGGAGGACTTGGCTTGGCAGTTCGGGCTGGACTGTTCCCATGAGGCCAGGTCTAAACTGGGGTGGCAAGGTGAGCAAAAGAATGATGGATTTAACCCAGATCCCTTGACTGGGGGTGAATGTTTTGATTTGTTCTGCATTCGTCCATCAATTGTGTGTCTTTTCCTAGAAGCATTGAAGGCAAGAGAAATTTGGGAAAGTGGCCTGACAGTGCCTTTGGCCTCCACCTTGCTGACCAAGCATGCAAGACATATATGTTAACATGATGTACAAGCCATGAAGACATTGGCACACAGGGCTGGCCCTTAAAACTGTATGAGCCAGGGGTCCTTCCATCTTCTCTTTCTCTGCCTTTTAGCACGAGCATGAAACAACAGCTCATAGGTCTGCGATTTGGAATAATTCCTTTAAAATCCTATTGGTACGGATGATGGAATCTAGATTAAGTGTGGTCAGAAAACTAGTTCCGCTCTCGGAATTTGCGAATTTTCTGTGATTTCGCGAATCTCGCGAATTGGCAGAAAATCCACGAATTCTAGTGGGGGACGAATTTTCATGGAAGCACTTACAGGGTTACAGCAGCAGGTGCACACGTTGAAGTTAATTTCTTTGTAACCATTTACAAAAGGTTTACAAAGAAATTAACTTCAACTTGGGCACCTGCTGTAACCCTGTAAGTGCTTCCTGAGCAGAGCCTCGTTACCTACTTGCAACTATTCTCTGACCCTGCTCTGCCCCTCGAAGCAGGGTCAGAGAATAGTTATAAGTAGACAACGAGGCTCCTGTCACAAAAATTAAACCTCAACAGGAAGCACTTACAGATACAAATAATTAAAGCAGGTGCCCGAGTTGAAGCTCAAATTCAGTAACTCCTTAATCAGCTCCAAAAAAAAGAGCGCTTTGTCGAGGCTGGGCAGGTGTGCGTTCTCCCCATATCTACCGTCGAAAATTAGCTATGATGCTTGATGGAGGCCTTTGCATCCTTGACTTTCACGGGCCAATCCCCGTGACCAGGAGCTTCTTTCTCATCATATGCTGCTCTGATCGGTATCTGACCGTTTATACACACACAAGAGGCATGTGAACTCGCATAGAAGCCCCCCACCCTGTTTGGCCCCGCCACTCACACTAGCAGTGTGCACCGTCTTCCCGCCCTTTACACACTATGATTGACAGCTCACTCGAGGGACCACGGCTAGCGCGATGGCAAAGTGACACACACATGGTCACTGGAGGCAACTCTTCTGGCCTTTTATGCAGCTGTAGTCTAGGAAAAGCACTATACATTTACCCAACGAGGTAGCACTTACTGATTAGCCAGTAGAAAGTACTCCAGTTAAGTATGGTGCAAATCGCGAAAAAATCCGCAATTTCACGGTGAAATCTGTGAATTTGCAGATTTTTTTGCGATTTCGTGCGAATTCCCGAATCGCGAATTCGCAAAATTTGCCCATGTTTAATCTAGATGACTCCGACAAACAATGCGTTTTCTTTGCAAAAGGAGAGGAATCACTATTACATTTTCTTTGCATCTGCTGTAAGTTGCTCCCATTAAGAAACTTTTGGCTTTTACTGATATGCCGCATAATGAATGTCAGGCCCTGCTGAGGTGCCATAGATGCCAGTCTGAGAGGGGACTCAGTGCAGCAGCAGCCTAATTTGTGAAATGTATTAAATTTGCAGTTGCACAATCTGCCACCTTCCATGTCCTTGATCTTTTTCCATGCTGTTAAAACTTCATGCTCAATCTCTCTGTACAGTATGTATTCCTAAAGTCCTGCTTGGTGCATGGCGTTCTATGATAACTTTAGCTGCTGAGGGCTTCTGACGAGACCAAAGATTGAGAACAGATGGCTCTCTATAAAAACCCATACCCGCGGCAGTCCCATTGGGGATGAAAATGGCATCTGAAGCCCTTTTCGGCTCCCCTTTAAATTCCCATATCCACAGCAGCTTCACTTAAGATTAAATTTGCACCTCAAAGCACTTTAGCATATGCTCTTTATACCGTCTAGAACAAAGGGATGCCCCCATACCCAATCACATAGCCTCCCCAGGGGATATTTTCAGAACCATTCATTCCTACTAGAACTTACTTTCCGCGTTTAGGAAAGCATTTCATCCAATCTCACCCTAATTTGAACTGAGAATGAGCGAATGAAGGGGGGCAAAGGGGAGCCTCTTTGTCAGCGGTGGAAAGGGTTATCTATCTATCTATCTATCTGTTTATAATTCTATCTTTGCAGAACTGAACATGAGAGGAGGAGGCTTTGGTGTGGAGCTGGAGACCATTAAATGCTTTAGGAGCAATGTAAGAGAATGCCAATTCTCTTGATCTGGTTTGAGTATGTGCAGTATCCTTGGTAGTAGGAGTCTAGTGTATCAGAGGTGTCTGGGTGGTTGGTAAAAGGAGATGTGAATGCTCATGTAGGTGGGGTCTAGGTTGTGAAGTGCCTTGAATGTCTGTGTGAGGAGTTTGGAATGAAACGTCTGTGTATTGGCCACCAGTGGAGCTCCCTGGGATTTGGTGTGTTGGGACTTCTGAGTGGGAGGTTGCAGATGAGTCTTGCCACCAATTTCTGGATGTTTTGTAGTCTTCTAGTGAGATGCTCGGTGATTCCGGCATGGAGGGTGTTCCCGTACTCCAACTTACTGGTGACTGATGGCCTGATTTAGATCTTGGCCAGATTGCAACGGAGTGGGCATTTTTGGTGGTCTCTCTGCCCGTCAACCTGGTGGTCCGACCTCCCAATTTAGATGCTGGAGTTGAATGGGCGAGAAGACTGCTGTGGTGCCTCAGACTCCACCAGGACTTCACTCCCTGCCCCTTCAACGAGGTGGCTGCCACAGGCAGCAGCAGTACTCCAGTCAGGATTTTCTGCCATCAGTATTTTGTTCTAGTTTCTTTTAAAGGGAATTTTGGCGGGAATCCCTCCCACTTCGAATTAGCAGTAAGTAACAAAAAAGGGTGAAAACTCAACTTTTTTGGTGGTACAGGCTGCAGTTTCCTCCTCTTCACCTTGGCCCAGGTCCTCATTGTCCTGGAGCACCTTGACCGGGGCGGACGGGCACTCCATTTTTACAGACTCGAAGGTAAGTGTATGTGGTCTGTTCGGGTATGGTGAGTGTATGTTGGCGAGGTGCAGTGCAGAATGTACAGCATGGGGTCACTACACATAACCTACATACAAATATGGACACATACACAACATATATGTGTAATACGTAAAAAAATAAATGTCACTTACCTTTCTCCCCACAGCCACTGTTGCCCCCCATCTTCACTCTGCAGACAGAACACCGCCAGCCCAGTGAGAATTTCCAAACTGGCTCAACGGTACTTGCAGTCTTGACGGCGATGGAGGGTGGGTCACCAGCACAGAAGACCGCCACCGCGATGGTCTTCTATGTATCACGTATACGTCTAAATATGGTGGATTGTACTCTGTCAATCCGACAGAGTACTAGAGCTTTCTGACACAGCTGGTTGGCTGTCGGTCTGCCAAGATCCAAATCAGGCCCTAAGGCTTCAGTGACAGTTTTTCTAGTGTTGCTTTAGAGCAATTTTAATATCTTCCTCAGTACTTTCAGGGTGTAGAACACGGATACATGACAACATCGACTTGTGAGGCTATGGTCAGAGTGCTTTTGATGGTTATCCAGAGGTTCATGGTATTGGTGCTGTGTGTGGGTGTAGGTGCGGGTGTGGGTGGGGGGTTGAATTTGACCGGCCACCAGTAGGCATTCCATTGTGACATGTTCATGCCAAAGATCGCTACTTCTGTCTTGTCAATGTTGAGCTTGAGACAGTAAGCTTTCATCCAGTTAGCAACTTAGGTCATACAGGCGGAGAGCTATTTGGTGTCTTTCTTGCGGTGGAGATAACGGTTGCGTGTCATCGGCGTAGGAGAGTATGTTGATGTTGTGTGTGCAAATGATCTTGGCTAGATGGGTCATGTATGTGCTCAAGAAGGTGGGGCTGAATGATGAACTTTGAGGCACTTCTTAAATGAATTTTGAGGGCTTCCAAAGAGTTAGGTGCTGGACTAACAGTTTGGTTTCTATCTGTTAAGAAGGAGTAGATCCAGGGGAGAGTGGATGCTTAGATGCCAATCTTTTTCAGGTACATCATGAGGCTAGGTTGTGGACTGTGTCAAATGCTGCAGAGAGATCCAGGAAAATGAGGGCTGCTGTGTCTCCTCTGATAAGCATCATGGGGATTTCATCTGTAGTGGGGATGAGTGCTGTTTCTGTAATGTGGTTGGACCTGAATTAGGATGTTGTATTCCGCTTTAGGTGTCCGTATATAGGTTTTCCTGATACATGTCCTTATATAGGCACAATTCACATTGCCCTTATATAGGCAAAAGATCCCAGTCCTTATTTAGGTATTAGCCATGCTATCCAAATACAGGCATTGTCACCTACATCCATCCACACCAACGTCACAACGTGTTCTTATAAACCAGAGCCTTAAGCTCTTGGGAGTTTCCCTAGCCCAGGATTATTGATTTCTCCAAGAACTCATTTATTATGCAAAAACCGTTATTCCCTAAGGGTTCATTCCTGACGTCTCCCTCTGCCTAACTTTACGTCAATGCTAACATTCCAAGGCACCTACCAGGTATAAATATACCTTCAATTGCCCAAGCAAGTAGGAAGAGACCTCGACTTTAGAGCAGCCTGTGTCCCGGCCTGACGCACTGACAAGACGCTGTCATCCCTGCTCGCAGAAAATCCAGCTTCTAGTGTTCTGACTCCCTTCGCGGGGTGTTAGAGTTCAAGACCCGGAAAGAGATTCCCATCTTTCTCATTCTCAATAAGCATGGGCGGAAAATCCGTTTCGCTCGCGGATTTTGCGGATTTTCGGTAAATTCGCAATCCGCGAGATCCGCGAATCTCCCGCAAAATCCGCAAATCCGCGAGCAGCGGATTTTATGGCTTGCTCGCACTGTTCGCGTGAGTTCGCGGCTTGCCAGTACAACTTCGCACCCCGCGAGTAAGTGCTAAATTGCAGAAATACGATCTTAGCAAAACTGAAACTACTTACCAGGTTCAAAAGTTCAGGCTCATCATTAGTAGCCATTTCCTGTAGTGCTTCCTGAGGGGCCCCTCCAGAGTTCAGTTGCCAGTTGCAACTATTATGTGACCCTGCTCTGAACCTCAGAATAGTTACACATATGCCACAAAGGTCCTGAATTACAGCTAAGGGAGACAAGCAGGAGCCAGGCTGGAAGTTAAAATCCATTAATCAGCCCCTAATTCATTATTGTCAGTTGGGGCAGGGCAGGTGTTGTAACTAATTTTGCAACAATGAAAGCACTTAGCAAGTGCAAAAGATCACTAATCAGGAAGCACTAAGGAAGCAGGTGCCAGCTAAAAAAATATTCTGTGACACATTAATCAGCCCCAAATTAATTCAGGTCACTTGAGGCAGGGAAGGTGTGCTTTGCTTTGCCGAAAATAATGTACACTGGACAACCAGAGGGTGTGGTGATGAAACAGAGGGTGGCATGGGTGGGCCAGAGGGTGGCATGAGTAGTCAGAGAGTGGCAGTGGTGACAGAGAGTGGCAGTGATGAAGAAGAGTGTCCCAAACAGGCTGGACACGTAGAAACAACAAGTTCGCAAAACTTGCGACCCGACAGGTAAGTTCGCAAATTGCGAAATTGTAAAAACCCTCGCGAACTGGCAGAAAAACGCGCGAACACAAAAAAAAAAAAATCCGCAAATTCGCGGGAATTCGCGGATTTTGCGGATTGCGAGTTCGCAAATCCGCAAAATTCGCGAACGCGAGATTCGCAAAATTCGCCCATGCTTAATTCTCAAGGTATGGAGCTGACTAGAACCTAGAGAGACTCTTGGCATACACACTTGGCATACAGACTATAGCATACCATACTATAGAATACATCACCTACTTCATTCTTTGTACTACACTTAGGTTAGGTACACTGGGGTAGAACGCATCTTATGAGGACTCACATTTTAATCTTATGTTATTTATTTATATGATTATATGTGTCGTAGATAAAAAATAATGTTAGCGCAGTACTATTTCTTTCTACTGCTTATACTGTACATAATATATCTTCCATACTGTCTTATGAGTGTAACAGCTCATATGTCTTACATGAGAAATAAGACTGTTCAATAAATCCTTTTCATTGAAACGCCCGTCTATTCTTTCAGTGTAACTCTGAAGAAACTAAGCATGCACGATTAGCTAAGTGAAACTGTTATCTTTTGTTTCCACGATTCTGAGAGTGTTCCGATTCTAAAGGGAAACAAAGTTGTCATGGTTATGCGGTTGCCAGAAACTACTCCCTTCTTGTTTACAAGGAGTTTCTAGTGGCCTCTCAGTTAGCTGGCTCACAAAGTAATTAAGTTTAATATACTCAATAGGGGCATACTGACCTAAGTCCTATGCCAAACCTATAGTGTTTATTATTCCAATGCGCAGAGCCTATTAGGGGTATAGGAACTACACTACAAGGACTGTACAGCGTTGAGGAGCAAGTGGTTGCTGAGGTGATCAGTGAGGCATCAGTAGATTTGTTTCTCTAAGGCCTTTTCTGGGTATGGTAGGAGGGATATGGGTCTATAGTTGGAAAGCATTGCTTTGGAAAGCACCCTATGCGCAATACTCCACAACGCTGGCATCCTTGAAATAGCCCTGGAATTGATCCAATCCTTCCTCATTGGCCAAACACATTGAGTCAGGCTACTGCTGTTCGACTCTGAACCCAAAGAAATCAGCTGCGGAGTGCCTCAGGGCTCATCCCTTAGTCCCATGCTCTTCAACATCTAAATGGCCCCGCTCGCAGCCATCATCATGAACCATGGACTCATCATCATCTCCTACACCCCGACTCCCAGCTGATCCTATCCATCCCCAACGATCCCACAGTCACCAATAACAACTTCCATGACCTGGATGAAGGACACCTGCCACAAACTAAACTCAGAGAGGACCGAACTCCTCATCCTGGGCTCCACCCCCTTTGCCTGGAATGACTCCTGGTGGTTCACAGATCTTGGACTCCCCCCACAGACCCTGCAGAAATCTCAGCATCATCTTGGGCTCCTCGCTCACCATGAATCGCCAGATCAACACTGTCTCATCAACCTGCTTCCATACGGTACGCCTGCTGTGAAAGATCCTCAAGTGGATTCCCATTGAGTCCAGAAAGACAGACACCCACACACTCATCAGCAGCAGACTGGACTACGCAATGCACTGAACGCCAGCATCACCCAGAAACTCCCCAAGAAACTTCAAAGCATTCAGAATGCCTCCACAGACTCATCCCCAATGTCCACCACCCACCTGAGAGACCGCCACTGGTTCCCAGCCTACAAAAGAATCACCTTCAAGGTTCCTCACACATGCCTACAAAGCCCTACATGGCATGGGACCCTTGTATTTCAACCACCACCTCACATTCCAAGCACCCACCAGTGACCTCTGCTCGATCTATCTGATCATGGCCGCCATTCCATGTATCTGCAAGACCGCAATCGGGGGAAGATCCTTTTCCTACCGCACAGCAAAGACATGGAGCACCCTGACTCTCTGCCTAAGACAATCGCCATCACTGCCCCAATTCTGGAAGGACCTCAAGACCTGGCTCTTCGACTGAACCATAGTGCCTGTGACAGAGCAGCGGTCGCTCCCAGAGCCTTGAGACCCTTACTGGTGAGTAGTCTCTTGAATCTTTGATTGATCATGTCTGGGTCAGCAGATGGTTTCATAAGAAGGAGCATTATGGTTGCATGTTTCTAGGTGTCCAGGCATGTGGCTGAGTTGAAAGAGGCATTGAGGATGGAGGTTGGGCTTTGCTGATCTGTAGGAGTATTTTGGTGAATATTGTCAGATGTGATCCCTGAGTCGATGGTCTTCAAGGTTGCAGTGATTTCAGTTGGACATGAGGTCAAGGTTCAGTCTTTGGCCATGATGGAAAGTCAGGTTGCAACAGTGACAAGATCCAGTTGAGTATTGAAACTACTGCATATGGAGGTGATTGATTTACAGAGAAATTCCTAAAGCTTTGTTGCAAAGGTCTTGGGAGGGGCTGATGTTGCTGGAGGTGGCAGGAGGAGCAACGAAATTTTGGATGATGGCAGAGATGTACTTTCTGCTTGCATCTATGTAGTATGCAAGAGCCCTGTACTTGGTGTTCTGTATCTGATGGTGGTAGATTCTTAGGGCTAATTTTAATATATCTTTATCTGTGGTGCTTTTACTTGTTCTCCATTTGTGCTCCAGTTCATTGAAGGCCCATTTCATCAGTCTGAGTTCTTCTGTGTACCAGTTAGCCTGTGCTCAGGCACTGGCCATTGGGTTGTACTTCCCAGGGTGTCAGTACATGCTATGAACCAGCTGTTGAGGACTTGGTGGCTTTCAGAAAGTTGCTGGTGTGCTTGGTTATGCTTTTCCAGCTGTGGTAGATGGATTCAGTAACATGCTGGGTGAGACCAGGTTTTCCAGATTTTCATGAGGGGCCAAAGAGGTTGGGTATGTGTGGTCTTCTAGGTGAAAGTTAAGGTCTCCAAGGAGGGTAAAGGTACTGGTGTTGATGATGAGGAGTGTCTTTAAGTCTGTGATGTCGCTAGTGAAATTGGTTGGGATCCTGGTGGTCTTTATACAAGGGTTGCACGGAGGGAGAAGTTGGTTGTGATGCATATCTTTAACACGAGATGTTACATGTAGCTGCTGGAGGTGTTCATGTAGGTGATGCACCTGGAAGAATCATTGAATATTATGGCAACTCCACCTCTGGGTTTGTGCTGATGGTCTTGCCTGGAGATCTTGTAACCGGTGGGGATGGCTATAGTGATGCAGAGATTTAGCCATGATTCTGTGAGGGAGATCAGGTCCAGAGAGTGGTAATATAGCATGTCCCATATCTTTGTGGCGTGTTTGGTAAGCAAGTGGGTTTGAGGAGAATGCATGCAAGGGAGGTGTATTATATGGGTGGTATTTGGTCTGTGTGACTGTAAGTGTGAGCAAGTAGCTCATCTGTGTGGGCTAGTAGGGTGCTCGGGGCTGTAGTTGTGGGAGTGGTGGGTGTAGGGTGTTGGAGTGTACATGAAAACCTGTAGGATAAATGCTTCTTCCAGGTTGAGTAGTGTGGTGTGGCAGGGTAGTGGTGAGCAGAAGCCAGGGTGGAGATCACAGAGGAGTGTGGCAGAGTAATGGTGGGTAGAGTGAGAAACATGGTCCGTGGCGCTGATCTTTCATTCTCAATACTTCTTTTACTTCATCAACTCCTTTCAACCTTGGCTAGTGGTACTCAGAATCACTAAATTGCAAAAAATGAACAGACATGCACTATGCAGCACCATATAATATGCCCTTCTATCTATCAACAAGCTGAGTAAATAGTTCAAGTATCAAAGAACTCTACATCAGGTGTGTTCAAGTGACAAAAAAAGCCCACTTAACACCTTGCATCATCTAACATAAGCAATCTCAAGTGGACTAATGGAATAACTGTGGGGCATATTATCAAGGGGTCTATTTCCGCTTTTTTGGCTTTAAAAGCCAAGAAAGAAGAGATAAAATTATCTTCCTATTACCTAGCTGTCGCTAACACCAGTTAGCGACAGCTAGTAGGAGATAGCGACCATCTTGTGCCCCGATTTGCATGTCAGTGAAATTTATCACTAATGACATGCAAAGTGGGCGTGCCAAGATGTTAGCGACTGGAAACAGTCGCTAACATCGCTATCTCCTATTACCAACTTTTGGAGTTATTCACGCTAAGCGCGAATATCTCCAAAAGCTAACACCTGCCCCTGAGCAGTTCTTAGCCATGTTATCCAATGGTAGGTGGATAACATGGCTAAGAACATTAGCTCGGTAATGCATGAATATCGCTGACTTTTCAGCGATATTCATGCATTTCGGCCGATTTTTATCGCTTAGGAGATAAACCTTGATAATAGCAAGGTTCCTAAGCGATAAAAATCGCCGCAGCACGGCGATAAAAATATTGCCGCTAAGCCAACATGGCGATAATTATCGCTAGTTGTTGGTAATATGCCCCTGTGACTTTATGAAAAGATACGTTCATGAACATTACAAACTGAAAATAATATGTTATCATCATAAAACCATGATATAATCCTCAGAGAAGCCAATGGAATCAAGTTTCCAAACCTATGGGAAACATAACCTTATGAGCGGAGCGATCTTTAAGGAAATGTTATAATGTATGGTGTCTCACACAATAAAGACCAGGGAAATGCAGACAAAGGAATACCAACTCATTACTACTGTTTACTAATAACATGGGAACGTGAATGGATAATGGTTAATTGCAGTGTGGTGTAAATTTCCCGATCTATATTCAGTCCACAATCAACATGTATCAATCCAAAGTGTTCCTTTTAATTGTAATCTATATTTGTATAGCCTCTTCTGTGATAGATTTGCACGTAGGACAGAGACACCATGTATTTCCTCTCTGTTTTGCTAGTCTTGAACGTGCAGACCTGTCATTGATCTGACTCAGCATCGCTTAAAGCATTGATATATTCTGTCCAATCCTCTTTAAGTTCGTGTATGTTTGAATCCACATACTGTTTTGCACGTACGCACATCAGTTATGTTGCAGTTGATAAAGCTCTGATTGTAAATCTTCTTTTAGACCTCAAGAAGAGACGGCTGACAAGCAAAGCTATCACCTCTGTGTTCTTCACAAGAGGAATTGTTGATCCGGAAGGATTTTTTTCTCAGCCAGCTCCCCTCTGCCGGGATAGAGTCGCCAGGATCGCCCGCTATGCTCGTGGTGTCGGAGGACGCTCAAGAAAATTGCAGGACATAAAAGATAGGACTTTAATGCTATCAAGGGGTGATTGGAGTGCAGGGAACCATGGAGACAGAAGATTACGTAATACTTTTGCCGTGAAATTGTCCTTAACTAATTATTTGTTAATTATCAAGTCGGCCGACACGCTAAAAGACCGAGAAGCTGCAGCTTTGGAACTATTTGACTATGTAGCCCCAGCAAGCAATCAGTCATCACAATCTGGGGCACAAGTCATAGTGAATGAGGATTTAAGAAGCAAAGTAAAGGCACTAGAGAAATTGATGCGCGGGGAACAGGCTAAGTGGTGGGAGAACAAGTCACTGCAGCGTTACCTGGATGTGGGGAGAATTCCCAGAGGTTTACGTATTGGGCCCAATGCAATCTGGACTCCTCTAGACGCCTAGTCGAAATTTTGGTAAAATACGCGTAAATAGATAGAATTGTATTGCAAAAGCGCATTGAGACACTTACAAAAGAGATATCTTCCATGGGTCCTGCGAAGGAAATAGCCAAACTGAATTCAGAAATGATGGTCCGCTTGCGTAAGGAAGAAGATAAAATGAAAGAGCAAAAAGCGTTCAAATTTCACCAGGACCGAGTGGTTTATGAATGTGGGCGCATATTTACCTTTTTGCGCAAATATGAGGGCATAAAATCTTCAAAGTACGCAGCAACCAATACATCAGCAGCTGGTACTTCAAACAGTAAAAAACCGGCTGATTCTTCATATTCTGATGCCAGTTCAGCAATCGAGAGTGAAGCAGAGGAAGATGCTAATAGCTGCAAGGCCTCGTATTGCGCCCTCCCCCGCTGAAGAGATGTATTTTTTAGTGGAGGAACGAAGAGCAACACTCAGACCGAGACTGCAACAAAAGCCAGCAGGCAGAGGAGAAATTGTAGGCGGCGACAAAGCCCGGAAACGGCTCGACACTGCGAGGCAACAACAAAAAATGCGGAAGGGGCTGGTGGAATCGCCGCTGAATTCACATGAGTTAAATGAAAAAACAGTGATCAACCTGTCTGAGGCAGTCCTAACTAAAGCTGAAATTCAAATATTGTCCCTGGGATTATCATTCTGCAATGAATCTAACTTCCACTATCCCAACACTAGCATGGATATATATACATTTGTGAGAAAACTCAAATTGCGCAAATTTCATGCCTTAAAAGCATCCAAAAGAGCAATCGATGATGCGGTTCCCAGCTCTCATGATACACAGACACAACGACCCGACCCAGTAGTTGGTAATGAGGAATCACTATTGACTCCCCTGACGGAACTACATGAGGAAAATGCTTATGTGGAAACTGATATGTTGTCCCCAACTTGCTTTAGTAGCTCTTCAACCAACACAAACATTAAAACCAAGAAAACTCCTTTTAAGAAAAATCTAAGTTCACTCCCATATTACTAAGGGATGGTATTGATATTTTTAATGAGCATGTAACGGAAGGAATAAAAAAGCTCAATTACAAAATTTGTAATACGAAGAAGAAAGTTTCAAGCAGAAACAGACAATATTACCATCTGATCAATAAACTACAAAGCAATGATGATGTAATTGTGAGGAACTCTGACAAAGGAGGAAATGTGGTTTTATGGTCTAAAAAAGACTACTCATCTGAAGCATTATCCCAACTCAATGATCGATATTGCTATAGACTTAGCAGTGCAGCAGCTGTTAAAGAAAATGCAAATGCTTTTTTTTCCAAACTGGTCGCGTGGAAAAGTGCTGGACTAATATCTATGGACGAATATCAATATATGAGAAATGATCATCCTGTCTCTCCCAACATCTATTTTATACCCAAAGTTCACAAAAATGCACTTAAGCCTCCAGGCAGGCCAATCATATCAGCCAGAGCAAGTCTTTTGGAAAATGCTTCTAAATACATTGACTTCTTTTTGCAAGAGTGGGTATTGAGACTGTCATCTTATTTAAGGGACAAAAGTGATTTTCTGTGTAAAATCAAAAGTTTTAACTGGGAACAGAACTTCTATCTTCTAACTTTAGATATGTCCTCATTGTACACATGTATAGACCACAAAGACGGCTTGCGCGCAGTGGAAAATATCTTTAACAAAAGCATAACAATTTGTCCCCAACATGATAATATGCTGTTAAACATGATCAGGTTCTGTCTAAACAATAACATATTTTTATTTGATCACACGTTTTTCCAGCAAACTCGGGATCTTGCGCTGGGGGCCAGCTTCTCCCCCAGCTATGCTTGTTTATTCATGGGCTGGTGGGAGGAGCTGGTCCTCAAAGGCACGCATAAAGAAATATATGATGACCACGTCAAATTGTATTTTAGGTACATAGATGACCTGTTTCTGGTGTGGGATGGGACTACAGAACAAGCTATGGATGTTGTTAAACTAATTAATAACAATGATGTAAATCTGCATTTTACCTCCACCATAAGCAACATAAAAAGTTATTTTTTGGATGTAGAGGTCTATGCGGCAGGAAACAAGTTAGAATCCAAGCTTTATAGAAAAGAAACCGCTGGCAACTCTATTTTACATTTTTCGAGGTTCCACCGAGACATCTGGTGCATAGCATCCCCTATGGGGAGATGTTAGGCATCAAGCGAATTTGCAGTAATCCTGTAGACCTAGCGGAGGCCCAACTCCAGAGCAAAAGTAGGTTCCTTACCAGGGGTTATCCTTTAAAAACCATACAGGAGGCTATAAATAAAACCCTTAAATTAGATAGAGATGATCTCCTCATTCCCAGGAAAACCAGTGATGGTGCACTGTGGAGGCTGTTGGCTCTGCAGTAGTGAGGCTAATAATTCCATATAGTGCCCAAGAAAAGACCATTTTTAAAATTATAAATAAAAACTGGGCCTTTGTCAAGAGTGATCCGGTAATTGGTGCGGAAATGCCCACCAAACCAAGCATTACCTTTAGCAAGTAGAAGAGTTCTGCAACACATACGGGCCATCAATATTCATGACCCGACCTACCCGGTAGCCCAGCATTTTCGAGAAGTACACAACTACAACCTTGAAGACTTCTCATATTATGTTATAGATGCCATTCCAAAAACCAAAAGAGGTGGGGACAGAGAATATATGTTACGGAAACTAGAAACCCGATATATTCTTAATTTGAACAGTAAAACCCCGGTAGGTTTAAATAATACGAAAGACCTACATACCTGCTGATAATCTTGAATCTGGTTGCTGTGGTTGCCGTGCTCCCTCCCCTCCTTTTCTGCTCTGCGTGTCTTTCTCTCAAGTGGCTTCACAAAATGAATTGATGTCTACCTCATTACGAATTATAACTGATATATGAACATTACGCAAATGAATTGAGTTCCATTACTTTAGCTGCTGTAAATTCTCTTAACCAATTCTCTTAACCAAATAGCACCTTATGCACTGTTTTTATAATACGTGTATATGTTTACAACATTTGTGGGTGTTTTATATCAAAATTGGTAGAACTTAGCACTTTTTGATCGCATTCATATGTGGCTTTTCGTATTTAGGATTTACAAATTAATATTTGGCATTTATGCAAATATTTTGATTGTGGGCTTTCCTTGAAGTTGATTTTGAATTCTTTGAATTTGTTCGTATTGGGTGTCAAATTTAGTCCCTGTCTCCATTATTTTCTATGGGAGTTACAGTCTCTGTGGTCATGTGTGGTGGCATACTTTGTCCAAAGCTGAGTTGGCGCACATTAACTACTGTTTTGGGATCTTTTTAGGTTGAAATCTACCAGACAGGGCACTTGTCTGTTTTGCTTACAACTTCTTGTGGACATTCTGAATGCTTCCCTGGGATTGCTTTTTTTCTATTACTTACAATTAGCTTTGTGGTTTGTAACTCACAGTTGCTTCCTTTCTATTTGCTGGCTCTATTTGCTTTAGGCTGCCCAGCTTGAGTTTGTCCCTCCCGTGAGCATCCCTTGTTTACTGTATCCTTCCAAGGACTCACTTTCTGTAAACAGACCTTTTAATCTTGTTCTTATCTTGTTACATTTGCTGTGCATTCAAAGACATAAGTCAAATGTTAGGCTTCGTCTTCCCGGGAACTTGTTGCTTGCTTTTCTTTCTCTGACTTCAAAGTGAGAGAATGAATGTGACAATCCTACTGCTCATCCATGTGAGAGGAAAGGGTGGAGGATGTTATTTTTTCTAGCACACAACAAAAATTAACTGTCCTGATATTTAAGAATATATTACAATGAGAATAGTACAAATGAAGCACATTTTTGTTTGCAATTCTGAAATGTGGTGAAAACCTTTGAATATGATCAAAACATAAATACAACCAGGTGATGACATTTCTGTGCATTATCATTTATAGACAGTAAAATTGTATGTTGGTGTAAAGGTAATGGTCATTTCAATTGAAAATGTGTTGTCTGTAATGGCAGTGCACTACCACGCCATGCATATTCCACACTGCACACTCCACTTTACTCTACTCTAACCCCTTCCACTCAACTCCCTGCTACTCTATTCTATGACACTACACTCCACTCTACTCTACGCCCCTTCACTCTAAGACACTCTATGATAGGCCATGCCACTCAACTCTGCTCTACGTTACTCCACAGCACTCCACTCTATGCCACTCACTCGATGACACAACAGACAACTCTACCCTATGCCAGTCTACTGTATGCAACTCCACCCCTCACTACCTACCCCACTCCAATCTAACCACTTCAATCTCTCTGCTTCACACCAATCCAATCTAACCCAATCCACCCCACTTCAATCTACCCCACTCCACTCTACAACAAGCCACTCCACTCTATGCTTCTCCACTCTAAGACACTATACGACACACCACACCACGCAACTCTATACCACTCTGCTGTACGTCACTCACTCCATAACAGAAGACACCACTCTACTCTAAGTCCCTCCAGTTTATGCCCCTGCACTTCAAACCGCCTATCCCTCTTCACTCCAATCTACCCCAATCTACTTCAATCTACCCCAATCTACTCCATTCCACTCCAATCTAGCCCACTCCACTGCAGTCAACCCCAGTCCACTCCACTCCAATCTACCCAAATCTTCCCACTGCACTTCACTACAATCTACCCAAATATACTCCACTTTATGGCCGCTGAATGGTCCAGCCTCTAAGAGGCTTTGGGCTGGGGATCACTCTCAGTGCAAATCCCTGCAGAAGGCACCCTCCAATGCCCATCTACAATGGTGACAATTACACCTACCTCACCACAATATCCTGAACAGACAGCTGTCCGAGCAGAGTCTGTCTCCTCACCCCTGGTTTGGTCTCCTTCACGACTCCAGTCAAAACTCTAAACCAGCAGACTAAACAGAGCTCAAGGTGAGAGCCTGATGTGGATCCCGTCTGCTTTACAATTTCTGTGACCGACAGCCCAGCTGAAAGTGGGGTGGTCTGCATAGTCATTGGTACCCACTTCACTCCAACCTATGTAACCCAGCTCCGGGGGCTGATCGCCTTATGCGCAAGGAAGAAGCTGGGTGAGGGGATCAGACTGTCCCGCACCCAAAACAAGATCCTGCATTTTTTAACAGGCTCTATTCCTTGCATTCTCTGCAGAAGCCCTGCAGTGCTGATATCACTCTACCGTGGAGTTGCTGTGGCAGCTATCATTCTGTGCCCCAGCCAGCCCAGGCCACGCGCTGACCTGTTCTCTGAGAGAGAGAACCCCTCCACTGCATTAAGTGCCTACCATCCACCCAGATACTGTGGCCTCCAGCACTATTGTTGCCTAATGTTGAGGCTTCCATCCCGCCTCCAGGTCCTACTGAGCCCCTCCTGCCAAACATCCAACACGAACGCACCATCAATAACGGGCTGACGATTGCACTGCCAAATGAGCTCTGAGGCTATTAGCTAGACTTCAGCCTACGGTTTGCTCACCTGTTACGCTGCGTGTTATGTTCTTGTATTCATTTTATAGAGCGTGCAAATAACAAAAGGGTCTTGGTGGTAGTGTCAGTGGAACCAGACAAATTCAGTGCAAAGGTAGGGGTACGCACAAGTTCTGAGGCCAGTAAACAAACATTTTTGCAGAAAAATTAGGAAATAGATTTTAAGCAGATGAGTTAAAAAGAAAAGTTTTTAATTCTTTCCTGAATTTTAAGAGTTTGGGCTGTGCTCTTAGATGGTTGGGCAGAGAATCCTTCCATTTGGAGGCGGAGTAGGAGAAACGTCTACCTTCCCAATGGACTCTTTTTATTCTAGGTACAAACACCTTCCTAGCATTGGTAGACCATAGATTACAAGAAGGAGAGTACCATTTAAAAAATATATTGCAAAAGCAATGGACAACCTGGTGCTGGGCCTTATAGACCCACCATAAGGCCGTGAACTTTATTTGCACCTTGATAGGCAGCCAATGCAGTTCTTTATTGGCTTTAGTGGCTGAGGAAAGTTTTGGAAGATATATTAGTACTCTTCCGGCTGCTTTTTGATATATCTGTAATTTATTAAGAAGGCACTTTTGAGAACCTACATATAAAGCATTGCAATAATCTATTTTAGAGATGACTAGGGCCAAGATCACTGTTTTCCTTAACTCCAATCGGAGGCATGGGAGATTTTTTAAAATTCTTAAGATGAGAAGACAGGAGGATGTTACCTGCTTTGATTGGTCTATGAAAGCTAATTTGGTATCAAAGGTGGCCGCCAAATGTCGTGCCCTCTGTACTGGGAGTGGAAGGTGGCCGAAGTTGAGTAGCCACCAGGAAGTGCTCCAGAAGGTGGAGTTGTTACCAAATAGCAACACCTCTGTTTTTACCGAATTAAGTATTAAATAGTTCTTCTGCATCCAGTTGGCAATGCTACCCATACAGTTATTGAAATGTTTGGTCGCTTTTTCAGGTTTCGATTAAACAGATACAACTATTTGGGTGTCATTGGTATACGAGAATAACGAGAGCTCATAGGATTGCATAAGTTTGATAAGGGGAGTAATGTAGGCATTAAACAGGGTTGGACTTAATGAAGATCCCTGAAGCACCCCGCAGGGAAGCGTAAAGCTGGCAAAATTAAATTCTTCAAAGCCAACATTGCTCTATTTGACAGAAAAGACCTGATCCATTTGAGAGTGGTATCTTTGATGCTTATCATTTCAAGATGATTGACCAAAGAGGAGTGGTCAACTGTATCAAATGCGACCGACAGATCCACCAGGATCAAGGCTGAAGTGTCTGTAATGATCATCTTTATTTATGGGTCATTGATACTGGGTTTTCGTTTCCTCATTTTTTGTTTGCCCTTGTTCCTACTCTGAAATCTACCTCACTGCACAACAATCAAACCCACTCCACCCCAGTCCACCATATTCCATCCCATTCCAATATACCCCACCCCACCATACCCCACTCCAATCTATCCCACTCTATCCCAATCAACCTCACTCCACCCCACAACAACAACACTCAATCTACCCCACTCTACCTTACCCCACGTAAATCTAGTCCAATTGACTCCAGTTCAATCTATCCAACTTCAAACTGCCCTACTCCAATCTGATCCACTCCAATCTAACCCACACCCCTCCAATCTACCCAACACCACTCCAATCTACTACACTACAGTCCAACCTACCCTGTTTTAATCCACCCAATCTATCCTATTCTAATGGGTGAAAACAACTAGCTGAAAGCCCCATTAAATACGTGTAATGTACATTTATCCTTGGAGGAAAGGATGTGGCCTAAAGGGCTAGGCTGGTTGACCCCAAATCTGGGGAACCGGTTTGAGTCTTTGCTGCGACCCTCAACACCTTGTGACTCTAGGAAATTCACTTAATCTCCTGTGCCCAACAAAAATGAATGTGTCTTTGTGTAAAACAATTGGTGCTCATGTAAAGCGCTCCGCTCTGTTAAATCTAATAATTCTATTTGGAATAACTTTGGCGCCGAGTGACGAATCTGCCTGAAAATTTCCTCAAAATGGCCTCGCGACACCCCAGTCCTTCCTTGAAAGTTTGGGGGGATTTGTCAAGCGGGGGCTGAGATAAAAGGGGGGTCCCAAAACGTGTTTTCCCCATGTTAATTTCCGTAGGGCGGTCAACCTCACTTTTAGCCCGAACGGCTAAATGGATTTCCACCAAACGTGGCAAAATTGTAGGGACTGGTAGCCCGATGTGCCTTTGCTATGTCTCAAGATATGTGCTTCAGTGGATTTTGAGTAATTTAGGTTAAAAAAAATATATATATCTATGGCAGCGCCCCGGTACGCGCACCGGGCGCGCCACGCGACTTGCGCACGGAAAGCTGATTGGCTCTCGGGTGTCTGTAAACATTCGAAACAGTCCGGAGCGGCCGCCATCTTGTGTCTCGGTAGGATCGAGACACAAGAGGTGGTCAAAACAAAGGGGGAAATGACCATAATGGGGCAGGGTAGACCCCCCCTGACCCCCTAGGTTTGATGTGGGGGCTATAAAAGGGTCCCGCTAGGCAAAAAATAGCGCGGGGGAGCGCCCGGTACGCGCACCGGGGAGCGGACCGGGGAGCGTCCCATGGGGAAAAATGAATAATAGAGTTTTTTAAAAATGTAGCCTTTTTTTATTAATTGGAGGTAGTTCTAAAAAGAACAGTTTTTTTCTTCTTTCTATTGCTTTATATTTTTTGTATTGTTTTTTTGAACATTTTGTACTTTTTTGGGGTTTTCTGAACAGTTTTATATATTTTTTTGGATTTTTCATGGGGAGAAACGAAAAAACAGGGAATTGAAAATGGCTCAACTGGAGCAAAAAAAAAGAAAAGAAATAATTAGGGTTTATTGGGGCATTTATGGTTGTCCCCAGCAAGGACGATGAGCGTTACGCTTTGTTCTCCGTAGGAGATGGTCTTCCCACAATATTTACAGATAATTCGGAAATCTGCAAATCGTGGCTGAATGGTCGGCATCGTCTCACTTTCCTCTGGTGCAGACGGAGTGGGTTGCTTCCTTTTTGAGGTGGTGCTTGTGGATTGGGGAGGGTTACTGGCCAGTTCCCTCATCTCTGCAGCAGAATAATTTATTGGATGCTTACGCTGTGTGTGGCGCATCATCGTGTTGTTTCCAAATGAATATTTCTTGTTCGGGTTTCCCCTGAAAGTTCCACGCCTCAGATTTTGCAAGTCACCTTGGCTGCATTTACTTTTTTCTTCCCCTGTGGGATGGAAAAAAACTCCCATATAATGTGTGGTCTTGGCTGGTATGGGGTATTTTGTTCATCAAGCCATCTTCTCCCTTCTTCCTCCTCCTCCTCCTCTTCCTCCTCTTGTAGACCACCAATGATATCTTGTGGTGGTCCTCTTGGTGGTTGTGGTAGTGGTGGTGGTGGTGCAGATGCACCAGCTGCTGCTGCTACTGAAGCCATTATAAAGATCAAAAAGGTACAGAGAGGTACAAACAGGTCTTCCTAAGTCTTCCTAAGTCAAAGGACAAAGTCAGAATAAGGAAAAAAGGTGGGGTCTTTCATCCTTTCGAAAAAAAAAATGTATTGAACCAATGAAAAGTGTTATTTTCAGGTCACATGACCAGGGGCTTCATCATTATGAAACCAAAACTGTTATGAACCAATAAAAAGTGTTAATTTCAGGTCACATGACCCGACGCGCTTACGCTACGCGCCCAGGGGCGCGTCGCGTAAGTGCGTCGGACGCCTACGTTGCACGATCGTATTCGCTCGAGTGCTTGCAGGTGCATTTACGCCCTGCGTATCACGCGGTCGCGGCTACGCGATACGTCACGAACATGTTTTCGTCCGCGATATTGCCGCTTACGGGACGCTCCCCGGTGCGCGCCCCGGGGCGCTTCATAAAACTACGCTTTCCAGGTCGCTCACCGGGGTGCGCACCGGGAGCGCTCCAAGGCAAAAAAAAAAAATATATATATATATATATATATACAAAAAAAAAATTGGCAAAATTGTAGGGACTGGTAGCCCGATGTGCCTTTGCTATGGCTCAAGATATATGCTCAAGTGGTTTTTACAAAAATTAACTTTGAAAAAAATATATATTGTGCTACATTGGGCTATATATATGTTTGAGCCCAAATGTAGCCCAAATGTAGCCCAATGTAGCCCAATGTAGCCCAAAGATGGCCACCAGAGACAAAAAAAAAATGTAGCCCAAATATCAGCCAGATGTAGCCCAAATATAGCCCAATGACAGAATGTCACAGAGTGTTCTAAAGAACAACTAGAGCGCAAACAGTCTTACTTATAAACTGAGACTTATAGTTAGGGATTAACATTGAAAAAACCTTTGAAATTCACTGAAAAAAACATAGGTTTCACACCAGTTATAGTTAGGAGTTAGCCTTTAAAGAACCTATGCAATTCACTGAAAAAACCATAGGTTTCACACCAGTTATAGTTAGGAAATAGCATTTAAAAAACCTATTAAATTCACTGAAAAAACCATAGGTTTCACACCAGTTATAGGTAGCTGGAAATTTTACTGACATAAAACCATTGAAATTCCACGTTATAGTTAGTTGGACTCACTATAACTTGCGCATGTAATGCACTGCTGATGACGTCACATATTACATCACTCATGACAGGGTCAGTGACATCACTCATGACATCACTGATGACACCATCCTTGTGACAGAGTGACAGATCTCCTTTCACTGTTACCCTTGAAACACATATTCAAAAATCGAAACTAAAATTTAATTTAAAAAAAAGGAGATACCCATACCAGTTACAATAAACCAATTCAGTAATTCCACCATTTATATACACATCCACTAATTCACCAACAGTTCTATGTAGTCACTCATACATATACTCACTCATCATATGTAGTGATACACCTATACATCCTATAACACATCTACATTCTTCCAAAAGTTGCTCACACATGCAAATAAACTATTGATCATCCATTTATTTGCATATACAGCTATACACACACTACCACCTTACTTCTACCCTGTTATACTTACTCTCTTAAACAATCGCTTATAGAAACACATACTTATTTAAACAGGAACTCTTACAATCTCTCACTCTCACATATACTCACTTATATACATCAATACTCACATATACTAGATTAAAACATAAGTAGTTACTGATAAAGACACTAGTGAGACAGTCATTCACTCACTAACACACACATATACACACTCATCCATCCATACAGTCCTGCACATATGCTGTCTTCAAAACACATACAAACAGTGAGTCAGTCACCAACCCATGCAGCCATTTATACACAAAGTGAAACACTGATACATATATTTCAATATTTAAAAGTTACTCGCTAATATATGTATTCACTAAGATACACTTAATAAGCCAGTTAACCAATCAATTTTTTTACAAAAAAACATCCATTTAAACATTTATTCTTCCATCGACCTTTACATATACATATATAAAACATATTTATTTTTCAGAAAGACACACATTCACTGGATGGTGTCATCAGTGATGTCATGAGTGATGTCACTGACCATGTCATGAGTGATGTAATATGTGACATCATCAGCAGTGCATTGCAGACGCGCAAGATATAGTGAGTCCAACTAACTATAACGTGGGAATTTCAATGGTTTTGTGTCAGTAACTATAACTGTTGTGAAACCTATGGTTTTTTCAGTGAATATATATATATATATATATATATATATATATATATATATATATATATATATATATTTTCTAAAAGAGAAATCGCGGTGTACGGAAATCTGTACAATTACGAGCACGAGCTGCATGCTGATTGGCTGTCAACTGTCAGTCAGCACTCCAAACCAGGAAGTGTTGGCAGCCACCGTTTATTTTGAATTATGCGGGGGGCTCACGGCTCTCCTACATTCTTCGGGGACCGCCACCTTCCTTGGGCAGTAATATTTAAAATAAGAGGTCCGTGATGGCACGGATTTCCCAGCTCCGGGGACTTCCACATCTTGGACTTTTTAATTTTTGGAGGGGATCCCGCGGTCTTCTTACTGGAACCCTTGATGGCCCTGGGGACCATCATTTCCCAGGGCTGGCTCTTGCAGTGTCTCGGGGTGCTTATCCCCGGGACACTGCTGTTGCTATGGTAGGGCGGGAGGGCCGCGGCTCCCACTTTAGCACAGCAAACCGGTTTACTGTTTGAAAGAGAGAGCAAGTTAATCTGCTGTCTCTTTCAAGTAGGAAAGCAGATTCCTTTTCGTTAGAGAGAGCAGCATGTAAGCTGCTCTCTCTGAGAAAACAGTGCCGGCTCTCGAAGGATGCCGGGAGCCGGCTGGGATCGTGGGAGCATTGGCGTTCTCCACACGGTCCCCATTGTTATTTTTTGAGTCCCGGGGGATTGGGACCCTTTGCAGCTCTTTAAACATTCGTACATATAACTTCCGCAAAATCTTTTTTTGTGTTGGGGAACAGAGTATTACTCCAGGGACTTTGTCATCCATGTATCTTTTTTACTTTTTCTTTATTTGAATTCACTTTATTTACAGTATGTTTCTACCTTTCTTCACAATGAGTTCCACAGCGTAGCGTCCGTTGCAGTGTTCTTAGCCTTTTTGTTCTTTTGGTGACATACCAGTTTGTGTTCAAGATTCGGTGACCTATTTGTGTTGCTTTCCTTTGTGTATCTTTTATGCATCCTTTTTTGTGTATGTTCTTTTGTATCTAACTTTATTTATTCAGTGCTTCATCCAGTGTTCTAAACATAAGAGTACATCTGTAGACATGTAGTTTACTCCTTTCCTTTGCCTCACTCAACCCTAATTGAGAACGTAATGGAGTGAGTCAAACTAAGGCAGTGCTGTTGTCATTGTTTTAAATTTGAAAAACAGTAGGTAGTTTAAATAAATAAATATAGCACTTGACACAATGCAGAGTGACACTGTATTTATTGTATTTAATTTTAGAATATTTTGAAAATAAGATACACTCATGTAGAAAATGCTGTCGCTTTAATTGTAAGATATATTTTTAAGATATTTCATATTTCACCGCATATGCTGATATTACAGTGAAGTGAATTACAGTGAAGATAAAATTAAGGGTTTATGTTTTTGTACAAGGACCTACAACATAAGAAATTCATTATGGAAAATCAATAAAACACCTTGGAAGGCTGTTTCGAAATTAGTAAAAGTGTCATAGAAGAGCTAAACATAATTTTTATAAGTAGGGAGAATGAAGAGGAAGATATAAATGCTGTAGATATCAGCACTGATTTCCTAGACTAAACTTTAGATGCTGATTTTGTGGAAGCTTTAGATGACATCGAGTATGATGATATGAGTTTTGAAATTGATAATGAGAAATATGAAATACATGATGAAATTATTTTAGAAGCTCTATTCAGTTATGAGAGATTATATTCTTCAGTCTTCAAACGACTTTATTTGATTAATAAAAATCATAATAGTACAAATACAAAACACAAGACAATTCAATACATATAAGCGATATAAAACTGTAGATCATTAGTACACAGATATATATAAATGATTTAAAACAAGAAGGATATATCACTTAAAAGAAATTCATGGTATTTAAAAAAATAGGAGGAATACACAGTTCAATCATCAGTGGGAATCTTTGTTTCCTAAGGCAAACGGCAGCAATAAGAAAACGAGCAATGTTAAAAATGTTCCAGGTATTGTCTAACAATTGAAGGTACATTAGTGCTGGTCTAACCTGAAGAAAGCCCTTGCCCCTCAATTCAGTTATGAGAGATTAGTTTCTTCAGTCTTCAAACCACTATATTTGATTAATAAAAATCATAATTGTACAAATGCAAAACACAAGACAATTCAATACATATAGGCGATATAAAAATGTAGATCATTAGTGCACAGATATATGTAAATGATTTAAAACTAGAAAGATATATCAATTAAAAGAAATTCATGGTATTTAAAAATGTAGGAGGAATACACAGTTCAATCATCAGTGGGACTTTTTGTTTCCTAAGGCAAACAGCAGCAATAAGAAAACGAGCAATGTTAAAAATGTTCCAGGTATTGTCTAACAATTGAAGGTACATTAGTGCTGGTCCAACCTGAAGAAAGCCCTTCCCCTCAAAAATGGAATTAAAGTCTTCTTCCTAATTTCAGTATAAAAATCAGAGAACCTTATAAAGTGTTTTCATTTGAGAAACTATCACAGTTGTGTTGTGTTTGGCTGAGGTAGTAGCTATAATAAAAAGGCTCTATAAAGGGCATTGACTTTGAATCAAAATATGACATTCAGGAATAATTATTAACTCCAGTCAAAAAAGGCAGCAAGTAGGTGTGTATGTTTGTGGATGATGTGTTGATTGAGTGGAAGATGAAAAAGGTGAAAATTAAGAAAGGCAGCAGACGTTGAAACTATGTACTGCCTTGCTAAAGAAGGGGGTGTTTTGTTTTTCAGGCCATTATAGACTGTGAGTCGGATTCCGTAGTGGGACCCTGACAAACTGTCAGTATATTTAAGGAGGGAAGCAACTGTTTAAATTACATACACTGTGCGGTAGGGTCTGCACTTTGAATTTGTATTACAAGAAGAATTGATAACCGCAGCCAAGAAAGTCAGCCATTGTGCAAATTTTGTACTGCTTTCGGCCGGGGGTGTAGCTACAACAAAAAGGTTCGATAAAGGGCCTTGACTTTGAATCAGAATATGAAATTAAAGAAGAATTGATAACCCCAGCTAGGAAAGGCAGCAAGTATGTAAATTTCTCTGTGCTGTTGGACGGGATAGTTGTTATAACAAAAAGGCTCGATAAAGGGCTTGAAGTTTGAATATGGATATGATATAGAGAACAATAGTTAATAACCACAGCCAAGAAAGGCAGCAAGTAGGTGTGTGTATGTTTAGATGATGTGTTGATTGGTTGGAAGATGAATAATGTAAAAAGTAAGAAAGGCTGCAAGTGTGGAAATTACCTACTGCCTTTAGGCGAGGTAGTAGGTACAACAAAAGGGCTTGGTAAAGGGCCTAGACTTTGAATCAGAATATGAAATTAAAGAACAATTGATAACCCCTGCGAAGAAAGGCAGCAAGTGCAACATTTTCAACTGTCTTCTGCCGGGGTAGTATGGACATGAAAAAGGTTATTTAAAGGGTCTTGACTTTCAATAAGAATATGAAATTGAAGTGTACTTGATAACTTCAGCCAAGAAAGGCAGCAAGTAAGTGTGTGTATGTGTGGATGATGTGTTTATTGAATGGAAGATGAATAAGGTAAAAAGTAAGAAAGGGTGCAGACGTGCAAAGTAACCACTGTCTTATCAGGGAAGTAGATCATTGGATTCCCAGCTCATTACACAGACTGTGCGTTGGAAAAAAGGATGCAAGTTTGGAAATTAGCCACTGCTATTCACGGGAAGTAGTTATCAAAAAGGCTCAATAAAGGGCCTGAAATTTGAATTTGTATTACAAGAAGAATAATTGATAACCGCAGTCAAGAAAGGCAGCATGTGTGCATCTAAAGCAACAAAGTTCTGTGGAGTGTGTGATGATGTGTGGTCCAAGCAGGACGCATTGGTAGCAAAATCTTTAAAATCAAGTTTTCTAATACATATTGGATGTCCATTCACAGAAGTAAGTTGAAGTATACCTTCAAAAAGTATGATGTATTTTTCTCTAAATAAGTCATCTCATTCAATATGATCACATGGTGATGATTTGTGGTGCACTGAGTTAGTAATACTTTTGGGGCTGAGCTTGAACGTATCATGTGATGATGTGTGGTCGGGGGGAGGTACAGTAATTAAAGTAATGCCTTTTGTTGATTGAATTCTGCATCAATTCCATTTAAAAGGGACAGTATGTCTCACTGTGACATAAAAGCGTTCACTCTTGTTTGTGATTATTTAGGGTGCGCTGAGTAAGTAGTACCTTTGGCGGTGAGCTTGTATGTTCCCTGTGCAGTGTAGATTGAAGGTAGTTGTTAACAGACATAGACAAATGGTTTTTGTCACTTATTTAAACAAAATGTGAAACACATATTGTAGAATTTTGTCTGCATTAAATAAATGAAGGCTGAATTTCCTAGTGTTCAAAGTTTAAGAAAATGTGAGGATATTGTGCAATTGTCTTTGTTTTAAGTAAATCAAGATTGTATTGAATATTTTCTGTAGTGCTGGCGCTCTTGGTATCTAGTTGTGAACTCTACTGAGCGCAGAATTGATTGAAAGCACTTCTCAGCACACATAGGGCCGAGAAATTTACATGGAAAACTGAATTGAAGTTGTGAACCCTGCTGTCTATAATGTATATCGAAGGTACTAATCGATAGAAACATTGATGAATGGTATTTTGTACAGTAAACAGAATCTTAGGACAGAGTAGAATTGTATCTGCGTTAAGGAAATCAATGTTGAATGTAATGCTGTCCTTAATGTAGAAGGAAAGCTGATTTGAAGTTGTAAACTGAGGTGTCGACAATGTGATTGAAGGCAGTTGTTGTCACAAAGATCGATGAATGCTATTTAGTCATAGATAATAGAATCTGAGGATACAGTATAATTGGCTCTGCCTTAAGATAAGCAAGGCTAAATGAAATGCTGTCCTTAATGTAGAAGGAAAGCTGAATTCAAGTTGTGAATGCAGGTGTCCGCAGTGTAGATTGAAGGTAGTTGTTGACAGAAATATCGGTCAATGCAAGTTGTGAACCCAGCTGTCCATTGACAATAAGATTGATAAATACTATTTTGTCACAGTTAACAGTATCTGAAGACACAGTATAATTGTCTCTGTCATAAGGAAAGCAAGGCTGAAAACAATACTGTTCTTAATGTAGAAGGAAAGCTTAATTGAAGTTGTGAACTGAGCTGTTCGTAGTGTAGATTGAAGGCAGTTGTTAACACAAAGGTCGATGAATGCCATTTAGTCACAGATAATAGAATCTCAGGATAAAGTATAATTGTGTGTGCCTTAAGGAAAGCAAGGCTAAATGCAATGCTGTCCTTAATGTAGAAGGAAATTTGAATTCAAGTTGTGAACTTGGCTGTCCACAGTGTAGATCGAAGGTAGTTGTTGACAGAAAGATCAGTCAATGCAAGTTGTTAACCCATCTGCCCGCAGTGTAGATTGAAGATAGTTGTTGACAGAAAGATCGAGGAATGCTATTTTGTCACAGTTAACAGAATGTGAGGACACAGTACAATTGTCTCTGCCTTAAGGAAAGCAAGGCTGAATACAATGCTGTCCTTAATGTAGTAGAAAAGTTGAATTCAAGTTGTGACCTCAGATGTCCACAGTGTTAGATCGAAGGTACTAATTGACACAAACATTGATGAATGCTATTTTGTACAGTTAACAGAATGTGATGACAGAGTAAAATTGTTTCTGCCTTAAGTAAAGCAAGGCTGGATTCAATGCTGTCATTAATGTAGAAGGAAAGCTGAATTGAAGTTGTGAACCCTGAATTCTGCAATGTATATTGAAGGTGCTACTCGACACAAACATTGATGAATGTTATTTTGTACAGTTAACAGAATCTGAGGACATAGTACAATTGTCTATGCCTTAAATAAATTGAGACTAATATGTCATACTCTGTTTTAAGAGTTTGCAGCATTCTTAAATGCACAAAGGCAAGCATTAAGTTTGATACCATGCTTATGTTATCAATAATGAGAAGTTTCATTTTCTTCAAGAGTCTTCACAACAAGCTTCTCCAGATATCTTGTGGTATTGTAATTTGTTGTTATGCTCCATAGGTAGTATAAGTAAATGAAGTAATGTAGCATTGGTAATGTTGTGAGGATTGCGCTGGCACTCAACAATGCCAGTGTCACATAGGGCACAGACTGTTGTGTGCTGAACTTGTCAGCAAGGCTTTGAACAATAAAGTTTTCAACAAAGGCTGTTTTTTGGTTCAACACTCTTTAGTATTTTATTCATACTTGTTGAAAGTTGTTGTTTGCCAGTTTCACATTTTTTTTTCAATCAGTCGGTATATTTACTCAACAATTGTATTTGTATCCAACTTATGTTTCAAAAGAATACATTCCATCTATTCCAATGCATTTCGGCCTTGTGGGCCTTCATCGGGGAAGTCTGTGAAACAAAGATAGTATCTATCACTATACGATACGGTTATTTACATATACAATATACAAAACGATACAACTCCGTTAATCAAATTTTTTAGAACATAATGCATTAAATACAGTGTCCAAACAGCGTTTACTGGAACTTGTTTTATGACGCCTGATAGATTGATACCCCTGAATTTTAACCGCTAAGCTTGTTGGTGTGTTACTATACTCTACTAGATTTCTCATCCCAAAACTGCTACCAACATCATATTCACATGCCCACAGTTATCACATGTCCCAGAGGTTTTGTAACAGATTTTAAAGAACTGGGTTCGTGTAGTTATAAGCGTTTTAAAGCGCTTTTTTAAACTAAGTATCTTACGCGCAGTTATAGGTCTTACCGGGAATGTTCAAATAACTGGATCGCAAGCTACATAGGAGGCGACTGCTCTCTTCACGGAAAAGTTGGCGTGTGACGTATATGGGTGGGGCTTAATTTATTCTGATGCGCGCGCTTTAGTTAAAGCTCTTATAAGCATGCAGCACTATAATTACATGATTTGCGAATCACAAATAGCAACTAAATTCTGTCCGTTCATTAATGCCTAATGGGCGTAAAGTCTGTAAATGGAATATCCAATGATTTTCACGTTTTAACAAGGCTTTTCTGTGGTCTGTTTCTTCATTCTTTTCTACAACTTCCAAAATACATGCTTTGATTTGGTTGATCTGGTGGTTGTGCTCGATGAAATGTGTAACGACGGCTGACTTTAGCATTTTTGTCCTTATATTACTTTTGTGTTCAGTTAACCTGGTCTTAAATTTGCGCTCAGTTTGTCCAACATAGGCCTTGCCACATGGGCATTTCAACATGTATATAATGTTCTTTGTATCACAAGTACCATTAACATTTAATTGCTTTTTTGAGAAGAAAGTAAAGTTTTTCTATCTTTCGGTGTCGCTCTTTCTAAGGCTCCTTGTAGTACCTCGTTAGGATATCCTCTTTTTTTTAATTTATTCAACATGATTTGCATTTGAGTCTTTGATTCTTCAGGGTCTGAGACAATTCTTTTCACCCGGAGGAGTTGTGAGTACGGGAGGTGTTGTTTGAGGGGGGTTGGGTGGAAGCTCTGGTAGGCCAAAAGATTGTTGCGATCTGTAGACTTAGCATAGAGAGTGGTTTCAAATGTATCTCCTTTTTTGTGAACTGTTACATCCAGGTAATTGATTTGACTCTCATGAATTGCATAGGTGAATTGTATTCTTTGGTCAATGCAATTGAGTTGTTGGATGTTAGTGATCAAGTGTTCTCTAGTGTCTTTCCACAAAATGAAGATGTCGTCAATGTAACCTAGGTATAGGCATAGCCCCAGTTGCCATTGATCTTTTTGTAAAATGTGGTTGTTCTCATATTGATGCATAAAGATGTTCGCGTATGCTGGGGCTGCCGGATTTCCCATGGCAGTTCCTGACTTTTGTAAGAACCATTTGTCCTCCCATTTGAAATAACTATGCATTAAAGTGAAATTGAGTAATTCCAGAAGAAATACTTTCATGTTTTCCTCATATTCCATGTGCAAAAGAGCCTCTTCTACTGCCTCTAACCCCAGTAAATGGGGTATAGAGGTATACAGTGCTTGAACGTCGATGGTACACATAAGTATTTCTTCATTAGGGTCCAGTTTGATGTTATCTAGCTTGGTCAAAAAGTCGGTGGTGTCTTTTATGTAGGAGTTCATAGTGATGACATAAGGTTGGAGGTATTTTTTACCCACTGGTTCCTGGATGCTCCCACAGGTGGATACTATGGGGCGACAAGGAGGTTGACTGGAGTCTTTGTGGATTTTTGGTGTTAGGTAAAACTTTGGTATTTTAGGGTGATCCGTGGAGAGGTATTTTTTCATTCGGTCGTCTACACATCCTTTCTTGATGCCCTCTGATATTATGGTTTCAAGGACCGCCTGAATTTCCTTAGTGGGGTTGGAATTAAGTTCCATGTACGTATATTCATCTTGGAGGTGCAGTAAGGCTTGTGAGTTGTAGTAGTCCTTATTCATGATGACCAGAGCGCCACCCTTATCCGCTCTCTGACAAATGATTTTGGGGTTATCTGCTATGTTTTTAAGGATAGCATGTTCTTTTTGAGTGAGATTCCTGGTTTTGGTTTTTCTTCGGTAATTGATGTTACTTAAATCTTGTTTGACTAATTGTTCAAATAGATCCAGCATCTTGTGGCTAATGGGAGCCATGTAAGTACTTGTAGTGGTTAGACCTTTCAAGGAGTCTTCCTTATTGTCTTGGTTACCCTGCTGCTCAGTGACGATGTTCGAAAAGAAGTGTCTAAGTCTTAGCTTTCTCATAAGTTTGAATAAGCTGATGTTGACTTCTAAATGATTGGTATAAGCTGTTGGTACAAATGATGTTCCCTTCCGAAGAGTTGCGATCTGTAACTTAGTGAGGTTGACGTCTGAGATGTTGATTACTAGGTTATCTATCTGTTCTTCTTCTTGTCTTTCTTGGTCGTTGCATTCCGGGTTTGAGGAGGATCTTTCTCCTTCACTGGTCCTTGATCTTCTACTAGACCTCCTGGGTCTTCTTCTTCGTTGGAGCTTACTCCTAAAAAAGGCTGAGCAGATGTACTAGCAGTGGCTGTGGTTGTTGGTCTTGGAGGTCTATTTCTAGGAGCGTCTGATGCGCCATCTGTGTCTGAAGAGGATGTATCCGTCTGTTGTGTATATGGGCGATTTTGTCTTTTTTTGGCATATACTTCAGCCCAATTATATACTTCGCCCAATTTATAATCAATGGTATCTCGACGGTATTTACGTAATTTCCTTTCGTTGACTTCTTCTGAGTGTTTTGCCAATTGAGTTTTGGTGTCCTCTAGTATTTTATTCAATTCTTCAGCTGTCATCATTTTACTTAGATCTTCTTTCACAATGGTTATGTCTTTCTCTAATTCTTCTAGTATTTGGGACAATTCCTCGATTATCAACAGGATGAGGTCTAAAGAACATTTATTTAAAATTGCGTACCATTTATCAGTGAATTTTTTGGAATTTTTACACAAGGATGGTTTTAATAATATTCTCAGTCCCCTTGGAATCCTAGACGCTTTGTGGTATCGAATCATAGTGCTGGCATGTAGCCGTTGGTTGATGATTTTTCGTGATAGATACAAAAGTTGTTTCACTTGTTGATCTTAGGATTTAGTTGGAGTATATTCAATAGTTTCTTCTTGAATAAGTGAATATATTTTGGAAGATTCTGCTTTGGTTTCCGTAAGTTTTGTGATCTCATCGTATTGCATGTTTCTTGCTTTGCGTGCTACAGCTACGGAGCAGGATTTGAGTTCAACTATTTTAGATAATAGCCGTGCACGGCACTTTGGTTTATCCTAGGATTAAGTCGTCGGTCGTGCTCCTATGTGTACCCCCCGCTCGGGAGTACGAAATAAACTGAGGATTGCGCTGGCACTCAACAATGCCAGTGTCACATAGGGCACAGACTGTTGTGTGCTGAACTTGTCAGCAAGGCTTTGAACAATAAAGTTTTCAACAAAGGCTGTTTTTTGGTTCAACACTCTTTAGTATTTTATTCATACTCGTTGAAAGCTGTTGTTTGCCAGTTTCAATTTTTTTTTCAATCAGTCAGTATATTTACTCAACAATTGTATTTGTATCCAACTTATATTTCAAAAGAATACATTCCATCTATTCCAATGCATTTCGGCCTTGTGGGCCTTCATCGGGGAAGTCTGTGAAACAAAGATAGTATCTATCACTATACGATACGGGTATTTACATATACAATATACAAAATGATACAACTCCGTTAATCAAATTTTTTAGAACATAATGCATTAAATACAGTATCCAAACAGCGTTTACAGGAACTTGTTTTTAGACGCCTGATAGATTGATACCCCTGAATTTTACGCGCTAAGCTTGTTGGTGTGTTACTATACTCTACTAGATTTCTCATCCCAAAACTGCTACCAACATCATATTCACATGCCCACAGTTATCACATGTCCCAGAGGGTTTGTAACAGATTTTAAAGAACTGGGTTCGTGTAGTTATAAGCGTTTTAAAGCGCTTTTTTAAACTAAGTATCTTACGCGCAGTTATAGGTCTTACAATTGTTGAGTAAATATACCGACTGATTGAAAAAAAAATTGAAACTGGCAAACAACAACTTTCAACAAGTATGAATAAAATACTAAAGAGTGTTGAACCAAAAAACAGCCTTTGTTGAAAACGAGCGGGGGGTACACATAGGAGCACGACCAACAACCTAATCCTAGGATAAACCAAAGTGCCGTGCACGGCTATTATCTAAAATAGTTGAACTCCAATCCTGCTCCGTAGCTGTAGCACGCAAAGCAAGAAACATGCAATACGATGAGATCACGAAACTTACGGAAACCAAAGCAGATACATTTGCATACTCCAGTGAAGAATCTTCCAAAATATATTCACTTATTCAAGAAGAAACTATTGAATATACTACAACTAAATCCAAAGATCAACACGTGAAACAACTTTTGTATCTATCACGAAAAATCATCAACCAACAGCTACATGCCAGCACTATGATTCGATACCACAAAGCGTCTAGGATTCCAAGGGGACTGAGAATATTATTAAAACCATCCTTGTGTAAAAATTCCAAAGAATTCACTGATAACTGGTACGCAATTTTAAATAAATGTTCTTTAGACCTCATCCTGTTGATAATCGAGGAATTGTCCCAAATACTAGAAGAATTAGAGAAAGACATAACCATCGTGAAAGAAGATCTAAGTAAAATGATGACAGCTGAAGAATTGAATAAAATACTAGAGGACACCAAAACTCAATTGGCAAAACACTCAGAAGAAGTCAACGAAAGGAAATTACGTAAATACCGTCGAGATACCATCGATTATAAATTGGGCGAAGTATATAATTGGGCTGAAGTATACGCCAAAAAAAGACAAAATCACCCATATACACAGCAGACGGATACATCCTCTTCAGACACAGATGGCGCATCAGACGCTCCTAGAAATAGACCTCCAAGACCAACAACCACAGCCACTGCTAGTACATCTGCTCAGCCTTTTTTAGGAGTAAGCCCCAACGAAGAAGAAGACCCAGGAGGTCTAGTAGAAGATCAAGGACCAGTGAAGGAGAAAGATCCTCCTCAAACCCGGAATGCAACGACCAAGAAAGACAAGAAGAAGAACAGATAGATAACCTAGTAATCAACATCTCAGACGTCAACCTCACTAAGTTACAGATCACAACTCTTCAGAAGGGAACATCATTTGTACCAACAGCTTATACCAATCATTTAGAAGTCAACATCAGCTTATTCAAACTTATGAGAAAGCTTAGACTTAGACACTTCTTTTCGAACATCGTCACTGAGCAGCAGGGTAACCAAGACAATAAGGAAGACTCCTTGAAAGGTCTAACCACTACAAGTACTTACATGGCTCCCATTAGGCACAAGACGCTGGATCTATTTGAACAACTAGTTAAACAAGATTTAAGTAAAATCAATTACCGAAGAAAAACCAAAACCAGGAATCTCACTCAAAAAGAGTATGCTATCCTTAAAAACATAGCAGATAACCCCAAAATCATTTGTCAGAGAGCGGATAAGGGTGGCGCTCTGGTCATCATGAATAAGGACTACTACAACTCACAAGCCTTACTGCACCTCCAAGATGAATATACGTACATGGAACTTAATTCCAACCCCACTAAGGAAATTCAGGCGGTCCTTGAAACCATAATATTAGAGGGCATCAAGAAAGGATGTGTAGACGACCGAATGAAAAAATACCTCTCCACTGATCACCCCAAAACACCAAAGTTTTACCTAACACCAAAAATCCACAAAGACTCCAGTCAACCTCCTTGTCGCCCCATAGTATCCACCTGTGGGAGCATCCTGGAACCAGTGGGTAAACTGATTGACAAATACCTCCAACCTTATGTCATCACTATGAACTCCTACATAAAAGACACCACCGACTTTTTGACCAAGCTAGATAACATCAAACTGGACCCTAATGAAGAAATACTTATGTGTACCATTGACGTTCAAGCACTGTACACCTCTATATCCCATTTACTGGGGTTAGAGGCAGTAGAAGAGGCTCTTTTGCACATGGAATATGAGGAAAACATGAAAGTATTTCTTCTGGAATTACTCAATTTCACTTTGATGCATAGTTATTTCAAATGGGAGGACAAATGGTTCTTACGAAAGTCGGGAACTGCCATGGGAAATCCGGCAGCCCCAGCATACGCGAACATCTTTATGCATCAATATGAGAACAACCACATTTTACAAAAAGATCAATGGCAACTGGGGCTATGCCTATACCTACGTTACATTGACGACATCTTCATTTTGTGGAAAGACACTAGAGAACACTTGATCACTAACATCCAACAACTCAATTGCATTGACCAAAGAATACAAATCACCTATGCAATTCATGAGAATCAAATCAATTACCTGGATGTAACAGTTCACAAAAAAGGAGATACATTTGAAACCACGCTCTACACTAAGTCTACAGATCGCAAGAATCTTTTGGCCTACCAGAGCTTCCACCCAACCCCCCTCAAACAACACCTCCCGTACTCACAACTCCTCCGGGTGAAAAGAATTGTCTCAGACCCTGAAGAATCAAAGACTCAAATGCAAATCATGTTGAATAAATTCAAAAAAAGAGGATATCCTAACGAGGTACTACAAGGAGCCTTAGAAAGAGCGACACCGAAAGATAGAAAAACTTTACTTTCTTCTCAAAAAAGCAATTAAATGTTAATGGTACTTGTGATACAAAGAACATTATATACATGTTGAAATGCCCATGTGGCAAGGCCTATGTTGGACAAACTGAGCGCAAATTTAAGACCAGGTTAACCGAACAGAAAAGTAATATAAGGACAAAAATGCTAAAGTCAGCCGTCGCTACACATTTCATCGAGCACAACCACCAGATCAACCAAATCAAAGCATGTATTTTGGAAGTTGTAGAAAAGAATGAAGAAACAGACAACAGAAAATTATTGTTCAATTTCATATTCTGATTCAAAGTCAAGGCCCTTTATCAAGCCTTTTTCATCTAGATTCTGCACTGGCAGAAGGTAGTGGAAAATTTGTACACTTGCTACCTTTCTTGGCTGGGGTTATCAATTGTTTGTGAATTTCATATTCTGATACAAACTCGTGGCCCTTTATTGAGGCTTTTTGTTGTACCTACAGCGGAAGGCAGTGAAAATTTGCACACTAACTGCATTTCTTGGCTAGGGGTTATCAATTATTATTCAATTTCATTTTCTGATTCAAAGTCAAGGACATTTATTGAACCTTTTTATTGTAGCTAATACCCAGGCAGAACTAAGTAGGATATGTTCACACTTGCTGCTTTTCTTCACTGGGATTGTCAATTATTTTAAAAGTACCTACAAGCTTAGCAACAATATTTTTTTTTTAACCAAATTTCAAACTAATCGTCTCTGTAAAACGTCTTTGACATGTTCAGTCATTTCTCCAATTCTTATTTCTTGTAGAATAGTTCCATATTCAGCATCATTTCCTTATTGCATATTTGTAATAACTTCTTCATAATAAAAATATAACCAAATGTTAACATTACCAATGCTTTTTTAGATAATAGCCGTGCACGGCACTTTGGTTTATCCTAGGATTAAGTCGTCGGTCGTGCTCCTATGTGTACCCCCCGCTCAGGAGTACGAAATAAACTGAGGATTGCGCTGCACTCAACAATGCCAGTGTCACATAGGGCACAGACTGTTGTGTGCTGAACTTGTCAGCAAGGCTTTGAACAATAAAGTTTTCAACAAAGGCTGTTTTTTGGTTCAACACTCTTTAGTATTTTATTCATACTTGTTGAAAGTTGTTGTTTGCCAGTTTCAATTTTTTTTTCAATCAGTCGGTATATTTACTCAACAATTGTATTTGTATCCAACTTATATTTCAAAAGAATACATTCCATCTATTCCAATGCATTTCGGCCTTGTGGGCCTTCATCGGGGAAGTCTGTGAAACAAAGATAGTATCTATCACTATACGATACGGGTATTTACATATACAATATACAAAACGATACAACTCCGTTAATCAAATTTTTTAGAACATAATGCATTAAATACAGTGTCCAAACAGCGTTTACAGGAACTTGTTTTATGACGCCTGATAGATTGATACCCCTGAATTTTACGCGCTAAGCTTGTTGGTGTGTTACTATACTCTACTAGATTTCTCATCCCAAAACTGCTACCAACATCATATTCACATGCCCACAGTAATCACATGTCCCAGACGGTTTGTAACAGATTTTAAAGAAATGGGTTTGTGTAGTTATAAGCGTTTTAAAGCGCTTTTTTAAACTAAGTATCTTACGCGCAGTTATAGGTCTTACCGGGAATGTTCAAATAACTGGATCGCAAGCTACACAGGAGGTGACTGCTCTCTTCGCAGAAAAGTTGGCGTGTGACATATATGGGTGGGGCTTCATTTATACTGATGCGCGCGCCTTAGTTAAAGGGCCATGCTATGGATTATCGGGGTATGACAATGTATCACAATGTAAAATGGTATAAGATCTTAAAAGCATGCAGCACTATAATTACATGATTTGCGAATCACAAATAGCAACTAAATTCTGTCCGTTCATTAATGCCTAATGGGCGTAAAGTCTGTAAATGGAATATCCAATGATTTTCACGTTTTAACAAGGCTTTTCTGTTGTCTGTTTCTTCATTCTTTTCTACAACTTCCAAAATACATGCTTTGATTTGGTTGATCTGGTGGTTGTGCTCGATAAAATGTGTAGCGACGGCTGACTTTAGCATTTTTGTCCTTATATTACTTTTCTATTCGGTTAACCTGGTCTTAAATTTGCGCTCAGTTTGTCCAACATAGGCCTTGCCACATGGGCATTTCAACATGTATATAATGTTCTTTGTATCACAAGTACAATTAACATTTAATTGCTTTTTTGAGAAGAAAGTAAAGTTTTTCTATCTTTCGGTGTCGCTCTTTCTAAGGCTCCTTGTAGTACCTCGTTAGGATATCCTCTTTTTTTGAATTTATTCAACATGATTTGCATTTGAGTCTTTGATTCTTCAGGGTCTGAGACAATTCTTTTCACCCGGAGGAGTTGTGAGTACGGGAGGTGTTGGTTGAGGGGGGTTGGGTGGAAGCTCTGGTAGGCCAAAAGATTGTTGCGGTCTGTAGACTTAGTGTAGAGCGTGGTTTCAAATTTATCTCCTTTTTTGTGAACTGTTACATCCAGGTAATTGATTTGATTCTCATGAATTGCATAGGTGATTTGTATTCTTTGGTCAATGCAATTGAGTTGTTGGATGTTAGTGATCAAGCGTTCTCTAGTGTCTTTCGACAAAATGAAGATGTCGTCAATGTAACGAAGGTATAGGCATAGCCCCAGTTGCCATTGATCTTTTTGTAAAATGTGGTTGTTCTCATATTGATGCATAAAGATGTTCGCGTATGCTGGGGCTGCCGGATTTCCCATGGCAGTTCCCGACTTTCGTAAGAACCATTTGTCCTCCCATTTGAAATAACTATGCATCAAAGTGAAATTGAGTAATTCCAGAAGAAATACTTTCATATTTTCCTCATATTCCATGTGCAAAAAAGCCTCTTCTACTGCCTCTAACCCCAGTAAATGGGGTATAGAGGTGTACAGTGCTTGAACGTCAATGGTACACATAAGTATTTCTTCATTAGGGTCCAGTTTGATGTTATCTAGCTTGGTCAAAAAGTCGGTGGTGTCTTTTATGTAGGAGTTCATAGTGATGACATAAGGTTGGAGGTATTTGTCAATCAGTTTACCCACTGGTTCCTGGATGCTCCCACAGGTGGATACTATGGGGCGACAAGGAGGTTGACTGGAGTCTTTGTGGATTTTTGGTGTTAGGTAAAACTTTGGTGTTTTGGGGTGATCCGTGGAGAGGTATTTTTTCATTCGGTCGTCTACACATCCTTTCTTGATGCCCTCTAATATTATGGTTTCAAGGACCGCCTGAATTTCCTTAGTGGGGTTGGAATTAAGTTCCATGTACGTATATTCATCTTGGAGGTGCAGTAAGGCTTGTGAGTTGTAGTAGTCCTTATTCATGATGACCAGTGCGCCACCCTTATCCGCTCTCTGACAAATGATTTTAGGGTTATCTGCTATGTTTTTAAGGATAGCATATTCTTTTTGAGTGAGATTCCTGGTTTTGGTTTTTCTTCGGTAATTGATTTTACTTAAATCTTGTTTGACTAGTTGTTCAAATAGATCCAGCGTCTTGTGCCTAATGGGAGCCATGTAAGTACTTGTAGTGGTTAGACCTTTCAAGGAGTCTTCCTTATTGTCTTGGTTACCCTGCTGCTCAGTGACGATGTTCAAAAAGAAGTGTCTAAGTCTAAGCTTTCTCATAAGTTTGAATAAGCTGATGTTGACTTCTAAATGATTGGTATAAGCTGTTGGTACAAATGATGTTCCCTTCTGAAGAGTTGTGATCTGTAACTTAGTGAGGTTGACGTCTGAGATGTTGATTACTAGGTTATCTATCTGTTCTTCTTCTTGTCTTTCTTGGTCGTTGCATTCCGGGTTTGAGGAGGATCTTTCTCCTTCACTGGTCCTTGATCTTCTACTAGACCTCCTGGGTCTTCTTCTTCGTTGGGGCTTACTCCTAAAAAAGGCTGAGCAGATGTACTAGCAGTGGCTGTGGTTGTTGGTCTTGGAGGTTTATTTCTAGGAGCGTCTGATGCGCCATCTGTGTCTGAAGAGGATGTATCCGTCTGCTGTGTATATGGGCGATTTTGTCTTTTTTTGGCATATACTATAATTCAAGTCTAGAAAGGCAGTAAGTGTCCAAATTTGCCACTAACTTTGACTGAGGTAGTAGCTACAACAAAAAGGCTCAATATAGGGCCATGAGTTTCAATCAGAATATGAAATTGAAAAATAATTGATAACTGGAGTCAAAAAAGGTAGCAAGTTGGTGTGTGTCACGTGTAGATGATGTGTTGATTGATTGGAAGATAAAAAGGGTGAAAAATTAGAAAGGCTGCAAATGCGCAAACTATCCACTGCGTTGTCAGGGAAGTGGATCTTTGGATTTCGAACTCATTATACAGATAGGACATCAAATTTTGCGGTAGGAGCATAAGGAATGGTTAGGACATCGAAGGAAGCAATGTAAGTGCATTAAGTTACCATTGTGGGCGGTAGGGCTGAAAAATTACAACACTTGGCCCATTTCAGGGATTGTACTTTGAATTAGAATAATACTTGGCAAAGGCTGCAAGAAAATTAGGAGGTAGGTGTGTTTCAGGTAGTGGATGCAGAATAAGGTGAAAAGGAATAAAGGTAGCAGATGTGGAAACAACCGTCTGCCTTGTAAAGGAAATGGGTGTTTGGTTTTCCAGTCCATTACAGACTGTGAGTCGGATTCCGCAGTGGGAGCCGGAGAAAAGGGTATCTCATCTAAGAAGTTAAGCAAGTGCACAAAGTACACCCACTGTGTGGTGGAAAGGACGCAAGTGTACAAATTACCCACTGCCATTCATGGGTAGTAGTTACCAAGAAGGTTCAAGAAAGGGTCTGAAGTTTGAATTACTTCAAGAATAATTGATAACCCCAGCCAAGAAAAGCAGCAGGTGTGAAAATGTCCTACTTTGCTTGACTTTGAATCAGAATATGACATTGAATAATAATTGAAGGTAGTAAGTGTTCAAATGTACCACTGCCTTCGGCCGGGGTAGTACCTATAACAAAAAGGCTCAATAAAGGGCCACGAGTTTCAATTAGAATATTAAATTCAAGAATAATTGATAACCGTAGCCAAGAAAGGCAGCTAGTGTGCAAATTTCCCATTGCCTTCTGCCGGGGTAGTGTCTACATGAAAAAGGCTTGATAAAGGGCCTTGACTTTGAATCAGAATATCAAAATGGACACTAATTGACTACTCCAGGCAAGAAAGCCAGGAAGTGTGCAAATTTGCTACTGCCTTTGGACGGGGTAGTTCTTTTAACAAAAAAGCTTGATAAATGTCTAATGAGTAATGTTGACGACAGCGATGCTCCTGTTTGTTTTTGATGAGGTTGATGAATTTTTCTGTAATGTGAAACAGTCTATCGCAATAAATGTATAGAAATATAGGTTGACCAAAATCAAGATTTATATGTGAGTATGGACTGCTTGCTGAAGGTTCTGTTGCAGCAGTTGATGTGCTTATTGTAGCACTAAGTGAGTTGCCCTTCATTGTTTGTGTTGCAGCTCAAGCAAAGCTGTTAAGGTGCGAGTTCTTGACGTGTTGCACTATATTTGGTGTGCTAAAGAAGTATGTTTTGGATGGATCACCCTTTGAAAGAGTTGTTTGGCAAATTTTAAAGATTACTTTTGCAGTATTAACCTTTGGCTGGGGTAGTAGGTACAACAAAAAGGCTTGATAAAGGGTCATGACTTTGAATCAGAATATCAAATTTAACAATAATTGTTAACCTCAGCCAAGAAAGGTAGCAAGTGTGCAAATTTCCTATTGCCTTCGGTTGGGGTAGTAGCTACAACAAAAATGCTTGATAAAGGGGTTGCACTTTTAATAGGAATATGAAATTGAACAATAGTTCATAACCTTTGCGAAGAAAGGCTGCAAATGCACAAATTTCCCACTACCTTTTTTCGGGGTAGTTGATACAACAAGGTTTGAAAAAAAGCCTGCACTTTGAATAGGAGTATGAAATTGAACAATAGTTGATAACTCCTGCAAAGAAAGGCAACAAGTGTGCAAATTTCCCACTAACTTCTACCGGGATAGTATGTACATGAAAAAGGCTTGATAAAGAGCCTTGACTTTGTATCAAAATATGAAATTGAACAATAGTTGATAATCCGTGCGAAGAAAGACAACAAGTGTGTACATTTTCCACTGCCTTTGGACAGGTTAGTAGCTGCAACAAAAAGGCTTGATACAGGGCCTGCACTTTGAATACAGATATGAAGTAGAAGAATAGTTGATACGCATAGCCAAGAAAGGCAGTAAGTCAGTGTGTGTATGTGTAGATGATGTAATGATTGAGTGCTAGATGAATAATGTAAAAAACTAAGAAAGGCTGCAAGTGTGCAAATTATCCACTGCCATTCAAGGGTAGTAGTTATCACGAAGGATCAATAAAGAGCCTGTACTTTGAATTAGAATACCACTCAGAAGATTTGATAATCATAGACTATACTGGTACTTTTTTAATATTGGTAGAATTTTGTTAAGTTTTTTTTTATATATGAACGGCAGGAAGTGCGCCGAATTCCCAGTGACATTCACGAGTAATAGTTAGCAAAAAGGGTCAATAAAGGGTATGGACTTTGAAGTTGAATTACTTGAAGAATAGTTGATAAACCCAGCCAAGAAAGGCTGCAAGTGTGCAAATTTCCCACTGACTTCGGCCGAGGTAGTAGTTACAACAAAAAGGCTCCATAAAGAGACTTGACTTTGAATCACAATATGAAATTCGAGAGTAATTGATAACCCCAGCCAAAAAAGGCAGTTAGTGTGCAAATTTGCCACTGTCTTCTGCCAGTGTAGTATCTACATAAAAAAGGCTTGATAAAGGGACATGAGTTTGAATCGAAATATGAAATTCAAAAGTAATTGATAACCCCAGCAAAAAAAGGCAGCAAGTGTGCAAATTTCCTACTGCCTTTGGCCGGGGTAGTAGGTACAAAGAAATGGTTCGATAAAGGGTTTAGACTTTGAATCAGAAAATGAAATTCAAGAGTAATTGATAACCACAGCTAAGAAAGGCAGGAAATGTGCCATTTTTTACTGCCTTCGGCTGGGGTACTTGTTACAACAAAAAGGCTCGATAAACGGCCTGCAGTTTGAATACGAATATGAAATGGAATAGTTGATAACCATAGCCAAGAAAGGCAGCAAGTAGGTGTGTGTACCTGTAGATAATGTGTTGATTGAGTGGAACAAGAAAAATCTAATAACTAAGAAAGGGTGTAAGTGTGCAAATTAGCCACTGCTGTTCACAGGTAGTAGTTTGAAAGAAGGCTCAATAAAAGGCCTGCACTTTGAACTAGAATACCAAAGAGAAGATTTGATAACCATAGACTATACTGGCTCTTTTTTAATATTGGTAGACTTTTGTTAAGCTTTTTTTCATACATGAACTGCAGGAAGTGTGCAAATTACCCACTGCCATTCATGAGTAATAGTTACCAAGAAGGCTCAATAAAAGGACTGCACTTTGAATTTGTATTACAAAAAGGATAATTGATAACACCAGCCAAGAAAGGAAGCAAGTGTTCACATTTCCCACTGTCTTCGGCCGGGGTAGTTGATAGAATAACAAGCATTTGCAATGCAATAGGTCTCTCATTAGGAACGTTTGAGCTATTGGTATTGTAAATGACACATTTTTTATTTATGTGTTGGTTTTGAAAATAGCTAAATTAATAGCTTTGTCATTTACAATGCCAGCAGTTTTAACTTTCGCAAATGTGACACCTATAGCATTTGTAATGCAATATGTGTTGTATTTACGTGACTTAGATGTATTGATATTACAAATAACAATGGCTTTTATTTTTTTTCAATAATTAGTACTTAAATAAAAGTTATTGTAATTTATAATGGCAATAGCTTAAACTTTTGTAAATAACTTTTGTGAAGATTATGTTCAGTGTATTTTATTGTGACGAAAATCCAAGAACAGAAGTGAAATATTAACATATTTTTGTGACATTTGTATAGAAGCTTGAAACATTGAGAGAACATATTTGAACCAGTTGTTGTTGAATGGTTGCACAGATTGATGCTGCGTTGGCGCTGAGCGATGTTGTGGTGGCGACGAGTGATGCTGTGGCATTAAGTGATGCTGTGGTAATGCACAGTGATGTTGTGGTGCCCCTGAGTGATGCTGTGGTGATGCTGAGGTGATGCGATAGATAGATAGAGTGAGGGCGATAGATAGATAGAGTGAGGGCGATAGATAGATAGAGTGAGGGCGATAGATAGATAGAGGAAGGGCGATAGTGTTCTGACATGGTTTTTGGCTCTATTTCAGAGTGATGAAGACTTTAAGCTTGCTCACATCTATAGTCTGTATTCTTACCTTGTGTTGGCCCTTTTAAGCCCTTTTTCCAGACCTAGAAGAGGATAGCTGCTTTATATGATGATAGATCCCTTTTTCTTGACTCTCATCCATTTATTGCCTATTGGCTTTGATATAATTATGTGTCCTTTCATTATCCTGCCTATAGTAGAGGGTGGATCCTGTGGTCCTGACTTTATATTACATATTGGTATGGTTTGTGTAGGTACTCTGACAGAGCTAAGGGTTATTTCATCCTTCTCAGGCCTACAAGGCCCAGAACTAGAGAGACTCCATTTTGCTTTCTGTCCCTGCAGAGCTGAGATGCTTGAAGGGTAAAGGTAATATTTTAGTTTTGAGCTGTTGTTCGTCCTAAGCGAACCAGAGAGAACCGGCCAGAGCTGAATCTAATCAAGAAGTGTCCCTGGGCTCAGGTCTCTAGACAAAACAAGCAGCTGATCACTGTGGGAGCGTCTAGAGCAAGGAGCCCGGTGCATGGACCTGGTGGGAGGAGGCTACTGGCTGGAACTTTCCACTAGAGGAGAGGATTCCACATTAGCTAATTGCAGCAGAGGAGGAGTGGTCAGTTTGGTTCTTGAAGAGTGAAGAGTAGAATGTTTGCTGGAGCTGAAAAGTATAGTTCAGTTCAATTGGTTTTCTGGAATGAAGAGAGAAGGCAGATAATTGCTGAAGCTGGAGAGAGCAGTCGTATGAACAAAGCTGGAACTATCAGCTGGGGCTGCCAGTTTATCAGAATGCATTAAAGCAGATGGAGGAGTTGAAGCTGCCAGCTGAAGCAGTTGAGCCAGAGGAGTGAAGCTGGGGTGACGGAGGGAGAGAGAGAGAGCCCTGATCCCACCAGAGAGAGAGAGAAACATTCCTTCTAATAGGTGAGGTAGTCTAAACTAGTTTGCTTTACACTTACACCTTAATCTTGTCTTTATTCCCTAGGCTATTGTATATCTAATCCTTTTTCTTTCAGCGGTGTGTTACAGTTCCTGTTAGTTACAGAGACCCCGCAGATGACCTTGTCCTTATACTGTATGTCTAATCCCTTATCTTTCAGCGGTGTGTTACAGTTCCTGTTAGTTACAGAGGCCCGCAGATCTGTGTATGTGTCTATTCCCATTCTATTGTTATTGTAATAAAGATACCCCAGTTCTTAGTGAACCAGTGTCCATGTGTTGTTCTTATGATAGAGAGTGTTTAAATCAGGGAATAACTCTTGCATACAGTGTGTGTCTCTTGTTCTTAAAGCACAGGTAACCTTTCCTTCTAGTCAGGTGTTACAGCCAGAACATATGCTGCCCCTGATCCGGTAAGTAGCCACTGAATAATTAGGGAGAGAGAGGAGCCCTTGAGCGAGGGAATAATTGATACACTAAGTGATTCGGCCATCCCATAGTATTATTGTAGTAGTGAACCTTTAGTGAATAGTGAGAGAGACTTCCCAACATAGAGAGAGAGAGAGCTGAAGGTATTCATAGGAAAGTGATCGTCGTTGGTAAGCGGCGTTAAAGAGAGCATCAGGTGGAAGCCTGATGTGTAGGTCCGCCGTATTGCGGATCGGGCTGTGAGTGAGAGAACACTGGGGGGGATACCAGTGTCTAGGTCCGCCGGATTGTGGACCGGATTGGAAGGAAGAGAGTACTAGGGCTGCAGCCTAGTGTGTAGACACGCCGGATTGCGTATCGAGTGAGCACTGATGGTGATCAGTGTGTAATGGTAAATAATCAGAACTGCCGCAGGGTAGATTAGTCTGGACCCATGTGGTCGCGAGACTATGAGGTATGAGTGTGGTGTAGGGCATGGACGTCCTTAGTAATCAGTGAGTATTCCTAGTAATCCCTATAGATTTAGTGGTGTTCCTAATGATATGAGCTTGTATATTGCGAGTTCCCCATCCTCAGGTAGGTACCCAGGTGCCTGGATAGATGGGTCCTGAGGAGGGAGGTGATTACGTTTTGGCCAGGTTGGTGGTGCTCTGGTGAGCTGGTTCTATCTGGTCTGAGCATCTGGTCATAACAGATAGATAGATAGATAGATAGATAGATAGATAGATAGATAGATAGATAGATAGATAGATAGATAGATAGATAGATAGATAGATAGATAGATAGATAGATAGATAGATAGATAGATAGATAGATAGATAGATAGATTGATAGATAGAGGGCGATAGAGATAGATGGATAGAGTGAGGGTGATAGAGAGATAGATAAAGTGAGGATGATAGATAGAGTGAGGGCGCTCTTACAAGTCTTTCTATTACTTATGGGCACTCTTCAGGAACTGCCTTTTGGCCAGCGACGACACCCTAAATATTCAGCATACTACCGCCAACTACCCTATCAGCCCTGTGCACATGTTAAAGCTCACAAGAAAGCACAAGCATTCCCAAAGGCACCTCGAAGAGCAGAGGGCATGGAATCTTGAGGCACCCCTCTGTTCGCACTAAGAGCCCACTGTAGGAAAGGATGAGAATTAATTTAGAAAAGCCCTGCCCATAGCCCTGCTTCAGGATACACAGAAAGAAGTAGCCCATGGTAAGCCATATGAAAACAGAAGTGACAAAGAGACCCAACAGTACCAACAAGCATGGGCTGCCATCATCATCAGTTGCTAAAAGCAGATTGTCCAGTGATACCACTAGTGGCCGTCTCTTGCTAACCTTTCAACCAATGCCTGATTGATAGGAATGTCAAAGGTCATTATTTTCACCGTGATCCTGGAGTTCTTCATTGTGTAAAAAACTGGTAGGCTTTAAGTAATTAAATAGCTCTTCGAAGTCATTAAAAAGATTTTGCGCAATCCTATTCCAATTGCTAACCATACGAAGAGAAAGCAAATATTGGCAAATTCAATAGGTCTGGCCTTCAATGTTTGTTGTATTTTACATTAATAAAGGCAATATTAAAGCGGAGTAGAGTAGCTGAGGGGTGGGGGGGTACATTGCATATTGTTGATTAGCAAGATAGAGGATTTAAAAATCAGCATCTTTAGGTAGCATACATTTTTGGTTACGCAATGTATCAACTGAATTGAAATAAACAGCTTCATCAAGGATTCTTGATTCTGACGAAGTTCAGCTTAGCTATGATGTCACTTAATTCAAGCCAGCTACATACCGTTGTTTTAAATAATGTCTCCAAAGTGTCAATGCCCCTGATATTTGGACGCATTCTTTTATGCCTTCTGCATCAGGGTGCAGACTGACCCCATGAGCCCAGGCAGCATTGAGCACCAATGATAATTAACCTTTGAGTAGAATTTGCAACAGCGTGGGCCCCAGTGTGATCTCACATGTCACCATGGAAGCTGGTGTGGTGACGTACCTCCATTTGAAATATGACATTACCACCTACTTTGACTCATTTCAACTAGACCTACAGCATTTCATGGGTCCCTTTGGGATCAGTGCCCCTTTGGAATTTTCGACTGACCATTTTGCAATTCCTAAACCGTTCAAGGAGTGAAAGCACTGCCGTGTGGCTGCCATTTTCAGTACTGTATATGTCATATATTTAATACTAGAGAAGCTTGGCGCTGCAGGCTGCCTAAAGCCTGTTAGGAAAACATTTAGGATGTTGTGTTGGTGCAGGCTAGTTAGTTCCAGGAAGAGTACTATTTCAAGGTCTAGCATATTTTGTGCATCACCTTTTATATAACTTTGTCCAAGCTACTGAAACTCTGAGTGAGAGATACCTCAAGGAAACGTTGTCTTGTCTGTGACTAAACTGTGTTTAAGGTAGGAGCTTGGGCACAGTGCCTTTAAACATGTACTGTCTCGCTCCTCTGATACTTGGCCAGTGAATGCCTGCTGCAGTTCTACCTATGCAACGGCATACGGACTGCGTATTTTTCAACATGCAAGCATTGGAGGGCATACAAAATCACAACCTCCTATTTTCCACTCCTCACCTGCCAAAAACACTGCTTCTAATGCATCTCTTTTGAAAGGTGAAGAATTAATGTGCGTTGTCCTGCCCTGGACATTTGGATTTGTGGTGTCTGCAGTGTGCTGCATCTGCCGCCTCCATATTTATTGGGAGATGTTGGCAGCTCTCAGAGGATTAAAGATGTTCAAAAGTCCCAGCAGACTGTTCCGAGTCACTGCTTCTGATAACTCAATAAAATGTGGTAAAAGGTTCACTAGTTTGCCGGCAATAGAGATGGGGTTCTTCTGCAATCCAGGGGCCACCGGTTCTCTTCTGTGCAGATTTACATTGAACATACTCCGGACAAGGGGCTAATCATTGTGCAATAAAGACAACCATTATTTCTTGATTTGTTGGCATTGCAGCTGCACGTTACGTTTCACCGCCTCCCCGGGGCAGGACTTCCGCCTTCTGTGGGAAGCCCGCACCCACGAAGTGCCTGGACGAGAAGGGCAGAAGGTGGAAGTCCCGCCCGAGGGGAGGCTGTGAAACGCTGTAGGGACATAGGAGGAAGGACGCGGTGGCTGTACACATATTAAGGAGGAGCAGAAGTAGTGGCTCAGGCCGCGGATGCAAGAGTGGGAAGCCCCATGTGAAGGAGCCTGTAGCCCGGCGAGTGGGCGCGCGTCCATACGTTGCTTGCCTAGGGTGAGGGGGGACAGATGTGTGCGTGTGCTCGTGTTTGTGTGTGTTTATGTGTGTATGCGCGCGCGCTCTATTGAAGGAGGCTGACTTAGCGGGATAGGAGATGGGCACAGCGCATGGGTGAACGTGCACGCACACGTGATGAAATCGCCGACGGCCCTGCGCATGCCCATCCCTTGTCCCACATTCCCAGCAAGTGTATAACAATAAGGTCTTCGCTGGACCAGCAGCGCTTCGTGCTGCTTACACCAGCTCAACCTAAAAAGGGCTTGATAAAGGGACAGCAGTTTGAATAGGAATATGAAATTGAACAATAGTTCATAACCCCTGCGAAGAAATGCAGCAAGTGTACAAATTTCCTACTGCCTTCTGCCAGTGCAGCATCTATATGGAAAAGGCTTGATAAAGGGTCTTGACTTTGAATCAGAATATGATATTGAACAATAATTGATAATCCAAGTCAAGAAAGGCAGTAAGTGTCCAAATTTGTCACTGCCTTCGACTACTTTGAATTAGAATAATACTTGGCAAAGGCTGCAAGAAAGTTAGGAGGTAGGTGTGTTTCAGGTAGTGGATGCAGACTAAGGTGAAAAGGAAGAAAGGTAGCAGATGCGGAAACACTCACTGCCTTGTAAAGGAAATGGGTGTTTGGTTTTCCAGTCCATTACAGACTGTGGGTCGGATTCCGCAGTGGGGGCCTGAGAAACGGGTATCTCATCTAAGGAGTTAAGCAAGTGCACAAAGTACACACACTGTGCGGTAGAAAGGACGCAAGAAAGGACGCAAGTGTGCAAATTACCCACTGCCATTCCCGAGTAATAGTTACCAAGAAGGCTGAATAAAGGGCCTGCACTTTGAATTTGTATTACAAGAAGGATAATTGATAACCGCAGCCAAGAAAGGCAGCAAGTAGGTGTGTGTACGTGTAGATGATGTGTTCATTGAGTGGTAGATGAATAATGTAAAAAATATGAAAGGCTGAAAGTGTCCAAATTACCCACTGCCATTCACGGGTAGTAGTTAGCAAGAAGGCTCAATAAAGGGCCTGTACTTTGAATTACAATAACAAACATAAAATTTGATAACCATAGACTATACTGGCTGTTTTTTTTATCCTTGTGAGACTTTTAAGCTTTTGTTTATACATGAACGGCAGGAAGTGCGCAAATTACCCACTGCCATTCACGAGTAATAGTTACCAAGAAGGCTCAATAAAGGGCCTGCACTTTGAATTTATATTACAAGAAGGACAATTGACAACCCCAGCCAAGAAAGGCAGCAAGTGTGCAAATTTCCCACTGCTTTCGGCCGGGGTAGTAGGTACAACAAAAAGGCTCGATAAAGGGTCACGAGTTTGAATCAGAATATCAAATTCAAGAATAATTCATAACCCCAGCAAAGAAAGGTAGTAAGTGTCCAAATTTAGCACTGCCTTCGGCCGGGGTAGTAGGTTCAACAAAAAAAATCAATAAAGGGTGACGAGTTTGAATCAGAATATGAAATTCAAGTATAATTGATAACCCTAGCCAAGAAAGGCAGCAAGTGTGCACATTTTCAACTGCCTTCGGATGGGGTAGTTTTTACAACAAAAAAGTTTGATAAATGTCTAATAACTAAAGTTGAGGACAACGATGCTCCTGTTTCTTGTTTTTGATGAGGTTGATATACTGTTTGCATAACACAAAAGTTCATCACAAAAAAATAGAAATTTAAGTTTACGAAACTCAAGATCAATATGCGAGTATGGACTGTTTGCTGAAGATGAGGTTGCAGCTGTTGATGTGCTTGGTGCAGCAGCAAGTGGGTGTCCTGTTATCTCTGTGTTGCAGCTCAAGCAAAGTTGTTGGGGGGCAAACGGGTTATGTGTTTTGTACTATATTTGATGTGCCAAAGGTGTATTTTTTTGGATTGATCACACCTTGAAAGAGTTGTTTGGCAAATTTTACAGGTTACTAATGGTTGGTGTGTTTCAGTTACTATGTGTTTAGACTTCGCTTGAATCTTTAAGGGGCGCATTAGGGCTTCCATAATACAGAAATACTTTGTACTTAGTGACATCCAATTCTATTTTATGAAGAACAATTGAATTCCACATCCACCTCTAGGACTAGTGGGAGGTTATTATTTCAAAGTGTTTGACAGGTTACACTACATGTTTCTGTGTAGCTAAAGAAAAGTTAGCTTGGTTATGTATGGGCATCCTCTCACACAAAACTCAGCACTCAGCATTCAGGATTGTAAAGGCTTACCATAGGAGTGACTGATGAGTTTACATATGTCAGTGAGAAAAGAGAAAACAAGTATGATTGTTGTACATTAGACATATACAGACCTGAAAGACTATGCATGTAAATCCATGAAATCTTTTTTGAAGGTATGGAAGAAAGCAGTGAAAGGGTGTTTAGAAGCAATACTGTCCAGTATAAAAAGTGCATAAGTATGTTTTTAAGTAACATATGATCACATGCAAGATATCTAATTAGATATTTGGACACTGCTGCAGTCTAGTCTTGTGTCCAAATTATCTTAATAAGTAATGTTAAGAGATACTTGTTTTCACCTGTTACCATTTGCACAATCCTTTTAGAGTTGGAGCAGACTTCTTCTAACATTCCTACTTAATTTTCTTTTTGAAATTGAGTAATTATTTTGTTTACCTGTTGAAATATAAATTTAAATCTTCCTCTTTGAAAGTGATGAAACAACACTGCTCCCCTACACATTATTGTTGAATGGTTGTCTATAAAGTAGTGATAATTCCACTATCACCAAGGTAGATATCTGCCAATAGAATGGATTATATTTTTATACCACTAATTCATAGTCCTAATCCAAAAGGTGTGTTTAGACTCAACAAAATTAACACATTTTTTACATATACAGGCAGTATGATTTACATTTGCTTTTATGAATTGAAGTTGGAGTCATCTGCTGCATTCGAAACATTGGGCCTTTTGAGAAGAAAGTGAAAAGTATGTTGTAATTAATATTGCATTGTTTAAAGGTGACTAGCTTTTTGAAATAAAAACTTTTTATGTATTTACATGGTAAACATAGTTCCAGGGTCTGAATGGCCTTTTGAGTCTATGCAAACCCACTAACTTCCATGTTTTAAGGGTTTTAACAACTCTTCTCTAATCTTTTGTCATAGTGAAGAATGTTGGAAATTTCTTCCTGACAATGGCAGACATCAACCTTCTTCCTGATTTGGGAAAAAAAGGGTTGGAGGAAAAGTGAATTTGAAAACATTCAGATTTTCGCATGAGCAAATCTACACATGCAAATTTGCTTATGTTAAAATGTAGTTCCCAAATATTTTCTAGGAGTATTATTTCTTGTCCTACTTGTATACATTTTTGGGAATTAACAAAAGCTGTATAGCTGCACTTAATGCTAGGACATATACCATGGGTGCACTTTGAGACTTTCTTGAATAATTGGGCCCCTAATTTGGTCTGGCATTAACCGTGACATTTTGCATTTATTACATCTCTCTCTCTTTCTCTCTCTCTCTCTCTCTCGCTCTCCCCCCTCTACTCTCATCTACTCTGCTCTCTTGCCTGTCTCACTCTGTCTTTGTATCGGATGGCTTCACTGCGAGTCACAGCATTATGCTGTTTCACAAGGAGCATGTCGGCACAAAGTAGTTTTGTACAGTGCCAGTAATTACTGTGGAAGTTTGTGATTTTTTAAAACCAAAAATATTTTTTGCTTTTGCCAAAGTTTGTTATAATAGTGTTGCTCAGCAGCTTACATGCCAATAACAAACACGATGCCAAAACGAGTCAGACAATGACAAAAGTAAAAAGGTGACCATCAATTTCAGACCTACTGTGTTTGCCAATGCTTATTGAATTTTGTTTTTCATAATCCTATTGAAACTAGTTACAGAGATTTTCCATAATGAATATTTTTGGGAAAAACTAGCATGGATTAACACGTTATTAAATGATGCTGCAAAAAAAGGGTAACTGACATTTTATAGTAGTTTAGCAAAATGTTTTTTTTCCTGCTTTCTCTTTTTTATGAACATTTTATTTTGAAAGCAAAGTATTATCAAACTTGCTTTTAAGCTTCTGCAATTATTTGCATCAAATCGCAGAGCATTCTGGGAGCAGTGTACATAGCCTCATAGTGCTAAACTTCGGAAATGTGTGTACACTTTTTTTACTACTTCAGTAGTGCAGTCTGAGCTTACAACATTTATTTGGATCAGTCACTCTAACTAATAATAATGACTTTGCATCAATGTTGTACAAGTTTGAAGGTCATTAACATATGGACACAAATATTACCTTGGCAGCAGACACTTCCCATTCCTGCGCCATAACGTTTTACTGTAAATTGGCCGCTGAAGGATTTGTGTTGCAGGGCCTGGGACTACTTGTTCCAAGGACAAAATAAATGTGAAATCTTGATGGCACTGTCCCCAATAAATATATGATGCTGAACATTGAGAGGTGCAAGAGTTTCTGATAAGCATACGTGGGTCAGGCGTGTTTCAGAGCTGCACGCTTTGGTATACTGGAGCCACTGACAGTTGTGCACTCAGAGGTTACAACATTTACTTACAGTGCGTGCCCGAGTAATAAAGGCATTCAATTCATGAACCATAAATACAGGTTTGAAAAGCATTAACCCCTTCGATGCTCATGACGAGCTCAGCTCGTCATGAGGTACACCTCTCGTGTGCTCATGACGAGCTCAGCTCGTCATGAGCAATGGCATTTGTTCAACACCAGCACTAGAGAAGAATACCATCAGCATCGATGGTGTTAACATATGGGCAAACATATTACATTAACTGCAGACAGTGCCCTTCTCTGACCCATTATGTGGTACTGCTAACTGGCAGCCATAGGGTTTGTGCTGCTGGGAGTTGGTCCTACTTGTGCCAAGGACACAATACACATGAAAACTTTTTGCCCTTGACCCCAAACAATATATCCTGTTCGTCGAGCTATAGGAATTCCACATCCCTGATGGTGCATAGTCAGCTTTCCAACATAGTGGATGCAACTCAGAAAAGATCCTTACCATAAAGTTTTCTGTATAAGTTGGTGAAGCTTTTTGGTTGCAGACACCACAATACTTTTCAGTTACCTGTAAATGTAAAAAAGATGTATATTAGGGCAACATAATAGCAATGCTAACCATTGAAAAATTAGTTTGCAAAATATTGTACATGTTGCAAGTGTTTTGAAATGAAAGCAATGGGGCTGTCACAACTATTCAAAAGAATAGTAATTGTTTGTATTAGGATTGGGGTTGAAAACCAATCATAGGTTTCAAAGCAACCGTGTTAGGACCATAGTATTGGTGAGACAAAATGATATGAAAATAGCAATATCCTTCCGACGGGCATTATAGATTCGTTTGGTAGACGTTCATAAATGTTATCCTTGAAAACCCTCTTTGGTGTTTACGAGTATTTTAAAGAAGTTGCATCAAGCATAAAACCGGTCGCAAACGGGCAGATTCTCAGAATCTGCCCCTTTGTGACCGGTATTTTTGCATTTGGGATGCATCATCCCAAATGCAAAAATCGCAATTAAGGAATCTCTAAATTGAGATTCCTTAAATTGCAATTGCATTTAAAGATCCCAAATTGAGATTCCTCAAATGCAATGCTTCAAACATAAAAGAAAAGCAATTTCGCTAATAGGAGTAGCAAATTACCATGAAGTTGAACTTCATGGTAATTTGCAAAAACATTGAAAAATTCACTAAAGTGCATTTTTCAAAGTTCCACTTTTACACACACACATGCCCTTAGGGCATGTGTGTGTGCAAGATGTACCCATATGTAGATTTCAGGGGTGCAACAGGGTGACCTTTGGACACCCCTGCACCCTTGAAATTGCATTGTCAATTTGCGATTCGCTAATTGCTAATCGCAAATTGAGAATGTCTTCCCATTCATTTCTAAGTGCCTCTCGGCCAATAGGAATGAATGGGGAGGTATTCCTTAATTGCGATTTGCAATTTGCGAGTCACAATTAAGAATTATTTTTTTTAAGCGAGTTCTTCATGCATGGCATTTTGCTATTCCTTATTAGCGAATCCTTATTTTTCGCTAATAAGGAATCGCAAAATGAATGCTTGATGCATCGGGGGTAAGCTATTAAGATGAGTAACTGCCATTAGTCATAGTCGGGACGGTTCAATTGCTGTAGGAAAACCTTTTAGAGAGATACGAATGGTTATGTTAAATATTTTGCTTTTTTTATTTCATAAAGAGAAATTATATTGCCGATTTTATATTGCTGCAATATAATAAATAATAAAGAGATAGGGAACATTTTTTGTAGGGAAAAGTTACCTTCAATATAATAAAAAATCTTGATAGGTCCGAATTTTGTTACTCCAGGAATCATGAACGATTGTATTTGTTAAATGTTTGGAAATCTATACAAAATATTATAGAAATATGATTTTTAGTATGGAGAGTTTACATTTTACGGTACAGATGTCTACTTTAGATACATTACAAAATTATTTTAAAAGATTATCTTTTAAATTATTTGATAAAAAAAAATAGACAGTTTAAACTATTACAAGCAGTTATATTTTTGAACAATAACTTTGAGAATGGACTAATAAATTTGAAAAACTTGCACTTACCAGAAGTATCCAATGACAGCCAGTATTTCTGGCTCAGGGCCCCATCAGAGATGATTTTATTTGAGAAGGAACGCGTTTTCGGTGTGCTGCTCCCCTGAGGAGATGAAATCTGTGGCACCTTGGTGATATGACTGTCGGTAATTGAAGAGGACTGGGATCATCCACAACATGTAAGATCTGAGCAGGTGGTGGCAATATATTGTGGAGGACATTAGATCATAACGCAATTGAGCCAGAATTGTAGGAGGGGCTCTGTGAAATATCCACCATTTGCTTCACTGAACTCGGAATCCCAGAATGCAACATTGGAATTTCCAAAGAAATTGTAAGTCCTCTTTCGTTGTCGAATTGCCATGTCCAATCAGAATTAACTTACCTGTTTAATCGTCAGCAGGACAGAATGTGCAGTAAATGACAAACGCATTCCTTGTCAATAAAATCATCTCTGATGGGGCCCTGAGTGCAGTGTTTCTTCCTTTAGAAACTGGAACTTTGATATTGAGTGCGCACCACCGCCGTACTAACTGCACCCGTCCACAAGAGTGCGAGGATTGCCCATTTGGTGGACTTTGAGCGTGATATATATATATATATATATATATATATATATATATATATATATATATATATATATTTTTTTTTTTTTTTTTGGGCAGAATATACAGCAGAGTCCTCTAAGGGGATGGTCAGACTTTCAGACTTCTTGTGAAGTATGCATGGAGTGACCGCGAGAAATGTTTAAAAGACATAGCAGATCTCGAGGCGGAAATTGCCAAAGACAAAGACACTAAAGCCTGTGAAGAATTACGCATGGCAATGAGCAAAAGAATTAAGGACTATGAAATGGGAATACAAAAAAGGAAGCAAACAAAATTCCAGCGAGATGAGCAGGACTATTCATCTGGTAGAATTCTCACGTTTGCACGCAAGTTTGACGCCACACGGAAAAGATTGGCACAGGGCACCGTGCAGACAACAGGTATAGACACGGAGGAGTCAGAAGTAGAAACCTCAGATGGGGAGCAAAACTTGGCTCCGGGAACAAAAGAAAGAGAGACAGGAGAACCTTTTTTCGACGAGTACCAGGTAATGAAGGAAACCCGCCAGAGACCACAATTAAGAAATCACCCTCCCCAACAAAATCAAAGAGGAGGACGAGGTGGGGGAAGAGGCACAAGGGGAAGTTCACAAATCAACACCACCCCAATGGTAACACGGAGTGCCTCCAATCGCAGAAGGAAGTAATTACCGATGAAGATAACAATGTCATCAACTTATCTAAAAGAATATTGACCACCGATGAGATAAATGTATTGAAGAAAGGTTTAAGCTTCTGTCCAACCAGCGAATTTAACCTTGTGGATGCCAAAATTGACCTGTTTAAATATATCAGGAATTTAAAGTTTAAAAAAATCTTTCTGTTAAGTCCTGATAAAACAACTGCAGTTCATCCTGAGGCAACAGGTACAACAGGTACAACAGAAAATGATGACCTCCTGGAAATCTTGCTAACATCGACACAAGATTTACAAAATCAAGAACTGGAGGCAAACTTAGAAATGGAAACTTCCCCAGAACAGGTCAGAGATCCAAGCAATCTAAAACTAAAATCAAGAAAACTACCAAACACACCCCATGATGCAATCGATGTGTTCAACGAAGCTGTGACAGCAGACTTGAAAAGGATGGCAAGCAAGAGAATGGATATGAAAAATTCCAATATATCAAGAAGGCAATGGGCAGCAATTAAATCCTTGCGGGATGATAAATCAATTGAAATTAAGCCCTCAGATAAGGGCGGGAACATCATCATCTTCAATAAGGAACATTATGAACAGGAAGCACATAGACAACTAAAAGACAAAGAGTGCTATGTCACAGTGAAAAGGGAGGAATTTGTGAAAAGCACCATTGCTTATGAAAATCTACTAAAGCAATGGATGGAAGAAGGCATGATTAGCCCAGATGAATTTGCCTTTCTACACTGTGACTCCCCTATGTTGCCCACCTTCTATCACCTGCCCAAAATGCACAAGAATGCCAAAAGACCACCAGGGAGGCCGATTGTGTCGGCAATCGGTAGCCTTCTGGAAAACACATCACGCTTCATAGACATTTTTCTAGCACCTATCGTGAAGGACCTGCCCTCTTATGTAAGAGATACACAGGACTTCTTACGCATCATGGACAACATCTCCTGGGACAAGGACATGCTATTAATAACTATGGATGTCGTAAATCTATATACGTGCATTGATCACGAACAAGGACTGTGTGCGATTAAATGGTTTTTGGATAAAAAACAACCAAAATTTCGAACACATAGTGAGATGATCTTATGCATGATAAGATTTTGTTTGTTCAATAACTACTTCCTGTTTGCTGGCCAACTATACAAGCAGATTAGAGGGACCTCTATGGGTTCGTGCTTCTCCCCCAGCTACGCGAATCTTTTTGTGGGCTGGTGGGAGAAGCACAAGGCATGGGGAGGGAATAATGAGAAATGGAGTCATAACATACTGATGTGGACACGTTACATTGACGATCTGTTTATTGTCTGGAGGGGAGACAGGGCCTCGGCTGAGGAATATATCTCAACTCTTAACAATAACGACCTGAATCTGAAATTCACCAGCACCATAAGTGATCATAGTGTGTGTTACCTAGACCTAGAGGTATTTGAGTAAGAAGACCATCTCCACACTCGGCTGTATAGAAAGCTGACGGCTGGTAATGCTGTATTACATGCAGCTAGCCACCACCCTAGAAGTCTGGTGAAAAATGTACCATATGGTGAATACCTGAGACTCAAAAGAAACTGCTCAGAGAGGGAGGACTTCAGAAAAGCACAGGAAGACGCTAGTGAGAGGTTCCAAGCGAGAGGATACTCCCGGAACATCTTAGATCAAGCTAGTGCTAAAGCAGAAACTGTCGACAGGAGGGACCTCCTGTTGGTCAGGGAGTCAAGGAAAAATGATGATCAGGTCAGAATGATAACAACATTTAACAGTAGATCTGGAGAATTGGTCCAGTCGTTCAAGAAAAACTGGCACATACTGCATACTGATAACATCCTGAAAAAGTCATTACCAGATAAACCTATGGTAACTTATAGAAGATGCCAGTCACTTTCGGACTATCTCGTCCACAGTCACTATTCCCCTGAGAAAGCCAATAAGCCCTCTAACCAAATAGTTGGCTTCTTTCCCTGCTTGCGTTGCAAGGCATGCAAATTCAGTAGAAAGGTCAAGGAGTATCCCTGTAGATCAGGTGAGGATAGACCCAGCAGAAAGATTTTAAAACATCTTAACTGTAATTCGGAATACTCTGTCTACTGCTTGGTCTGCCCATGTAACAAACGATACATAGGGAGTACCATAAAACCAGCAAAAATGAGAATCCTGGAGCATATGAGGGCTATCGTGAATAATGACAAAACTTATCCGATAGCCCGTCATTTTGCTGAACAACATCACAGCAACAGAGATCTACTCATGTACTACTGTATAGACCAGGTTCCTAAATCGGAAAGGGGGGGAACAGGGAGAAAGCCCTCCGGATAATGAAATCAAAGTACATCCTAGACCTCAAAACTATGACACCTTGGGGCCTTAACAACGATGCTGAGATGTGGGTACACCTATAAAAAGAAGCCTGATCTAGTATTCCATCAAACATAGTAAAAGATCAAAAAAGAAAAACTCCTAGGTCCTTTATGAACAGAAACTGAACGCAGCCTAGCAAATTAGCAAATTCCCATTCTTGTACCATGTTGAACAATCTTGAAAGAACAATGATGATACCAAAAAAGTGAGATGGCAAGTTATGGTAAATTAATAGCCCATACAGGGCGGAATGGCTAGCCAACTAGCTTACTCTAGTAAGTGCCCGATAAATGCAAAATACTTATATATATTGTAGATTTGTAAATAGCGGGCATTTGGGTTAGACAATTTCATCACCTGTATATATTAAACTTGCACAAAACGTTTACATATATGAAATTGGGGATACACCCCTACACAACGGTCTAAACGCCTGTAAAATATGTAAATAGTATTGTTGGGTATCATTAATGTAAAAATTGTAAATATGTGAAAGTCTCAATAATTATCTAGTCACATGTCGAACTTTTTTTCACATAATTGCACTGAGCACTTTATCTGTCGCCATGTTTGAACAGGAACAGTAATCATGCATTTGCACACTAAGAAATGGCCGCCATAAAAAAGTTTTGTGTACCATCTTCTATGTTTACTAACTAAAATGAGCGGACTGTTTAAAATGGCGAAAATGTTTGTTCACGGTCGACACTGACGAAGCCTTGAGCGAAACGCGTCTGTCGGGGGTGTAGGGGGTTCGGAAACGGAATAAAGAAAAAAGATCACATCATCTGTGTGCTGGCCGTTCTTTCCTGGTCTATTGTCAGGAATCGTGTGATGATATATATATATATATATATATATATATATATATATATATATATATATATATATATATATATATATATATATATATATATATATATATATATATATATATAACCTACTGGCGGTCGCCAGTAGGTATATATAGTTAGGATTTTTTCTCTATGGGACTTTTGAAAATTCTATGTCTAATAACTTTGGCGTTTGTGGACGGAATCGGCTAAAACTTTCAGGAAAATGGCACATTTTGTTCCTGAGCAGCCCCTGAAAATTTGGGGGGGTTTCATCAAGGGGGGGCCGAGAAAAAAGGGGGGTCCCAAAACGCGTTTTTCCCATTCATTTTTCCATAGGGCGGTTGGCCTCACTTTTAGCTCGAACGGCTGAATGGATTTGTACGAAACTTGGCAAAATTGTAGGGACTGTTAGCCCGATGTGCCTTTGCTAGGTCTCAATATATGTGCTCCAGTGGATTTTGAGAAATTAACGTTTTAAAAAACAGATATATCTGTGACAGCGTCCCGGGTAGCGCTCCGGTTCGCGTACTTTTCACGTAACGGAACTTTGCGAAGCGAAGCTGATTGGCTCTCCGGTGTCTGTCAACATTCTAAACAGTCCGGAACGGCCACCATCTTGTCTCTCGGTAGGATCGAGAGACAAGAGGAGGAGAAAAACGAAGGGGGAATTTAATGAAAGGGGGCAAGTCAGACCCCTCTTGACCCCCTAGGAATGATGTTGGGGTTATTAAAGGGTCCCGTGGGGCAAATAAAAAAAATTTGATTTTTCGCGGTAGAACCGGGAATTCGCCATTTTGTGTTTCGTTTTAATTAAATTACAAGATGGAGGAAAAACAATGTGGGAAATGGGTATAAGGGGGTATGGGAAACGTATCCTGACCCCCTATGTTTTCTGAGGGTGGCTGAGGATGCTCATATATGTTGATACATGTCTTCCAGCGGCTGCGCGTGAGCGGATTTTTTTTTGTTGCTGCGTGACGTCTGTTAACGTTCGATTCGAAGGAAATCAGGAAGTGTTGACCGCCATTTTGTCAATGCGAGTAAATATATTGTTAAAAATAATTGTTATAAATTAATCTGTATTGATAAACATTGTCTGCGCCATCTTGCCTTTTTTCCAATGCCACACTTTTGTCGTGCACGGCAGCCATTTTAGATGCCTTGACCAGACCCACACTCTGCACGCCGCCGATCCTCAGCATGGCTCCCCACCCTCGCAAGCATCTCCCCCACGCACTGGTCACCCCCGCTCTCTCTCTCATGCATGGGCCAAAAACCTCCCCCCATCTGCGCTGCTCTTCCCTGAGAATCACACCCTGTGCCCGCCCGACACCTCCCTTTCACCCTATTCACTACCGCACCCTCTGACACTCCTCTTCCTCTGTGTCCGATTGTCCAGGCCGGTCCCAGGCTATCACCTAGCCCTGCGGATGTAGTTTATGGCCCCAACTGTAAAGAATCACCCCTCTTCAAAGGAGTTAAAGTAGATCAAGGCCCCCACCCCATGAGATCCGTCACACCACACGCGTTCCTACTATCTGATAACGATCCTGTATTGTGATTGGGGAGGGTATTCTCACTGTAAGGGTGTGTGGGACCGAGCCTGAAGCGGAAGATTCCAGGGATGCCTTTTTGTACATCAAAGTCTTCACAATTATGTGTCACATTAAAAATATATAGCACTCCAACAAAGTAGTAGGATTATAACACTTTAATAACTTATAAATATATGCAACGCTCCAACAAAGTAAACACGTTAAAAAAAAACATTTTAAACAACTATTTACATGGCAGCCTGCTGCAACATCCATCTCAAAGCATTTATCGTCCGCTTGATACTGTCCTTGCCCCTCCTTCCCCGGAGTAGCAACAATGGGCTGCTTTGGTCTGTCTTTTAGTCGGCTTTGGGTTATAAAAAGCCTACAAAATCCGTCAACCTGTAAGGTGGCGTCAGTAGCGGACCATTGTGCGAATAGGCCGAAGGCAGCACAACGCGCCGAGATCCGGACGGCACCCAGGTGGTGTCCAGCAAGTTGCCGCACTGGTCTGGCCATCCTACAATGCTGCACCGAAAAACGGCGTGGGGTGCCCCGGGGGGGGGGAGGCCCGAACGGGCCTCTCCCGCCTCCCCAGGTGTAGGCTCCTCAGCTGCAGTGGGGCGCCCATTGGCGTTTCAGTCGGCATCCAGCTGAATTGCGCCCGCTCTTGCGGCTACAGCGTCTCGCCCACCATCCAGTTGAATTGCGTCCAATCTTGCGGTGCAGCGATAGGCGGCTGCCACAGGATTCTCAAAATGGCGGCCGGCTCTTCGGATTTGGGCCTGGTCCACTAAAACGGCCCTGGGACACATTTGAACTCGGACATTTGCCTGCTAGGGCATGGACCCCATTCCCGAAAGCGTCCCCTCAGCCTTGAAGATTCAACAAAAGTCATCGGGCCCCCGACTCCCGCAGGCTTCCGGTGGGGAGCTGCTGCCATGATTGCTTGCGGAATGGCCACGACGGAGCCACGAGATGGTGGTGCTCTGACGCCAGCTTCAGTCTGAAACATCCAGAAACACTGTAGACTACCAATTCGATGACTTCCGGTGGAGCCCCAACGTGACCCGGTAGGGAAGAACTTGCCCTCCCTTCTTTTGACTGATGGTTCTTGTTGCCTGTCCCCTCATTTGTCATCTAACGGAACCTTTTTGGACTGCCGAGTGAGAAAAAAAAGGTGGGGCTTTCATCATTTGGGAAAAAAAAATGTTCCAATCCAATGAAAAGTGTTATTTTTAGGTCATATGATTAAGCCTTCCATCATTAGGAAACCAAAAGTAAAATGAACCAATGAAAAGTTTTATAAACAAGTCACATGACCTGTTATGCGGCTTTGGGCTATAAAAAGCCTACAAAATCCGTTGGCCTGTGAGGCGGCGTCAGTAGCGGACCGATGTGCGAATAGGCCGAAGGCAGCACAACGCGCCGAGATCCGGATGGCACCGAGGTGGTTTCCAGCAAGTTGCCGCACTGGTGTGGCCATCCTACAATGCTGCGCCGAAAGACAGCGTGGGGTGCCCGGGGGGGGGGGGGGGGGGGGAGGCAGCGCGAACGGGCCTCTCCTGCCTCCCCAGGTGGAGGCACCTCAGCTGCAGTGGGGCGCCCCTTGGCGTTTTACTCGCTATCCAGCTGAGTTGCGCCCGCACTTGCGGCTACAGTAGGCCGAAGGCAGCACAACGCACTGAGATCCGGATGGCACCGAGGTGGTGCCCAGCAAGTTTCTGCACTGGTCTGGCCATCCTACAATGCTGCGCCGAAAGACGGAGTGGGGTGCCCCGGGGGGGAGGGGGAGGCGGCGCGAACGGGCCTCTCCCGCCTCCCCAGGTGGAGGCTCCTCAGCTGCAGTGGGGCGCCCCTTGGCGTTTCACTCGCTATCCAGCTGAGTTGCGCCCGCACTTGCGGCTACAGTGCCTCACCCGCCATCCAGCTGAGTTCCGCCCGCTCTTGCGGCACAGTGCCTCACCCGCCATCCAGCTGAGTTCCGCCCGCTCTTGCGGCACAGAGCCTCGCCCTCCATCCAGCTGAGTTTCGCCCGCTCTTGCGGCACAGTGCCTCACCCACCATCCAGCTGAATTGCGCCCGCTCTTGCGGCACAGTGCCTCACCCGCCATCCAGCTGAGTTGCTCCCGCTCTTGCGGCTACAGCGTCTCGCCCACCATCCAGCTGAATTGCGCTTACTCTTGCGGTGCAGCGATAGGCGGCTGCAACAGGACTCTCAAAATGGCGGCCGGCTCTTTGGATTTGGGCCTGGTCCACTAAAATGGCCCTGGGACACCTTGGAACTCGGACGCTTGCCTGCTAGGGCATGGGCCCCATTCCCGAAAGCGTCCCCTCTTTTGACTGATGGTTCTTGTTGCCTATCTCTTCTGTTGTCATTTAACTGAACCTTTTTTGACTGCCGAAAGGGGTTCTGGTCCGACCGCTGGCTGGTGGAGACATTTTGACTATATCCTGGACCTGCCCGGCCTCGCCCAAAATGGCGCCGGTATAAATGGGACTCGTAACTCCTTGTTATGTACTGGTTGCCCAGCCTTGATATCACGAGATACGTATGCAGTTTTGAAGCACATGGCGGGCGGGGACGAGTACTGATTGAACATTTGGATATCCCTATTGATATTAAGTTCTGATGTGTTATTGATTACTGTACTATTGAAAGTTCGAATTAACGTCACCCATGGTACTTGCCAGCAAATGTATATCTAGATAATTTTATTGTAACTGGCCCTGTCGTACTTTAATTATAAAATGTACGTCCACCGATTCCGCAACTGTTAGACACCTTAGTTCTTGCAACCTAATGGCCCGTCCGTTACGTTCTTCTACAGTGTAAATGTCCCCTCATCATATACGATTACAGTTTGCTCCGTGGCCGGCCCACGTGGTTATAGGCCCGTATTTGTATACTGACATTTTCCGAATAAAGGGTTTTAAAACAAAACATGGTAGTAGTACCTAGATTGGTAAAGTTTTGAATAATAGCCACTGTTTTCGAATCAGTAAAAAGCAAGTGAAATAAAGCAGCCCGATTACATGACGGTTAAAAGGTATAATACGCAGGAAAGCAGTAAAGATAAATGGTCAAGGGCTGCTGTGTTTTCCACTCCTGCAACATAAAGTGATCAATAAGAATCCGATATTCATGCCTATCAGCGACTAAGACAGCAGGTTGAGCCTCTTTTGTTCAACGGCTCCCTCATGGGACGAAGAAACGCCCTTTTTCTCGAAATAGGAATATTTTACTTGCAGGACAGTTGTAAATTTCCCGGGAAAATACATTAGCCTGGAACATTGTTAGTGATAAACTGTAAATGCATCTGGGTCCTTTGCTTTACAAGTCAGAGTGAGAAAAAAAAAGGTGGGGCTTTCATCATTTGGGAAAAAAAAATGTTCTAAACCAATGAAAAGTGGTATTTTTAGGTCATATGACCAAGCCTTCCATCATTAGAAAAACAAAAGTAAAATGAACCAATGAAAAGTTTTATTAACAAGTCACATGACCTGTTATGCTTACGTTACGCGCTGCGCGCCGCGCCCTGGATCGCTTCCGGGAAGCTGCGCCTCGCACACCGGAGCACTTCCGGGTGCTCTAACGCGGCGCGTCATATGACGCATTACGCGACAACGCAGGTCCAGAATATAGTCAAAATGTCGCCACCAATCAACGGTCGGAACAGAACCCCTTTCAGCAGTCCAAAAAGTTCTGTTAAATGACAACAGAAGGGACAGGCAACAAGAACCTTCAGTCAAAGAGGGGAGGGCAAGTTCTTCTCTACCGGGTTACGTTGGGGCTCCACCGGAACTGATCGAATTGGTAGTCTACAGTGTTTCTGGATGTTTCAGATTAAAGCTGGCGTCAGCATGAGAGCACCCCGTGGCTACGTCGTGGCCATTCCGCGAGCAATCATGGCAGTCGCTCCCCACCGGAAGTCTGCGGGAGTCGGGGGTCCCGGTGACAGTTGTAGTATCTTCAAGGCTGAGGGGAGTCTTTTTGGGAATGGGGCCCATGCCCTAGCAGTCAAGCGTGTGAGTTCCACGGTTGCCCAGAGCCATCCTTGCAGGCCAGGCCCAAGTCTGTGGAGCCGACCGCCATTTCGTGAGCTCCGTAGCAGCCGCCTAACGCTGTACCGCAAGATTGGGTGCAATTCCGTTGGATGGCGGGTGAGACGTTGTAATAGCAAGAGCAGGCGCAATTCAGCTGGCCGAGCGAGGCACTGTGTCGCAAGAGCGGGCGCAAGTCAGCTGGTCGAGTGAAGCGCTGGGGTGTAGCTGAGAAACCTCCACCTGGGAAGGTGGGGGAGGCTCGTTCGCGCCGCCTCTCCCTTCTAGTGCACCCCACGCCGTCTCCTGGTGCAGGTATATGTGATGGTCGGACCAGGGCACCGCAGGACGTGTCTTCAGGTCAAACGGATTGTGGGACAAGGTGTGGAGCAGGCGCAATTCAGCTGGCCGAGGGAGGCACTTTTCCGGAAGAGCGGACACAAGTCAGCTGGTTGCGTGAAGCGCTGGGGTGTAGCTGAGAAACCTCCACCTGGGGAGGTGGGGGAGGCTCGTTCGCGCCGCCTCTCCCTTCTAGTGCACCCCACGCCTTCTCCTGGCGCAGGAATATGTGATGGTCGGACTAGGGCACCGCAGGACGTGTCTTCAGGTCAAACGGATTGTGGGACAAGGTCCAGAATGGAAGAGTCACTAAAAGGCAAAAAGTTCCGCCTGACCCCAGGAGCCGGCCGCCTATGTCGGGGCGATCTTAGGCCACATCAGGGCAACAAGACTTGAGGAGGGGGTAGGAGAAATCCCGGGAATGGCGGCATGCATTTGGATCGATGTTGCAGCAGGCTGCCATGTAAATAGTTATTTAATAAAATGTTTTACCCTGTTACTTTGCTGGTGTGTTGTATATATTTATAATATTTGCATAGGGTTTGTCGATATTTTGGGCGGGGTGGGCAGTGGAGCCGAGCTGTCTTGCAGCCATCATGGTGTCGAGCTCAGTTCCTCTCACTAGTTTCGTATTTCTTATGAGGGTTTGTTCCTGATGTTTCTATTTTAGCAAGGTCAAAAAGAGATCCCATTAGTGGCCTACTGATTTTGCTTGATTCCTTTTGTTTTTTTAACGATTTTTCACTATCTGCAAAGGCTAAACAGAGTATTGCGACTATGTGCTTGTTTGTAAATAGAGAATGAACCAAAGAGAACCAATTCCAAAACAATAAATGCTAGGATAACAATCAATCAAATGGAGAGGGAAGCAGGCACGACGGATTACAACGGGGGCAAAGGCCTGCGTTACCTACCCTTCACTATCTGCAAAGAGAGAATACTCCTAAAAGAAAAGAGGAGGGGGGGCAGCGTTCAAAGCACATCAGCGTGCATAAACACAAAAATGTTTTTACCTACCACGTACTTGACATTTTAAAGCTTTTGATATTTGCTATTAAAAAACCATTGAAATTCACTGAAAAAACCATAGGTTATAGACCATATATAGTTAGCAATTAGCATTTACAAAACCTTGAAAATTCACTGAAAAAACCATGGGTTATAGACCATATATAGTTAGGAATTAGCATTTACAAAACCTTATTTTACTCACACAAAACCATTGAAATTTCATATATAGTTAGTTGCACTAACTATATATCGCGCACCCGCAATCCACTGCTGATCATGTCACATATTACATCATTCATGACATGATCAGTGACATCACTGATGACATCTCAAATGACATCACTGATGACATCACTGATGACATCTCAAATGACATCACTGATGACATCACTGATGACATCACTGATGACATCTCAAATGACATCACTGATGACATCACTGATGACATCTCATTTGACATTACTGATCACATCACTGATGACATCATTCATGTGATAATACGGTGAACCTCTTCAGACTCTAATATAATCTTAGATACACTCAGAGTAAACAGACACTCACAGACTGTCACTCATCCATGGAGTTACTCACACACCTAGTCAGTCATGCAAAGAATCAATCACACTTCCATTTCCTCAACTATACAGTTATACACACCTTACTTATTCAAACATATACTAACACATATTTACTCTGTTATACAATCCCTGATACAAGTTCACAATGATCCATACAGCCACTCACACATTCACTGGCTCTTAATGGACAGTTATTTATATATGTCAACTCTCACATGTACTGTGTTTTACATATGTACTTACTTTGACATGTAGCACTGAGATATCCATTCACTCACTAATACACTAATGCACACAGTCAACCGCCCATACAGCTGTTTCTACATGCACTTTTGAACCCATACATCTAGTGAATCAACTGCTCACACATCTATGCACATAGTCACACACCTCACAGCCACCCACACACACAATCACTCTCCCATACAAATACTTGGGCAACCAATCAATAACCCATATACTTAATCATAAAGCTACTGATCAACACATGCAGCAGTTTACAGAACAACAGATATAATGATGCACAAATTAAGACAGTTTAGTCACTAACCCATGCACTCAGTGAGACACATTTAATCACTCACTCATACAGTCAGTCATTCACCTACTAAATCCTTCATCCAGACACTTATACATCCACTCATTCTTCAATATGTAAGACATATTTTGACTTTTCAGAAACATATAGTCACTGGATGTTGTCATCAGTGATGTCATCAGTGATGTCATTTGAGATGTCATCAGGGATGTCATCAGGGATGTCATCAGTGATGTCATTTGAGATGTCATCAGTGATGTCATCAGTGATGTCACTGATCATGTCATGAATGATGTAATATGTGACATGATCAGCAGTGGATTGCGGGTGCGCGATACATAGTTAGTGCAACTAACTATATATGAAATTTCAATGGTTTTGTGTGAGTAAAATAAGGTTTTGTAAATGCTAATTCCTAACTATATATGGTCTATAACCCATGGTTTTTTCAGTGAATATATATATATATATATATATATATATATTTATATATTTATATATTTATTTATTTATTTATTTTTATCAAAAGGTCTTGGCTAACGCCAGACCTAAGACAAAGAGACTACAACCTAATTGGCTCCTGGGACTACCATGGTCAGCGTGATTCTTTCTTCTGTCAAACAGCAACGCACAACGATCCTATTCCCTGTTTTAGTGCTTGAGATAAAAAGAGCAACATAGCATACTGACAAAAATGAAACGATATAACCAGCTAAAGGAAAGGTAATTATTAAAAAAACAATTGATGGCAAGAAAAAGCAGAACACGAGGCGATGTTTTTGGATGAGTGACGTGTAATAATAACCAATTGAAATGGAAGAGTGAAGCAAAACAGCGACGATTTCAGGCAAGTGCACCAAGCATTTGTTAGATGAAAGGATAACATTACAAGTTACACAAATTCTAGCATAGCACATTTCAAGAGCGCAAGAATAACAGAAGAATGTCAATACAAAGGCAGAAGCGTGCATGCAAATGTATAGGAATTCTATTTTATAAACAAAGCATGTCCTTTATGCGCAACCAATTGATACTGCAAGGCACCTCCTTAGGGAATTATTGTATCAAGGACCAATGTAGTTTTTCCGAGCTTTGGTGGTACCATTCGCTTTTGATTTTACATGCATTCTGGGGTGAAATACCTTTAAGAAGGCTGATTATCCACAGGGGACAAGGAACAGCAGATTTCTGGTTAGTAGATTATTGTAGGGAATAATACCCCAATCATTTGCAAGCTTTTATTTTCGAAAAATCATCCAATTGGTCTTTGAATACCTTTCATGCATGTCAACTGCTAATAAAGCTTGATTAGCGTGTAATAAATAGAACTGGTTTACATGAGTTTCCTGTGATCTGCAGTATGGTACCACCTGCATCTGAATCCATAATGATACAGTGATTGTGGAGAACTTTGTTGCTAAATGACCAACTAGATGTGCTACAGTCCTGTCTGCCTTTATTTCTTCAATGGGTCTATCAGAGAGGCAGTGTCTCTCCCTACACCAGGATTGGGACATGGAAGACGAGACGTGGTGGTAATTCTATGTTTCCACATGGCTCTTTCGACATCATCGTTCTTGAATGCTGTTAGACACTTGAGAGCAAGTTTAAAAGCACAATTTACATAAAATCAGTGTTAGAACCGGCTGTCTCTAGTTGGCAGAGGTATACACTTCTGACAAATAAGGACCCACATTTTCTAGTCAGGGCAAGGGGATCACACCCTTTGATAACCCCTGCTCACCCCCTTGGTAGCTTGGCAGAGCAGAACAGGCTTATCTCAGAGGCTGTGCGTTAAGCATTTATGACCACATACAGTAATAAAGTGAATACACTACAAATGGACACGACACAGTAATATTATAAAAATAAGGATTTTTATATACGGCTTAGCACAAGACCAAATAACGACAAAAATATACACAATCTTAATAAATACTCTTGGAAGGGAAAAATAGTTATAATGTGGATGCTTCAGCTAGGACAAAGTCTTTTCGTATCAAAGCAATTCTTCTTCTTGGAAACACAGTTCTTAGCAACAAGGTAATCCACACGGGGGCTACACGACGTCGAGGCAAAGTTAATCCAAAGGTTCGGCGTCGACTGCGAGGAGCGCTACGTCGAGCCTTGAGTCACACGGACCCCCAACAACACAGTACCTTTGAAAAGGAAGCACACGATGATCAGCGGCGTCGAGCAATCCGGCGTCGCGTCTTCGGTGTCGACCAGGCCTCAGCAGTCGTCGATGTCGATGATTCTGTTGCAAGTGTGAGCAGCGCTCACGGCGTCGAGAGGGCACGAGGGCGATGCGATCAGCAGCGGTGCAGACACGAGGGCCCTTGGAGCTGGAGCCAAACTCACTACTCACTGGCGTTGCTGCTGGCGTCGATCGGGCCCGGCGGCCAGCGTCGAGGGAGCGGGACACTGGAGCCGTTACTCACTATGTCGAGCTGGATTCGGCAACGTCTGTCGGCGTCGAGATTGCTGGTTCTTTCAGAGGTGCTGGATTCACAGGTTCCAGCAAATAGCACTTTAAGTAGATGAAGTCCTTTAGCCCTGTGACTTCAGCAGGAGACTGGCACTCTTCCAGTCCTTGGAGATTTTCTTAGCAAGCGTGAGAGTACACACACAGTTCCTCTCTCCTGGTTCCTTGGCAAAAATAAAGAAGCACTGCAGGATTCCCCCCAGCAAACAGCACACTGGCAGAAGGGGTAGGCAAGTCCTCAGATCAGCAGGCCTCTTGTCCTTGGTTACAGGGTTCCTTGTCAGAAGTGATCTGATTTCTTAGTTCAGGGGTCATACTCTTATACCCCTTTTCGGCTTTGATCCCTTTGTCCATGCAGGGGACTTTCCCAACATCCTGGGTCTGTTGTGGGTGGAGCCAGGCAGAAGCACCTGGCTTATTCACTGAGCAGGGCTGGGTCCTCAGACGCCCAGCAGGAGGGGGAGCCAGCATTGTTACTGGCAGGAGCAGAGCTATCGGCCTCCTGGCAGGAGGTGGGGCTAGGATCGTCAATGGCAAGCACAGAGCCATCCGTCGCTCGGCAGGAGGTGGAGCCAGCATTGTATCAGGCAGGACAGGCTATCAGCAACTACTCTCCCCCTACTCTCAACGCAAATGTCCCACTCATCCCACACTGACTCATCCAGCCATCTGGAGCCACCCAGCTCCTGTCACACACACGCAAGACCAGCAGAAACCAGAAATGGTTAGACAAGAAAATAGACACTTTCTAAAAGTGCTATTTTCGAACCCAGAGTCCAAAAACCATCCACACCAACGGATGCGTAATTAAACCCCGAGTTCAGGGATACCAAACTTGACATTGCACCCTGCTCCCCGAGCCAACTAGGATCATAGCATTAATAATCCCGGCGGCCCATTCTAACCAACGGAGAGCAGGCTACCACGCAATAGTGAAGAACGAAGATGGCCGTAGTTCACTATTAGGACATGCCAACTTGGTCAGGCTTGTCCTACCTTATACTTACAACGCACCCTGCCCGTGGGCCTACCATAGGGGTGACTAACATGAAGTTAAGGGAAGGTTTGAAGGACTGGCAAGTTAGTATACTTGCGCAGTCAGCGTGACAGTACGAGACTGCACGTGGGTCTTGCAATGACCGACCCGTGGACATTCTTTTACGAGGCCGCTCTTGTGGGTGGCACAACACGTGCTGCAAGCCCACGAGCGGCATTTGTATTTACAAGCCCCGGCACTCCTGGTACACTAGACTAGGGACTGACAGTAAACCAAATAAGCCAAACATGGATACAATCGATACATCAATTTAACATCGGGAGCACTTGCGCTGTGGCACTGATCAGCAGTGGCACGGCGCCCAAAGCATTATCCAGCAAAACATCGTAAAACAGTGGAGGCAAACAGAAAAAAATGGAGGAGAGACTCAAGCCAATGATGTCAGGTCTAACACGTGTCCCCTCCAGCTGAAATGTGGGGAGAACTACCCTTGACCTAGGGAGTCCTCATCACTAAGGCGGAAAAATCTGGACAGACCATCTGCATTGGCGTGATCTGTACCAGGGCGGTGTTCCACCGTAAAGTCCATCCCCTGTAGGGAAATGGACCACCTCAACAGTTTCGGGTTCTCACCCCTCATCTGCATCAACCATCTGAGGGGCCTGTGGTCTGTCTGAACCCGGAAGTGAGTCCCAAACAGGTAGGGTCTTAGCTTCTTCAGCGCCCAGACCACAGCAAATGCTTCTCTCTCTATCGCACTCCACCTCGTTTCCCTGGGAAGTAACCTCCGACTGATGAAGGCTACAGGCAAGTCTCGGCCCTCTTCATTCACCTGAGCTAGAACAGCCCCCACGCCATGCTCTGAAGCGTCCATCTGGACAATAAATTATTTCGAAAAGTCGGGTGCCTGGAGTATAGGTGCTGTGCACATTGCAGTTTTCAGGGTGTCGAAGGCCGTTTGACAGGCATCAGTCCAGATCACGTTTCGTGGCTGCTTCCTGGAAGTCAGCGAAGTCAAGGGGTGCACAATGTTACCGTAATCCTTGACAAACCTCCTGTAATAACCCGTGAGTCCTAAGAAGGCTCTCACCTGAGTTTGGGTTTTGGGCGGCGCCCAAGCCAGGATGGTATCAAACTTGGGTTGCAGGGGGGCAACCTTGCCGCTCCCTACTTGGTGCCCGAAGTACACCACCGAACCCTGCCCAATCTGGCACTTACTGGCTTTGATTGTGAGGCCTGCTCTGCGCAGGGCCAACAACACTTCCTGGAGGTGGCGCAAGTGTTCCTCCCAGCTGGCGCTGAACACTGCGATGTCGTCCAAGTAGGCGGCACTGAAATCCTCCAGTCCAGCCAAGACCTGGTTGACCAACCTCTGGAAGGTGGCAGGGGCATTCTTCATCCCAAAGGGCATCATCCAGAACTGGTATAGCCCATCTGGTGTGGAGAATGCTGACCTCTCCTTTGCCCCATCGGTTAAGGCGATCTGCCAGTACCCAGACGTAAAATCAAACGTGCTAATGTACCGGGCAGCTCCCAACTGATCGATGAGCTCGTCAGCTCTGGGGATGGGGTGCGTGTCAGTCTTCGTGACTGAATTGAGTCCTCGGTAATCCACACAGAACCGAAGTTCTGGTGAAGCACCAGGCGCTGCAGCCTTCGGGACCAAGACCACTGGGCTGGCCCAAGGACTGCTAGAGGACTCAATCACCCCTAACGCAAACATTTTGGAGACCTCCTCCTTAATGTATGCTCGAACCTTGTCAGTCACCCTGTAAGCCTTGTGCTTCACAGGAGGGCTGTCTCCGGTGTCAACGTCATGGACACACCAATGAGTGACACCCGGAACCAAGGAAAACAGATCCGGGAATTGTCCCAACAGGTGGCGACAATCCTGTTTCTGCTCAAGGGTCAGTGTGTCAGAGAGGACCACACCATCCACTGACCCGTCTTGCTCTTTAGCACACAGGAGGTCAGGAAGAGGCTCACTCTCCTCCTCCATTCCAGCGTCTGTAGCTAGGAGCATGCCCACTTCGGACCTTTCTAAGTGGGGCTTCAAGCGGTTGACATGCAGGACCCGCAAGGGGTTCCTGGGAGATTTCACGTCCACCAAGTAGGTAACATCGCTCTTCTTCTCCACAACCTTAAACGGTCCAGTCCACCTGTCCTTGAGCGCACAAGGTTCCACAGGGGACATGACCCACACTTCCTGACCAGGCTGAAGCTCTACCAGAGTGGCATTCCGGTCGTACCAACGCTTCATCTCTTCCTGGCTGGCCTCCAGATTTGCCTGAGCAAGTTCTCTGAAGCGCCGAGTCTGGTTCCGAAAGGCCAGCATGTAGCTGTATACATCCTGGGGAGGTTTCCTGGGAGATTACTCCCAGCCTTCCTTGCCCAGACTTAAAGGCCCTCTTACCGGGTGACCGTACAAAAGCTCAAAGGGGCTGAACCCTAGAGACTTTTGCGGCACCTCGCGGTAAGCGAACAACAGGCATGGCAAGAGGACGTCCCATTTCCGCCTCATTGGTTCTTCAAGACCCATGATCATGCCTTTAAGGGTCCGGTTGAATCTCTCAACCAGCCCATTTCCTTGAGGGTGGTAAGGAGTGGTGAACTTGTAGGTTACCCCACACTCCTTCCACAGAGACCTCATATAGTTAGAAATGAAGTTGGTGCCTCGGTCTGACACCACCTCTCTGGGGAACCCCATCCGGGAGAAAACACCCATCAGTGCCCGTCCCACCACGGGGGCCGTCACTGTTTGGAGAGGGATGGCTTCCGGGTACCGTGTGGCATGGTCCACCAAGACCAGGATGAACCTGTTGCCCAGGGCTATCTTGGGGTCCAGGGGCCCAACAATGTCAATACCCACCCGGTCAAAGGGGGTACTGACCACTGGAAAAGGTTGGAGGGGAGCCTTCTGCTTCCTTCCGCTTTTCCGACTTGCCTGGCAAGTGTGACAAGTCTTACAATGGATGTCTACATCCCTTCGCATCTGAGGCCAATAAAAATGGGTGACAAGCCTGCCATAGGTCTTGTCCTGCCCCAGATGTCCAGCTAACGGAACGTCATGAGCCAAACCCAGTAGGAAGGCTCTGAAGCGCTGGGGTACCACCAGCACATGGGCTGACCCAGGCTCAGCAGCCTTAGGCTCGCTATACAGGAGGTCGTTCTCCCAGTACACAAAATGTGACCCTGACTGATCACCTGAGGATTGGGCTGAGGCCTGCTGCCTCATACCCACAAGAGAAGGGCACACCTTCTGTTCGGCACAGAATTCCTCCCTGGATGGACCACCATCCTGCTGCCAATGGGTCAGCTCGGGCAGGTCTCCCAGTTCGGCAATTTGTTCCCCTGTGGGCTCCAGGGCATCCCCCTCAGGGTCTACCTCCTCCTGGACCACGGGAACTATGGGGGCCGGTTTCCCGCACCTCCTGCCTCTTCTCTTCACAGCTGGGTCCTGGGCCGTACTTTCAGGCTCCGGGACCCCATCAACACCCTTACTCGCTGTCATCGATCGAGTGGTTGCACACACCCACTCTGGCACGCCCAACATTTTCAAGTGCGCCTCCCTCTCCACCTTAGCCCAAGGGGAGTCTTCTAAATCATTGCCCAGGAGACAATCGACAGGCATGGCGGGCCTCACAGCGACCTGAAGAGTACCTGAAACTCCCCCCCATTCAAAGGAAACCTGAGCTACCTCACACTCTTTCTGGGAGTTGTCAGCAGCTATCACAGGGTAGAATGCATGGGGAACCACCTGCTCTCTGGACACTAAGTGACACTTGACAGCGGTCACACTCGCTCCGGTGTCTCTGAGAGCTTCCACTCTATGGCCATTAATGGTCACCCACTGCCTATATTTACTAGTGTTACTAGGCAGAGGGGGTGGAGGGACCATTTGCATGTGTCCGAGCGAGACCAGGGACATTTCTGCGGGACCCCTCCCACCAGGGACAACCATCTCCTCCCCTCCCAGGGCTACACTCGCCAACTGACGGGGGGTGCACTCGGCGGTGCATTCGATTTCTTCATGGGACACTGGGGGTCATAATACCGGTGTCCCGCCTGCCCACAAGTGTAGCAGGTTAGGGGGCCCCTATGAACAGGTTTACCCGTCGGGCCCCTGGCTTCTTCTCAGGGGGAGGCTGGGAACCTTTCCCTTGGTTCCCTTGGGGATTACTTTGGGGCCCTTTCTGAGACTCCTTCTGTTTACCCTTGTCCCCCCCACTCTTCTGCTGGGGACCCTGCCCACCTTTGGCTGAGTCTCCCACTGGACCCTTGTGGACCCTGGTACTGACCCAGTGGTCCGCCTCCTCAGCAAGTTTTCTAGGGTTAGATATCTTGCTATCAATAAGGTGCTGGCGCAGCTCTGGAAAACAGTTATTAGACAAATGCTCCCAAGCAAACAAATCATAAAGAGCTTCATAACTTTCCACTTTGCTGCCCTTTACCCAACCATCCATGGCTCTGCAAAAATAAGACACATATTCAACCCACGTCGTACCAGGCAACTTCTTACATTCTCTAAAAGCTTGTCTGTACTTCTCGGGGGTTAGGCCATACCGCAACATTAAAGCATCTTTCATATGAGCATACGACATCCTATCCTCAACAGGCATGTCTAACAGGGTATCTCTCCCCTCATTCACAAAGCGACCCCACAACCCCGCTCCCCAATTCTTCTCAGGGACCTGGTGGGCCAACAATGCTAAATCATACGCTTTAAACCACTGGCCAATATCTTCGTTCCTATGATAATCTTTTATCACATCTTTGGGAAAATAAAACCTACTTTCTGCAGGCACAGATGGGATGCTGCCACCAGAGGGATTCAATTCTAACTTTTTAGCTTGGATATCCAACTCCATCAACTTGGTATCACGCTCCAAAGCTAACTTCTCTCTTTCGAAATCCAACCTCTTGGTCTCCAAATCAGCTTCTCTTCTACCTCTTGCATTTTCTAACTCCAACTGCCCATTTATCTTTAGCCTTGCCATTTCCATGTTGTAGGCACGCTCCTTGCCCTTTCTTCTCGTTCTTCAGGGGAAAGACCTTTGGAGGAAACATTGCTTCTGGGAGAGGACTCAGGCCCATTCGCTGGCGCCTCCTCTTCCCCTTCCCCTGGCGGTACCACCACCACATCAGAGGGATCTCTGGCCTCCAACCAGGCCTGCAACGCTTTGAGATATTCCTCTTTTCGTGAGATGCCTTTGGTAGGCACTTTCAGCTGCTTGGAAAAGGACTTCAGATCCTTCAAGCCGTAGTTGTTTATCTTCGCTCTGTCGAATTCCTCCACAACAACAACAGGGGTAGTGACTCCGGTGTCACTCATGGTCAAAACTGGCAGTGTTCAAAAAATCAAGCTTCAGAAAAGTGGAGAACCAAAAATTGATCCTTCCAAATTAGATTGTGGCTGCGCTATGGTCTGCTTTCACTATGTAGCGCACACTAATCACTGCACATGGGTCACAAATGCAAAGTTCAAATCCTCACCGCTGACCCACCAATGTTAGAACCGGCTGTCTCTAGTTGGCAGAGGTATACACTTCTGACAAATAGGGACCCACCTTTTCTAGTCAGGGCAAGGGGATCACACCCTTTGATAACCCCTGCTCACCCCCTTTGTAGCTTGGCAGAGCAGAACAGGCTTATCTCAGAGGCTGTGCGTTAAGCATTTATGACCACATACAGTAATAAAGTGAATACACTACAAATGGACACGACACAGTAGTATTATAAAAATAAGGATTTTTATATACGGCTTAGCACAAGACCAAATAACGACAAAAATATACACAATCTTAATAAATACTCTTGGAAGGGAAAAATAGTTAAAATGTGGATGCTTCGTTAGGACAAAGTCTTTTCTTATCAAAGCAATTCTTCTTCTTGGAAACACAGTTCTTAGCAACAAGGTAACCCACACGGGGGCTACACGACGTCGAGGCAAAGTTAATCCAAAGGTTTGGCGTCGACCGCGAGGAGCGCTATGTCGAGCCTGGAGTCACATGGACCCACAACAACACAGTACCTTTGAAAAGGAAGCACACGATGATCAGCGGCGTCGAGCAATCCGGCGTCGCGTCTTCGGTGTCGACCAGGCCTCAGCAGTCGTCGATGTCGGTGATTCTGTTGCAAGTGTGAGCAGCGCTCACGGCGTCGAGAGGGCACAAGGGCGATGCGATCAGCAGCGGTGCAGACACAAGGTCCCTTGGAGCTGGAGCCGAACTCACTACTCACTGGCGTTGCTGCTGGGGTCGATCGGGCCCGGCGGCCGGCGTCGAGGGAACGGGACACTGGAGCCGTTACTCACTATGTCGAGCTGGATTCGGCGACGTCCGTCGGCGTCGAGATTGCTGGTTCTTTCAGAGGTGCTGGATTCACAGGTTCCAGCAAATAGCACTTTAAGTAGATGAAGTCCTTTAGCCCTGTGACTTCAGCAGGAGACTGGCACTCTTCCAGTCCTTGGAGATTTTCTTAGCAAGCGTGAGAGTACACACACAGTTCCTCTCTCCTGGTTCCTTGGCAAAAATAAAGAAGCACTGCAGGATTCCCCCCAGCAAACAGCACACTGGCAGAAGGGGTAGGCAAGTCCTCAGATCAGCAGGCCTCTTGTCCTTGGTTACAGGGTTCCTTGTCAGAAGTGATCTGATTTCTTAGTTCAGGGGTCCTACTCTTATACCCCTTTTCGGCTTTGATCCCTTTGTCCATGCAGGGGACTTTCCCAACATCCTGGGTCTGTTGTGGGTGGAGCCAGGCAGAAGCACCTGGCTTATTCACTGAGCAGGGCTGGGTCCTCAGACGCCAGGCAGGAGGGGGAGCCAGCATTGTTACTGGCAGGAGCAGAGCTATCGGCCTCCTGGCAGGAGGTGGGGCTAGGATCGTCCATGGCAAGCACAGAGCCATCCGTCGCTCGGCAGGAGGTGGAGCCAGCATTGTATCAGTCAGGGCAGGCTATCAGCAACTACTCTCCCCCTACTCTCAACGCAAATGTCCCACTCATCCCACACTGACTCATCCAGCCCTCTGGAGCCACCCAGCTCCTGTCACACACATGCAAGACCAGCAGAAACCAGAAATGGTTAGACAAGAAAATAGACACTTTCTAAAAGTGCTATTGTCGAACCCAGAGTCCAAAAACCATCCACACCAACGGATGCGTAATTAAACCCCGAGTTCAGGGATACCAAACTCAACATTGCACCATGCTCCCCGAGCCAACTAGGATCATAGCATTAATAATCCCGGCGGCCCATTCTAACCAATGGAGAGCAGGCTACCTCGCAATAGTGAAGAACGAAGATGGCCGTAGTTCACTATTAGGACATGCCAACTTGGTCAGGCTTGTCCTACCTTATACTTACAACGCACCCTGCCCGTGGGCCTACCATAGGGGTGACTAACATGAAGTTAAGGGAAGGTTTGAAGGACTGGCAAGTAGGTATTCTTGCGCAGTCAGCGTGACAGTACGAGACTGCACGTGGGTCTCACAATGACCGACCCGTAGACATTCTTTTACAAGGCCGCTCTTGTGGGTGGCACAACACGTGCTGCAAGCCCACGAGCGGCATTTGTATTTACAAGCCCCGGCACTCCTGGTGCACTAGACTAGGGACTGACAGTAAACCAAATAAGCCAAACATGGATACAATCGATACATCAATTTAACATCGGGAGCACTTGCGCTGTGGCACTGATCAGCAGTGGCACGGCGCCCAAAGCATTATCCAGCAAAACATCGTAAAACAGTGGAGGCAAACAGAAAAAAATGGAGGAGAGACTCAAGCCAATGATGTCAGGTCTAACAATCAGGATAACAAATGCCCAAACTCCTTTTTTTTCAAACTATAAAATATTCTTATAATTGTATGGATTATAAACGTAGCTGAATAGAATTTGATAGATGGTCCAGCATTCAATCCAACAATGTCAATTTTAGCAGACATTTGTGTCTGTAGGAAAGCTATGGACCCACTAAAAAACATAAAATGTTCTGCAGAGAAATATACAGGCGCAACATCACTGTTTGAGCGCCTGATACCTTGTGCAACTGTCCAACTAGAAAACGTCCAGTTCTAATTCGTAAACTAGTAATAATACCATCCCTCTCAAATGTGGAACACTGTGCCAGTGAGCGTGATGCACTTCATTGTCCCTGTGCCAGCTAAATTATTCGCAATAAAATGAAATGGCTATGTTATGCCTCTATGTGTAAGCTATTTCTAAGACATTTATCAGTGATCTGTGCATATTCCATGCTGCTGTTAATAACATCCAGGTGGCGCTAAAGCATTACAAGTAATGCTCAATATGGCATCCTGCCAGTGATGCTGCTCATTACCCCAGGAATCTTAATGATGCACAGCTGTCCCAGTATCATGTTGCCCCAGATAAATGCACATTGCCATGCCAGGTACGCAATGGCCAGTCAGGTACCCAAAGTCCTGGTTCCTTGCCACGAAGTACGTACAAATTGCATACAGGTTTGCATTGATCTGGTAAAACACACTGGCATTGACTTTTGCCAAAGCCCCTTTAAGGTGCCGATTGCATATCAGTAGCCAGTGAAGTATACATTTCTGTGTCAGCATCTGCCTTGCTTTAATACACATTTTCATGCCAATTTCACATTGTCCCCTGCTTTTGGGTGACTTAACATCCTTTAATAATTTATGCATGTCTGTATCTCACAACCTGGGTAAAAATAAGACCCTGGAGCAGCCACCCTCTCTCTGCACGTGTTTGCCAGAAACAGTGTGATTGGCTGAACATTCCTAGCTGCTTGTGCCTTACCCGTCAGCACATGTAGCACTCATTTACTCACGTGAGTACTCACCGGGCTCCTCATCTAATTGTTTCCATGGTGTGCAGCTAAAGATCAACCACGTCTGTGGAGCTGTCCTCTGCAGTCTGCCTCATTTCTGTAACTGTAGTGTAGAAGGGCATGGGAAGAGAATGGAAAAGGGGCGTGTGAATAGTCTCATGCTGCCCTAAGGATTATCAACCTAGAGCTGTATGGGTGCCTCAGATACTGTGGGATAAGTCAGGAGGGATCCACAAGCTCCCGCCCTTTTCCCTTTGCCCTCCATCCCTTCAGAGTACCCCAGGTATGTGGCCTACATAATTGGACCCAGTCCTGACATTTTCTCAGCACTAGAGTTCCCAAACTTACACACAAGCTGTCATACAAATACCTATGATTGGAGAGGTGGGGAACAAAGATCAGCCCTCTCTTTGCTCACCTGTCAAGCTGGGAGCAGTCGTACATTTGCAACTGTAGCAGGGGAGGAGTGCACCCAACAATTGTTCTTTCAGACAAGATTTTGAATGAAAACCCTCTGTTCACTTTTAACAAGGAGAAAATGGTGTATATAAGTTAAGAAGTGGGTAGTTTATGAAAACTACTGACAAGTAGCTGTCCTAGCCCCAGGGAAGTCCACCCGGCAGCCACTCTCTAGAGAACCAGACATTGACAGCAGGCAAGAACACCACTGCCATGGGAATGGGGGCCCAGACAAACAGAGTCACCTAGATCTACACTGCCAAAAAAGTTAAGATTTTTGGGTGAGTCACATGATTAGTGTTGAGCAGTTGCACCATAGGTGGAGGGAAACTCAGGGGCCACCTAACATATTTTGAAAAGGGGCCCCATCATTTTATAGGAGCCCACTAGGGTCAAATCATTTTACATGAGCCCACTGGGGCCCATTTGTTTTACATTAGACTACTGAGGCCACATAATTGTAAATGAGACCACTAGGACCCCATCATTTTACATGAGACCACTGGGGCCCCATTATTTCACATGGGATTTCCCTAATGCATCTCATCAGACACTCATTGATTAGCTGTGCAGCTAATGAAGTCATATAAATAACCTTTTGATAATGAAGGGCTCTGGGTTTGATTTATTTTAGTTTTTTTCGAGATTGACCTAGCCTTTGAATACCATTGCAAGCAAATAGTTGTTGCAACAGTGCTCAGCCGTCCATGGGTATTCATTCGAATTTAACACAGAAAACATTATTACTTTCCTCCCATAATCCAAATACTAGCTACCAGAAGTCTTTTTATATTTGTTTATTAGTGTTAACAAATGTGTCATTAGTTGTATGGCCCTAATGGGTCTATATTTGTCCTCCACAGGAGGGAACCAAACACCCCATGGTTGTGCTTGACTCTTATAGCATAGCTCTATGGAGCAGTCCAAGGCCTGCTAAAGGGAGGTGGTGTGGGCTAGTAATCACCATTCACAGATATACAATAATAACATTTAGTGAATGATTGTCCAGTCTGTGCCTTTTCTTTTGGAAAATTAAAAAGTGCATTTATTACACAAAACTACTCACTGCTATGCAGCAACTTACAAATATACACAAGTTGATGGAACTACCTTCGGATGACATTGCACAATCACTCTTGTCCCTCCCAAAGGGAAATTAAGATCCACAAATAACATGTAAAAACATTATCTTGTGCCTAAATGCGAGGATTGAACATAAGCACAAGGGGCTGTCAACCTCCATATATCAAGAAGCATTTAATTATAGGAAAAACTTCAATATTTACACTTAACCATGACTGAAGGCACTTTATACTTGCAATAAAGCATGCAAACTTTGATCATGGGTAGCTGTCAGTCTCATTATTTAAACAAAGCATTCGCAAGAATAATGCGATGCATGTTGGAGTGATTTAGGTGTTCAGCATAAATAACCAAATGCAAACATAACCCCTGAAGGGCATCGCATTTATAATTATAATCCTATGCGATTATAGACTTCCAGCCCAGAGGGTGTTTGTAGCATATCATTTTAATCAGTATAGAATACTGCACTTTTAACATGGTCCCCAAAGAACATAATTTTTGTTAAAACACACATGTACAATTACTAGTTTTCACCCCTAGAGGGTGTCTGCCAACATGAAAACTCAAATTGTACCACTTTAGGCCATATGAACTGCAGCCAAATCTTTCACACTAGGGAGACACAACCCTCCGTGGTAAAGAGTGAAAGCTTCAACCCTGGGAATAGCTAATAGACTAAAATACATTTTTGGGAGGTTATTCTTTTTGTGTCCCACGAAACATAGGGAGGAGACTTTTTAAACCTTTAAGGGGGAGGCTGTGCTTCTCCTGAAGCTCCCACTACACTTTTGCTATGTTTTGGTTGTGACCCCGGTCTCCTGGGGCCACCACACACCAAAAACGAGGGTTTTTGCTTCCATAATGCAGACAAACCCACAGGGCATTATTGGGGCGCTCCTTGTTGTCTCTTGCTTAGCTGTGGGAAATTCGCTCCAATTTTCCATTTGTGTTTTTTTCTTTTCTTTCTTGATTTTCACTATATTTTAGGTTCTTTGGGGTGCCCTGTCCCGTCCGGTCCCCCCGCGTGCATCCTCTTTCATTGGGAAACAGTCTGGGGGACCCACCCTGGATGTCCTCACAGGCTTCCTGCTGCTGCAGTTCAAGCAACCTGCGAGCAGATGTGCACGTGTGGTCTGGGCTTACCACTCCCACCAGACACAGGCCTGGGAATGGGGAAGGTGAGCCGCACAGGGGAAGTGCGCGGCATTCTCCCCTCCTATTCTGTGCACGGGGCCCTGGGATGAGGTCCTGGACCCCTTTCTGGGATTTCCAGGGGAGGGGCTTGACAGCGCTTTCATGTCGTTTTTTCGAGGTCCTGGGCACTATCCCACTCCTTGTGGGGGAAGCGCAAAAATGCTCCCCTGCGGAGTTGCTCCCACCTAGGAGGCAGAAAACAATTACGCTCGCCAAAAAGTAGGTCAAAGGTCACCATAACTTCACCAGGGCATATCTCTGGTCTGTTGGTCCAATTTTGATTATCCTGGTCTTGTTTGGCTCCTGGTGGTGGGCACTTGCCATCTGGAGCACTTTCTTCTGCCACCTTGCCTAAACGTTGCCAAACGTTATAGGGAGCAGGTTTCACTGACTCCCAGTGCCAGCCTTTCACTCTGTTGTCTCTCTGGGCAGTACTCACTCCTTTTGCAGAGGCCCAATCTTTCCCCCAACTGGTCCTCAGTTTCCCTGGTCCTGGGGAGTGATTCACTGGTCCTGGAGTCAGCCAAAGTCCTGGGGCCAAATGGCAGTCAGGGATTCCTCCTTCCAGCTGTCAATGGCTGCTGTCCAGTGCTTCCCAGAAAAACACAACTGAGAGAACTCTCCCCCTTGCACTTGACCTTTTAAGTGGGGGCAGGAGGTTCCAGCAGAGATGCACCTCTGGCCAATTGCGATGTGCCACATTAGTTCTCTACCCCTGTCCCAACCTCCCTGCACAGCCTTCTGAGATATTCCAAAATGGCATCACCCAGGAGTCACTCGACACATGCTCTGGGGATCTCAGCTCCACCCCTCACTGCCAGAGCCTTCCGTAGCAAATCTTCAAAGGAGTCCTCTTGCTGGTTTGGCTCCAGAGTCTGGTCTCCCACCCTAGGATAACAACTGGTGGATTGATGCACAGCAGTCCAAAACACCCCTACCTCCACAGGATTTGACCTAATCAAGGTTAATTGCTCCCTTTGTGGGGGGAGGCCTCACTTCCTACTGCTGGAGGAAAAAGTATCTAATCCAGCCTAGCAAAGAGACAAAAGGCCTGGGCTCTGATACTGAGCTGAGCCAGAGAAACATGAAATTCTTGGATGACCCATACACTTTACAGTTATGGCTTTGGACTTTACAGGAGTGCTCTTTTCATACAGGCTACACTGTACATTGGTATGACTCTTGTGTCTGTAGATTTAAGGGGAGAAGAGCTGCACTCTAAGACAGTCTTCTCCATAGTGTAAAATGGTGGGGTACTGCAGATCAGACAGTAAAGCACATTGACTTTCCTCATTGTGTACACCAACATTATAAAGCCTATCCAAGGTCAATACCCAACCCTGTAGAATCCCTTCTGTGTCAATTTATATATACGCAGTTCCTGGGTTGCACACAACAGGAGTCTCCTATGCGCAGCCCTCACCCATGTGCACAAATAGGTGCAACTCTGTTCAAGGCTAACAAGCCAAGTGCCTCTTACCCTTGCTGAGTCGCAGAGGCCTTATCTTGAAAGGCAGACACTGATGGTAAGCAGGTGCAGTCCATTTTACCATACATTTGCCATTGATGAGTTGCAGATTATGAGGCTTCCCCACAGTAAAAGGTCGAAAACTTAGTGATCAAAAAGTTAAAAATCCCGGTGGATTAGACGGACAAAACCACCTTCTTATAATTAGTAAGTAATATCCTTAAAGGCAGATTAAGCTGTATTCAAATTGTTGTTACAGCACACGTGATTAGTTACACATACAACCATTCAAAGCTTACACAAATGCAGGAAATACACAATGGAGACCCAAGCTTTTCCCAGAGGGTCATGGACAGCCAGAACAGTGCATGCTGGGAGTTGTAGGGTTGTTTTTTTTGTTGGTGGCATGGCCTATACTTCCCCGCAGTCTTAGAGCAGATTCAAGGATGCTCCACGCATATTTCAATGAAAATGTCATCTTTATACATTAGTTTACAAGCTTACATAGAATTATATATATTAGTTGAGAAGCTTCCTCAAGTCACTGAAGCTGTTCATGAACAAAAGCTTTTTGCAAAAAACACAATGACTTAACTTCCATGTACTGAAAAGGGTGTTCAGACTCATTATACGCCTGATTGCTCTCTCTGTCTCTTCATCCTTCCTCATTGTTCTCTCAGGTAGTGCTAGATAAAATCCAGTTACAACAGTCGGCAGTTAGCAATTGACTGAGCTCAGTTTTTCTCATGCTTTAAATGAAGCACAAGTAATATGCTTGTCAGTCTGAGCAAATAAAATGTGCATCAATTGCCACTGACTGTAGATGTTGTTCAAATTAGGACCTCCAATGACATAACACAAAATGACGGGGCCCGCTGCAGAATGTGATGACGGACTACTGAGTGCTCCATATCTTACATATAATTATTGGTCTTTGGTTGAATGTGGGCCCCCTGAACTGCTGCAGGCACCCCAAGTGTTTGGGTCCCCCAGCACCGCAGGCTTTGCAGGGGGTCTGCATTACGCCCCTGAGACCCCCTTGCTCAATAGCACATGAACATTGTTTGTGTCATGTGCTGGTGCGTCTCTTTGAGTGTGCGAATGTGAATGGACTTGTCTGACCTGTATGTCTATCAGTGTACAGGCCGGGAACCATCCATTACAACGCAGGCATTACATTGCAATGCCCTTACAACGCAACTTTTACAATGCAAGAGCCTTTACATCACAGGCCATTACAGTGCATACCATTACAACGCATGTCATTACAACACATGCCATAACAACACATGCCATTACCACGCATGCCATCACAACGCATTCTAAGGTTAGTAATGGAGATTTTTAAATTTTAGGGTGGTTATAGGTTTTGGGGTAGTTGGGAATAGTAATTCTTACTCCTATGCTGTCCAACACTTACCCTACTGTTGCACTAAAAGTATTATGTGTTGTATTGGTATGAGTTGTAATGGTATGCTTTGTAATGGAATGCTTTGTAATGGTAGTTTTAAAAAATGCGTTGTGATTGTATGCATCGTAAAATCATTCATTAAAATGGTAGTTGCGTTGTATTTACTGTGATGTAAAAGTATGTGTTGTAATTGTTTGCATTGTAATGTCATATATTAGTACAGGCCTCTACGCTACATAATGATGTGAGACATTGTGAAATGTTATGATTTCTGATATTTCTGTGAATTTCTTCACTTTGTCAAAACCCTAAGTTCGCATCATGTACTTTTTCAGGATAGGCTGAATGTAGTTTTAGTCTAGGCTAGGTTTAATTATAGGAAATATTCTATTGAACTGTGATAAAAATGTGTAATGTTTAAAAAACTTCAATAACGAGTATGGAAAACACTCACATTACAATAACTCAACAGCTGAGTGTTAAAAACCTTGACATCGGTGTCATGCTTGGGACCATCCATGCCGCTACGGTGACACATCTACGCCAACAGATACAGATTTACGATGACTCTACACCGGCATGGTCAGGAAAAAAAAGAGATTGAACTTCCTGGACTATTTGTGGTAAAAATTCCCAATACCGGAAGCGTGAAAACTTATATGGGGAAGAACATATCACACTTATAACAGACCAACATAAGAGCAACTAAGTGTGCAGGACCAAAAGGAAATTATTTGGGAACAGGAAGGACCCAACCCCACTTTACCGCAAAAAGACCGTTGTGCCCTGAAGAAACTCCCTGGAAGGGAGTGAAATGCGTTGGCTGACCTTTTTGCAAAATACCTGGTGATTTGTATTTTAAGAATGGACAAAAATAAATAAGGAACTTTTCTATATACTTGAACAAAACTCTCTTTGGACTTCTGTTTGGTGCGCCCCCATAAACTTTGAGCAAAATATATTTTAATATATTATTTGACACCAATACAATAAAAATCCAATAAACAGAACAAGAAATATTATATTTCAAACAATTAAATGAAAATAGAACCAAAAAGCAGGGTTCACTAACAGAATATCGTGGAAATAACATAGAATATAAGAATATTGACTGCTTATACTTAAAAAGGTAAAAACCTAAATATTGAAAACAAATATTGTTTACAGTCATATAGTTGTATTAAATATCGAATTTAAATATATATAATTTAAAATATGAAAACAAACATATATTAAATACTAACATTAATTTATAAAAAATAAAATATATTTACATTTATATTTTAACGTATATAACAAATAAACTTACTTTTAAAAATGTACACACATATATGTGTATGTTCATATTCATGTCTATGTATATATATATATATATATAATTCCAAGTTTCCTGTCCGCCCTCCAGGGCACAGAAAAAGGTCGGGACACTCCGAGATATTCAAAGGTGTTTATTTACCACAAAGGTTTAACAAAGCCGACGCGTTTCGCCGTTAGGCTTGCTCACGGTAATGTCAGCACATTTTCCACCTGCATACATACACCCAGTGATAGTAATGGAAATAGGACTATGCACATTTCAAAACATCAATGTGACCGCCATCTTATAATGGTTATGTGTTCAACACTCTCGCCCCAGTGGGCTAGTTCAGCAGTATGCATATATTGTAGATACCTGCTCTTGCCACAAACGTTATTGGTACACCAGGAGTTATTTTATCACTACATGTATACAAATCCATAACGTATCAAATTGTCCCGCCCCAGTGGGCAAACATTGCGAGAGTCTTGCTAGATGGTCAGATTCACTTCCCCAAAATATTTCCTCTTCATCATACTGCATAGTCCTAAAAATACAAACTAATGTGGTGCTCACATAACATTGCAAAAGACAAAAAGACAGTACTGTGTTAAAAAACAACAATCATTCTTCATTAAAAAACCTTAATAGGTATGCAGCAATAAGTATATACAAAAAAGTTCCAGACTGTGTTTTCTATTCATGTCATCACAAATGAACTGCCAGTTCCTCACTGGAGTTAAGCCCTATGGGCATCAGAGATTCGAAGTCTATAATATATTTAGACTCCAAAATTCTGAGTTGGTGTTCTCTGTCCCCCCCACGGGTTTGAGGTCTAATGGCGTCTAGTACCACAAAGGCCAAGAGTTTGTCATTTTGATTGTGATAGCTCTTGAAATGACGAGCAACAGGATACAGTTCATTATTGTTCCTGATAGCTCTTTTGTGCTCCAATACTCTAAGTTTGGCCTTTTTCTTGGTGCTACCAATGTACCATTTGTTACACGGGCATATTAGACAATACACACACATGTATACATGTAGTGATAAAATAACTCCTGGTGTACCAATAACGTTTGTGGCAAGAGCAGGTATCTACAATATATGCATACTGCTGAACTAGCCCACTGGGGCGAGAGTGTTGAACACATAACCATTATAAGATGGCGGTCACATTGATGTTTTGAAATGTGCATAGTCCTATTTCCATTACTATCACTGGGTGTATGTATGCAGGTGGAAAATGTGCTGACATTACCGTGAGCAAGCCTAACGGCGAAACGCGTCGGCTTTGTTAAACCTTTGTGGTAAATAAACACCTTTGAATATCTCGGAGTGTCCCGACCTTTTTCTGTGCCCTGGAGGGCGGACAGGAAACTTGGAATTATTTCTTCAAAAACGCCGGTTTTGAGGAAGGGACCGCTGTGCAGCTTGAGCCCAGGATTACCGGCAACTTTGTGCTAAAAATATATATATATATATATATATATATATATATATAGGGAGAGAGAGAGGGAGAGAGCGAGAGAGAGATATGCATACATATATAAATAAACTAATATTTTAAATAATAAAATATTTGTAAAAATCGAAAATAATATAATAATATCACAAATAGAGGGGAACATGGCGACCCTCAGCTAAGCGGCTGAGGGTCGACAGTCCTGGTCGGGCGATGTGATCCCTGATCTTTCTAATGTGGTAAAAATTCCCAATACCGGAAGCGTGAAAACTTATATGGGGAAGAACATATCACACTTATAACAGACCAACATAAGAGCAACTAAGTGTGCAGGACCAAAAGGAAATTATTTGGGAACAGGAAGGACCCAACCCCACTTTACCGCAAAAAGACCGTTGTGCCCTGAAGAAACTCCCTGGAAGGGAGTGAAATGCGTTGGCTGACCTTTTTGTAAAATACCTGGTGATTTGTATTTTAAGAATGGACAAAAATAAATAGGGAACTTTTCTATATACTTGAACAAAACTCTCTTTGGACTTCTGTGTGGTGCGCCCCCATAAACTTTGAGCAAAATATATTTTAATATATTATTTGACACCAATACAATAAAAATCCAATAAACAGAACAAGAAATATTATATTTCAAACAATTAAAGGAAAATAGAACCAAAAAGCAGGGTTCACTAACAGAATATCGTGGAAATAACATAGAATATAAGAATATTGACTGCTTATACTTAAAAAGGTAAAAACCTAAATATTGAAAACAAATATTGTTTACAGTCATATAGTTGTATTAACACCTTAGCTGCTTTGCAAATATCCCTCCCCAGTGCTGCGCTGTCCATTGGAACTAGTGCTGAATGGACGTCCAATGGTCGTGCGCAGCACTGGGGAGGTAGCGCTCGTGACGACCGTTGGCCGTCAGCAGCGCTTAAGAGGTTAAATATCGAATTTAAATATATATAATTTAAAATATGAAAACAAACATATATTAAATACTAACATTAATTTATAAAAAATAAAAAATATTTACATTTATATTTTAACGTATATAACAAATAAACTTACTTTTAAAAATGTACACACATATATGTGTATGTTCATATTCATGTCTATGTGTATATATATATATATATATATATATATATATATATATATATATATATATATAGGGAGAGAGAGAGGGAGAGAGCGAGAGAGAGATATGCATACATATATAAATAAACTAATATTTTAAATAATAAAATATTTGTAAAAATCGAAAATAATATAATAATATCACAAATAGAGGGGAACATGGCGACCCTCAGCTAAGCGGCTGAGGGTCGACAGTCCTGGTCGGGCGATGTGATCCCTGATCTTTCTAATGCACAACCAGCATACTGCATTATTCGTTAGCCATTACCTTGCTTTCTTTTTCACCAAGGTGCCTTTTTTCTCAGCTCCCACTCTTGCCCTTGCTGTCCTGTGTCGGCTGATGGTGTCAGAGCTCCAGGAGGCTGCTCTCCCTCTCCGAGCCCCGCAGTGGGAGGGCTTGGCTTGGGAGTGGCATCGCAATCGAGTGGCGTTTTTCCAGGCCTGGGCTCTGACAGGCAGAGTCAGCACTGGAGACTGCGCCACGGAACTGCTGGAGTGTGCCTGGTGGATTCAGACGGGGGAGGGTCCCCAAGGTAGGAGGTCGGGAGGCCGGTTCCGAGCCTCGGATTGCGTTTGATGCTGATTTGAAAGAACGAAACCGAGGTAAAATGAGGATGTGATTAAATAACATTCTTCCTTACAACCGTGGCACGGGTACTTTATATGAAACATATTGTATATATTTCCCTGTACAAAAGTTATACAGTTGGTAGGGAGTCATCAAAGTAGATGGAAACGGCCTTGGAGGAACTGTGAGCGGTGAAGCCAGGAGGAGGGGGTGTTTTTCACTCTATGGAGGGGAGTTAAGGTCAGCAGTCAAATCCTGTCCCCTTTATGAAAGTGTGTAGATACACAATTACTGTACCTTTAACTGGTCTTTGCCTCGGTCCACCACGGCTGGTGCCGGTTGTGTGGAGGGCGTTTTCGACCTTTGTGTCCGACCCCTGTGAGCGTAGCACTTTCATCAGAGGCGGGACCGGTGCCTTCTTAGGCACACCATCTCCCCACGTGCAGCGGACGCGCCTGACTTAATAGGCACTGTAACGGTGAGTGTGTGCATTATTAACTGCAGTTTTTAAAACTGTGATTCTTGTGATACATTTTAACAGTGTATTTCTAAAAAGCGCATTGTACCTTTAACTGGTCTTCGCCTCGGTCCACCACTGCTGGTGCCAATTGTGTGGAGGGCGTTTTCGGCTTTTGTGCCCGACCCCTGTGGGCGTAGCACTTTCATCAGAGGCGGGACCGGTGCCTTCTTAGGCACACCATCTCCCCACGCGCAGCGGACGTGCGCGGCGGACTGACGGCAGGTCGCCATAGGCGAGCCCATTTGCACCCGTCCGCACTGGTCCGTTGCCAGTGGCCATAAATTCTGGCCAGATAGACTTTCTGAACGGCCCCGTTCTCCCGTGAGGAGCTGCTCGCTCTTCACTGTCAGTCGGACTGTGCAGCTCATCTCTGGAACCCAGGCTCACAATATTTGCGAAGTGACCAGTGTGGCTTTGAGGCCACGGAGGCCGTCCTTACTCCTCCGGCTACGGCCTTAGTGGAAAAAATCACTGCAAACTTACAGATATTGAGCCTCAACTGTAGATCTTTAGCGAAACACCACAAGGATGTCTGTAAGCTCCTCACAGACTGTTCCCCTGATCTGTTAGTTCTTACAGAAACGTGGTTAACTGATGACTCTCTCCTCTGGCTATTCTATTCTAACCCAGAACAGATCCAAAGGGAGGGGTGGGGGACTGGCGGTGATTTTTAAAACCATCTATTCCTGCACTTTCTCCCCCTCAAACATAACCAAATGTGAAAGCACTCTGTTTAAGTTAAGGGTCTCAGACACCTTTACCCTTACCGGGCTATTGATATATCGCCCTCCCGGGCCATCGAGCGCTTTCCAGGAGTCACTAGTCACAACTGTCTCAGCACTGATCTTGCAGTCAGCCAACTTCAGTATACTGGGAGATCTCAACCTCCATCTTGAGTCCCGTGAGTCCCCAGCTATACTGAAGTCCCTGGGCGACCTAGAAGCCTGCCAGCTATGTCAGCTGGTTGTAGGGCCTTCGCATTTGGCAGGCCATCTGCTAGACCCGGTGTTCTCGAATATCCAGGGAATCAGTGCTTCTACTCCCTGCCCCTTTAGCTGGATGGATCATTTCTTGGTACAGATTTATATTAAGATCCCAGCCAGCACTAGGGAAAAGCTTCCTCCCCCTCTTTGGAGGCGCTCATGGCATAAACTTGATGGTGCCTTGTTTGAGGCCAGGCTAATAAATTCCCGTGCAGATTGGTGGAGGCTGATTTAGCCTATAGAGAGTGGATCAACAAGTCTTTGGATCACTTTATCCCTAAGAAAATTTTGAGGCCCAAGCGTGAACAGTCCCATCCCTGGTACTGCGAGGCACTTACAATCAAAAAAAAGCAATGTAAGGTACTTGAGCGTATTTGGAGGCGATCCTATGACTCTTGTGCCAAGATCAACTTTAGAACCACCACCAAAGCCTCTCATAGACTTATAAAAAAGACGAAAGCCAGCTACTACACTGAGCTGATCAACTCCAGCACTAATCGCGCTAAAACTATCTTCGCGTTAGTAAAAGAGGTAACTAAGTCACCTGAGGGGAATAACAACACAATAGTGTCTGACTTGCAGTGCGAGGAGCTCGTCTGCTTCTTTGTTAATAAAGTTCAAGGGATCTATAATTCATTTAACTCTGGTGGTTTCCCTATGATTCCTTGATCTAACATAGACCCCCCGGAAATCCCCTATTCACTCCTTACCTTTCCATCCATCTCACAGACAGATATGGAAATCCTGGCACAAAAAATCAAGTCTGGGTCCCCGGAAGACCCGGTTAAACCAGAGACATTTAGGGGCAGATTTATGTTAACTGGCGCATCCCGAGGGATGCGCCAGTTAACATGCGCCACAGTGCGCCACAGCTACGCCACCCATGGTGCGCTGCATTTATGATGCGGCGCACCATGGGGCAAAAACGGCACAGATGCGTGACGCATCTGTGCCGGAAATGTGGCGCATTGCTGGAGTTGCGTCGCAAGCGCGACGCAGCTCCAGCAATGCTCTGGGGGGCCTATTCTTTCAATGCTGCCTCAAGCCTTACGCCTGCTTCAAGCAGGCGCAGGGTTTTGACGCAGCATTGCCCTGAAAGTGACTGAGTGAAATCTCATAGATTTCACTCAGCCACTTTCAGGAGGCGTTCCTGCGCAGGAACGCCCCCCCTGCGCAGGAACACCTCCTCATGGCGCAGTGCTGTACAACGTGACGCATCTCCTAGATGCGTCACGTTGTAAATAGGGTGCAGGGATGCGCCACGTTTCCGTGCCTTTGCGTCACGCAACGGCGGCGTAAACGTGGCGCAAGCCCTTCATAAATCTGCCCCTTAGACTTTTCCAGGATTCCATTATGACTGAAGGACGGGAGTTGATTAATAGATCTCTCCAGTCAGCTACCATTCCCAAAACCTGGAAACATGCCAAGGTTGTCCCCTTGTTAAAAAAAACCCACCCTGGACCCTTCCAAGCCTGAAAGTTTCCGACCCATTTCCCTGCTTCCGTACTTGGCTAAAGTGGCGGAAGCACATGTGAATTCCATCTTGACAGAGTTTTTGGAGACTAATGGGATTTTGGAAGAATCTCAGAACGGATTCCGTGCTAAACATAGCACGGAATCGGCCCTATTGGCCGTCACGGAACAGCTGAGGGTGACACAGGACATGGGCAATACCTCGGCTGTGGTCCTGCTGGATTTTAGTGCGGCGTTCGACATGGTCTCCCATGGGATCCTTCTTAGGAGACTGTGGGAGATAGGGGTCGGAGACAGAGCTCTGGACTGGTTCGTGTCTTTTCTATCGGACCGTTCCTTCCAGGTTCATGCCCCGCCGAACTCATCCAGTAGTTTCCCTCTAGGTTGCGGGGTCCCCCTGGGTTCTGCCCTCAGCCCCACATTGTTTAACTTGTACGTCCGCCCCTTGGCCATGTTGGCCAGGGAACGTAACATCAAATTAATTTCTTATGCGGACGACACGCAACTACTCTTTACCTTCTCTGATTAAAACCTGGGGGACCGAGCCAAATTTCAAGAAAACGTCTTGGCTATTTCCAGCTGGCTTACAGCGAACTGCTTACAGCTGAACTCAACTAAAACAGAGGTTCTCCTTATTGGCAGTGACACTCAGAAGTGGGATGAGCAGTGGTGGCCCTCCACATTGGGCCCGCCTCCTACCCCCAAGAAAGAAGTCAAAAATTTGGGTGTGATTATAGACAACTCACTTACCCTTGAATCCCATGCTAAAAGAGTGGCTGGCACTTGTTATGGCCGCCTCCGCTCTCTTAAACCTATTCTTGGCTTCTTTGAACCTCCCATTCGGCAGACAATCGTCCAAGCTATGATCTTATCCCATCTAGACTATTGAAATGCCCTCATGCTTGGTTCCAACTTGACAGTCACCAACAGTCTGCAGAGGGCTCAGAATGCTGCTGCCCGCACTCTGTTCGGACTGCTAAACAATTGTCATACCTCCCAGGTTTTGCATAGGCTGCATTTGCTGCCTGTCAAACAACGCATACAATTTAAAACCCTCTGCCTCATTCACAAAATGCTCTATCGCCTTGGCCCTCAAACTTTGCAGGGACTTTGTTCCTTTTATGTTCCATTGCGCGCTCTCCGCTCTGCGGACCTCTCTTGTGCCTGTACCAACAAGATCCGGAGGTGCAGAGCTGGGGCCGGTCATTTAGGTTTCTTGCCCCAAAACTCTGGAACTTTATTCCCTTAAGCATGCGCACTACCTCTAACCATCTACTCTTTCGAAAACACATTAAAACCTGGTTGTTCTCTTCTGCTTAGGATTTCCATATGATTGGGCACTCTGCCACCTCCACCATGGCCGTATTTTAATTTAGGCATGTCCGTAAGCGCTGGGACGCCCTGTTGCTGGGGTAGCCATGCGCTATATAAACCATCATAACATAACATAACAATTCGTACTATGACTGCTCAACTTCCGCCTCCAACTGGTATTACCATTTGAGACCCTCCCGCCTCAACTAGTTTAAACTGCCAGAGTAGACCAAGACCACTCGAGGTGTCCATGGTGCTGGAAAGGAAGAGGGGAGGGGAGGTGAAGGAGAAGGCAAGGGAAAATAGGAGTAAGAACAGAGCCTTCTGAAGGTGCCAAGAGTCTTAGACCCGGAGGGAGAGGGAAAAAGACATCGAGAACAAATTATAAGGTTCTTGCTACTCCAGCTTCAACTTCAGCTTTAACCTTAGCTCCCACTAAAGAAGGAGTTTTCTCCTCAATTACTCAATTACAAGCAAGATAGAGAAGAGTCAGCTCCAGAGTACGTTGGTTAAAGTCTCTCAGTCCCCCCCTCCTCGAACCTTACCCAGCTATCTGAGATGACGTCTGAGGACTCTTATAGTCCTCAAGTATCTGTTCATTCTGCAATCTCTATTTCAAATCAGTTCAGTGCACAGGAGTCACCAGATGTTCAGCTAGATGTCCATCCAGAAACAGCACAACACGTATTGTCTCCACAGGACTTGCAGCATTCACCTAATACATGCCTGAGTCTCTTGCAGATATTCTTCTAGCTCTGAAGGAAGAGATGGTAAACAGATTTACAGGCTCCGAGACTAATCAAATAGCAATTCAGTCCTCTTGTGCAGTATTAACCCAGAAATTAGAAGAAGTAACTGTAAGAACACATACCCTGGAGCAGGAGATTCCGAAGATCAAAGAGGCACTTGATACATTTTCAGTAGAAATGGCCAGACTAACTAGGCAAAATAGAGAAATGCTGTCCTTATTCTGAAGCTCCTGAACAAACCCTTCATCCCTCCCAAGGACCTCAAGCAAACCACCCAATCCCTGGTTATATTCAGACTGGACTATGGAAACTATCCTAACCTTTACAGCCAAATCCCACATTGCCCCCCTCAAAACTACTCTCAATACAGCAACCAGAATGGTCACTGGAATCAGGAAATTTGATCACATTGCACCTGCACTCAAAGAACTTAATGGCTCCCAATAGAGATGCATGCCAACTTCAGGACCGCCTGCCTCACGCACAAAGCTATCCACACAGGGAATCTGGAATACGTGGCCTCCAAACTCAAAAAAGCCGGCCAGTCAAGGAACCTCAGGAGCTCCAACACCCTACTGCTCATCTCCATGAAAACTCACAAGCAAAAAACTGCTGCTCGATCCTTCGCTGGAAGCTCACCTAAAATAAGGAACTCTAATGCATATTATCAAGGACCGGTGTTAAAATTATCGCAGTTAAAACAGCGATAATGAGCTTGATAATACGCCCTTGTTAATTCCCATAGAAGCCCATGTTAACATCAGAACATGGGTTTCTATGGGAATTAACAAGGGCGTATTATCAAACCCATTATCGCCTTTTTATCAGCAGTTTCCTGCCGATAAAACAGCGATAATTTTATCACTGGTCCTTGATAATATGCCCCCTATCCCTGCAAACATCAGGACTATCACGTCCTTTGTAAAATTCAAAAGACTCCTAATAGACATCTTCCTCAACCGTGCATTCCCGAGCAGTTAACCTTCACTGAAGCGCACACCCATTCAATCCGCAGCACCTTGACACTTTGTCACCGACTCTACCATCTCCCAGTGCACCCTTGTCCCGCCCGATCATGGTTCATGCCCTAGACCACGTACGCACAGCAAGGCCTCGCTGGACTTCCATACCTCAATGCAGCATCCAGGCTGGGAGTTACTAACCATCATGTGTATATTGGCCTTATTTAGTGATTTTCTCATTTTAACTGTTGTAAAGCACTCCCATACCCTCGGGTCTGGCCAGCACTATATAAAACTCCTGAATAAATAAATAATAAATATATGAAGGACAATTTAGAGCGCATTGAGAACCATTCTAGGAAGAATAATTTGAGATTTCTTAATATTCCTGAAGCTCTTAAAGGCTCTGATATTCAGGGTTTTGTGATCTCGCTATTAAAATATACAGCTCTTAAAAATTCTACAGATATAGATCTATCCACAGAGATACAACAGGTCCATCGGGACCCTTATAAAAGAAACCCAGCAAAACAGAAGCCAAGGAAAATGTTAATACATTTTCTCACCTATACTGTAAAAGATATGATACTGTTGGCAGCACTTAAAGAAGGTGTCCTAACATCAGGCTCATTCTCATTTGCCATTAGATCAGATGTGTGCCATGCCACTGCGCAGAAGCAATGGGAGATGGGCAATCGGATGGAGGAGCTGAACAAGCTGGGGGTAAGGGCACAAATGAAGTTCCCTGTGTCACTTCACACTATATGGAATAACCAAATGTATGTACACCGCTCTGTAGAAGAAGTTGAGGACATAATAACGGAATTCAAGAAAAAAGCGGGCATATAAGCGCAGAAGACCTAAGTGGAGATGGTTAGAGAGTACAGGTAAAGGAAAATGTGGAAGAAACAAGTTACTCTTGCCCGTGGGATTGAAGCCCCTTAGGCTTTCATCCTAATATAGTAAGGAGGATTCCCCAGAGGGGGGGAGGGGGCAACAGGTTCACAGGGGTAGGGTGAGGGAGGAATGTGTGGAGGGAGCACGAGGTGGGGAGCAGTTAGAAAAAATTAAAAATAATCCTCTATCAGAATTTTTTACACCAGAAAGACAATTTGATGTCCTTCCTGTTAGCTATAGCAATGATTAGATTGCTACCTCTGGAGATAGAGATTTAAAGTTTATTTCTTAGAATGTCAATGGTCTAAGACAAAGATTGGCTATGAAATATCTAGAGCAGAGCCCACCCCAGATATGCCGTATCCAGGAGACCCATCTAAAACTCCTAGAGAGTCGTACCACTTTTCAAGGCATCCCTGGATTAAATACTTCTGTACATCAGAACAGCCTTCCCATTGTAAAGGGGTCGCAATTTTTTTAAAACAAGGAGCGGAAATGTTTAATAAAATCTTTTACAACAGACCAAACTGGGAGATGGGTTATAGTTAAATTAGATTTTGGCGGAACACAGCTATGTATGTCCTTTTACGGGCCAAATATTGACGATCCTACACATTTATGCAAACTCAATGGAATCTGATGGAAGCTACTTTTCCCATGATAATTGTAGGGGACTTTAATGTGTTGATTGATCCCCCGCTGGATAGAGACCTAGAGCCGCTATCTAGGGGTGCCCCGGGTCCGTCAGGCTTTAAACAATATAATGCACGATTTGGAGCTTTTAGATATGTGGAGGGCTAAGAAGGGCAATACACAGGGTTTTACTTTCTTCAGTAACAAACAAGGTCATTTTTCAAGAATAGACTATGCCTTGGCAGATAGACCCATTATAGACAATATAACGTCAATTAGCATTCAGCCAAGCCAAATATCAGACTATTCTCCGGTTGCCTTCTCCTTAGCGGGGAGTAGGTATGTTTTGAGATATAGATGGACACTTAAAAGATCAATGTTGGCAGATTCACAGATAGTAGTAGAACTCAAAAGGGCTTGCCTTGATTATTTTCCTATAAACACTGGATCTATATTACCTGACTTTGTATGGGATGCTATAAAGGCATATCTGAGGGGTCTTCTCCATAGTCTTATATGTGCCAAGAATAGAGAGGAATCCCGTGTTCTAAAAAGCATGGAATATAAAATCTCTCAATGTGAGACAGATTTGCTCTGGTTGAATTGGGGGAACTCCAAAAGGAAGCAGCAATCACAGAGGATGCTCGATTACGCCCACCAGGATTATAGGATCAAATGAGATAGATCACAATTGTTAAGTACAATGGCTGACTAAGTCTATGCAGAACATTGAGGATGGGGGAAAGTCAGGGGCACTCCTGGCCTGGAAGGCTAGGGTAGACTGGCAAAGAGCCATATAAATAATAAAAAATGAAAATGGTGAGTCATCATATAAATCGGAAGACATGCAGGCCTGTCTGCTTACTGTATTTTCTGAACTCTATAAGGAGACTTTCCCTAACCCTGAGATCCTTAAAATTTGGTTGAGGGAAACATCTTTGCCTATTTTAACAACAGACAGTTGTGCAAAGCTCGATGCTTCAATAGTGGAGGACGAGATCCGATCACATCTTGAGGAAAGTAAAAATAATGAGTCGGCAGGTACAGATGCCCTTCCTCTTGAGGTGTATAAACTCCTCGTAGACTTTTATAGGTCGATCTCAATGCTGAATGCCGAGAGCAGAGGACGGCCCGGGACCAGGGTTCGATTCCCGGCGCGGCAGGTTTCTGGACCAGGGTCAGCGGACTCGATAATTCTCTCGCCTCGGTGCCCACTCTGATCAGCGATCACACTCGGCAACTCTGGGCATTAGCTTGCCTTATCTTCACTAACGGCCCCACCAGACCGCCGGGGATGCCTGGTGTCACCCTGGAGATACCCATTAAGGGACCATCTCTCAGGGAAGCCAGGAAGGGTTTCGCAGCGGTCGAAGCGCCTTGGGACCCTACGGGTAAGTAGTGCGCTATATAAATGCCAATACATTTACATACATTTACATGAGCATTCTGGCCGGGAGACTAGCCAAGATTGCACCACAGTTGATCAATTTGGACCAGAAATGGTTTATCCCCAAGAGATATATCCAAGAGCAGACGCAGCAACTCATTGGCAATATAGATCTGGCAACAGCTCAATCTGAACCCTTGTCCCTGGTGGCATTTGATACGTCCAAGGCGTTCAATAGAGTGTGTTGGGTGAACTTATGGGAAGTGTTAAGAACTATGGGGCATGTTATCAAGGGGGTTTATCTCTGCTTTTTTGGCTTAAAAGCCAAGAAAGTGATGATAAAATTATCTCCCTATTACCTAGCTGTCGCTAACACCAGTTAGCGACAGCTAGTAGGAGATAGCGACCATCTTGGGCCCCGCTTTGCATGTCAGTGAAATTTATCACTAATGACATGCAAAGTGGGCGTGTCCAGTCGCTAACATCGCTATCTCCTATTGCCAACTTTTGGAGATATTCGCGCTAAGTGCGATTATCTCCAAAAGCTAACACCTGCCCCTGAGCAGTTCTTAGCCATGTTATCCAATGGTAGGTGGATAACATGGCTAAGAGCATTAGCTCGGTAATGCATGAATATCGCTGACTTTTCAGCGATATTCATGCATTTCGGCGGATTTTTATCGCTTCAGAGATAAACCTTGAAAATAGCAAGGTCCTAAGCGATAAAAATCGCCGCAGCTTGGCGATAAAAATATTGCTGCTAAGCCAACATAGCGATAATTATCGCTAGTTGTTGGTAATATGCCCCTATGGGCTTTGGCTATCAGGTGGCTTCTGCTCCAATATTGTTAAATGGGGCTCTAACATCTAGTTTTAACATACTGAGAGGAAGGTTAAATATATATATAGAACCATCAGCCGTATATGCAGATGATCAGCTTTTATTCACTGCCAACCCAGTCGTGCCAATGCTGAGGGTTAAACTCTGTTACAAGAGTTCAGATCCCTGTCAGGTTATTTAGCCAACACTTCTAAAACCGAGGTGATGGAACATCCAAGACAGGGAGGGGAGAATAAGTCAAAGTTTTAAATATTTGGGTATCATAATCATTAAAAACATAGAGAAGATTCCACAGATCAATTTAAATACGGTAGTAAAAGAAATTGATCGGATCCTTGCAAAGTAGAAAAACCTTCCACTAACTATCCATGGAAGGGTCAACTTAGTCAAAATGGTTATACTCCCTAAATTAACTTACCTATTTAATGCAATCCCACTTGGGTTTGCCAAGTTGGGTATAAGCAAAATCCAGGGGAAGATAGTGAGTTTCATCTGGGCATATAAGGGCGCAAGGCTGGCCTGAAAGAAACTCAGATGAAGGCTTGTTAAAAGAGGGTTGGCACTCCTGGATATCAATTGGTACTGTGTGACTTTTTAATTTAAGAAAATTTGGATGTTGCTTGGAAAGCCCAATGATTCAACTTGGGGAAGACTCTTGGGTGAAATTACAAGGCAGGACGTAGGGGAAGAATTTCTATATAAATTTGGTGCACACGGGTAATTAAAAAAAGTATGTTTAAAAGTACTGTGGTCCGCCCTTCACCTGTGGTATAAAATCAGGAGCAGATGGGGACTAGGCTATTATTCTGACTTCACTCCAATTTGGGAATCCCCTGGGACCCCCGTATGCCTTACGGACAGCTCAAGTCAACAATCAGAAACTCATGCATCACAAATGGTCAGACTGATGACATCAGGGGGTCCATCCCTGGTAAGTTTTAAGAGCAAAGATCGGAAGAGACTTCTCCAGGTTCAAATACATGCAATTAACCTCATGGAGGGGTAAAATGGACTATTTCCACTCCAGTCAGTGAAACAGCAGTGAAAGTGTGTGGATTGCGGAGGGGAAAAATTTACTATTCCCACCCTAGTCAGTGCAACAGTAGCAAAAGTATTGGATTGCGGAAGGGTAAAATTTACTATTCCCACTCCAGTCAGTGCAACAGTAAGAAAAGTATTGGATTGCAGAGGGGTACAATGTATTATTCTAACCTGTTGATGAGGAGGATGCAGAGCACAAAGATGGTGATGTGCCAATGTCGATCGATGTGCCTGCGGTGATGCGCTGATCCTGGCCATGTAACAACCACAATGCATCAGCTCTGATGAGAGGGTCTCCACAATGTGGAGTTTCAGCTTTGTCGTCAAGGCTGCCGTCAATGGAGATGCAAGGACTTTACTCTAGAAGAGCATTACAAAGTGGTGGTTCTGAAGGCAGAGCAATGGCTCAGAGACATGCAAAAACAGAGATACACCGGTTCTGGTCCATGCAAAGGGGCGATGCCTCAGTTCTGAGCCTCACTGTGATGAGGATGCATTGGTGCTGACCACGCAGTCCTAGCGATGCCCTGGTTCTGTCTCCGCAGTGGAAATTATGCTTTAGTTCTGCTGAGCAAGCAACTTAGGAACCCTTCCAATGGACCAGGACTGAGGTGCCACCACTTGGCAGGGTAGACTCATAGATGGCGGAGTCCAGGTGCAGAAGCAGGATAGTTTAAAATCTTTTATGTTCCTGAGATTTCAGAGCAAGAGGCCAGCCAACTAGCCTTTGTAGTCACTCTGGGTTCAGGTGGTCAAGTGATCCAGGTCCAGTCCTTCTTATCCAGACCAGGAGGGCAGCAGGCACAAGTTCAGCACAGAAAGAAAGCAATTCTTCGAGAGTAGCTGTCCAGCTGAGTGGCAGTCCTTCAATAGCTTCTTCCTGGCAGAGTATCCACAGGACCAGAAGTGTATTGAAGTGGTAGGGTCTGAGGTCCAGTTCTTATACCCAGTGGTGCCTTTGTGCCTTTGAAGTGGGGGAAGCTTCAAAGAAGGGTCATTGAAGTACACAGAGGTCCTCCCTTCCCACCCTTCCTTCAGACTCACTACGGGGGGTATGCATCTCTTTGTGTGGGGCAGGACACAGCCTATTCAGGAATAAGTGTGGTGCTATGCCCCAACTCCTCCCTCCCATCCTCCCAGGATGTCTCACCGGGGAACGTCGTTTATGACGCAACTTTTAGCACGCAGTGCTATTACAACGCGGTTTTTAAATCGCATTCTAATACAACGCATGACTCTGGGGGGCGCTCAAGGATAGGGAATACTTTTAATTTACTTTCCAACACCTTCCCTAGTGTCAACGGGGACTGGTGTTGGAATAGTAAATTAAAATATTCACTATCCAACACCCCTTTCTGTTATGCGTTGTAAAAGAATGCGGTATAAAAACCGCGTTGTTACAGCATGCGTGCTAAAAGCATGCGTTGTAACAACATACATCCGTCTCACCAAGTCACATCTAAGCTCCCAATGTGTGTGGATGTCTAGGAGAATACACAAAGGCCAGCTAATAACCTCCCTAGATGTGTATCAGAGGCAGGCTGCAGGCACACATGGCTAAGAGCAGGAAAAATGACAACTTTTTCAAAGTGGTTACAAACAATGTCTCAACAGGAAACACTTATACAAGACACTTTGTTGGGTTTAAAATAAATTTAAGATGAACAGAAGCAAGAAAATACCAACAGAATTTAAGAAATGTGATCTATATTGAAGTCTCTTAGTACACAATGTATTTTTTTTGTAAGCACTATTACATCATATACAAGTGTAATCCAAAAATACAGTGCACTCAAAATGCTCGTGTGAAGGTGTATGGCACAAGTCAGGCAAGTGATGTAGTGAAAACAGGGGAAATTGCGCAGTATACATTTATTTAATGCACGCACACCATGTTTATTTTAAAACACATTTTTGCTAGGCATTACCATGTGTAATTTCAGTAATTTTGCTTCATGGTTGTTATGTTAATTCCAGATATTTTACTATTATGGCACGCCACATGACTGTGCACAATTTGCTGTAAAACTCAAACGCAATGGAACAGCATGAATGGAAAGGGGCGACCATTCGGTCCCCCCGAACGTATGGTGGAGTACCACGATCCCCCCGGGAAGCCATCTTGGGCGGGAGGCGAGTCTCGGCTGGTATGCCCGAAGCGGCGTAGCCGGGGCGCGCCTTTTTCCCGCCCTAGAATGGGCTGTCCTAGACACTGACGCGGCCGGCCACGCCCTCGGAGGCAGGCGGGGGCGGGTTTACGCCCGCCCTGAAGACGGATAAAAGGAGCGGAAGCCAAGAAAGCATCCTCTTGTTCCTGTGCTCTGAAGCTGCACCTCCCCGCTGCACGTGAGCTCGAGACGGAACGAAGAGCCAATTTTTGAGCGTTGTAATCTTTCTTTTGTCTTACAGATATCCGTCTGAGAATGCCCAAGAAAGTCGGAAAGCGGGTCGGTACCGAGCAGATGCTCCGCATGCTCATGAAGGAGATAGCCGATTTGAAGAAAAAGGTGGAGGCTAGGGACGGGGAGGGAGGACCGAAACGGCCTTTGCAGGGAGCAGTCCCCGGTGGAAGAAGCAAGAGGCCCAGAAGGGGGGCACTTGGGGGGGACACCCCGGTTCCCGATACCCCACGTGAGGAGCCAATCCCGGCGCCGAAAGAGGGGAATCCAATCCCTGTGGTGGTCACCCCCGTGAACAGGGAGGATATGCCCCCCGAGTTAGCGGCACAATTCGCAGCGTGGTTGGGAAAAGATAGCGAGGGCGCCACGGCTGACGACGCCCGGGCAGTAATGAGGCAACTGCGGGAATCTAGGGAGGCTGCGAAGGCAACATCTTCTGTTCCCCCACAGGTTCCGGCGGCCGGAAATGCAGCAGGCCCAAGTTCGGCGGCAAGTGCAGGGTCTACTTCAGGTAAGCGGCCATTGCCGATTGCGGGGGAGGGGTCTGTACCTTCTCGAAGGGAGAAGATTGCCCAGCATGTTCCACTAGAAATTAAGGAATTGATTTGGGCGGATAAGTATGTAAACATGTTTTCATTGCTTACCGACCATTACGAGATAGAGCATGTGAAGAGCCAAAAGGAGCTCATGCATCCGAGTGTTTGGCGCGCAAAAATGGCCGCCTTTAAGGTTGACAAGAACATTGGTACTTGGGGCAGAGCGTGGGGCATATTTACCTCCATCATGGGCGAGCGCAGGCCCGAGTTGCTGACCGAGTTACCTATTTATCAGTCATGTATTATGGAGTATTCTGTGGCATATGGGGGCAATCAGTGGTTCTGCTATGACAATCTTTTTAGAAAAGCTAAGGAACACGACCCATTGTTGACTTGGGATTGTTACGACTCCGTGTCATGGCAAAAAATGGAGAGTACAGGAATGTTGAAGGTACCATTGGTAGGGAGTAACGGAGGGGAGTCTTCCCGCCAAAACTCTGGGACACCCTTTCGGACGGGTGCAGGTAACGAGTACCACTCGAAGCCGAGTGGCAACACAGGGAAAAGGGGGATCTGTTGGAATTTTAACAGAGGGAAATGTACGAGGCCCCAGGGGTCATGCAAATTCAGACATGAGTGTGGGGGGTGTGGGCAGCCATCCCATCCTGAGTCCTTGTGCAGAGCCAAAACGGGTGATAACGGTGGTAAGGGAGGCACTAAACAGGTCTGATATAGGCCGAGGGGCGCCTTTACCTACCCCGATTGATACCATGGCAATGATTCCTTGGCTCAACGAATACCCGGATCATGCTTCCGCTAGGGTGTTGCGAAACGGGTTCTCATATGGTTTCCGCATCCCAGTGGGGGATTTTCAGGGTGTAGCAAACTGTAAGAATCAACTGTCGGTCTTGCAGCACGCGGCGGTGGTACAGGTAAAGATTGGGAAGGAGGTGACTCGGGGTCGTGTTGCCGGTCCATTCGATTTGCCACCGGTTGCAAACTTTGTTTGCTCCCCTCTAGGGGTGGTCCCCAAGAAGGACCCGGGTGAGTTTCGGCTGATACATAACTTGTCAGACCCACGTGGTCTTTCCGTGAATAACGCGATAGACCCGGAAGTGTGTTCAGTGCGGTACGCTTCTTTCGATGAGGCCGTAGCCATGTTGAATCGCCTGGGGCCCGGGGCGCTGATGGCAAAATCAGACATCGAGTCAGCGTTCCGGTTGCTCCCGGTACACCCAGACGATCAGCGTCTTCTTGGTTTCATGTTTCAGGGTCGCTATTACATGGATAGATGTATGCCAATGGGGTGCTCGATTTCATGTGCCTATTTCGAGAAGTTCAGTTGTTTTCTGCAGTGGGTATTCACAAGGAAGACAGGTTTTCTACATGTTATGCACTATCTCGATGACTTTCTGTTTTTGGGGGCAGCCGGGGATCCTGAGTGTGGACAGGCTTTACATGAATTTTGTGTCTTAATGAATCGATTTGGTGTGCCATTGGCGCCAGGTAAGACTGTGGGTCCCTCGACCTTGATCGAGTTTCTGGGGATCGAGCTCGACTCGGTAGAAGGTTGTTTTCGATTACCCAAGGAAAAAGTGTTGAAATTCAGGTTATCCCTTGAGACATGTATTCGTGCAACAAAAGTAAACCTGCATCAATTGCAACAGGTGGTGGGTCAGTTGAATTTTGCCCTAAGAGTGATACCAATGGCGCGCCCCTTTTCCCGCTCGATTGCGCAAGCCATGGTCGGCCTGAAGGAAGGACATCACCGCACGAGACTCTCGGCAGAGGTTCGCCAGGACATGCGCATTTGGTTGGCATTTCTGGCGGATTTCAATGGTCGAATTGTCTGGAACAAACCAGCGGTGTCCTCCGAGGAGCTGGGGCTTTGGACGGATTCGGCGGGGAGTATAGGTTTTGGTGCCATATTTGGTACACAATGGTCGGCTCAAAAATGGCCGTCATGGTGGCATGAGTGCGGGTTGACGAGTAACATTGCTTTTCTCGAACTTTTTCCTATTTTGGTGGCCCTGAAAACGTGGCCCGGGGGTTTCCGTGATCACTCTGTGGTGTTCTGGTCTGATAACATGACCGTGGTTGAGTGTATCAATAGTCAGGCAGCACGATGCATATTGATTCTGAGACTGCTCAAGGAAATTGTGTTGTTATGCATGCAACTGAATGTACTGTTTAGGGCAAGACATGTGCCGGGGGTGATGAACCAAGCGGCTGATGCGCTTTCTCGTTTCCGTATGCAGGCCTTCTGGGGTTTTCTGACCACAGCGGACCCGGTGGCGGCACCCTTTCCCGAAGCTCTCTGGTCTCTCGGTGCCCCGAACTACAAAACCTCGTGGGAGAGAGTTTAGCACCCAGGACGAGGAAGGCATATGAAGGGGCGTTCCGTTCCTATTGGGCCTTTTTGGGTACTGCTAGGGGGGAGCTGTGGGGTCAGGAAGAGTGGGTAGTGAAATTTCTGCTCTCTTTACATCAGGCAGGCAAATCAGTAGCTACGGCCCAGAGGCATCGGGCCGCCATTTCCTTTATGGCAAAGGCTCATGGGATCCAGGACCCAACAGCGTCTTTCGTTGTGCAGAAAGCGCTACGTGGGTGGCAACGCCTTGAGGGTCGCAGAGTGGATGAGAGGCACCCGATAGGTCTGGATAGGTTGGCCCTGTTATCCTCTGTACTCCCTGCAACATGTTCATCCCAGTATGAAACTGTGTTATTCCGAGCCGCATTTGCGCTAGCATTCCATGGGGCTATGCGGGTAAGCGAACTAGTGGCAAAGAACAAGCGGGATACGATGGGGGGATTGTGCCGGGAGCACATTCAGGTCAGGGGGGAGAAGATGACGGTCTCATTTGTTAGGTCCAAATCCGATCAAGGAGCAATCGGGGACTGCGTAATCATTCAGAGGATCCCCGGGTCTTCCATGTGCCCTGTGGTATGCGTAGAGGAATATTTGGCACAGAGGGTTGCAGCATGGGGGGGGACCTTCTTGAGACACGCTGACGCCACCCCACTGACGAGGTTTCAGTTCCAGAGGGTGCTTGCGATGTCGATTTCGGCCGCGGGCTTGAACCCCGGCGAGTTCGGGACCCATTCCTTTCGGATAGGGGCTGCTACTGAGGCTACAGCCAGGGGTCTGAGTGTGGAACAAGTAAAACGTGTGGGGCGTTGGTCCTCGAACTGTTATAAAAGGTATGTGCGGTTGCACATGTTGTGAAGCTGTAATGATATACTCACGCTTCTTGTTTCTGTTTGATTTTCAGTTACGCAAGCTTACGAAGCGGGGCGGACTGTACAGTCGACCCGACTCCTGGGGACCAGCGGTCAGAAATCACCGTCTGCGAATAAGGAGGTGTGAGTCGTGGGCCACTCATATGTGAGGCGTGCCGCGGACGTATTCAAAGCAGGTGATATGATTCACGTGGCTGGGGAATACGGGTACAGGGTGTCCTTCTACGGAAAGGGCGGGCTCTGTATTGACCAGTTTCAATTCTTTTTTGAGGGTTTGTTAGAGCGGACAAGGTCACCGCCGTCTATAATCATAGTCCATCTTGGGGGTAACGATCTGGTGGCCACTGGTAGACGACTTCTTCTTGAGGCAATGCTTTCCACAGTAAGTTGGTTGGCAAGAAGAGTTCCAGGGTGCACAATTGCATGGTCCCATATAATCCCACGGAAAGTGTGGCGTGGGGCTATTTCCGTTACTGCTCTGAATCATTCAGTAAAGAAAATAAATAACAAAGTGAGTAGATTGTTTCGTTCAAATACACTACATTCTGTTTCGCATGGTTGTATCAAAGGGGACAGTATGTATTTGGGGGACGGGGTTCATTTGTCCCGGGTGGGGAATGAGTTACTCATAGGAGACTTCGTAGCCTGGTTAAGGAGTTTACAGCATGAGCTTTAGGTAGGAGTTTTGTGGGGGGTCCGGATAGCCGGTCAACTATCCGGCCTGTGGCGGTAAGGTCATGATCGGTGAGCAATAATTGGAAGATCCCTATGAGGGGGCGTCACCCATTACAGATGGGAGCGCTCGGGGGAGGTGGCCAATTGGCCCCTCAACGGGGAGGCGGTCCCGTCTAAGGAGAGGCCGCCGGAAGGAAAGGAAAGGTGGTCAAGGCCCCTTCCTGGATAGGAGGGGCTACGGCCCCTCCTGGGGAATTTCCCGGGGCCAGGACATCTGCGACGGCAGATGGGTAAGTTGTGTGGGGTGCGGGAGGGTGTTTACGCTACCTTTTAGACACCTCACACGAGTCCTCGAACGACCGTTAAATGGCGTCGAGTTTATTGGGGCCCCCGTCAAGTACAAAGGGAAATTGGTAGATGCACTTGAGGTACGCCTCTGTGCGGTCGCTCCTCTCACAAGTGAGGGGGGTATTTCTGGTTTAGGGATCTGACACCGGTTACGACCTTGCCGTTGGCCCTTAACGTTAGGATGTACAATTTCAAGTCAAATGTTTTGTAGGATGTTAGTTCGGCTAGGAGAACCTTTGTATTAGAGATCTGTTAAGGTTAGCCAAACATCGTAATGTGGAAATGAAATTGTACATAATATGAAACTGTTATTTTAATGTTTTTATTTTGTTTCATATTTTAATAAATACGGCCGGGAAGGGTAACTCCCTTCCCGCCTTCCAAAAGTTCAAGAACTGTTTCCGGTTTCCCAATTCTTGGGGATTGTGTTGAGAGGGGGTGGCGGGTATCTCAGCCATATGGAAAGGGGCGACCATTCGGTCCCCCCGAACGTATGGTGGAGTACCACGATCCCCCCGGGAAGCCATCTTGGGCGGGAGGCGAGTCTCGGCTGGTATGCCCGAAGCGGCGTAGCCGGGGCGCGCCTTTTTCCCGCCCTAGAATGGGCTGTCCTAGACACTGACGCGGCCGGTCACGCCCTCGGAGGCAGGCGGGGGCGGGTTTACGCCCGCCCTGAAGACGGATAAAAGGAGCGGAAGCCAAGAAAGCATCCTCTTGTTCCTGTGCTCTGAAGCTGCACCTCCCCGCTGCACGTGAGCTCGAGACGGAACGAAGAGCCAATTTTTGACCCACCCACCAGCCCCTGAGGACAGCGAGTCGTTGTGAATACAGTTTTGATATAGTATCTCTTTTTTGTTTTTCTCTGTTTTCTTACAGGTTGTGATGATTGTCGTGAAATTTTTAAGATGCAATAAAGAATGGTTATTTTCAGTATGTTTTGCAAATAAAGTAATTTTGAACGAGGATTGATCCGTATTTACGCTTGGTAATAAGTTATGTTTGCTTTGTAATCTTGGTAAGTTAGGTAGAATTGTCGTATTTATTTTGGTCGGGCGGTAAGGTCATGATCGGTGAGCAATAATTGGAAGATCCCTATGAGGGGGCGTCACCCATTACGGATGGGAGCGCTCGGGGGAGGTGGCCAATTGGCCCCTCAACGGGGAGGCGGTCCCGTCTAAGGAGAGGCCGCCGGAAGGAAAGGAAAGGTGGTCAAGGCCCCTTCCTGGATAGGAGGGGCTACGGCCCCTCCTGGGGAATTTCCCGGGGCCAGGACATCTGCGACGGCAGATGGGTAAGTTGTGTGGGGTGCGGAAGGGGGTTTACGCTACCTTTTAGATACCTCACACGAGTCCTCGAACGACCGTTAAATGGCGTCGAGTTTATTGGGGCCCCCGTCAAGTACAAAGGGAAATTGGTAGATGCACTTGAGGTACGCCTCTGTGCGGTCGCTCCTCTCACAAGTGAGGGGGGTATTTCTGGTTTAGGGATCTGACACCGGTTACGACCTTGCCGTTGGCCCTTAACGTTAGGATGTACAATTTCAAGTCAAATGTTTTGTAGGATGTTAGTTCGGCTAGGAGAACCTTTGTATTAGAGATCTGTTAAGGTTAGCCAAACATCGTAATGTGGAAATGAAATTGTACATAATATGAAACTGTTATTTTAATGTTTTTATTTTGTTTCATATTTTAATAAATACGGCCGGGAAGGGTAACTCCCTTCCCGCCTTCCAAAAGTTCAAGAACTGTTTCCGGTTTCCCAATTCTTGGGGATTGTGTTGAGAGGGGGTGGCGGGTATCTCAGCCATACAACCAGAATGCAAGTGGCTGCTGTTTGTGCCTATTGTGTTTTTTGCTCTAGTTTTTTCATAAAATCCATCCTTACGTTTGAAGCATTTCAAGCTAAAATATGACTCCAAATTCCGGTTTTTCATTTTGTGCACTAACATGCAATTCCTCACAAATTAATTTTGATGACATTTTGCACATTCACGCCACAGCACTTTTTGCAAATTTCGCACACCCCTCCTTTTTACACTTTTAAACTATCTCTTAATAAAGCCCTTTTCTGATTGTGGAAAATCCAATTCACCGGATCTGGATGGAAGGCTGGTTCCTTTATCTTTAAGTTGATATTTTACCTGCCACTTCTTTTTCAAATGAATTATTAATTTGAAATAATTGTACTAATTTGACTGCAGCACATTGTCACATGCTTGTCCCTTTTAGAAAACGTGCTTCACTTCATTAGCTACTCCATGTGAATGGAACATAATGATGGGGGATCAGCAGGAAGTTAAAGGTTTTCACTTTGGAGCCACAGAGCCTGACTGAACCAATCTACGTACACATGTGCGTGCGCTTTGCAATAAAATCATTAGCACAGCTTGAGCACTCAGATGCCTTTCAGTCAGGAATTGATTGCCTCATGCCTGCTAAGTGTCCTTAATGTTACATTATATAATTAAATTGTCCTCCAGCAAAGTACTGTTAGTCTGCCAAAATGTTTGACAGGTGTATCAGTGTAGAACACTGCGGGCCTGGTAAACAAAACTAAACTTACACTTTTGTGTAAGTTACTATATTTTTCCTACTCATAAACTTGGAGGGGTTGATTCACGCAAGTAATCAGAGACAACATTCTAACTTTACAACTTTCAGTATTCACAAAGTGCATTTAGGAGTAGTAAAGTTAGGAATCCTAACTTCACTACTTTACGTTATAAACATATATGCATAAATAAATAAATGGCCAAATAATTAATCCCACATTTTTGTACAAATGCTGGCCATTGTTGTGCTAGTGTTTGTGAGGCTGAACAGATGAATGATTTATTCCAAAGATGGCTGTTTATTAGATGTGGGATTTCGTTGCTATATTGGTAAATGTTAGAAGTATCTGGGGTCTGAGATCTTCTGCAAAAGCATCAGCCTCTCTATGAATTTTGGCATTCCATTTTCCTTCTGAGCAAACCTTTTACATGTGTGAGTGACCTGACATTAGACAGCCAGCAAGGCTGTTGGTTTGAGGTGTGGAATACTAATAAACCATGGCAGTAAATGGATGTTTATATGTTTAAGTCATCCCTAATATATCATATATCTTCTTGGATTTAGATGATCTAGCATGTTTATCTGTTTTTCTCCAATGCCTAGCATTGTTTTTGAGATTTTTTGGAAATTGTGAAATTGCAGACACTACAAAACTCCAGCATCAGCTTTAAAATAATATACCTATTAACACAAACCTTCGTGGTATCATTTGGGATCTATTTGGAAATCATAAGGATTTGGGAACAACAGTCCAAAATGCGAAAGCAACATTTGATAACCTTATGCGTATTTAAAGGGCTGGGCGATGCCTCTTTAGGGATTCAACTACAATTAATTCAGATAAGTAGCTGTTAGGAGACCCTAATTAAGTTACCTTGAAGCCTTTTGATTTCATTCAATAGCTTAAGAATTTGAGTGTGATAGGGGATGGAACTGTTTTGTCTTTTCCAGGACCAGGATGACATATGTGAATTATAATTCACAATTCTCCTCTTGCATACCCAATCTTTTTTGACTTTCTTGTCAGCTATGTTGGGATGTAGGGGGTACTGTGAGGTCGATTTGCCATTACAAACTTATTGATACCAAACAATATACTGGTACTATTCTCCCCATAGGAAATAATGCTTAATAGCCTTTCCCTACGCCCCCTCATTCTAATCCAATGCAAGAAGAAGACCCCATCATACCAAACACACCAATCCGTGCCATTCACGACCCCTCCATGTAAATCACACATGCATACGCCCATCTTCTTCTCAAAATTGCACCCCGTCACCAGAGAGAACTCCAATATGGCAGGAGACATACAGAACCTTGGCACATAGCTTTTTAAAAGTCAAATTTAGTAACAGTAACCCGTGCACACAGGAATCACCAGGGCAAACCTGTGGCACAATCGATGATCTATCACTGTGGATCGTACAATCAGTGGGGCAGGCCCACAGAGGTGCATTGAAGATACATGCCCTGGGTATAGGTCTTACTGTAATGTAGTTCCTCTATCCCAATATGCTCTGCGCATTGGAATAATATATCCTATAGATTTGACGTAGGACTTATGTCTACTAGGTCTCTATCGAATATATTAGACTTAATTGTGAGTGCCAGCTAGCTCAGAGGCGACTAGAAACTTTCTTGAATAAACAAGAAGGGATTTGTTTCTGACAATCGCATAAAAATGACAACTTTGTTTCCCCAAGAATATAACAGATCTTCAGAGTCGTGGAAACAATAGATTGATATTTTACAATCGTGCATGCTTTGTTTCATCAGAGGTGCAGAGAAATAGAGAGACGGGCGTTTTCAATTAAAGGGTTTATTGAACAGTCTTCTTTCTCATGCAAGTAAAGTGAACTGCTACAATCATAATACTGGTTGCAAAGTATAATGCGTGCAGTAAGAAGAGTATTAGAAAATAATACCGTAAAAGCATTGTATGGTTTCTAAACCATAGATAAATACATACATAAATAACAAAGGCTAAAAGTACCCAACTGGTGCTTCTAAATACGCCTACCCCAATTTACCTATCCTAAGTCTATTACAAGGGAAGAAATAAGTGAGGTGTAGCATAGGTTTAGTTTGTCTTTGCCAAGAATATAACCAAGATTTTTCTTAGGGTCTAATCAGCTCCGTACCTTGGTTTTAGAATGTCGGAGGTCTGGTATCTCTGTCTCGGGACTCGATTTCCCAACACCCGTGAGGGGAGCTTAGAAACACTGGAGCTGGATTCTCAGCGAGAGAAAGGACAGCTTCTCTGTCAGTGCATCAGCTGGAGGGTCGGCTTCCTTCAGCACTTTGCTGTAGCGAGCTGCGTCGGGCAAGTAGATAGTCGAGCTGCTCCAAACCACTGTGTGTTTGCTAGGGCAAGTGTAGGCATATTTATACCTTGAAGGTGCCTAGTTTGACATAAAGTCAGACCTAATAACGTCACCAAAGAACCCCAAGGGAATGGTAGTTCTTGAAAACGCCATGATTTCTAGGACAAATCAATATTCAAGTAAGGGGATGTCCCTGACTGCTGAAGCCGAGTTTTCCAACAAATCATTGAGGCTTTTTGGAACTAGTGGAAGTAGCCATGCCTGTATTTAGACTGGATGGGTTATGTCTAAATATGGGCAGGATTTCTATGCCTACATAAGGGCAATGTGAATTGTACCTATATAAGGGCATGAATCGGCAAATTACGCTTGGATCCTAAAATGCTCCACACCATTACCCTGTGACAAGCTACTTACAGCTAACACGAATCAGCCAATCATATATACTCTGATCCCGAGTATGTATATGACAAGCATAGCGCTTTGACACTGCATGTCAGTGCCAAAGGCACTCAAGTCCTAAGGCTAGCATCCTGATCAGTGGAAAACTGGGAAGGAGAAAAGCAAAAAGTCAAGGAAAAGCACCCTTAAAAGGGCCATTTCCAACACACAGGTACATTGGTAAGCAAACAACCACATAGTTCTATTCCATTACAGCAGACCAGTAGCTTCCTATTATCACATTGCTTAAGAAATGATGAGCAGTTTGTGTTGACTGTGTTTCAACCCTACAGAGGACATAAGGGTCTCTTAAGGATTTGCGATGGCCTGGGGGACTGCTGTCCAGAAACTTATCAAACTATTAGGCAGCCTGTGTGATGCAACATGCAAGTGACAAAACAGTCACCAGTGCACATAAACAAAACCAATTACTCACAGGTACCCGATGTGAGACGCAACAGGGCTCTTGGGCCACAGTGGGACCGTCTGGGACAGAAATCAAGCCCACAGGACACTTATTGTTGGGTACCCTTGAGTAATAAAAAATGTGCAATAAGTAGTCAAAGAATTCTTAAACTGCAGAAACTAACTTCTCTTTGGGCCATATGTATCAAGGAACCATTTTGCGATTCTGTAATAGCGATTTTTAAGAAATCGCTATTTCAGAATCGCAAATTGGTATGTATCAAGAAAAATGCAATTTTTTAGCGATTTCTTGATATTCCTTAATTGCGAATTTGCAAATTGCGAATTCGCAATTAAGGAATACTTCCCATTCATTTTTATGGGCCTCCTGGCCCATAGAAATGAAAGGGAAAATTGCGATTCGCAATTTGCTAATCGCAAATTGAGAATATTTCCAAGGGTGCAGGGGTGTCCAAAGGACACCCTGTTGCACCCCTGAAATAAGCATGGGTGCACATGTGGTGCACATACATGTCCTAAGGGCATGTATGTGCATCACATGGCACATTGGTAAACGCAAATATTTGCATTTTTCAAGAAATTCGCACATTACCACCAACTTGAAGTTGGTGGTTATTTGCGATTCCTTAAAGCCAATTTGCATTTTTTTTTGGCTTCCTACATTGCATTTAAGGAATTGCAAAATTTGCGATTCCTTAAATGCAATCGCAAAATAAGGAATCGCAAATTTTGCAATTCCTTATTTTGCCTTGATACATACCTTTTTGCAAAATTGCATTCGCAAACGCCGAAATTCGACAAATTTCGGCGTTTGCGAATGCAATAATGCTTCATACATATGGCCCTAGGTCCCTGAAAAAAGGGTGTAGCTCTGCTTAAAATGCACCAGGGTCTTTACGTAAAGGCAACGGGCCTCAGGAAAAATGTGACCCAAAGGGGAAACTTGAAAACCGTTGAAAAAACAGTGGGAAGAGCATTTCCAGCAGGCTGACATCCCATCGCCAACTGCTTCCTACGAAATAACATGTTCATAAACAGTAAGTACTACAGTCACCAGGAGCAGTTAGACGTATACCTTGGCTGTCTTTTGTAAGGGACTCCTGCAAGGCAATTGGGAGAGAGGCTCTTTGGGCAACCCCGGAATAAGCATGTGCAATTACCTCGAAAAAAACTTTATCCAAAATCCTGAAAGATTATAACTTGTTGTCTTTGAGCCAAGCGTACTCCGCCACAAGCTTGACTTGGGTGTTTCTGAATCACAAATTTAGCTACTCCTTTGAACAAGCTTTGGATATTATATATCCTTCGTCGACCAGGAGGCTCTACCTTCAATTCAGATATGGCACCCTCCCGCTACTTGCATTAACAAACAAGTGGTCAGATGATTCCTGTTACCTTTGCCCTGGGTGTCACATCGAAGAAGAAACAGAAGCCCATGTGGTATTTTTTTGCCCGGCCTATAAGAAGGCTAGGAAAAAATGGATCATACAAGTATTTAGGAACCTAGGCATAAGGAACTATCCAGCTACATTAAGAATTTTAAAATCTGAGATGAAACCACTATTTGTTATTGCAATATCCAAATTTTTGCAGGAAATGTGGATAAAGAGAGGGCGACTTTTAGAAATTGATGTATAGACATTAGGATTATTTTGTACTTTCCATCTGAAGTTTCTGCTTGTTCTTCATCGTCCCCAATATAAATGTTTAATAGATTTTTTAATGACTTTTATATTAATTTATTTTTTTAAATAATTGGGTCTCAAATGCTATCCTGTATCAATTTTCTGAATGTTTTGGACTCTGCTGTTCGTTGTTGTTTTTTATTGCCACAATTGTAAATCAAAACACGGACGTTTAACCTAAATTGTTGTATTTTAAATTATGTACTTTTATGACTCATAAAAAGTCGAAAGAAAGTTATTATGAATGAAGTAAGTAGTACCATAAGGAACTGCAGAATTGTATTGCAAAATATGAAGGACCAGTGGCAGCTGCCACTAAAAATGTTGATGGGGCAGGTGGGGAGAGCATGGGGGGATACAGGATGGGTAAATAATACATTTTAAAATGTACTTGACACTGGCCACGTCACTCCTGCTGTCCTCTTCCCGGATCCCAGCAGCCCCTGAGACAGACTCCCAGCCAATCCCTGCGCTGAAGAATAGGAATTGGTCCTGAAAAGACGCCCTGCTCAGACCAGGGAGTCTTTGGCGGTTTCTCCAGCCCTGTCTGCTGAATGCAGCCAGGCTGGAACCTAAGTGTGCATGTGTGTTATGGTCGGCCTGAGACTGCTGGCAAAACACACATGAGCACTTAGGGACTAGGAAGTGCACAACCACCCCCCCCCCCCCCCCACCTCCCCTCCCATGCCCTGGCCATCCAGGCACAAGCTGGCAGATGCTAGAGCATCGTTTATTTTTTGTTTGGTGATTCTGCACCTGGCAGTGGGGTGACACTCCTCTGCCATTGAAGAGGAGCCGCCACTGTGAGGGACACACATTGCTAAAGACATACAAGATAACACTCTGCCAATATGTACTCCTAGGTGCCAGGGTTTGGTTAATGGAGCATCTGGGTTCTACTGACTATTTGTGGGTGGGAGATATCTTGTGTATGTATTCAGAGAAAACCTTTTTTTAGCTGCTGCAGTTGAAAATTATTCTTAGTTAATTAAATATTCAAAGCTGATGACTGAACAAAGGAGATACTCCATGTGATACCATTAATTTGTCATTAAAGTGTGTTTTAATAAACTCAAACCACATGCACTCATGTTAAAATATTTAAATGAAAAGCTTTTTATTTAAACATTGCTTTTTTTGAGCTGGAGGTTAAATGCTAAATAGTGATAACACCAAAGGTAAACTATGATAAGGATGAGTGCTCCCCTGGGTTTTAAGAATGATAGGAAAATACCTAATTTCCTTGGGTTTAGGTAAAAGCTGTGGTACATACAGTGAAAATTAAATCACATTCAAATGGGGACCTGTATGTGCTGACCTGTATGGTCCACCAGCGCAGAAGCATGTTACTGATTGCTGACCCTGGGAAGGGAAAATACTAAAGGCAGCATTGTCACTAACAAAAATATATTTGCATTTTATTATTTGTTAACTTTGAAAGAAATGTCCTTTTTTGCTAGCTGCAGCGAAGAACTAGCCTTTCCATAGCCCAGACTGACTTGTGTGCTTTTATATAAATCCTTTTCTAAAACTGTGCCTGGAATTGTGAAAAGCCATTGCCAATTTTCATCTCGGCGGGGATAGCACTTTTTCAAATCCTATGGTTCAACACTACGCTGAAAAATTGCAAAAGGGTTTATCAATTTCTAGCTTGGTGTGGGTAGTAACTGCGAAAATCTTATGCTTAGAAATCTGCTAGAAAATTAGGGCCAGGTGTACGAAATTCCTATTTTGCATTTCCATAGGAATTGCTATTTAAGAAATCCCAAATGCTACGTGCAAAAATTTGCGATTTCATAATAGCGATTCCTACTGGGTAGGAATCGCTATTAGGAAATCACATATAGGAAATGCTCTTGTATTCCCACTTACGGGCCTAATAGGAAATAGTTTTCATTTCCTAAATTGTGATTTCCTATTAGGAAATCGCAATTTAGGAAAATCAAACCCAAGATTGCTTCTGGCCTTACTTAAGGGCTCCCAGGAGGCACCCAAACATTTGTAGTGCACATGTAAATGTGCATTTGCCCTAGGGGATACGTGCACGTCATGTCACATTAAAAAAGGCATTTTTACATTTTGCAAATGGTTATCATCGACTTTGAGTTCGGAAATGCCCAATTCACATTTAGGAAAAGTTTTGTACATGTGCTTTAGGAATCACAAATAGGTAATCCTTACTAGCAATTTCCTAAATCACGATCGCTATTTGCGATTTTTACCAGGCAGAAATCATAAATTGCTACTGCGATTTGGCCTTGGAATATATCAAAAGGCCATTTAGCATTTTGTAATGGCCCAAAATAGCGATTCGTAATGTTAAGAAATGATAAACCGCTTCGTACATCTGGCCCATAGAGACTTGGGGCCAGATGTACAAAGCTATTTAGCATTTCCTAAAGGGCCAAATCACTATTTTAGTGCATTAAGAAATACTAAGAAGTCTTTTGGCATGTACAAAGGCTGTTTAAGAATCACAAAATGCTATTTCTACCCAGTAGAAATTGCAATTTGCGACTCCCAAATAGGAAATCACAAATTGGAATTTCCTATTTGCGATTTCCTATGCACATGTACAAAGCATTTCTTAAATACGAGTTGGACATTTAAGAAATGCTAATACTCACATTCGATGGTATACATGTGAAATTTTAAAAAAAGCCCTCCAAAATGTATTTTTTAAAGCGCTTTACATGTGCACCACTTTTTTCAGGGTGCAACAAGGAGGGCCTGAGACTGAAAGTCATCCTTGCTTCAACATTTCCTAATGTGCGATTTCCTATTGGGAAATCGCAAATTAGGAAATGCAAAACCAATCATTCCTATGGGCCTTTAGACCCATAAAAACAAATGTTTTGGTATTACCTAATTAGCGATTTCCTAACAGCTAGTCCTACTCTGTAGGAATCACTATTAGGTAATCAATATTTTTGTGCATACCATTTCGTATTTCCTAAATAGCAATTTCTAAGGAATCACTATTTAGGAAATGCAAAATATTGTAAAAGTAAAAGTATGTCGTACTTCTGGACCCAAGAGTCAGATGTACGAAATTCATATTTTGCATTTCATCAATTGCGATTCCATAGGACTCGCTGTTGATGAAATTCAAAATGGCATGCACAACATTTGTGATTTCCTAATAGGGATTCGCTATTGGGAAAGCTTAAATAGGAAACGTCATTGCATTCCCACCTATGGGCAAAATAGGAAATGGCTTGCATTTCCTAAATTGCGATTTCCTAATAGGAAATCTCATTTTGGGTAAACCAAACCCAAGGTACCTCTAGGCTTAAGGCCACCCTGGAGGCATCCTGAAATTCATAGTGCACATCTAAGTTCACATATGCCTTAGGGACATTTGTGCACTTCATGTCACATTAAAAAAATAATTTTTAAATGCATATTTAAATTTTGCATATGAATGCCATCGAATGTGAGTCAATGGTAATAGCCTTTCCTAAATTCCCAATTTGCATTTAGGAAATGCTTTGTGCATGTGCTCTAGGAAAGGCAAATAGGTAATCCCTATTTGCATTTCCTGAATTGCGGTCACAATTTACGATTTACAGGTTAGAAATCGCAAATTGCAAATGGTGTTTGGCCTTTTGACATATGAAAAGGCTGTTTTTCATTTCTTAACTGGCCGAAATAGCGATTCTTCCCATTAAGAAAAGCAAAATGATTTTGTACATCTTTCTAAATCTTCCAACATCGCTAGAGTGTTATTAGTGTGGAATATGTGTTCATGGAACAGGACCACCTCTCAGCATAAATACAGGGATCTACCCAGGCTTCTTTAACTGGCATTTTGCATAATTTATCCAGCACTGGAGCTTGTCGACATTTCAGAAGCAGGCTAGTCTCGAAACAATTTTCAAATAATAGAAGCAAACACACATGCTAGGGCAAATTCTATCTTACTGCCTGTGTTGTATTATTCTGAAAGAAATACTGAAATTATTACCACTTTATTGTCAGAATTACCACTGGGATGGGTGATAATATTTCTTTGGTAAATATTGCTATCCGTTATTATTACCACCTTTAAAAAAACCTGTCTAAACATATCAATTAGACCAGAGCATATCACGATAGTAAAAAAGCAAAATAACTACATGGCAAGCCGAAAGCCATTTGGTGGAAACAGCCCATGAGATTTTAAAGTCAAGAGACTTAAGATTTTTCATTCTCATTAAATATTTTGAACTGCCTTCAGAAGTCAAAGAGTATGAATAATGTAATGATAAAACAGTGGCCATCTCATACAAAGTTGGAATACCTTCCATATCAGTCCAGAAAGTAGAACAGAAGCCAACTTTACATTTAGACATTAAGGGGCATATTTATTAAAGATATGCGTCGCCTTGAGCCACGCAAAAAGACGCAAGAGCGACGCAACTCTTAAGTTGAATTTATCAAGCAATGCAAGGCTACCTTGCGCTGTGTGGCTTGATAACATAGAGTAATGCAACGCAGGGCAAATTGCTGGGTTGTGTTACTCTGTCCCAGGGAGGCATTCCATGGGTGGAGTGTGGTTGTTACCAATCACCACTCATGGATTCTGGCGCATTCCCAGATTTACCATTACTGGTAAACCTGTGAAATGTGTCAAAATGCTGCGTATTCCCAAGCAAGGCGTAATGAGGGGAAATATCTTTCTTTTTTTTGTTTTTTCCTCTTTCTATGTGTAATGCATTCTGCACCATATGTAGAAAGAGGAACATATCTCAGGGGTTGTTTTTGTGCAGGAAGGGGCCCCTTCCTTCACAAAAACAATCCTGCTTACAAAGCAGGAAGCCTTGCATCAGGGTGCAAGGGTGCGTGCGTTGACTCTAGGCAGCACATAGTGCACCAGATCATGAAAGGGCAGAAATGCACCATATAATGTTAAGTAAGGCGTATTCCTGCTCTTTCCAAATCGCAAAGCAGAGGGCAGCAATGTGGCTTGCAGCGCTGTGTGATTTTTTTTCCAAATATGCCCCTGTGAAGGGTTTATAAATATGCCCCTATGAAGTGTAAAATAGCAATTATGATTTTTTTTCTGGACTGTCAAATTCCCCTAGTCTGCTGAGCACATGTGAACTGTAAGGCCTATTCATCGCTTACAGCGTGTCAAAGTTATGGCTGAGTGACCCTGTGGCCATCTTTGAGGGCTGCAGTTTCCTCACCTCCCATTTCACAGGGAGATGCCATCAAAGCGGTACGTCACAGGAATTGTACTTCTTCATGTATGTAATCTTATGCGGGTCACAAGTGGCTGAGAAAGCTTATCATATAGGTAGTACGAGCACACATCCACTAACTGCTGCTGGTTCCAGGATTATAGTGACTGAAGGGAAGTGGAAGCTAGTTAAACATGCTGCAGTTAGAACTCGTCATCCCTTTTTCAGCTTCTCTCAATTGGTTTTAACTTTTAACAACTTCGTACCTAACATAAGGTTTACTTCAATTTTTTTATATAGTTTTTATTGTTGAATTTCTCACAAGGAATATTGTTCACATTATACAAGACTTTATTGGTTCACTTATGGTTTTATTACTTTCATCTCACGCATGTTTTTGAAAATTGTTACATGGATTGTCAGAGGCTTGAACTCCCCCATTAAGCGACAGAGAGTCTTATCTCACCTCTCCAAATTAGATGTTATTATTGCATTACTGCAAGAATCACATCTCACTGAAGTTGAATCACTAAAACTCAAAAGAAATTGGTTTGTTGAAGTCTTTTTCTCACCAGGAGATGGCGAAAGTAATGGGGTTATAACTCTTTGTCACAAATCACTGAATGCCAAGCTTGTATCCCAAGAATCCGACACAGAGGGTAGGTGGATTCTCACTAACCTCCTGCTGGGAAAGACCCCTCTGTCCTTACATAACATTTATGCCCCTACTAGTGGTGATGCCACTTTATGGTCTCGTATATCTCAGTTATTGCTCATGCACCCATCAGAGAACTTTATTCTTGCAGGCGACTGTAAACAAGTGATAGACCCATTTATAGATAGGAATTCTAAATCCCCCTTTATCCCAAACACGCCACACAAAGTTTTCACACACACTATTCAACAAAGAAACTTATTAGACTCATGGCACCTCTGCAACCCATCCACAAGAGAATATTTTCTTGTTTTCCTCTCCACATCAAACACAGTCTTGAGTAGATCATATTTTTATTTCACGCAACATTTCCCGATCCTTACGCTCTGCTGACATAGGCCCTATACTCATCTCGGATCATGCACCTGTTTCAATTCAATTAGACATTTTAAATCAATCCACATTACCAAAACAATGGCATTTCAATAACTCTTTACTGCTTGACCCTAATTTCAATTCATCTTTTAATTCTTTCGCTCAAGAATGTTTTCCACATTTATTTAACAAATGATGTCTCCTTTCATACAGTGTGGGACTTCATCATTAGATTTGTGGCAAATAAACGTAAAGTCTCCCGAATATTATATAATAAGCTTCTTGCTAAGATTAAAAAACTTGAGCACTCCTTTCATACCTCCAAGTCGAAAGATTCCCTTAAAGATCTTATCAACGCAAAAATCGCTTTTAACAAATCCACTACCGAATAGGCTTTCCTATACTTACTGAAATCCTCATCGAAGTATTATGGTGGCCAAAACAAATCAGGCAAACTTCTGGCCAATTATCTAATGATTAAACAACATAGACTTCATATTGACTTAATTATAGATGATAGTCAAGCATCAAAATTCAAAGAAACTGAAATACTCCAAGAATTTGTACATTTCTATCAATCCCTTTTCACACCAGAAAACACACCCTTAGATACAGACATGTCCCAATACTTCGCCAGGATTCAAAAGCATATTAATCCTCAAATAGATTAAGCTTCTTTGGAAGCTGAACTTGCACAAACAGAATTGTTAAATGCTTTAAAAAATCTTTAAAAAGATAAAGCCCCAGGCCCTGACGGCTTCACAGGGGAATTTTATTTACATTTTGTTCATCTACTACTCCCACACTTGCATACTCTTCTTTCTTACTTTATTGCTTCTCGCAATTCCACTGGCTCTTTCTCCGAAGCCTTGATCTGTCTAATACCAAAAACTGATAAGGATTCTCGTTACTGTAAAAATTATAGACCTATATCCTTAGTTAACGTAGATTATTTAAAAAAATCGAAAGCTACAGCCCTAAGATTAGAACCACATCTTCCCATGCTGCTAGGAAAAGAACAATCAGGTTTTGTCAAAGACTGCAACATCACTGACAATACATGCTTATTCTTTTACATTTTATCTAAATCATCACATTATCCGCACTCCTTGGCGGCAATTTCGTTAGATGCAGAAAAAGGCCTTTGATAGGGTTTACTGGCCTTTTATCTTTCACGCGCTCAAGTGGTTTGGGTTTGGACCGAAAATCATTTCGTTACTATCCCTGCTTTACTCCGAGCCCAAGGCTGCCATATCTACTAATGACCTTATCTCCCCCTGCTTTAATCTTAAAAGAGGAGTACGCCAAGGATGCCCCTTGTCCCCTTTTCTTTTCAATTTGGCCTTAGAACCCTTTCTCTCAAGAATACGCCAGAATAACTCAATCACTGGCTTTGTCTTGGACAGCAAATTAAGTTGGCAGCATAAGCTGACGACATTTTAGTTTTATTTTTCCCAAACACAATCTTCACTTACAGCTTTCATGGGAGAGGTTGAGGCCTATGGATTGGTATCTGGCTATAAACTGAACAGAGGAAAATGTGAGATACTACCCTTATCCAAATAAACCTTTAAGGATGACTTTAAGATCTCCAACTTTACTTGGAACCCTAAACATATACATTATCTTGGCATTTGGTTCTCTCCCACTTTAAAGACATCCATCTCTTTAAACATAAACAAATGTTCTGCCGAACTTAAAACATTGGTCGCAAGATGGCATCCACTTCATCTTTCCTGGTGGGGTTGTCTGGATAAAATTAAATTGATGTTGACTCCGATAGTTTTGTATATGCTTTCTAACATTCCATTTTCCATTCCATCTAAATTCTTTCAAAAGATTAATTCTATTTTGACTTCTTTTTTATGGATCGGTTAAAAAATCAACAATGGCGCTACAGAAATTGACAAGAACAAAATTTGAAGGCGGTGTCAATTTCACTCATTTCTCCAATTATCACAAAGCCTTTCAGCTACCACAGTTATCGAATTGGATCGCTAATAAATCTGAGGATAAACCTCTTTGGGTGGATCTTGAGACCTCATTTTTAGCTCCCTTCTCATTTAAGAAGTACCTCTCCTTTACTCGCAAACCACAAATGCTCTTTTCCCCCATAATTTGGACTCCCGGTTTTCCGTTTAAACGGATTTTTACATATAAATTCAGACAGAAAACAATTTTTCCTTTGTCTGTATTTATATGTAAAAACGGCAAAATACTAGTAAATTGCCGTGCTTCAGCCCAGAGTTGCCATGCCCCTGTTCCTTTTGTTGTTGCCTGAGCCCTTCTTTTGAACTCGGCATCTGTTTTACAAGTCTCTTTCTGTGGCCTCAGGGGACAGATTAATGGTGCGCTGTGCCATGGGGCTCAAAGAGCTTAAGACCTGTGACCCCCGAGCCCCCGCTCCCCCGTGTGTGTCAGCCCGGCTTCCCGGGTCAGCCCGGCTTCCCGGGATCACACACATCCATGCAAGTACTTCAGAGGTCTTTAAAAGACCATTTATTTAGTTGCGAGGCTTTGTTATGTTTTCTCACCCTTTCATAGCGTCACTGTATCTCTGCTCTGCATATTGCTGGGAGAATCAACCCCCGCCCCGAAATTCTTCGTAGCACACACTCCGAAATTTGGCTCTACATCCCAGCCCAGGTAGAAGGGAGCAGGGCATTAGCAAAACAAAGGATGCTTGGCAGGGCATATTAGCGAGCAATCAAAGAGGTGCTACACATGCAGCGCCAAAGGAAGGCAACCTGTGTCATCAATCTCCATAAAAAGGGGAATAGGTCACTCGAAAATCAAACACTGACACCCACATAGAAGCCTGTTTTTTACCTCATTGTTGCGGTTTGGACACGGTCTGTATTTGTTGTGGAAGCAGGCCAGAAATCTTAACAGTTTACTCAACTGAAATGACATCAGTCATTTCATGTCAGGATCCGTTACACATTCTGTATCCACACTTTAAATTCGGCAACCATGTTGTGATGACACTGAACAGCACTGTGTTTTTATAATGCCAATAATACACTGCAGGATGAATAGTTTTTGGCCAAGCAGCATTTGTTTTACATTAAGGGCTGGTATTCTACATATACAGATTTTGTTTAAAAAAAAATTTATAAACGTTAGTGCGCAAACGCAGTTACTAAGAGGAAAACAGAAATTCCTAAATTGAGAGTACTCGATAGTTAAGTAGACAGGTGCAGCCTGTGAGAGGTTTTGCGTTGCCCCAGTCACTGTTTCCACTCCTATATTTGATGGCAATATTCCCCAGCACAAAACTTTCTCTCTCATTACCCCGAGAACACCTTCTATTCCGAATACCTGGGGTTCAGCTGTCTCTCAATAGGCCCTTCCTCTGCTGCATGTGCCTGTACAGTGGTCAATGGTGAGTGATGATTGTATGTGCTGAGGGCTGTCCGAAATAATGTGGTCAGGCCCAGGATGTTGGGAAAAAATTAGCCTATGTTATCTCATGTTCTGGGTCTGCAACAACTAGTTCTACATCCAACTCTTGTAGCTGGATGCACCCCTAACCCCATGTCTGTCTGCAGCCTGGTGGCTTGTGGTGTCCCTTTTTCACTGTGATCGTTGTGTGTTGTGTTTGTTGCCATTTAGTTTGTAGTTCCCTCTGCTCTTGTGTCCGTGTTTTTGGGGACTGAAATAAATGTGGAAAAATACTAGCTGTAGCTTCATCTTTTGCATGTGGCAAAAATAAATGCGGATAAATACAGAAAAAACGTCCAAAAAATAAATATGGATAAATACAGACGGAAACGGCAAAAAAATAAATACCATAAAACCGAGAGCCCTACCTATAATTAAGCAATTATGTAAACTACTGTCCACTGCACCCCACTTAGTGGTACATAATTTAGAGACTTTTCTCAACTCCACAATTTGGCACAATAAACTAATCCTTCTTAATCGGAAACCCATATATTGGAAGATTTGGAGAAACAAAGGCCTACTCTGGGTGCATCAATTTTTAGATCAGAGCACACCCATTCAATTTACACAATTACAAACTCTTTATCATCTGCCTTCTTCCTTTAAACCTACATTTTTGACCTTGCAGTACGCACTACTTGATACTTATACTAAACTCACATCTTAACCTTCCTCATCCTCCCACCCCTTTTTCCCATGGCGTAAGCTTTTGTGCATAAACCCGAAAGAATCCATCATTTATTCCCGTTTAATGATACCTCCTGAGATCCGAGACAAAACCAAAGTGGAACTCCTAAGGGAATCCGATCTGGGAATGAATTGGCCTATCTCTTTTTGGACAGAATTTGGACTAAACTTATGAAATCATCCAGAGTGGCCAGCACAAAACAAACACTCTTCTTTATTTACAACAGATTATTTCTTACCCCCAAATACTTACATAAAATACACAACGCAAATCGTAACACTTGTTGGACATGTTCCCAGGTTGATTCTGATCTCGATCATATGCTGTTCACATGTTCTTATATTTTGAAAACAGGTTTGGCACCAAACCAACAATATATTTCACACCACAATTCCCCCCTCCCCTACAGACATTTTTCTTGGTTGTTTAACAGCGGACTGGAAAACAAGTCATTCCCAGGTACCACTTATTGACTTGTTAATAGCTGTAGCTTTTCAGCAAATATCCCAAAACTGGTCCGATTTCCCTATATTGTCCTATTTCGGTTGGTGGTATGCTGTATGTCACAATCATCACCACGATACAGCACTCGTCCATTCTATCTCTTTTGCTACTAAACGTTCTCACCTTTGGGGCCCACTCACACAATTTCTAGATGATACCGTGAAGAAAACTTCTTCACCCGATCCCTCAAAACAAGAAGTTATCAAGCCTCCTTGACCTCCTATTGTTTGTCTATAAATATGCTTGATTTATCATTCTCTATAATATATATATATATATATATATTTATTTTTTATTTTTACAATGTTTGTATATTCGGAATATGTTGTTATTTACGATTTCTGTGAACCTTTGACTGTACTCATATCATCTTATATATTATCCTTTTACCATTTTAGTGGATATTATATAGCATTATTACTCTTTATCATACCTTCATGAATTTATGTATTAACAAATAACTGCTTATACGAAGTGTTGTTTTTATGATCATAATATTCTTTTCAATAAACCCTTTCTTGAACTTAAAAAAAGAACTCGTTATCCCTCTTATGTGCTCCAATATTTTCTTTATTCTCCAAGAGCAAATTCAGAAAGCCAAATGTACTTATACTTCATAAAGACTTACCTGTGCCCCCTTTACTGGTGCAGTCTGTTGCCCGACTTTAAACTAGGTCTAAGCAGGTGTTAATTTCCTGCTGTTAACGCGCCTTATCACCTGTTTTGGGTTCCCTGGCTGGTCGTTGAGATTGTTGCGGAGTGGTGTTGTTGCGGCCTTTGGCACAGAAACGCCTACTCTGCATCTCATTAGCAACAGTTGCGGGGGTCATCTGTGGCGATGTTTTTTGCAGCTGCTATTGCAGGTAAACTGGTGATATGGGCTGTTAGCACCAGCTTATGAATGGGGAGATACATTTATTGCCACTTTGGCTGCGATAAAGTGCCATTAACTTGGCGATGGCTCCTTGAGAATATGCCCCCTGGCGTTTCTGTTTACCAACACTGCACTATCCTCACCAAACATTCTGTCACCCTGTTGACATATCTTTTATCTGTCCTAATGGAGAGTGTCTAGAAGAGAAACACTTTTGTAGTATGTGTTATACAGATAGCCCCCTCTGTAGAAGGGCAGCTTGTGAGGCTGGCTATATAGGATGGCTATATAGGATTCATTCTGCAGAAATCTCATGCCAGTTTCACTTTATCTCTTTTTATTCCTTCTGCTGGGAAGACTGCCTGGAGAGAACCGCCTCATTTGACAATCCTTCCATCCCCACTGCGGTGCTGGGACACTACATCTCTGCAACCTGCTGATCGGACGAGTCACTTTTGACATTCGTGACAAAAGCTAGAGATGCAACATGCTGTACTAATTGCAATAGTTCATCTTCAGGAGTCTGAGGCCAGTGACATATGCCACATTCTGAGGCACGCGCGCGCGTGTCGTACATTTCTTCGCCTTCTGAGTGACACGTCGTTTTCTAGACAGATGGAAACAGCCGCACGGCCTCATTGAAAGCCCAAGACACGTGTGTTGTCAGCTGTAGCCCCACAGGAGGCAGTAAACTAAAGCTAAAACTGACAGTGAGTAAGAGTCATGCGGCTTGAAACGCCCGGCCGCAACCGAGGGTGATGTGTCACTTAGTCCCCTGCCTTGTTATAGGTGGCGCACGTCACATGTCACTTTCAGATGGAACCGATGCTGACAATAAGTCTCACGTGAAGCCATATTGCAGGTCGGAGCCTAATATCTCAGTTTGTACCCGATGACAATTTCTGTCTCTTTCCAGACTTTCTACAGCTACAGGAATTCTTTAGAAATAAATGTAAAATATGCAGGACTTTTCCTGATATATAAACTAACGGAAAGGCTGAAAAGAATCTATAAAGAATGTTCAAAAAAGACTTAAATTAGAGGCTTTTATGCATTAAAATTGTTCATTCATTTATTGGATTGTGCGACCGATTACAGCATTTCTGTGTCAGGTCATTACAATCGTTTGCAAAAACAGTGAGAAGCAGCTAAAAACATTAACATTCATTTCAAGAAAACCTTTATAACTGGTGAACTCAGCAATGTGCTTGCTTTGAATGCACGCAATAACTTTCAAATTAATAATTTCTTACCTGTGAGCTATTACACAGAAGATCGAAACACTGCTGTTTGGTGGCAGTATCATGAAAATGCATAACCGTACTAAAAAAATGTCTTGTTCACCTCCGTTTGCAAAGCTGCAGTGTAGTGGGCAGTAGTGTTTCTGTGATTTACATGCGTAGCCATCACTTTGGGGACATACACACCGTTGTATATAGCACTGATTCGCGTTTTACATTTTTGATCAATTAGTGCATTCTGTATGAAGTTGTTACTAGCTAGAAATATGGCAAACAGCTATTATTATTGTTATTTGTTTGCCTCGGTATACATTATTCATGCTATGTCCCCTAATTGTTTGTCTCTTTTTGTGTCTGGTTTTAGACTGGGCTGCTATTTGCCGGATTTATATCATCTACAGAAGAATATTCAAAGACGGATTTTGGATCAGTCCATTTTAGAAAATTGAGATGTAAGGGGCTCCTCAAAGCAGAGGGACAACTGTAAAGTAACAAGGTTTTCCCTTTGGTGTAATGGATCGCCACATGAACTTAACCTATATCATTCCAATCATACATGCATTCACTCATTTATGCACAACTCATATGCGTGATTCCCAGCCTGGGGAAGGTACCACAACGCTTACTACATCAATCATATGAATAATAGAATAAAATATTGTTTTAAAGGCACTGTACATGTAATGTAACCTAATCCTTCATATGTACTGTAAAACACACATAATTTTACATAACTTCATAAAAAGATGACTTTTGCATAAAATGTTTGCATAAAACCTTCATAATATCACAATAGCATATAAGAAGCATAGCTAAGGAGAGAGGATACAAAACAATACACTATCACATAGATTTATCAATCAAAATTGCGATCGCAATAGCTGCGTATTAGCTATTGTGATCGCAATTGACAGATAAGCTATTCATGATGTGAAAAACACAGAAAATGCGAATTCGCAAAAGTAAAATAGCAAAATCGCAAATTAATTCACAGAATCTAGGAGGAACCCCTATAGCGATTCGGAAATAGCGAGAATCCATGGATTCTGCGATTTATTGTGCGATTTCGTGAAATAATCGCAAACGCAATTCATGAAAACTCGCAATTACCGGAAAATCGCTATTTGCGAGGCGCAATTTAAGGAGAAGCAAAAGCAGGTGGTAACCATGAAGGAAAAAAAATGTTTTTTAAATCTAACGAGCCACAGGTGCAGACCTGAACAAACACACCTAAGGAATCACAATAGGAGCATGAGGACTCTCACAATGCCAGGACTCTACATGGTGGTCAGGCGGCGAAGGCTCCAGGCTGCAGCACGGACAGACGTAGGATCCAGGAGCGAATATTCCGGCAGCGGGTCACCCTTCTGGGCCAAACTGCGGAGCAAATTTACTCTAAGTACCGCCTGAATGGGGCAATGATCATCAAGCTGATCCGGGACCTAGACCCCCTGATGCAGCACCCAACAAGGAGGACCAATGCCGTGCTTACACATGTCCAGGTATTGTGCAGCCTGCACCTAGTGGCCTCCGGAAGCTTCCAGGGCATAGTCGCTGTTGCAGGGGGGATATCCCAGAGCACCATGTCCCGCTGCCTAAGGAGTTTCCTGGAGGTTATGCTGACCCGGCTACACCACTACATCTCATTCCCGACCAGCCAACAGGACTTGAATGAGACCAAGCTTCAATTCTACAACGTTGCGCAATTCCCACATGTAATAGGATGCATTGACTGTACCCACATCCACATCTGCCCACCAGCACAAACGGAATACATGTGCCGCAACCGCAAGTCCTACCACTCCCTCAATATCCAGATGGCGTGCAACGCTAAGACTTTCATCACGGACATAGTGGCACAGTACCCGGGGAGCACACATGACTCCTTCATATTCCGGCACAGCGGCATTTACACACGACTGGCCAGGGGAGACTTTGGCTAAGGACACCTACTAGGTAAGTACACATGCCCCCAAATAGTACACTGTGATCATGTAGCTGCGCTGAACAGGCACTCACCCTCTGCTCCTATCATTTAGGTGACATCGCCTACGCCCTCCGTGAGTACCTCCTCACCCCATACCTCAACCCTGCAACACCACAGCAACGGCGTTACAATGCTGCACACATACGCACAAGAAATTGCATTGAGAGGACATTTGGCCTTTTGAAGAGCAGATTCCACATCATATACGAGCCTGAGGTCTGCTGCCGCATCGTGACCATGTGTGCAATCCTGCACAACATTGCTACCAAGCGCAGGATACCTGTAGAGATTTCTGGCAGTGAGTCGGAAGGGGACAACCGACCACCTGCACATGTGCGTCATGCATGCCGGGAGAATCCTGCAGAAGGACACAGGCGCCACAACCAAATCACCATTAACTGTTTCTAGTGCGCCCACTCCCCACACCCAACACTTCACTCATGCATGACAATAGAAATATTGACATGAGTCAGATTAAGTTTAACAGAATATTTGTTTTTGTTTTTTGCACAATAAAGTGGGAATTCCTCACACAGTAACATGAGAGCCATATTGAGTCATATGTCCCATGTATTTGAGAAGGGCATGCTTGTCTCAGCAGCATGGCCCTTCATGGTATTATACAAATGTTCAATGGCGCCTCCGGGCAGACGCTCCCAATCTTCTTTCCAGCTCTTCCTCCGGATTTGCCCGTGAGGCAGCGGAGGGCCTGGTGCTGCGGCGGGGTGCTATCACCAGTGGCACGGATTGGCTACTGTGGCTTGAATTAGCCTCACTAGTGTCATCCCCCCCACCCGCCTGGCCATGGCCAGTTGCCTGCATACCCTGCACTGCAGTGGTCACTTGCTCCAGTGCTCTTGCGACGTCCTGGCAGCACTGGACCATTTGCACTTGCATGGCCAAGGAGCGTCGCAAGAGCTGGGAGATCGCATTGCCGATGATATAATTTGACCGCGTGTATGCAGACAGGCGGGTCAGCAGCTGCCAGTGTCTGCACCGGTTGACGTCCCGCTGGCTATACATGGCCTGGGTGTTGGCCTCCACTGAAGCGGTCATCCTCTCCATCCGGTCTGACAGCTGTCCAACATTCCTAGCGGTCTTGTTGAGCTGTAGATGTATTGCTGCGAGATGATGGGCTTGTGTCTGGTGGATGTGGAGCATACGGCGCTCAATAGAGAGCCCAGGTGCCCGCACATTCACCCCCCTGCCAGCGCGTGGTGTGGTATTGCGTGGCTCCCTCACCAGTCCGCTGGACTGGCTCCTCACAGCGGCAGTGCGGCAGGTTTGTCTGCGTGCTGCAGCTGTTGTTGTCAGGTCGACTCCACAGGATCCAGTCGCTGCAACAATGGTTCCACCTCCAAATGTCACCAACACCCTGAATGTATAAACACAGGGTGTTCGAGTCATTAGGCGAGGGAGAAAAATAACAAACTAAAATAAAAAACGAGGGAAGGGAAAGGCTAGGGTCAGCAGGGAAAGGATGCCTGTAACAGAAAACAAGACATGTATCATATAAGTGCTTAATGCTACACAGTTCTACTCTCATGAAGTCTCGCTAACTATACTGAAGTAGATATATACCTGAATGATAGGAAGGATCAAGCCTTTGATAGTAAACCAACACAGCCCTTCAGTCACAGCCTGTAATAATATCCTAAGAACACAGAAGCAGAGGGTGAATGAAGGTACACACATAACAGATGCATTCGCACTCTACTGAACCCTCGTATACAATCATATCACACATACCACAGACTGTTAGAAGGACTCAATGTATATATGGGGGTCCAAGAATTCCGAAAATAGAGTATATATGATCCAGACAACGTTCAAGGGAAACGGCAGTGTGTAGGAAGCAAGAACTACAACACTCCGCTCCCTTTCCTTCAGAGAAACAACAATAATGACCCACAAGTAAATAAAGTTTTCACAATAGTAAAACGTAGTTGCGACCACCACTGAATTCTGTTCATGTGCTCCAATAGTAAAACAAGAACATAGATTCTAGGAACGTGTAGTTAGCCTCACTACAACGCCCCCGCTTGTATTGATTCCCATAAATGCCAGGGGAGTAACGGTGACACGTAGTTGACCTCACTACAGTGCCCCGCTACCGATACAGATATGAAAGTAAATGAGTGTACGGTAACGCGTGGTTTCGACCGCCACCGCGCTCCGCTACACCCCTAAACCAGGAAGTTTCCAGGAAGCAGTCACTAGCATCCAGATTACTAATGCTAGTACTGATAATCAAATGCAGAATGCGGGCCGCAAGGGGCGGCGGAAGATACTGCACCACAATACCTGCGGAACGGCTCAAACCTCACGGAAGGGAGATCCATGCAGGAGAACACCGGAGAACCAGCTCAGTCGCTCTCCGATCGGCGGTTTCAGGAACAAGGCCGTTAGCGTGGAGAGCATCCGCTCTCACGCTGGAAACAAACAGGACACTGAATAACGCGCAACCGGAAGCGCGTCTATCCTACAGTTGTACTTCCTGAGTGGAGCCTCGAGGCTCATGGGAAGTGTAGTCTTTAGCGTGGCAGGCGCGTTAGACTGTGAACCCTGACAGTACATCCCCCTTCCCTAGCGCCTCCTAGGACCAGGCCTCAAGGGGTATCTACAATGGTAGGCACGGACAGCACCCGGGGCATGTACATTTCCAACTGGTTCCCAGGAATCGTCCTCCACTGAGTAGCCTTTCCAGGATACCAGGTACCACAGAACGCCCCTGCGCCATTTAGAGTCCTTAATACTCCGAACTTCGTATTCATTTCCGAGTACCGGAGGCGGGGCCCTCCTCCTAGCCGATAGGGCTGGCTTCAAAAGATTGCAATGGAATACCGGATGTATACGCAATGAACCATGCAATTTCAACTTAAACGCCACAGTCGATGGAGGGGTTATGATGGCTGAGCCAGGGCATTCCAAGGATCACCTCGTATTGTGGGGCTTCAATGATATTAAGCACCAGCTCTTCCCTATGTCTGCCTTCCTTTACATCAACAGTGAGTGTTACTCTCTCCGTTTGTTCAGTTATGAGACCGGATATTAATGGTTTCCCATCAACTGCCAGGACTTCCTCAGGGGTGTCCCTGGGTACCCGATCCAATGACAAAGAAGTTACAAGACCACTATTGATGAAATTCCCAGTAGCCCCTGAATCGATCATAACGGTTACTTCATATACCTGCAGTTGACACTCTAGTCTCATGGGCATTAAGATATGGGATTCAGATTCATGCAGGGTTAGCACATTTAACGAAGGTGCTTTCCAGGGTTGTGTTTCTCTAGAGCTTCCTTCCTCCCCTCCGCAGGCCTCCTCTTTAACGCTACCGACAGTGACGGATACTCTTTTGTTTCGAGACCATGTACCTGAACTTTTGGGTTTGGAAGGACAGTCCCTTACGTAATGACCTTTCTTGCCACAATACATGCAGAGGCCGGCCACTCTACGACTTTCTTTTTCTTCTCTGGTTAAAGGGGAACGGACCGCCCCGATTTCCATCGGTTCGGAGGTCGTGTCTGGAGAAGGCAAGGCCCTACGTGGAAGCCATTCCGGTCTGGAAGGGCCCTTCTCCCATCTTCTCCTGTCCCCTCCCCTATCTGTCATTCTACCATCCAGTCTCAGGGTCAGGTTTACCATATCAACATAAGTAACCGGTTGGGGATCTATTTGAGCGATGACATCTTTAAGGCTATCCCTTAAGCCCTGATAGTATAGGGACATTCTTTTTTCCTCCGGCCATGAGGTCTCAGCCACCAATCGATTGAATTTCGTAAGGTACGTTATCAAAGTCAGATCTGCCTTGTCTTAATTCAAGAAGCTCTCGGTCTGCACTTAAAGTGGTGGCCCTTCGATCGAACACCTTCTCGAATTCAGTTCGAAAAGCCGACCAATCCGAGAGAATGGGGTCGTCTTTCTTTACCAATGGTACTGCCCAGTTGGCTGCGTCCCCTACCAAATATGATATCGCGAACGCCACTCTAGAATGGTTGTTAGGAAATGATGCTGGCTTACACGTGAAGTGTAACATAACTTGAGTCAAAAACACCTGAGTTTTAGCAGGATCTCCCGAATACCTCTCCGGACTAGCCAGAGGAATAGGGGGGGGAACCGTCACCTGTATCTGAGGATTGGATGATGAAAAGGGATTTCTAGACAACCTATCCACCTTTTCCTTTAAAGCAGTGGCTTCCGCTTTCGAGGAGGCTAGCTCCTGTTGAACCAAAAGCAGATCCTGCAGAACATCATCCATGGTGGCCATTGTGCAACAACTGGATCAGGCAGAGCAACGTTCGTGGGCGCGTTATTCTGTCAGGTCGACTCCACGGGATCCAGTCGCTGCAACAATGGTTCCACCTCCAAATGTCACCAACACCCTGAATGTATAAACACAGGGTGTTCGAGTCATTAGGCGAGGGAGAAAAATAACAAACTAAAATAAAAAACGAGGGAAGGGAAAGGCTAGGGTCAGCAGGGAAAGGATGCCTGTAACAGAAAACAAGACATGTATCATATAAGTGCTTAATGCTACACAGTTCTACTCTCATGAAGTCTCGCTAACTATACTGAAGTAGATATATACCTGAATGATAAGAAGGATCAAGCCTTTGATAGTAAACCAACACAGCCCTTCAGTCACAGACTGTAATAATATCCTAAGAACACAGAAGCAGAGGGTGAATGAAGGTACACACATAACAGTTGCATTCGCACTCTACTGAACCCTCGTATACAATCATATCACACATACCACAGACTGTTAGAAGGACTCAATGTATATATGGGGGTCCAAGAATTCCGAAAATAGAGTATATATGATCCAGACAACGTTCAAGGGAAACGGCAGTGTGTAGGAAGCAAGAACTACAACACTCCGCTCCCTTTCCTTCAGAGAAACAACAATAATGACCCACAAGTAAATAAAGTTTTCACAACAGTAAAACGTAGTTGCGACCACCACTGAATTCTGTTCATGTGCTCCAATAGTAAAACAAGAACATAGATTCTAGGAACGTGTAGTTAGCCTCACTACAACGCCCCCGCTTGTATTGATTCCCATAAATGCCAGGGGAGTAACGGTGACACGTACTTGACCTCACTACAGTGCCCCGCTACCGATACAGATATGAAAGTAAATGAGTGTACGGTAACGCGTGGTTTTGACCGCCACCGCGCTCCGCTACACCCCTAAACCAGGAAGTCTCCTGGAAGCAGTCACTAGCATCCAGATTACTAATACTAGTACTGATAATCAAATGCAGAATGCGGGCCGCAAGGGGCGGCGGAAGATACTGCACCACAATACCTGTGGAACGGCTCAAACCTCACGGAAGGGAGATCCATGCAGGAGAACACCGGAGAACCAGCTCAGTCGCTCTCCGATCGGCGGTTTCAGGAACAAGGCGTTAGCGTGGAGAGCATCCGCTCTCACGCTGGAAACAAACAGGACACTGAATAACGCGCAACCGGAAGCGCGTCTATCCTACAGTTGTGCTTCCTGAGTGGAGCCTCGAGGCTCATGGGAAGTGTAGTCTTTAGCGTGGCAGGCGCGATAGACTGT